>NW_027206324.1:5233333-5887500 GCF_024711535.1 Dipodomys merriami | reverse complement strand
GAGGTTTAGGATTACGTTGAGTGTTAGGGTTAGTGTGAGATTTAGTGTGAGGGTTAGGGTTAGTGATAGGGTGAGGGTAAGTGTTAGGGTGAGGGTTAATGTTAGGTTGAAGGTTATGGTTAGGGTGAGGGTTAGGGTTAGGGTTATTGTTAGGGTTAGGGTTACGGTTCCTGTGAGGGTGAGGGATAGGGTTAGGGTTAGGGTGAGGTTTAGTGTTAGGGTTAGGGTTAGAGTTAGGGTAAGGTTGAGGGTTAGGTTTAGGGTAAATTCTAGAGTTAGGGTTAGGGTGAGGGTTAGGGTGAGGGTGAGGTGTAGTCTAAGGGTTAGGATTAGGATTAGTGTAAGGGTTCGGATGAGTGTGAAGGTTAGGGTTAGGGTAAGGCTTAGGCTTAGGGTTAGGTTGAGAGTGAGGATGAGGGTGAGGGTTAGGGTTTGGGTGACGGTTAGGGTTAGGGTTAGGGTGAGATTTCAGGTTCGGTTAAGTATAGGGTTAGGGTGAGTTTGAGGGTTAGGATTAGGGTGAGGGTGAGGGCTAGGGTGAGTGTGAGGTTTAGAGTTAGTGTGAGGGTGAGGTTTAGGGTTAGGGGTAGGGTTAGGGTTAGGTTTAGGATGAGGCTGAGGTTTAGTGTTAGAGTTAGGGTTAATGTGAGGCTGAGGATGAGGGTTAGGGTTAGGGTTAATCTTGGAGTTAGCGTTAAGGTGAGGGTTAGGGTGAGGCTGAGGATAAGGCTTAGTGTTAGGATTAGATATAGGGAAAGGTTTAGGGTGAGTTTGAGGGTTAGGATTAGGTTTAGGGTTAGGCTTAGGGTCAGGGTTACTGTGAGGGTGAGGGTGATGGTTAGGGTTAGGGTGAGAGTTAGGGGTAGGGTTAGGGTGAGATTTAGGGTTCGGGTTAAGTTTAGTGTTAGGGTGAAGGTTAGGGTTAGGGTTACAGTGAGGGTTAGGGTTAGGGTTAAGTTGAGGGTTAGGGTTAGGCTTAGGATTAGTGTGAGGGTTAGGGTTAGGGTTAGGGTGAGGGTTAGGTTGAGGATTAGGGTTAATATTAGGGTTAGGGTGAGGGCTAGGGTGAGGGTGAGAGTTAGGGTTAGGGTTAGGGTAAGGTTTAGGCTTAGGGTTAGGTTGAGAGTGAGGATGAGGGTGAGGGTTATGGTGAGGGTGAGAGTTAGGTTTAGGGTGAGGGTTAGGGTTAGGTTTAGGGTTACAGTGAGGGTGTGTGTTATTGTTAGGGTTAGGGGTAGGGTTATGGTTATGGTGAGGGTGAGGGTTAGGGTTAGGTTTAGGGTGAGGTTTAGTGTTAGGGTTAGGGTTAGCGTTAGGCTTAGGGTGAGGGTGAGGTTTAGGTTTAGAGTTAGGGTAATGGTGAAGCTGAGGTTGAGGGTTGGGTTTAGGGTTAGTGTTAGAATTAGGGTTAGGGTGAGGGTTAGGGTGAGGGTGAGGATGAGAGTGAGGGTTAGGCTTAGGGTTAGGATTAGGATTAGGGTAAGTGTTAGGGTGAGTCTTAGGGTTAGGGATAGGGTGAGGTTTAATTTTAGGGTTATGGTTAGGGTTAGGATTAGGGTGAGGGTGAGGTTTAGGAGTAGGTTTAGGGTCAGTGTGAGGGGTAGGGTTAGGGTGAGTGTTAGGGTAGGGTTGACGGTAAGGGTAAAGGTGAGGGTTAGGCTGAGGGTGATCGTTATGGTAAGGGTGAGAGTTAGGTTTAGGGTGAGTGTTAGGGTAGGGTTGACGGTAAGGGTAAAGTGAGCGTTAGGCTGAGGGTGAGGGTTATGGTAAGGGTGAGAGTTAGGTTTAGGGTGAGGGTTAGGGTTAGGGTTAGGGTGAGGGTGAGTGTTAGATTGAGGATTAGTGTTAGGTTTAGTGTGAGGTTTAGGGTGAGGATGAGGTTAGGTTTAGGGTGATTGCTAGGGTGAGGTTGAGGGTAAGGGTTAGATTGAGGATTAGTGTTAGGGTTAGTGTGAGTTTGAGGGTGAGGATGAGGTTTAGGGTTAGGGTTAGGGTTACGATTAATGTTAGGGTTAGGCTTAAGGTGAGGGTTAGGGTGAAGGTGAGGTTTAGGGTTAGGGTTAGGTTTAGGCTGAGGCTTAGGTTTAGGCTGAGAGTGAGGTTGAGGTTGAGGGTTAAGGTTAAGGTGAGGGTTAGGTTTAGGGTTAGGTTGAAAGTTAGGGTTCAGTTAAGTTTAGGGTTAGGGTGAGGGTTATGGTTAGGATTAGGATTAGGGTGAGGGCTAGAGTGAGGGTGAGGTTTACGGTTAGTGTTAGGGTAAGGTTTAGGGTTAGGGTTAGGGTTTGGTTTAGGGTTAGGATGAGGGTTAGGGTTAAGATTATGGTTAGAGTGAGGGTGAGTGTTAAGATTAGGGTTAGGGTTAGGGTTAGGTTTAGGGTTAGGATTAGTGTTTTGTTAGTGTTAGGTTTAAAGTTATGGTGAGGGTGAGGGTTAGGTTTAGGGTTAGGGTGAGGTTTAGGGTTAGGTTTAGGATTAGAGTTAGGGTGAGGGTGAGGTTTAGGTTTAGATTTAGGGTTATTTGGAGGGTTAGGTCGAGCGTTAATGTTAGGTTTAGTGTTAGAGTTAAGGTTAAGTTGACGTTTAGGTTGAGGTTTAGGATTAGGGTTAGGTTAGGGTTACGATTAGGGTGAGGGTGAGGGTGAGTGTGCGGGTTAAGGTTAGGTTTAGGCTTAGACTTTGGGTTAGGCTGATGGTGATGTTGGGGCTGAGGATTAGGGTTGGGGTGATGGTTAGGGTTAGGGTTAGGGTGAGGGTTAGTATGAGGGTTAGCTTTAGGATTAGGGTTAGGGTGAGGGCTAGGGTGAAGGTGAGATTAAGGGTAAGGTTTAATCTTAGGCTTAGGGTTAGGCTGAGCATGAGGTTGAGGGTGAGGGTTAGGGTTAGGGGTAGGGTGAGGTTTAGTGTTAGGGTTAGGGTTAGAGTTAGGTTTAGGATGAGGGTGTGGTTTAGGGTTAGAATTAGGTTCAGGGTGAGAGGTAGGGTTAGGGTGAGGGTTAGGGTGGGGGTGAAGGTAAGGGTTAAGGTGAGGGTTAGGTTGAGGGTGAGTGTTATGGTAAGGGTGAGGGTTAGGTTTTGGGTGTGGGTTAGTGTTAGGGTGAGGGTGAGGGTGAGGGTTAGATTGAGGATTAGTGTTAGGGTTAGTTTGAGGTTTAGGGTGAAGATAAGTGTTAGGGTTAGTGTGAGGGCTAGGGTGAGATTGAGGGTGAGGGTTAGATTGAGGATTAGTGTTAGGGTTAGTGTGAGGGTTAGGGTGAGGATGAGGTTTAGGGTTAGGTTTGGGGTTAGGATTAATGTTAGGGTTAGGCTTAAGGTGAGGGTTAGGGTGAGGGTGAGGTTTAGGGTTAGTGTTAAGATTAGGATTTGGGTTAGGGTTAGGTTTAAAATGAGGGTGAGGTTTATTTTTAGGGTTAGGTTTAGGGTTATGGTTATGGTGAGGGTGAGGTTTAGGGTTAGGGTTAGGGTGAGGTTTAGTGTTAGTATTAAGGTTAGAGTTAGGGTTAGGGTGAGGGTGAGGTTTAGGTTTAGAGTTAGGGTAAGGGTGAGGCTGAGGTTGAGGGCTGGGTTTAGGGTTAGTGTTAGATTTAAGGTTAGGGTGAGGGTTAGTATGAATGTGAGGGTGAGGTTGAGTGTTAGGCTTAGGTTTAGGATTAGGATTAGGGTAAGGGTTAGGGTGAGTGTGAGGCTTAGGGTTAGAGTTAGGCTCAGGCTTAGTGTTAGGCTGAAGGTGAGGGTGAGGTTGAGGGTTAGGGTTAGGGTGAGCGATAGGTTTAGGATTAGGGTAAGTGTTAGGGTGAATGTGAGGGTTAGGGTTAGGCTTAGGGTGAGAGTTAGGTGTAGTGTTACGGTGAGAGTTAGGGTTCGGATTAAATTTAGGGTTAGGGTGAGCGTTAGGGTTAGAGTTACAGTAAGGGTGAAGGTTACGGCTAGGTTGAGGGTTAGGATTAGGCTTAGGATTAGGGTGAGGGTTAGGGTTAGTGTTAGGGTGAGGGTTAGGATGAGGATTAGGATTAGGATTAGGGTTCGGTGAGGGCTAGGGTAAGGGTGAGGGTTAGGGTTAGGGTTAGGCTGATGCTTAGGTTTAGGTTGAGGGTTAGTGTTTGGGTTTGGGTTAGGGTGAGGATGAGGCTGAGGAAGAGGGTTAGGGTTAGGGTGAGGGCTAGGGTGAGGGTGAGCGTGATGGTTAGATTGAGGATTAGTGTTAGGTTTAGTGTGAGCTTTAGGGTGAGGATGAGTTTTAGGGTTAGGGTTAGGGTTAGGATTAATATTTGGGTTAGACTTCAGGTGAGGGTTAGGGTGAGGGTGAGGTTTAGGGTTAGGGTTAGGCTTAGTGTTAGGCTGAAGGTGAGGGTGAGGGTGAGGTTTAGGGATAAGGTTAGTGTTATTGTTAGGGTTAAGGTGAGAGTTAGGGTTCGGGTTAAGTTTAGGGTTAGGGTGAGGGTTAGGGGAAGGGTTACAGTGAGAGTGCGGGTTTTGGTTAGGTTGAGGGTTAGTGTTAGTGTTAGGGTGAGGATTAGGATGAGGGTTAGGGTTAGGATTAGGGTTAGGGTGAGGGCTAGGGTGAGGGTGAGGTTTAGGGTTAGGGTTAGGGTGAGGTTTAGGGTTAGGTTTAGGTTTAGGGTTAGGGTGAGTGTGAGGTTTAAGGTTAGAGTTAAGGTTAGGGTGAGGCTGAGAGTGAGGGTTAGGGTTAGGGTTAGTGTTAGAGGTAGGTTTATGGTGAGGGTTGGGGTGAGGGTGAGGGGAAGGCTTAGTGTTAGGATTAGGATTAGGGTAAGTGTTAGGGTGAGTGTGAGGGTTAGGGTTAGGGTTTAGGTTTAGTCTTAGGGTTAGGCTTAGTGTGAAGGTGAGGGTGAGGGTTAGGGTTAGGGTGAGAGTTAGCAGTAGGTTTAGAGTGAGAGTTAGGGTTCGGATTAAATTTAGGGTTAGGGTGAGGGTTAGGGTTAGGTTTACAGTGAGAGTGGGTTTTAGGGTTAGGTTGAGGGTTAGGGTTAGGCTTAGGATTAGGGTGAGTGTTAGGGTTAGTGTTAGGGTGAGGGTTAGGATGAGGATTAGGGTTAGGATTAGGGTTCGGGTGAGGGCTGGGGTGAGGGTGAGAGTTAGGATTAGGGTTAGGATGAAGGTTAGGTTTAGGGTTAGGGTGAGGGTTAGTATGAGGGATGGGGTAGGATTATTCTTAGGGTGATGGCTAGGGTGAGGGTGAGGGTAAGCGTAAGGGTTAGGCTTAGGCTTAGGTTTAAGCTGAGCATGAGGTTGAGGGTGAGGGTTAGGATTATGGTGATGGTTAGGTTTATGGTTAGGGTGAGGATTATGATGAGGTTTAGGGTTAGGGTGAGGATTATGGTAAGGGTGAAGTTGAGGTTTAGGCTGAGGTTGAAGATTAAGATAAGGGTGAGGGTTCGGATTAGGTTTAGGTTTAGGTTTAGGGTTAGTGTTAGTGTGAGGGTTTGATTGAGCATTAGGGTTAGGGTTAGGGTTAGTGTGAGGTTTATGGTGAGGATGAGGGTTAGGGTTAGGTTGAGGGTGAGGGTTAGAATTAGGGTTAGTGTGAGGGCTAGGGTGAGGGTGAGGGTAAAAGTTAGGGTTAGGTTTAGGGTGAGGTTTAGGATTAGGGTGATGGTTAGGGTTAGTGTGAAGGTTAGGGTTAGGGTTAGGGTGAAGGTTAGGGTTAGGGTTAGGGTTAGTGTGAGGGTGAGGGTAAGTGTTAGGGTGAGGTTTAATGTTAGGGTGAGGGTTATGGTTAGGGTGAGTTTTAGGGTTAGGGTTCGCGTTATTGTTAGTGTTAGGGTTAGTGTTACATTTACGGTTAGGGTGAGGGTGTGGGTTAGGGTTAGTGTGAGATTTAGGATGAGGTTTAGGGTTAGGATTAGGTTTAGGGTGAGGACTAGGGTGAGGTTTAGAGTGAGGTTTAGGGATAGGTATAGTTTTAGGATTTGGTTTACGGTGATGTTGAGTGTGAGGTTTAGGGTTAGGGTTAGGGTTACCTTGAGGGTTAATGTTAGGGTTAGGGTTAGGGTTAGGGTTAGGCTGAATGTGAGGGTGGGTGTGAGGATTAGGTTTAGGTTTACGGTTAGGGTTATTTTTAGTGTTATGTTTAGGGTTAAGTTTGCAGTGAGGGTGAGGCTCAGGGTGAGGGTTATGTTTAGGGTTAGGATTAGGGTTAGGGTTAGTGTTATTGTTAGGGTTAGGTTTAGAGTTACAGTGAGGTTGATGTTGAGAGTGAGGGTTAGGTTTAGGGTGAGGTTTAGGGTTAGGGTTAGGATTCGGGTTAGGGTTCGGGTGAGGTTTATGGTTAGAGTTAGGGGGAGGGTTAGGGTGAGGTTTAGGGTAAGGGTTAGTGTTAGGGTTAGGGTGTGGGTGAGGGTTAGGCTGAGGTTTAGGGATAGGGTTAGGGTTAGGATTAGGTTTAGGGTGAGCATAAGTGTGATGGTAAGGGTGAGGCTTAGGCTTAGGCTTATGGTTAGGCTGAGGGTGAGGGTGGGGGTGAGGATTAGGGTTAGGGTGATGGTTAAGGTTAGGTTTAGTGGTATTGTTAGGGGTAGGGTTCGAGTTACAGTGAAGGTGAGGGTGAGGGTTAGGGTTAGGGTTAGGGTTAGGGTTAGGGTCAGTGTGAGGTTTAGGGTTAGATATAGGGTTAGGGGGAGGGTTACGGTTAGGTTTAGAGTTAGGGTCACGGTGAGGGTGAGGTTTTGGTTCAGATATAGGATTTGGGGGAGGGTTAGGGTTAGCTTAGGGTTAGGTTTATAGTTAGGGTGAGGTTTACAGTTAGGGTTAGGGTTAGGGTTAGAGTTATTGTGAGGGTGAGGCTTAGGGTTATGGTTAGGGTTAGGGTGAGGTTTAGGGTTAGGGTGAGGGTTAGATTTAGAATTACGGTGAGGGTGATGGTGCGGGTGAGTGTGAGGTTTAGGGCTAGAGTTAGGATTAGGGTGAGGATGAGGGTTAGGGTTAGGGTTAGTGTTAGATTTAGGGTTATGGTGAGGGTTAGGGTGAGGGTGAGGGTAAGGCTTAGTGTTAGAATTAGGATTAAGGTAAGGGTTAGGGTGAGTGTGTGGGTTAGGTTTAGGGTTAGGCTTAGGGTTAGTCTGAGTATGAAGTTGAGGGTGAGGGTTAGGGTTAGGGTTAGAGTTGGGGTTTGGTTGAGTGTGAGGTTTAGGGGTAGGTTTAGGGTCAGGGTGAGGGGTAGGGTAAGTGTGAGGGTTAGGGTGGGGGTGACGGCAAGGGTAAAGGTGAGGGTTAGGCTGAGGGTGAGGGTTATGGTAAGGGTGAGGGTTAGGTTTAGGGTTAGGGTTAGGGTTAGTATGAGGTTTAGGATGAGAATGAGTGTTAGGGTTAGGGTGAGGGCTAGGGTGAGGGTGAGGGTGAGGGTTAGATTGAGGATTAGTGTTAGGGTTAGTGTGAGGTTTAGGGTGAGGATGAGGTTTAGGGTTAGGTTTAGGGTTACGATTAATGTTAGGGTTAGGCTTAAGTTGAGGGTTAGGGTGAGGGTGAGGTTTAGGGTTAGTGTTAGGATTAGGGTTAGGGTTAGTGTTAGGGTGAGTGTGAGGGTTAGGATAGGGTTAGGTTTAGGCTTAGTTTTAGGCTGAAATTGAGGGTGAGTGTGAGGGTTAGGATTAGGGTGAGTGTTAGGGTTAGGGTTAGGGTGAGAGTTAGGGTTCAGTTTAAGTTTAGGGTTAGGTTGAGGGTTAGGGTAAGGTTTACAGTGAGGGTGATGTTTAGGGTTAGGTTGAGAGTTAGGGTTAGGGTTAGTGTTCGGCTGAGGGTTAGGATGAGGATTAGGGTTAGGATTAGGGTTAGGGTGAGGGCTAGGGTGAGTGTGAGGTTTAGGGTTAGGGGTAGGGTGAGGGTGAGTTTTAGGGTAAGAGTTAGGCTTTGGGTGAGGCTGAGGGTGAGCATTAGGGTTAGGGTTAGGGTTAGAGTTAGGGTTACAGTGAGGGTTAAGCTGAGGGTGAGGGTAAGGCTTAGTGTTAGGGTTAGGATTAGGGTGTTAGGGTGAGTGTGAGGGTTAGGGTTAGGCATAGGGCTAGGCTGTGGGTGAGGGTGGGGGTGAGGATTAAGGTTAGGCTGATGGTTAGGGTTAGGGTGAGTGTTAGGATGAGGGTTAGGATTAGGATTAGGCTTAGGGTGAGGGCTAGGGTAAGGGTGAGGTTTAGGGTAAAGGTTAGGCTTAGGCTTAGGTTTAGTCTGAGCATGAGGTTGAGGGTGAGTATTAGGCTTAGTGAGGGTGAGGGTGAGGGTTAGGGTTATGATGAGTTTTAGGGTTAGGGATAGGGTGAGGTATAGTGCTAGGGTTAGGTTTAGAGTTAGGGTTAGGTTGAGGGTGATGTTTAGGGGTAGGGTTAGTGTCAGGGTGAGGGGTAGGGTTAGGTTGAGGTTTAGGGTGGGGGTGATGGTAAGGGTAAAGGTGAGGGTTAGGATGAGTTTGAGGGTTATGGTAAGGGTGAGGGTTATGTTTAGGCTGAGGGTTAGGGTTAGGGTTAAGTTGAGTGTGAGGGTTAGTTTGAGGATTAGTTTTAGGGTTAGTGTGAGATTTAGGGTGAGGATGAATGTTAGGGTAGGGTGAGGGCTAAGGTGAAGGTGAGGGTAAGGGGTAGATTGAGGATTAGTGTTAGGGTTAGTGTGAGGTTTAGGGTGAGGTTGAGGTTTAGGGTTAGGATTAGGGTTAGGATTAATGTTAGGGTTAGGCTTAAGGTGAGGGTTAGTGTGAGGCTGAGGTTTAGGGTTAGTGCTAGGATTAGGATTAGGGTTAGGGTTAGGGTGAAGGTGAGGATTACGGTTAGGGTTAGTGTAAGGCTTAATGTTAGGCTGAAGCTGAGGGTGAGGGTGAGGGTTAGATTGAGGATTAGTTCTAGGGTTAGTGTGAGGTTTAGTGTGAGGATGAGTTTTAGGCTTAGGGTTAGTGTTAGGATTAATGTTAGGGTTAGGTTTAAAGTGAGGTTTAGGGTGAGGGTGAGATTTATAGTTAGTGTTAGGATTAGGATTAGGGGTAGGGTTAGGGTACGTGTGAGGGTTAGGGTTAGGGTTAGGCTTAGTGTTACGCTGAAGGTGAGGGTGAGCGTGAGGGTTAGGGTTATGGTGAGTTTTAGGGTTAGGGTTAGGGTGAGAGTTAGTGTTCGGGTTAAGTTTAGGGTTAGGGTGAGGGTTAGGATAAGGGTTACAGTGAGGGTGAGGATTAGGGTTAGGTCGAGGGTTAGGGTTAGGGTTAGTGTTAGGGAGAGGGTTAGGATGAAGGTTAGCGTTAGGATTAGGGTTAGGGTGAGGGCTAGGGTGAGGGTGAGGTTAGGGTTAGGGGTAGTTTGAGGTTTAGGGTTAGGTTTAGATTTAGGATTAGGGTGAGGCTGAGGTTTGGGGTTAGATTTAGGGTTAGGGTGAGACTGAGGGTGAGGGTTAGGGTTAGGGTTAATCTTAGAGTTAGCGTTACGGTGAGGGTTAGGGTGAGGGTGAGGGTAAGGCTTAGTGTTAGATTAGGATTACGGAAAGGGTTAGGGTTAGTGTGAGTGTTAGGATACAGGTTAAGGTTAGGCTTAGGGTTAGGCTTAGGGTGAGGGTGCGGGTGATGTTTAGGGTTAGAGTGAGAGTTAGGTGTAGGGTTAGGGTATGAGTTAGGGTTTGGGTTAAGTTTATGGTTAGGGTGAAGGTTAGGGTTAGGGTTACAGTGAGGGTGAGGGTTAGGGTTAAGTTGAGGGTTTGGGTTGGGCTTAAGATTAGGGTGAGTGTTAGGGTTAGGGTTAGGGTGAGGGTTAGGATGAGGATTAGGGTTAGGATCAGGGTTAAGGTGAGGGCTAGGGTGAGGGTGAGAGTTAGGGTTAGGGTTAGGGTGAGGTTTAGGGTTAGATTTAGCGTGAGGTTTAGGGTGAGGGTTAGGGTTACGGTGAGGGTGAGGGTTAGGGTTAGGGTGAGGGTTAGGGTTAGGATTAGGGTTACGGTGAGGCTGAAGGTTATTGTTAGGGTTAGGGTGAGATTTATGATTACAGTGTGGGTGAGGGTTAGGGTTAGGGTTAGGGCGAGGTTTAGTGTTAGAGTTAGGGTTAGGGTGAGGGTGAGGTTTAAGTTTAGATTTAGGGTAAGGGTGAGGCTGAGGTTGAGTGTTGGGTTTAGGGTTAGTGTTAGAGTTAGGTTTAGAGTGAGGGTTAGGGTGGGGGTGAGGGTGAGGGTTAGGCATAAGTTTAGGATTAGGATTAGTGTAAGTGTTAGGGTGAGTGTGAGGGTTAGGCTTAGGCTTAGGCTTAGGCTTAGGGTTAGGCTGAGAGTGATGGTGAGGGTGAGGGTTAGGGTTAAGTTGAGGGTTAGGGTTAGGGTTAGGGTGAGTGTTAGGTTTCGCTTAAGTTTAGGGTTAGGGTTAGGGTTATGGTAAGGGAGAGGGCTAGGGTGAGGGTGAGGTTCAGGGTTAGTGTTAGGGTAAAGTTTAGGGTTAGGGTTAGGGTTTGGGTTAGGGATTAGGATGAGGGTTAGGGTTAAGATTATGGTTACGGTGAGGGTGAATATTAGGATTAGGGTTAGGGTTAGGGTTATGTTCAGGGTTAGGATTAGTGTTATTGTTAGGGTTAGAGTTAGAGTTATGGTGAGGATGAGGGTGAGGGTGAGGGTGAGCGTTAGGGTTAGCTTTAGGGTGAGGTTTAGGGTTAGGGATAGCATTAGAGTTAGGGTGAGGGTTATGTTTAGGGTTCGATTTAGGGTTAGTTGGAGGGTTAGGTGGAGCGTTAATTTTAGGGTTAGGGTTAGGGTTAAGGTTAAGGTGAGGTTTAGGTTGATGTTTAGGTTAGGTTTAGGGTTAGGATTAGAGTTAGGGTGAGGGTGAGGGTGAGGTTTAGGGTTAAGGTTAGGCTTAGGCTTAGGTTTAGGCTGAGGGTGAGGGTGGGGGTGAGGATTAGGGTTAGGTTGATGGTTAGGCTTAGGGTTAGGGTGAGGGTTAGGATGAGGGTTAGGGTGGGGGTGAGGATTAGGTTTAGGTTGATGGTTAGGTTTAGGGTTAGGGTGAGGTTTAGCGTTAGGATTAGGATTAGGGTGAGGGCTAGGGTGAGGGTGAGGGTTAGGGAAAGGTTTAGGCTTAGGCTTAGGGTTAGGTTGAGCATGAGGTTGAGGGTGAGGGTTGGGGTTAGGGATAGGGTGAGGTTTAGTGTTAGGGGTAGGGTTAGATTTAGGGTTAGGGTGAGGGTGAGGTTTAGGGGTTGGATTAGGGTCAGGGTGAGGTGTAGGGTTAGGGTGAGGGTAAGTGTGGGGGTGACGGTAAGGGTAAAGGTGAGGTTTAGGCTGAGGGTGAGGGTTATGATAAGGGTGAGGGTTTGTTTAAGGGTGACGGTTAGTGTTAGGTTTAGGATGAGGGTGAAGGTTAGATTCAGGATTAGTGTTAGGATTACTGTGAGGTTTAGGGTGAGGATGAGGGTTAGGGTTAGGGTGAGGGCTAGGTTGAGATTGAGGGTGAGGGTTAGATGGAGGATTAGTGTTAGGGTTAGTGTGAGGTTTAGGGTGAGGTTAAGATTAAGGTTTAGGTTTAGGGTTAGTTTTAATGTTAGGGTTAGGCATTAGGTGAGGGTTAAGGTAAGGGTGAGGTTTAGGGTTAGTGTTAGGACTAGGATTAGAGTTAGGGTTAGGGTGAGTGTGAGGGTTAGGGTTAGGCTTAGTGTTAGGCTGAAGGTGAGGGTGAGGTTGAGGTTTATGGTTTGGGTGAGTGTTAGGGTTAGGGTTAGGGTGATAGTTAGGGTAAGGGTTACAGTGAGGGTGAGGGTTAGGGTGATGCTTAGGGTAAGGGTTACAGTGAGGGTGAGGGTTAGGGTTAGTTTGAGGGTTAGGGTTAGCGTTAGTGTTAGTCTTAAGGTGAGGGTGAGGGTGATGGTTAGTGTTAGTGTTAGGGTGAGGGTTAGGATGAGGTTTAGGGTTAGGATTAGGGTTAGGGTGAGGGCTAGGTTGAGGGTGAGGTTTAGGGTTAGGGTTAGGGTGAGATTTTTGGTTAGGTTTATGGTTAGGGTTAGGGTGAGGCTGAGGGTTAGGGTGATGGTTAGGGTTAGTGTTAGAGAGGGTTACAGTGAGGATTAGTGTGAGGGTGAGAGGAAGGTTTTGTGTTAGGATTAGGATTAGGGTAAGTGTTGGGGTGAGTGTGAGGTTTAGGGTTAGGATTAGGTTTAGGCTTAGGTTTACGCTTAGGGTGAGGGTGAGGGTGAAGGTTAGGGTTAGGGTGAGAGTTAGGAGTAGGTTTAGGGTGAGAGTTTGGGTTCAGGTTAAGTTTAGGTTTAGGGTGAAGGTTAGGTTTAGGGTTACAGTGAGGGTTAGGGTTAGGCTTAGGATTAGGATGAGGGTTAGGGTTAGTGTTAGGGTCAGGGTTAGGGTTAGGATTAGGGTTCGGCTGAGGGCTAGGTTGAGGGTGAGGTTTGGGATTAGTGTTTTGGTGAGGTTTAGGGTTAGGGTTAGGGTGAGGGTTAGGACATGGGTTAGGGTTACATTGAGCATGAGTGTTAGGGTTAGGGTGGGGTTTAGTGTTAGTATTTGGGTTAGGGTGAGGGTGAGTTTTAGGATTATATTTAGGTTTAGGGGGAGGATTAGGTCAAGTGTTAGGGTTAGGGTTATTATTAGGGTTAAGGTTAGGGTGAGGGTTAGGTTGAGGTTTAAGGTTAGGGTTAGGGTTAGGATTAGGATTAGCGATAGGGTATGTGAGGGTTAGGGTTAGGCTTAGGCTTAGGGTTAGGGTTATGCTGAGGGTGAGGGTGGGTGTGAGTGTTAGGGTTAGGGTGATGGTTAGCGTTAGCGTTAGGGTGAGGATTATAATGAGGGATAGGGTTAGGATTATTGTTAGGGGGAGGGCTAAGATGAGGGCGTGGGTAAGGATAAGGGTTAGGCTTAGGCTTAGGTTTCGGCTGAGCATGAGGTTGAGGGTGAGGGTTAGGGTTAGGGTGATGGTTAGGTTTACGGTTAGGGTGAGGGTTAGGATGAGGTTTAGGGTTAGGGTGAGTATGATGGTAAGGGTAAAGCTGAGGTTTAGGCTGAGGGTGAGGATTAAGTTAAAGGTGAGGGTTAGCATTAGATTTAGGATTAGGATTAGGGTTAGGGTGAGGTTTTGATTGAACATTAGGGTTAGGTTTAGGGTTAGTGTGAGGTTTAGGGTGAGGATGAGGGTTAGGGTTAGGATGAGGGTGAGGGTTAGAATTAGGGGTAGGGTGAAGGCTAGGGTGAGGGTGAGGGTTAGAGATAGGGTTAGGGTTAGGGTGAGGTTTAGGATTAGGGTGAGGGTTAGGGTTAGTGTGAGGGTTAGGGTTGGGTTAGGGTTAGTGTTAGGTGAGGGTAAGTGTTAGGGTGAGGGTTAATGTTAGGGTGAGGGTTATGGTTAGGGTGAGGTTTAGAGTTAGGTTTAGGTTTATTGTTAGGGTTAGTGTTAGGGTTACGTTTACGGTGAGGGTGAGGGTGAGGGTTAGGCTTAGGGTTAAGGTGAGATTTAGTGTTTGGTTTAAGGTTAGAGTTAGGATTAGGGTGAGGGTGAGGTTTAGGGGTAGAGTTAGGGCGAGGGTGAATGTTAGGGTTAGGGTGGGTTTTAGCGTGGGGGTGATGGTAAGGGTAAAGTTGAGGGTTAGGCTGAGGGTGAGGGTTACGTTAAGAGTGAGGGTTAGGGTTAGGGTGAGGGTTAGGTTTAGGGTCAGGTTGAGGGTGAGGGTTAGATTGAGGATTAGTGTTAGGGTTAGTGTGAGGTTTAGGGTGAGGATGAGGATTAGGTTTAGGGTGAGGTCTAGGGTGAGGGTGAGGGATAGGGTTAGTGTTAGGGTAAGGTTTAGGGTTAGGGTGATGGTTAGAGTTAGTGTGAGCATTAGTGTTACGTTAGGGTTAGTGTTAGGGTGAGGGTAAATGTTAGAGTGATGGTGAGGGTTAGGGTGAGGGTAATGGTTGAGGTGAGGTTTAGGGTTAGGGTTATTGTTAGGGTAAGGGTTAGGGTTACTGTTACAGTGAGAGTTAGGGTTAGGTTTAGGATGAGGTTTAGGTTTAGGGTTAGGGTTAGAGTTAGGGTTAGGGTGAGGGTGAGGTTTAGGGTTAGAGTTAGGGATAGTGTTAGGGTTATGGATAGGATGAGGGTTAGGGTTAGGGTTAGGCTTAGGCTTAGGCTGAGGCCGAGCATGAGGGTCAGGGTTAGGGTTAGGTTTAGGGTGAGGGTTAGGGTTAGGGTGAGTTTTAGTATGAGGTTTAGGGTTAGGATTAGGTTTAGGGTGAGGACTAGGGTGATGGTTAGGGTGAGGTTTAGGGATAGGTTTAGGTTTAGGATTTGGGTTAGGGTGAGGGTGAGTGTTAGTGTTAGGGTTAGGGTTAGGGTGAGGCTTAGGGTTAGGGTGAGGGATATTGTTAGGGTTTGGATTAGGGTTAGGGTGAGGCTGAGGATTAGGGTTAGGTTTAGGTTTAGGTTTAGTGTTTAAATTAGGTTTAGGATTAGTGTTAGTGTTAATGTTATGGTTAGGGTTACCTTGAGGGTTAGGGTTAGGGTTAGGGTTAGGGTTACGCTAAGGATGAGGTGGGAGTGAGGATTAGGGTTAGGGTTAGGGTTAGGGTTATTGTTAGTGTTATGGTTAGTGTTAAGTTTGGGGTGAGGGTGAGGCTGAGGGTGAGGGTTATGTTTAGATTTAGGATTAGGTTTAGGGTTAGTGTTATTGTTAGTGTTAGGGTTAGAGTTACAGTGAGGTTAAGGTTGAGGGTCAGGGTTAGGTTTAGGGTGAAGTTTAGGATTATAGTTAGGGTTAGGGTTAGGGTGAGGGTGAGGGTGTGGTTTAGGGTTAGAGTTAGTTTAGGGGGAGGGTTAGGGTGACGTTTAGGGTTAGGGTTAGTGTTAGGGTTAGGGTGAGTGTGAGGGTTAGGTTGAGGTTTAGGGATAGGTTTAGGGTTAGGATTAGAGTTAGGGTGAGCATGAGTATGAGTGTTAGGGTGAGGCTTAGGCTTAGGATTAGGCTGCGGGTGAGGGTGGGGGTGAGGATTAGGGTGAGGGTGATGGTTGGAGTTAGGGTTAGTGTTATTGTTAGGGTTAGGGTTCGAGTTTCAGTGAAGGTGTGAGTGCTGGTGTGGGTTAGTTTTAGGGTTAGTGTTAGGCTTAGTGTTAGGCTGAGCATAAAGTTGAGTGTGAGGATTATTGTTAGGGATAGGGTGAGGTTTAGTGTTATGGTTAGGGTTAGAGTTAGGGTTAGGTTGAGGGTGAGGTTTAAGGGTAGGCTTAGATTCAGGGTGAGGGTTAGGGTTAGGGTTAGGGTGAGGGTTAGATTGAGGATTAGTGTTAGGGTTAGTGTGAGGTTTAGGATGAGGATGAGGTTTAGGGTTAGGGTTAGGTTTAGGATTAATGTTAGGATTAGGTTTAAGGTGAGGGTTAGGGTGAGGGGGAGGTTTAGGGTTAGAGTTATGGTTAGGATTAGGGTTAGGTTTAGTGTGAGTGTGAGGGTTAGATTTAGGGTTATGGTGAGGGTTAGTGTTAGGCTGAAGGTGAGGGTGAGGGTTAGGGTAAGGGTGAGTGTTAGGGTTAGGTTTAGGGTGAGGGTTAGTGTTCGGGTTAAGTTCAGTGTGAGGATGAGGGTTAGGTTAGGTTGAGGGTTAGGGTGAGGTTTAGGGTTAGGATTAGGGTGAGGTTTAGGATTAGGTTTAGGGTTAGGGTTAGCGTTATGGTGAGGGTTCGATTGAGGTTTAGTTTTCTGGTTAGGGTTTGTGTTACGTTTAGTGTGAAGATGAAGGTTAGGGTTAGGGTGAGGATGAGGGTTAGAATTAGGGTTAGAGTGAGGGCTAGTGTGAGGGTTAGGATTAGGGTGAGGCTGGGGGTGAGGATTAGGGTTCGGGTTATTGTTAGGGTGAGGGTGAGTTTTAGGGTTAGAGTTAGGTTTTGGGGGAGGGTTAGGGTGAGGTTTAAGGTTAGGGTTAGTGTCAGTGTTAGGGTCAGGGTGAGGGTTAGTTTGAGGTTTAGGGATAGGTTTACGGTTAGGATTAGAGTTAGGGTGAACATGAGTATGAGGGTTAGGGTGAGGCTTAAGCTTAGGGTTAGGCTGAGGGTGATGGTGGTTGTGAGGATTAGGGTTAAGGTGATTGTTAGGTTTAGGGTTAGTGTTATTGTTAGGGTTAGGGTGTGAGTTTCGGTGAGGGTGAGGGTTCGGGTGAGAGTTAGTTTTAGGGTTAGGGTGGGATTTAGGGTTAGGGTTAGGTTTAGGGTGAGGGTGAGGTTTAGTGTTAGATATAGGGTTAGGGGTAGGGTTAGGGTGAGGGTAAGGGTTAGGGTTAGTGTTAGGGTGAGGGTGAGGTTTAGGGTTAGACTTAGGGTTAAGGTGAGGCTTAGGGTGAGGTTTATGATTAGGGTTAGGATTAGGATTACTGTAAGGATTAGGTTGAGTGTGAGTGTTAGGGTTTTGGTTAGGATTAGGCTTAGGGATACACTGAGGGTGAGGGTGAGTGTTAGGTTTAGGGAGAGGCTTAGGTTTAGGGTTAGGGTGAGAGTTAGGGTTCAGGTTAATTTTTGGGTTAGGGTGAAGGTTGGGGTTACATTGAGGGTGAGGTTTAGGGTTAGGTTGTTGGTTAGGGTTAGGGTTAGGATGAGGTTTAAATTTAGGGTTAGTGTGAGGCTTAGGATGAGTATTAGGGTTAGGATTGGGGTTAGGGTGAGGGCTAGTGTGAGTGTTAGGGTTACATTAAGGGTGAGAGTTAGGGTTAGGGTGAGGGTTAGTGTTAGGATTAGGGTTAGGTTGAGGGTGAGGGTTCGGATTAGAGTTAGGGTTAAGGTTATTATTAGAGTTAGGGTTAGGGTTACAGTGAGGTTGAAGGTGAGGGTTAGGGTTACGGTTATCTTGAGGTTTAGGGTTAGAGTTAGTGTTAGGGTGAGGGTGAAGTTTAGGGTTAGAGCTAGGTTTAGGGTGAGGGTAAGGTTTAGGTTTAGTGTTAGGGTTAGTGTTAGGGGAAGGGTATGGGTTAGGGTTAGGGTTATGGATAGGATTATTGTTAGGGTGAGGGTGAGTGTGTGTTTTAGGGTTAAGTTTAGGGTTAGGCTTAGGGTGAGGCTGAGGGTGAGGTTGAGGGTGAGGTTTAGGGTTAGGGTGAGGGTTAGGGTTAGGTTTAGTGGCAGGGTTAAGATGAGTGTCAGGTTTAGGATTAGGGTTAAGGTAAGGGCTAGGGTGAGGATGAGGTTTAGGGTTAGGTTTAGGCTTAGGTTTAGCTTTAGGGTTAGGGTGAGGGATAGGGTGAGGGTTAGGTTTAGGGTTTGAGTTAGGGTTAGAGTCAGGGTTAGGGTGAGGGTTAGGGTCAGGGTTAGGGTGAGGGTGAGGGTTAGAATTATGGTTAGGATTACGTTTAGTGTTAGGGTGAGTGTGAGGGTTAGGTTTAAGTTTAGGTTTAGGCTTAAGGTTAGGCTGAGGGTGAGGGTGAGGGTTAGGGTTAGGGTGAGGGTTAGGGTTATGGTTATGGGGATGTTTAGGATGAGGTTTAGGGTTAAGATTAGGGTTAGGGTGAGGGTGAGGTTTAGGGTTAGGGTTAAGGTGAGGTTTAGGGTTAGGGTTAGGGTGAGGGTGAGGGTGAGGTTTAGGGTTAGATTTATGGTAAGGTTGAGGCTGAAGTTCAGGGTTAGTGTTAGGGTTAGTGTTACAGTTAGAATTAGGGTGAGGGTTAGGGTGAGGGTGAGGATTAGGCCTAGATTTCGGATTAGGATTAGGGTAAGTTAAGGATGAGTGTAAAGGTTAGGTTTAGGGTTAGGCTTAGGCTTAGGGTTAGGCTGAGAGTGAGGGTCAGGGTGAGGGTTATGGTTAGAGTTAGGGTTAGGTTTAGGGTTAGGGTGAGAGAAAAGGATCGGTTAAATTTAGGGTTAGTGTGAGGATTAGCATTAGGGTGAGGGCTAGGGTGTGGGTGAGGGTTACGTTTAGTGTTACGGTAAGGTTTAGGTTTAGTATTAGGGTTAGGGTGAGGGTTGGGATGGGGGTTAGTGTTATGGTGAGGGTGAGGGTTAGGGTTAGGGTGACGGTTAGGGTTAGAATTAGTGTTATGGTGAGGGTGAGTTTTATTGTTAGGGTTAGGGTTAGGGTTGGGGTTACAGTGAGATTGAGGTTTAGGGTTAGGGTAAGGGTGAGGTTTAGTGTTAGGGTTAGGGTTAGAGTTAGGTTTAGGGTGAGGGTGAGGTTTAGGGTTAGAGTTAGGGTAAGGGTGAGGCTGAGGTTGAGGGTTAGAGTTAGGGTAAGGGTGAGGCTGAGGTTGAGGGTTAGGTTTAGGCTTAACGATAGGTTTAGGATTAGGGTAAGGGTTAGAGTGAGTGTGAGGTTTAGGTTCAGGTTTAGGTTTAGACTTAGGCTTAGGGTTAGGCTGAGATTCATGGTGAGGGTGAGGGTTAGGGTTATATTGAGGGTTAATGTTAGGGTTAGGGTGAGAGTGAGGGTTCTGTTAAAGTTAGGGTTAGGGTGAGGGATAAGGTAAGGATTAGTGTTAGGGTGAGGGCTAGGGTGGGGGTGAGGATTAGGGTTAGTGTTAGGGTAATGTTTAGGGTTAGGGGTAGGTTTTGCATTAGGGTTAGGATGAGGGTTAGGGTTAAGATTATGGTTAGGGTGAGGGTGATTGTTAGGATTAGGGTTAGGGTTAGGGTTAGGTTTAGGGTTAGGATTCGTGTTATTGTTAGAGTTAGGGTTAGAGTAATGGTGAGTGTGAGGGTGAGGGTGAGGGTGAGGTTTAGGGTTAGGTTTAGGGTTAGTTTTAGTATTAGCGTTAGGGTGAGGTGAGGTTTAGGGTTAGATTTAGAGTTACTTGGAGCATTAGGTCGAGCGTTAATGTTAGGGTTAGTGTTAGGGTTAAGGTTATGGTGAGGGTTAGGTTGAGGTTTAGGGATAGGGTTAGGGTTAGGATTAGGGTTAGGCTGAGGGTCAGTGTGAGGTTTAGGGTTAGGGTTAGGCTTAGGCATTGTGTTAGGCTGAGGGTGAGGGTGGGGGTGAGTATTAGGGTTAGGGTGATGGTTAGGGTTAGGTTAGGGTGAGTGTTAGGATGAGGGATTGGGTTAGCATTAGGGTTAGGTTGAGGGCTAGGTTGAGGGTGAGGGTTAGGTTAATGGTTAGGCTTAGGCTTAGGGTTAGGGTGAGCATGAGGTTGAGGGTGAGGGTTAGGGTTAGGGATAGCATGAGGTTTAGTGTTAGGGTTAGGGTTAGAATTAGGGTTAGTGTGAGGTTGAGGTTTAGGTGTAGGGTTAGGGTCAGGGTGAGGGGTAGGGTTAGGGTGAGGGTTAGGGTGGGGGTGACGGTAAGTCTAAAGGTGAGGGTTAGGCTGAGGATGAGGGTTATGGTAAGGGTGAGGGTTACGTTTAGGGTGATGTTTAGGGTTAGGGTTAGGGTGAGGGTGAGGGTTAGATTGAGGATTAGTGTTAGGTTTAGTGTGAGGTTTAGGGTGAGGATGAGTGTTAGTGTTAGGGTGAGGGCTAGGGTGAAGGTGAGGGTGAGGATTAGATTGAGGATTAGTGTGAGGGTTAGTGTGAGATTTTGGGTGAGGATGAGGTTTAGGGTTAGGGTTAGGTTTAGGATTAATGTTAGGGTTAGGCTTAAGGTGAGGGTTAAGGTGAGGGTGAGGTTTAGGGTTAGTGTTAGGATTAGGATTAGCATTATGGTTAGGGTGAGTGTGAGGGTTAGGCATAGGGTTAGGCTTAGGCTTAGTGTTAGGCTGAAGGTGAGGGTAAGTTTGAAGGTTAGGGTTAGGGTGAGAGTTTGGTTTCAGTTTAAGTTTAGGGTTAGGGTGAGGGTGAGGTTAAGGGTTAAATTGAGGGTGAGGGTTAGGGTTAGGTTGAGGGTTAGGGTTAGGGTTAGGGTTAGGTTGAGTGTTAGGTTTAGGGTTAGATTTAGGGTGAGGTTGAGGGTGAGGGTTAGGGTTAGTGTTAGGGTGAGGGTTAGGATGAGGGTTAGGGTTAGGATTAGGTTTAGGGTGAGGGTTAGGGTGAGGATGAGGTTTAGGTTTAGGGTTAGGGTGAGGTTTTGGGTTAGGTTTAGGGTTAGGGTTAGGGTGAGGGTGAGGATTAGGCTTAGACTTAGGGTTAAGGTGAGGCTGAGGGTGAAGTTTAGGATTAGGATTAGGATTAGGGTTTGGGTAAGTATTAGAGTGTGTGTGAGGGTTAAAGATAGGGTTAGGCTTAGGCTAAGCATTACACTGAGGGTGAGGGAGAGGGTGAGCTTTAGGGTTAGGCTGAGGGTTAGGGCTAGCTTTAGGGTTAGAGTTAGGGTTCAGGTTAATTTTAGGGTTAGTGTGAGGGTTAGGGTGAGGGTTAGGATGAGGATTAGAGTTAAGATTTGGGTTAGGTTGAGGACTAGGGTGAGGGTGAGGTTTAGGGTTAGTGTTAGGGTGAGGTTTAGGTTTAGGGTTAGAGTGATGGTTAGGGTGAGGTTTAGGGTTACAGTAAGGGTGAGGGTTAGGGTGAGGGTGAGGGTTAGGATTAGGGGTAGGGTTAGGGTTATTGTTAGGGTTAGGGTTAGGGTTACAGTGAGGGCTAGGGTTAAGGTTAGGGTTAGGCTTAGGCTGATGGTGAGGTTGGGGGTGGTGGTGAGGATTAGGATTAGGGTTAGGGTTAGGGTTATTGTGAGTGTTATGGTTAGGGATAAGTTTGCGGTGAGGGTGAGGCTGAGGGTGAGGGTTATGGTTATGGTTATTGTTAGGCTTAGTGTTATTGTTAGGGTTAGGGTTATAGTTACGGTGAGATTGAGGGTGAGGGTGAGGGTTAGGTTTAAGGTGAGGGTTAGGTTTTGGGTTAGGGTTAGAGTTAGTGTTAGTGTGAGGGTGAAGTTTAGGATTAGAATTAAGCTTAGGGTGAGGGTTAGGGTTGGTGTTAGGGTTAGCTTTAGAGTGAGAGTTAGCGGGAGGGTTTGGGTTAGGGTTAGGGTTAGGGATAGGATTAGGGATAGGTCGAGGGTGAGTTTGTGTGTTAGGGTTAGGTTTAGGTTTAGGTTTAAGGATATGCTGAGGTTGATGTTGAGGGTGACGGTTAGGGTTAAGTTGAGTGTTAGGGTTAGGGTTAGGGGGAGGGTTAGGATGAGGGTTAGGGTTAGGATTAGGGTTAAGGTAAGGGCTAGGGTGAGGGTGAGGTTTAGGGTTAGGTTTCGGTTGAGGTTTAGGGTTAGGGTTAGGGTTAGAGTTAGGGTGAGGGTGAATTTTAGGGTTACAGTTATGTTAAGGGTGAGGCTGAGGGTGAGGGTTAGGTTTAGGGTTAGTGTTAGTGTTAGGGTTAGGGTTAGTTGAGGGTTAGAGTGAGGGTGAGCTTTAGGGTTGGGGTTAGGATTAAGATTAGGTTTAGGGTTAGGGTGAGTCTGAGGGTTAGGGTTAGGTTTAGGGTTAGGATTAAGTTTAGGCTGAGAGTGAGGGTTAGGTTGAGGGTTAGGGTTAGGGTGAGAGTTAGGTTTAGGTTTATGGGGAGGTTTAGGATGAATGTTAGGGTTAAGATTAGTGTTAGGGTGAGGGCTAGGGTGAGGGTGAGGTTTAGTGTTAGGGATACGGTGAGGTTGAAGGTTAGGGTTAGGGTTAGGTTTAGGGTGAGCTTGAGGTTTAGGGTTATAGTTAGGGTAAGGTTGAGGCTGAGGGTGAGGGTTAGGTTTAGGGTTAGTGTTAGAGTTAGGGTTAAGGTGAGGGTTAGCATGAGGGTGAGGGTTAGGCTTAGGGTTAGGATTAAGATTAGGGTAAGTGTTAGGCTGAGTGTGAGGGTTAGAGTTAGGGTTAGGCTTAGGCTTAGGGTTAGGCTGAGAGTGAGGGTGAGTGTGAGGGTTAGGGTTAGGTTTAGGGTGAGAGTTAGGTTTCGATTAATTTTAGGGTTAGGTTGAGGGTTAGGGTTAGGATTAGTATTAGGGTGAGTGCTAGGGTGAGCGTGACGTTTAGGGTTAGGGTTAGGGTGAGGTTTAGAGTTAGGATTAGGGTTTGGGTTAGGGTTAGGATGAGGGTTAGGGTTACGGTGAGGGTGAGGGTTAGGGTTAGGTTGAGGGTTAGGGTTAGGATTATGGTTAGGGTGATGGTGAGTGTTAGGATTAGGGTTAGGGTGAGGGCTAGGGTGAGGGTGTGTGTTAGAGTTAGTGTTAGGTTTAGGGTGGGGTTTAGGATTAGAGTGAGTGTTAGGGTTAGTGCGAGGGTTAGTGTTAGGTTTAGGGTTAGTGTTAGGATGAGTGTAAGTGTTAGGGTGAGGGTTAATGTTAGGGTGAGGATTATTGTTAGGGTAAGGGTTAGGGTTACGGTTACGGTTATTGTTAGGGTTAGGGTTAGGGTTACGATTACGGTGAGGGTGAGGGTTAGGTTTAAGTTTAGGGTGAGGTTTAGTGTTAGGGTTAGGGTTAGAGTTAGGGTTAGGGTGAGGGTGAGGTTTATGGTTAGAGTTAGGGTTAGGGTGATGGTTAGGGTTAGGGTTAGTGTTATTGTTAGGGTTAAGGTACGAGTTATGGTGAAGGTGAGGGTGCAGTTGAGGGTTAGGGTTAGGGTTAGGGTGGGGTTAAGGGTTAGGGTTAGGATTAGGGTGAGGGTGAGGTTTAGGGTTAGATATAGGGTTAGGGGGAGGCTTAGGGGGAGGGTTATTGTTAGGGTTAGTGTTAGGGATAGGGTGAGGGTGAGGGTTAGGTTTAGGGTTAGGGTTAGGGTTAGGGTTAGAATTATTGAGAGGGTGAGGGTTCGGGTGAGTGTGAGGGAAAGATTTAAGTTTAGGGTTAGGCTTAGGGTTAGGCTGACGGGAGGGTGATGGTGCGGGTTAGGGTTAGGGTGAGGGTTAGGGTTAGGGTTATGGGGAGGGTTAGGATGAGAGTTAGGTTTAGGATTAGGGTTAGGGTGATGGCTAGTGTGAGGGTGATTGTTAGGTTTAGGGTTAGGGTTAAGGTGAGGCTTAGGGTGAGGTGTAGGATTAGGGTTAGGATTAGGATTAGAGATTTTGGGTTACTGTTAGGGTTAAGGTTAGGGTGAGGGTTAGGTTGAGGTTTAGGGTTAGGATTAGTTTTAGGGTTAGGATTAGGGTTAGGGTTAGGTTTAGTGTTAAGGGTTAGGGTTAAGGTTAGCCTTAGGCTTAGGGTTAGGCTGAGGGTGCGGGTGGGGGTGAGGATTAGGGTTAGGGTGATGGTTAGGGTTAGGGTTAGGTTGAGGGTTAGCATTAGGATTAGGGTTAGGGTGAGGGCTAGGGTGAGGATGAGGGTTATTGTAAGGGTTACTCTTAGTCTTAGGGTTATGCTTAGCATGAGGTTGAGGGTGAGGGTTAGGGTTAGGGTGAGGGTTATGTTTAGGGTGAGGGTTAGGGTTATGGTTACGGTTATTGTTAGGGTTAGGGTTAGGGTTACGATTACAGTGAGGGTGAGGGTGAGGGTTAGGGTTAGGTTTAGGGTGAGGTTTAGTGTTAGGGTTAGGGTTAGAGTTAGGGTCAGGGTGAGAGTGAGGTTTAAGGGTAGGATTAGGGTCAGGGTGAGGGGTAGGGTTAGGGTGAGTTTTAGGGTGGGGGTGACGGTAAGGATAAAGGTGAGGGTTAGGCTGAATGTGAGGGTTATGGTAAGGGTGAGGGTTAGGTTTGGGGTGATGTTTCGGGTTAGGGTTAGGGTGAAGGTGAGGGTTAGATTGAGGATTAGTGTTAGGGTTAGTGTGAGGTTTAGGGTGATGATGAGGTTTAGGGTTAGGGTTAGTGTTAGGCTTAATGTTAGGGTTAGGCTTAAGGTGAGGGTTAGGTGAGGGTGAGGTTTAGGGTTAGTGTTAGGATTAGGATTAGGGTTATGGTGAGGGTTAGTGTGAGGTTTAGGGTTAAGGTTAGGGTTAGGCCTAGTTTTAGGCTGAAAGTGAGAGTGAGGGAGGAGGATTAGGGTTTGGGTGAGGGTTAGGGTTAGAGTTAGGGTGAGAGTTAAGGTTCGGGTTAAGTTTCGGGTTAGGGTGAGGGTTAGAGTAAGGGTTACAGTGAGGGTGAGGGTTAGGGTTAGCTTGAGGGTTAGGATTAGGGTTAGGGTGAGGGCTGTGGTGAGGGTGAGGTTTACGGTTAGGGTTAAGTTGAGGTTTATGTTTAGGTTTAAGGGTAAGGTTAGGGTAAGAGTGAGGGTGATATTTAGGGATAGAGTTAGGGTTAGGGTGAGGTTTAGGTTGAGGGTTAGGTTTAGGGTTAGTGTTAGATTAAGGTTTAGGTTTAGGGTTATGGTTAGGGTGAGGGTTAGCTTGAGGGTTAGGGTTACGGTGAGGGTGAGGGTTAGGGTTAGGGTGAGGGTTAGGTTTAGATTTAGGGTTAGGGTGAGGGGGAGTGTTAGGAATAGGGTTAGGGTGAGAGTTAGGCTTAGGTTTCGGTTGAGGGTGAGGGTGAGGGTTAGGGTTAAATTTAGGGTGAGGGTTAGGATGAGGATTAGGGTTAGGATTAGGGTTAGGGTGAGGGTGAGTGTTAGGGTTAGTGTTGGGGTGAGGTTTAGGGTTAGGGTTAGGGTGAGGGTTAGGATGAGGGTTAGAGTTATGGTGAGTGTGAGTTTTAGGGTTAGGGTTAGGGTTAGGGTTAGGATTAGTGTTACGGTGAGGGTGAGGGTTATTGTTAGGGTTAGGCTTAGGGTTAAGGTTAAGGTGAGGGTGAGGGTTAGGTTTAGGGTCAATTTGAGGTTTAGTGTTAGGGTTAGGGTTAGAGTTATGGTTAGTGTTCGGGTGAGGTTTAGGATTAAAGTTAGGGTAAGTGTGAGGCTTAGATTGAGGTTTATGTTTAGGGTTAGTGTTAGAGTTAGGTTTAGGGTGAGGGTTAGGGTGAGGGTGAGGCTTAGGCTTAGGTTTAGGTTTAAGATTAGGGTAAGGGTTATGGTGAGTGTGAGAGTTAAGTTTAGGATTAGGCTTAGGGTTAGGCTGAGAGTGAGGGTGAGGGTGAATGTTAGGGTTTTGGTGAGGGTTAGGGTTAGTGTTAGCGTGAGAGTTAGGGTTTGCTTAAGTTTAGGGTTAGGGTGAGGGTTATGGTTAAAATTAGGATTAGGGTGAGGGTTAGGGTTAGGGTTTGGGTGAGGGTGAGTGTTAGGGTTAGGCTTAGGGTGTGGTTTAGTATTAGGGTTAGGGTTAGGGTTAGTGTGAGTGTTAGGGTTAGGGTTAGGGTTAGGGTTTGGGTTAAGGTTAGGGTTAGGGTTAGGGTTAGGTTTAGTTTTAGGGTTAGATTTAGGGTAGGATTAAGGTTAGGGTTAGAGTTATTTTTAGTTTTAGGTTTAGGATGAGGTTTAGGTTTAGGGTTAGGGTTAGAGTTAGGGTTTGGATGAGGGTGAAGTTTAGGTTTAGAGTTAGAGTTAGTGTTAAGTTTAGGGTTAGGCCGAAGCTTAGGGTTAGGGTTAGGGTTAGACTTTGGCTTAGGCATTGGCCCAGCATGTGGGTGAGCGATAGGTTTAGGTTTAGGGTGAGGGTTAAGGTTAGGGTTAGGCTGAGGGTTAGGATGAGATTTACGGTTAGGAATAGGGTTAGGGTAGGGGCTAGGTTGAGGGTTAGGGTAAGGGTTAAGGTTAGGGATAGGGTTAGGTTTAGGATAAGGTTTAGGATGAGGGTGAGTGTGAGGATTAGGGTTAGGGTTAGGCTTAGGGTTAGGGTGAGGTTTAGGGTTAGGGTTTGGTTAGGGTGAGGGTGAGGCTGAGGATTAGTTTTAGGTTTCGGGATAGGTTTAGGGTTAGGGTTAGTGTTAGTGTAAGGGTTAGGCTTACAATGAGGTTTAGGGTTATGGATAGGGTTATGGTTAGGTTTAGGGTTAGTGTTATTGTTAGGGTTAGAGTTACGGTGAAGTTGAGGGTGAGGGTGAGGGTTAGGGTTAGTGTGAGGTTTAGGGTTAGGGTTAACGTTAGGGTGAGGGTGAGGGTGAGGTTTAGGTTTAGAGTTAGGGTTAGGTTTTGGGTTAGGGTGAGGATTAGATTGAGGATTAGGGTTATGGTTAGTGTGAGGTTTAGGTTGAGGATGAGGGTTAGGGTTAGGGTGAGGGTTAGGGTTAGAATTAGTGTTAGGGTGAGGGCTTGGGTGAGGGTGAGTGTTAGGGTTAGGTTTAGGGTGTGGTTTAGTATTAGGGTGAGGGTCAGGGTGAGTGTTAGGATGAGGGTTAGGTTTATTGTAAGGGTGACGTTTAGCATTAGGGTGAGGGTTGGGTTAGGATTAGGGTTAGGGTCAGGGTGAGGGTGAGTGTGAGGATTAGGGTAGGGTTAGGGTTAGGGTTAGGTTTAGGCTTAGGATTAGTTTTATTGTTTGGGTTAGGGTTAGAGTTACAGTGAGGGTGAGGGTTAGGCTTAGGCTTAGGCTTATGCTTAGGGATAGGCTGAGCTTGAGGTTGAGGGTGAGGGCTAGGTTTAGGGGGATGGTTAGGTTTATGGTTAGGGTGAGGTTTAGGATGAAGTTTAGGGTTAGCGTGAGGTTTAGGGTGAGGAAGATGCTAAGGGTAAAGGTATGGTTTAGGCTGAGGGTGAAGGTTAAGATAAGGGTGAGGGTTAAAGTTCAGTTTAGGGTTATGGTAAGGGTTAGGGTTAGAGGTAGGGTGAGTGTTAGATTGAGGATTACGGTTAGGGTCAGTGTGAAGTTTAGTGTGAGGATGAGGGTTAGGTTTAGGGTGAGGGTGAGGGTTAGGATAAGGTTTAGGGTTAGGGTGAGATTTAGGGTGAGGAAGATGCTAAGTGTAAAGTATGGTTTAGGCTGAGGGTGAAGGTTAAGATAAGGATGAGGGTTAAAGTTCAGTTTAGGGTTAGGGTAAGGGTTAGGGTTAGAGGTAGGGTGAGGGTTAGATTGAGGATTAGGGTTACGGTCAGTGTGAGGTTTAGTGTGAGGATGAGGGTTAGGTTTATTGTGAGGGTGAGGGTTAGAATCAGGGTTAGGGTGAGGGCTACGGTGAGGGTGAGGGTTTGGGTTAGGGTTTGGGTGAGGTTTAGGATTAGGTTGAGGGTTAGGTTTAGTGTGAGGGTTAGTGTTAGGGTTAGGGTTAGTGTTAGAGTGAGGGTAAGTGTTATGGTGAGGGTTAGCCTTAGGGTGAGGGTTATGGTTAGGGTGAGGAAAAGGGATAGGGTTAGGGTTATTTTTAGGGTTAGGGTTAGGGTTACGGTTACGGTGAGGGTGAGGGTGAGGGTTAGGTTTAGGCTTAGGCTTAGGGTGAGGTTTAGTGTTAGGGTTAGGCATAGAGTTAGGGTTAGGGTGAGGCTGAGGGTGAGGGTTAGGGTTAGGGTTAATGTTAGAGTTAGGGATAGGGTGAGGTTTAGTTTTAGGGTTAAGTTAGGCTTAGGATTAGGGTTAGGGTGAGGGTTAGTGTGAGGGTTATGGTTATGTTAGGTTTAGGCTTAGGGTTAGGGTGAGGATTAGGTTTAGGGTTTGGGTTAGGGTGAGGGTGATGCTGAGGATTAGGGTTAGGTTTAGGTTTAGGTTTAGGGTTAGGGTTAGCGTTAGGGATACGGTTAGGTTTACGGTGAGGGTTAGGGTTAGTGTTAGGGACAGGGTTAGGCTTAGGGTTAGGTTGAGTGTGAGGGTGTGGTTGAGGATTAGGGTGGGGGTTAGGGTTAGGGTTAGGGGAGGGTTAGGATGAGCATTACGGTAAGGATTAGGGTTAGGTTGAGGGCTAG
Organism: Dipodomys merriami; assembly: GCF_024711535.1. NCBI lineage: Eukaryota > Metazoa > Chordata > Mammalia > Rodentia > Heteromyidae > Dipodomys > Dipodomys merriami. Next base: position 5,860,048 of record NW_027206324.1, on the reverse strand, counting down.
GATGAGCGTGAGATTTAGGGTTAGGCTTAGGGTTAGAGTTAGGGTGAGGGTGAGGTTTAGGGTTAGAGTTAGGGTTAGGGTGAGGCTGAGGATGAGGGTTAGGTTTAGTGTTAGAGTTAGGGTTAGGGTGAGTGTTAGGGTGAGGGTGAGGGTTAGGGTTAGGGTTGGGCTTAAGCTTAGGGTTAAGCTGAGGGTGCGTGTGATGGTGAAGGTTAGGGTCAGGGTGAGGGTAAGTGTTAGGGTTACAGTGAGCGTGAGGGCTAGGGTTAGGTTGAGGGTTAGGGTGAGGGTAAGGGTTAGAGTTAGTGTGAGTGTTAGGGTTAGGGTTCGGCTTAGGGTTATACTGAGGGAGAGGGTGAGCGTGAGGGAGAGGGTTAGGGTGAGGTTTAGGTTTAGAGTTAGGGTTAGGGTGAGGGTTAGGTTTAGGGGTAGGGTGAGGGTGTGGGTTAGATTGAGGATTAATGTTAGAGTTATTGTGAGGTTTAGGGTGAGTATGAGGGTTAGGTTCATAGGTTTATTGTGAGTGTTAGGTTGAGGGTGAGGGTTAGGGTTAGGGTTAGGGTGAGGATTAGGTTTAGGGTGATGGTTAGGGATAGTGTGAGTGTTAGTGCTAGGGTTATTGTTAGTGTTAGGGTGAGGATAAGTGTTAGGGTGAGGGTTAGTGTTAGGGTGGGGGTTATGGTAAGGGTGAGGGTTAGGTGTAGATTTAGGGTTACTGTTAGGGTTAAGGCTACGGTTACGGTGAGTGTGAGGGTGAGGGTTAAGTTTAGTTTTAGGAAGAGTTTTAGGTTTAGGGTTTGAGTTAGATTTAGGTTTAGGGTGAGGGCTAGGTTATGGCTTAGGGTGAGGGTTATTGTTAGGGATAGGGTTAGGTTTCGGATTTAGTTTACGGTGACGGTGAGTGTGAGGGTTAGGGTTGGGTTAGGGTTAGGGATAGGGTTAGGATTATTGTTAGTGTTATGGTTAGGGTTACGTTTACGGTGTGGGTGAGGCTGAGAGTGAGGTTTATGGTTAGGGTTAGGGTTAGAGTTAGTGTTATTGTTAGGTTTAGCGTTAGAGTTACTTTGAAGTTTTAGGTGAGGGTGAGGGTTAGGGTTAGGGTGAGGTTTAGGGTGAGGTTTAGGGTTAGGATTAGAGTTAGTGTGAGGGGGAGGATTAGTGTTAGAGGTAGGGTTAGGGGGACAGTTAGGATGAGGTTCAGGGTTAGGGTTAGGGTTCGGTTTAGGGTGAGGAGGAGGTTTAGGTTGAGGTTTAGGGATAGGGTTAGGTTTAGTATTAGGGTTAGGGAGAGGTTGAATGTGAGGGTTAGCGTGAGGGTTAGGTTTAGGCTTAGGGTTAGGCTGAGGGTGAGGGAAATTTTGAGGGTTAGGGTTAGGGCCAGGTTTAGGGTTATGGGGAGGGTTTGGATGAGCGTTAGGGTTAGGATTAGGTTTAGGGTGAGGGCTAGGGTTAGGATTAGGGTTAGGGTGAGGGCTAGGGTGAGGGTGAGTTTTAGGGTTTGGGTTAGGGTGAGGTTTAGCGTTAGGTTTAGGGTTAGGGTTAGGGTGAGGCTGAGGTTTAGGGTTAGAGTTAGGGTTAGTGTTAGAGTTAGGGTTAGGGTGAGGTTTAGGGTGTGGGTGAGGGTTAGCCTTAGTGAAAGCATTAGGATTAGGGTAAGGGTTAGTGTGTGTGTGAGGGTTAGGTTTAGGATGACGTTTAGGGTCAGGGTTAGGTTTAGAGTTAGGTTTAGGGTGAGGGTGAGGTTTAGAGTTAGAGTTAGGTTTAGGGTTAGGGTTAGGGTTTGGCTTAGGGTTAGGCTGAGGGTCGAGGTGAGGATTAGAGTTAGTGTTACCGTTAGGGTTATTGTTAGTGTTATGGTCAGAGTTAAGTTTGCGGTGAGGGTGAGGCTGAGGGTGAGGGTTATGTTTAGGGTTAGGGTTAGGGTTAGGGTTATGTTATTTTTAGGTTTAGAGTTAGAGTTACTTTGAGGTTTTGGGTGAGGGTGAGGGTTAGGGTTAGGGTAAGGTTTAGGTTTCAGGTTAGGGTTAGGGTGAGGGTGAGGTTTAGGGTTAGAGTTAGGGTTAGGGGGAAGGTTAGGGTGAGTTTCAGGGTTAGGGTTAGTGTTAGTTTTAAGGTGAGGGTGAGGTTTAGGTTGAGGTTTAGGGATAGGGTTACGTTTAGGATTAGGGTTAGGTTGAGGGTGATTGTGAGGGTTAGGGTGAGGTTTAGGTTTAGGTTTAGGTTTGGGCTGAGGGTGAGTGTGAGTTCGAGGTTTAGGGTTAGTGTGAGGGCTAGTGTTAGGGTTATGTGGAGGGTTTGGATGATTGTTAGGGTTAGGATTAGGGTTAGGATCAGGACTAGGGTGAGGGTGAGTTTTAGGGTTAGGGTTAGGGTGAGGTTTAGCGTTAGGTTTAGGGTTAGGGTTAGGGTGAGGTTGAGGTTTAGGGTTAGGGTGAGGCTGAGGGTGAGGGTTAGGGTTAGGGTTAGTGTTAGAGTTAGGGTTAGGGTGAGGTTTAGCGTTATGTTTAGGGTTAGGGTTAGGGTGAGGTTGAGGTTTAGGGTTAGGGTGAGGATGAGGGTGAGAGTTAGGGTTAGGGTTAGTGTTAGAGTTAGGGTTAGGGTGAGGTTTAGGTGTAGAGTTAAGGTTAGGGTGAGGGTTAGGGTGAGGTTTAGGGTTAGGGTGAGGGTTAGGTTTAGGGGTAGGGTGAGGGTGAGGGTTAGATTGAGGATTAGTGTTATGGTTATTGTGAGGTTTAGGGTGAGTATGACGGTTAGGTTTAGGGTGAGGGTTAGGTTGAGGGTGAGAGATAGGGTTAGGGTTAGGGTGAGGATAAGGTTTAGAGTGATGGTTAGGGATAGTGTGAGGGTTAGTCTTAGGGTTAGAGTTAGTGTTAGGGTGAGGTTAAGTGTTAGGTTGAGGGTTAGGGTTAGGGTGAGGCTTATGGTAACTGTGAGGAATAGGGCTAGAGTTAGGGTTACTGTTAGGGTTAGGGCTACGGTTACGGTGAGGGTGAGGGTGAGGCTTATGTTTAGCTTTAGGATGTGGTTTAGGTTTAGGGTTAGGGTTAGATTTAGGATTTTGGTGTGGGCTAGGTTGAGGCTTAGGGTGAGGGTTAGGGTTAGGGATAAGTTTAGGTTTAGTATTAGGTTTAGGGTGAGGGTGAGTGTGATGGTTAGGGTTAGGCTTAGGGTTAGGCTGGGGGTTAGGGTAAGGGTTTGAGTTAGGGTAAGGGTGAGGCTGAGGATTAGGGTTAGGTTTAGGGTTAGGGTGAGGGTTAGGGTGAGGGTGAGGTTTAGGCTTAGGGTTAGGATTAGGATTAGGGTAAGGTTTAGGGTGAGTGTGAGTGTTAGGGTTAAGCTTAGGCTTAGGTTTAAGCTGAGGGTGAGGGTGAGGGTGAGGGTTAGGGTTAGGGTGAGGGTAAGGCTTAGAGTTAGTGTGAGGGTTAGGATTAGGGTTAGGGTTAGGCTTAGGGTTACAGTGATGGAGAGGGTGTGCCTGAGGGTTAGGGTTAGGGTGAGGTTTATGCGTAGATTTAGGGTTAGGGTGAGGGTTAGGGTGAGGGTTAGGGTTAAGGTGAGGGTTAGGTTTAGGGGTAGGGTGAGGGTGAGGGTTAGATTGAGGATTAGTCTTAGGGTTATTTTGAGGTTTACGGTGAGGATGAGGGTTAGGTTTAGGGTGAGGGTTAGGTTGAGGGTGAGGATTAGTGTTAGGGTTAGTTTGAGGATTACGGTTAGGGTGATGGTTAGGGATAGTGTGAAGGTTAGTGTTAGGGTTAGAGTTAGTGTTAGGGTGAGGGTAAGTGTTAGGGTGAGCGTTAGGGTTAGGGTGAGGGTTATGGTAAGGGTGAGGGTTAGGGCTAGGGTTAGGGTTACTGTTAGGGTTAAGGCTACGGTTTTGGTGAGGGTGAGTGTGAGGGTTAGGTTTATGGTTAGGATGAGGTTTAGGTTTAGTGTTAGGTTTAGATTTAGGGTTAGGGTGAGGGCTAGGTTGAGGCTTAGGGTGAGGGTTAGGGTTAGGGTTTGGGTTAGGTTTAGGATTAGGTTTAGGGTTAGGGTGAGTGTGAGGGTTAGTTTTAGGTTTAGGGTTAGGCTTAGGGTTAGTGTGTGGGTTAGGGTTAGGGTGAGGTTGAGGCTGAGGATTAGGGTTAGGTTTAGGGTTAAGGTTTGGGATAGGTTTAGGGTTAGGGTTAGGTTTAAGGTTAGGGTTACAGTGAGGGTTAGCTTTAGGGTTAGGGTTACGGTTTGGCTTAGGATTAGGCTGAGGGTGAGGGTGGGGGTGAGGATTAGGGTTAGTGTTAGGGTTAGGGTTATTGTTAGTGTTATGGTTAGGGTTAAGTTTTCGGTGAGGGTGAGGGTTATGGTTAGGATTAGGTTTAGGGTTAGTGTTATTTTTAGGGTTAGGGTTAGAGTTACTTTGAGGTTTTGGATGAGTGTGAGTTTTAGGGTTAGGGTGAGGTTTAGGGTGAGGTTTAGGGTTAGGGTTAGGATTAGGGTGAGGGTGAGGTTTAGGGTTAGAGTTAGGGTTAGGGGGAGGGTTAGGGTGAGGTTCAGGTTTAGGGTTATTGTTAGGTTTAGGGTGAGGCTGAGGTTTAGGTTGAGGTTTAGGGATAGGGTTAGGTTTAGGATTAGGGTTAGGGTGAGGTTGAGTGTGAGGGTTAGGGTGTGGGTTAGGTTTAGGCTTAGGGTTAGGCTGAGGATGAGGGAGACTTTGAGGGTTAGGGATAGGGTTAGGGATAGGGTAGGTTTAGGGTTATTGGGAGGGTTTGGATGAGCGTTAGGGTTAGGATTAGGGTTAGTGTGAGGGCTAGTGTGAGGGTGAGTTTTAGCATTAGGCTTAGGGTGAGGTTTGGCGTTAGGTTTAATGTTAGGGTTAGGGTGAGGTTTAGGTTTAGGGTTAGAGTTAGGGTTAGGGTGAGGCTGAGGGTGAGGATTAGGGTTAGGGTTAGTGTTAGAGTTAGGGTTAGGGTGTGGGTGAGTGTTGAGCTTAGTGAACGGATTAGGATTAGGGTAAGGGTTAGGGTGTGTGTGAGGGTTAAGGTTAGGATGAGGTTTAGGTTCACTGTTAGGTTTAGAGTTAGGGTTAGGGAAAGGGTGAGGTTTAGGGTTAGAGTTAAGTTTAGTGTTAGGGTAAGGGTTAGGGTGAGGGTTAGGGTTAGGTTTAGGCTTAGGTTTAGGTTTAGGAGTAGGCTTTGGCTGAGCATGAGGGAGAGGGTTAGGTTTAGGGTTAGGGTGAGGGTTAGGTTTAGGGTTAGGGTGAGGGTAAGGATAAGGTTTAGGTTTAGGATTAGGGTTAGGGTGAGGGCTAGGTTGAGGCTGAGTGTGAGGGTTGGGGTTAGGGATAGGGTTAGGTTTATGTTTAGGGTTAGGGTGAGGGTGAGTGTGAGGGTTAGGGTTAGGGTTAGGCTTAGGGTTAGGGTGAGGGTTAGGGTTAGGTTTTGGTTTAGGGTGAGGTTGAGCCTGAGGATTAGGGTTAGGTTTAAGGTTAGGGTTAGGGTTAGTTTTAGAGTTACAGTGAGGGTTATGGTTATGTTTGGTTTAGGGTTAGGTTGGGGGTTAGGGTTAGGTTTTGGTTTAGGGTGAGAGTGAGGCTGAGGATTAGATTTAGGTTTAGGGTTTGGCTTAGGTTTAGGTTTAGGATTAGGTTTAGGGTTAGGGTTATGGTGAATGTTAGTTTTAGAGTTACGGTTAGGGTTTGGCTTAGGGTTAGGCTGAGGGTGAGGGTGGGGGTGAGGATTAAGGTTAATGTTAGGGTTAGGGTTATTTTTAGTATTATGGTTAGAGTTAAGTTTGTGGTGAGGATGAGGCTGAGGGTGAGGGTTATGGTTATGGTTAGGGTTAGTGTTATTGTTAGGTTTAGAGTTAGAGTTACTTTGAGGTTTTGGGTGAGGGTGAGGGTTAGGGTTAGGGATAGGTTTAGGTATAGGATTAGGGGTAGGGAGAGGGTGAGTGTATGGGTTAGGTTTAGGGTTAGGGTCAGGATTAGGGTTAGGGTGAGGGTTCGGTTTAGTGTTTGGGGTAGGGTGAGGATGAGGCTGAGGCTTAGGGTTAGGTTTAGTGTTAGGGTTAGGGTTAGGGTTAGAGTTACAGTGAGGGTTATGGTTAGGGTTATGGTTAGGGTTAGGGTTAGGGTTAGGGTGAGAGTGGGTGTGTGTATTAGGGTTAGGGTTAGGATTAGGGTTATTGTTTGTGGTATGGTTAGAGTTAAGTTAGTGGTGAGGGTTAGGCTGAGGTTGCGGTTTATGGTTATGTTTAGGGTTGGGGTTAGTGTTATTGTTATAGTTAGGGTTAGAGTTACGGTGAGGTTGAGGATGGGGGTGAGGGTTATGGTTAGGTTGAGGTTTAGGGAGAGGTTTAGCGTTAGGGTTAGGGTTAGGGTGAGGGTCAGTGTGACGTTTAGGGTTAGAGTTAGCGTTAAGGGGAGGGTTAGGATGAGGATTAGGGTTAGGATTAGTGTTAGGGTTAGGGTGAGTGTGAAGTTTAGGTTGAGGTTTAGGGATAGGGCTAGGTTTAGGATTAGGGTTAGGGTGAGGGTGAGTGTGGGGGTGAGCATTAGGGTTAGGGTGATGGTTGAGTTAGGGTTAGTGTTATTGTTAGGGTTAGGGTTAGATTTACGGTGAGGGTGAGGGTGCGGATGAGGGTTAAGTTTAGGGTTATAATGGGGTTTAGTGTTAGGGTTAGGGTTAGAGTGAGGGTGAGGTTTAGGGTTAGATATACGGATAGGGGGAGGGTAGGGTGAGGGTGAGTGTGATGGTTAGGGTTAGGGTTACGTTTAGGTTTGGGGTTATGCTGAGGTTTAGGGTTAGTGTGAGAGTTAGGATTCGGATTAAGTTTATGGTTAGGGTGAGTGATAGGGTTAGGGTTAGGGGGAGGGTGAGAGTTAGGCTTAGGGTTAGGGTTAGGTTGAGGGTGAAGTTTAGGGTTAGAGTTAGGGTTATGGAGAGGTTAAGGGTTAGGGTTAGTGTTAGGTTTAGGGTGAGGGTGAGGTTTAGGTTGAGGTTTAGTGATAGGGTTAGGTTTAGGATTAGGGTTACTGTTAGGGTGAATGTGAGGGTTAGGGTGAAGGTTAGAGTTAGGCTGAGATTGAGGTTGAGGGTGAGGGTTAGGTTTAGGTTGAGAGCTAGGGTTAGGGTTATGGGGAGGTTTTGGATGAGCTTTAAGGTTAGGATTAGGTTTAGGGTGAGGGCTAGGTTGAGGGTGAGGTTTAGGGTTAGGTTTAAGGTGAGGGTTAGGATGAGGTTTAGGATTAGGATTAGGGTTAGGATTAGGGCTAGGGTGAGGGTTAGGGTGAGGGTTAGGTTTAGGGTTAGGGTTAGGGTTAGTATTAGGGTTAGGGTGAGGGTGAGTGTGAGGCTTAGGGTGAGGATTAGGCTTAAGGTTAGGGTGAGGGTTAAGTTTAGGGATTGGGCAAAGGTGAGTGTGAGGATGAGGATTAGGGTGAGGTTTAGGGTTAGGGTTAGGGTTAGGTTTAAGTTTAGGTTTAGGATTAGGGTTAGGCTGAGAGTGAGTGTAAGGGTTAGGTTGAGGGTTAGGCTTAGGCTTATGGTTAGGCTGAAGGTGAGGGTGGGGGTGAGGATTAGGGGTAGGGTGATGGTTCCGTTTAGGGTTAGTGTTACTTTTATCGTTAGGTTTAGAGTTACAGTGAGGGTGAGGGTGCGGGTGAGGGTTAGGGTTAGGGTGAGGTTTAGGGTTTGGGTTAGGGTTAGAGTTAGGTTTAGGGTGAAGGTGAGGTTTAGGGTTAAAATAACGGTTCGGGTGAGGGTTAGGTTGAGGTTTGGGGTTAGTGTTAGTGTTAAGATTAGGTTTACGCTGAGAGTTAGGGGGAGGGTTAGGGTTAGGATTAGAGTTAGGGTGAGGGTGAGTGTGTGTGTTAGGGTTAGGTTTAGTGTTAGGCTTAGGGTTAGGCTGAGGGTGAGGTTGAGGGTGAGGGTTAGGATTAGGGTGAGGGTTAGGGTTCTGGTTAAGTTTAGTTTTAGAGTGAGGGTTAGGGTAAGGGTTATGGTGAGGGTGAGGGTTAGGGTTAGGTTGACGGTTAGGTTTAGGTTTAGGGTAAGGGTGAGGATGAGTGTTAGGCATATGGTGAGGGTTAGGATGAGGCTTAGTTTTAGGATTAGGGTTATGGTGAGGGCTATTGTGAGGGTGAGGTTTAGGGTTAGCGTTAGGGGTAAGGTGAGGATGAGTGTGAGGTTTAGGGTTAGGGTTAGGGTTAGGGTGAGGCTGAGGTTGAAGTTTAGGTTTAGGGTTAGTGTTACATTTATGGTTAGGGTGATGGTAAGGGTAAACCTTTGAGTTAAGCTGAGGGTGATGTTTTCGGTAAGGTTGAGGGTTAGGGTTCGGGTGAGGGTTAGTGTTAGGGTTAGTGTGATGGTGAGGGTTAGATTGAGGATTTGTGTTAGGGTTAGTGTGAGGTTTAGGGTGAGGATGAGGGTTAGGGTTAGGGTTAGGGTAAGGGTGAGGATGAGGTTTAGGATTAGATATAGGGTTAGGGTGAGGGTTAGGGTGAGGGTTAGGTTTATGGTTAGTGTTAGGATTAGGTTGAGGGTGAGGATTAGGTTGAGGTTTAGGGTTAGGGTTAGGGTTAGGGTTAGTGTGAGGGATAGTGTTAGGGATAGTCTTAGTTTTAGGGGGATGGTAATTGTTAGGGTAAGGGTATGGGTTAGGCTGAGGGTTATGGTTAGGATGACGGTTAGGATTAGGGTTAGGGTTACTGTTAGGGTTAAGTTTAGGGTCATGGTTGTGGTGAGGGTGAGGGTGAGGGTTAGGGTTAGGGTGAGGTTTAGGGTTTGGATTAGGGTTAGAGTGAGGGTGAGGTTTAGGGTTAGGGTTAGGGGTAGGGTGAGGGTCAGGTTGAGGGTTAGGGTTAGGGTTAGGTTTAGGTGAGAATTAGGGAGAGGGTTAGGATTAGGGTTAGGTTTAGGGATAGGGTTAGGGTTAGGGTGAGGGTGACAGTGGGGTTGAGTATTAGGGTTAGGGTGATGGTTTGGTTTAGGGTTAGTGTTATTCTTAGGGTTAGGGTTAGAGTTATGGTGAGGGTGAGGGTGTGGGTGAGGGTTAGGTTTAGGGTTAGGGTGGGGTTTAGGGCTAGTGTTAGGTTTAGGGTGAGGGTGAGGTTTAAGGTTAAATATAGGGTTAGGGGAATGGTTAGGGTGAGGGTTAGGGTTAGGGTAAATGTTAGGGTTAGGCTTAGGGTGAGGGTTAGATTGAGGATTAGGTTTAGGGTTACTGTGAGTTTTAGGGTGAGGTTTAGGGTTAGGTTTAGGTTTAGAGTTAGGGTGAGGATTAGGTTTAGGGTTAGAGTTAGGGTAAAGTGGAGGGTTAGGGTGAGGTTTAGGGTTAGTGTTAGTGTTAGGTTTACGGTGAGGGTGAGGGTTAGGTTGAGGTTTAGGAATAAGGTTAGGTTTAGGATTAGGGTTAGGGTGAGGGCTAGGGTGAGGGTGAGGTTTAGCTTAGGGTTAGGGTGAGGTTTAATGTTAGGGTTAGTGTTAGGGTGAGGGTGAGATTTAGAGGTAGCTTCAACTTTAGGCTGAGGTTGAGGGTTAGGGTTAGTGTTAGTGTTAGAGTTAGGGTTAGGTTGAGGGTTAGGTTGAGGTTGAGGTTTAGGCTTAGGGTTACTATTAGGATTAGGGTAAGGTTTAGGGTGAGTTTTACAGTTACGGTTAGGGTTAGGCTTAGCCTTAGGGTTAGGCTGAGGGTGAGGGTGAGGGTAAGGGTTAGAGTTAGGGTTCGGGTTAGGGTTAGGGTTTGGGTGAGAATTAGGGTTCGGTTAAGTTCAGAGTTAGGGTGAGGGTTAGGGTTAGGTTGAGGTTTAGGGTTAGGGTTCGAGTGATGGTTAGGGTTAGGGTTGGTGTGCGGGCTAGGATGAGGATTAGGGTTACGATTAGGGTAAGTGTGAGGTCTAGGATGAGGGTGAGGGTTAGGGTTAGTGTTAGGTTAAGGTTTAGGGTTAGGGTTATGGTTAGGTTGAGGATTAGGGTTACAGTGAGGGTGAGGGTTAGGGTTAGGGTGAGGGTTAGGATTAGGGTGAGGGTTAGGGTTAGGATTAGGTTTAAGGTGAGGGTGAGTGTTAGGATTAGTGTTAGGGTTATGGTTAGGTTTAGGGTTAGGATTAGTGTTATTGTTAGGGTTAGGGTTAGAGTTATCGTGATGGTTAAGTTGAGGGTGAGGGTGAGGATTAGGGTTAGCTTTAGGGTGAGGTTTAGGGTTATAGATAGGATTAGGTTTAGGGTGAGGGTGAAGTTTAGCGTTAGATTTAGGGTTAGTTGGAGGGTTAAGTTGAGGGTTAGTGTTAGTGTTAGGGTTAGGGTTAAGGGTAGGTTGAAGGTTAGGTTGAGGTTTAGGGTTATGGTTAGGGTTAGGGTTAGGATTAGGATTAGGTTGAGTGTGAGTGTGAGGGTTAGGGTTAATCTTAGGCTTAGGCTTAAGGTTAGGCTGAGGGTCAGGGTGGGGTTGAGGATTAGGCTTATGGTGATGGTTAGGGTTAGGGTTAGTGTGAGGGTTAGGATGAGGGTTAGGGTTAGGATTAGGTTTCAGGTGAAGGCTAGGGTGAGTGTGAGGGATAGGGTAAGGTTTAGGCTTAGGCTGAGCGTGAGGGTTAGGGTTAGGGTTAGTGTTAGGGTGATGGTTAGGTTTACTCTTAGGGTGAGGGTTAGGATGGGACTTAGGGTTAGGGTGAGGGTTAGGGTGAGGATGATGGTAATGGTAAATGTGAGGTTTAGGCTGAGGGTGAGGTTTAAGATAAGGGTGAAGTTTAGTTTTAGGTTTAGGGTTAGGATAAGGGTTAGGGTGAGCTTTAGATTGAGGATTAGGTTTAAGGTTAGTGTGAGCTTTAGGGTGAGGATGAGGGTTAGGTTTAGGGTGAGAGTGAGGGTTAGAATTAGGGTTAGGGTGAGTGCTAGGGTGAGGGTGAGGGTTAGGTTTAGGGTTAGGGTTAGGGTGAGGTTTAGAATTAGGGTGAGGTTTAAGGTTAGAGTGAGGGTTATTGTTAGGGTTAGGGTTAATGTAAGGGTGAGGATAAGTGTTAAGGTGAGGTTTAGGGTTCGGATGATGGTTATGTTTATGGTGAAGGTTAGGCTTAGGTTTAGGTTTATTGTTAGGGTTAGGGTTACTGTTACGGTTACGGTGAGAGTGTGAGTGAGGGTTAGGGTTAGGCTTAGGGTGAGGTTTAGTGTTAGGGTTAGAGTTAGTGTTAGCATGAGGGTGAGGTTTAGGTGTAGAGCTAGGGTTAAGGTGAGGGTTAGGGTTAGGGTTATGGTTAGTGTGCGGGTTAGGGTCGGGGTGACGTTAACGGTAAAGTTGAGGGTTAGGCTGAGGGTGAGGGTTACGGTAAGAGTGAGGGTTAGGGTTAGGGTGAGAGTTAGTGTTAGGGTTAGGGTGAGGGTTAGTGTTAGGGTTAGTGTGAGGGTGAGGGTTAGATTGAGGATTAGTATTAGGGTTAGTGTGAGGTTTAGGGTGAGGATGAGGGTTAGGGTTACGGTGAGCCTTAGTGTTATTGTTAGATTTAGTGTTAATGTGAGGGTAAGTGTTAGGGTGAGGGTTAGGGTAAGGGCGAGTGTAATGGTTAGTGTGAGGGTTAGGGTTAGATTTAGGGATAGGGTGAGTGTGATATTTACGGTTAGAGTTAGAGTTAGTGTTAGGGTTAGGGTTAGGGTGAGGGTTAGGTATAGGGTTAGGGTTAGGCTTAGGCTTAGGCCGAGCATGAGCGTGAGGTTTAGAGTTAGGGTTAGGGTGAGGGTTAGGGTTAGGTTGAGGGTTAGGATGAGGTTTAGGGTTAGGATTAGGGTTGGGTGAGGCTAGGGTGAGGGTTAGGGTGAGTGTTAGGGTTAGGAAATGGGTTAGGTTTAGGATTAGGGTTAGGGTGAGGGTGATTGTTAGGGTTAGGGTTAGGGTTAGGGTTAGCCTGAGAGTTAGGGTGAGGGTTAGGGTGTGGGTTAGGATTAGGGTTTGGGTTAAGGTGAGGGTGAGGCTGAGCATTAGGCTTACTTTTAGGGTTAGGGTTAGGCTTAGGTTGAGGTTTTAGGTTAAATATAGTGTTAGGGCGACGGTTTGGGTAAGGGTTAGGCATAGGGTTAGTATTACGGTTAAGGTGAGGGTGAGGGTTAGGTTGAGGTTTAGGGTTAGGGTTAAGTTTAGGGTTAGTTTGAGGGTTAGTGTTAATGTAGGGTTAGTGTTAGGGTGAGGGTAAGTGTTAGGGTGAGGGTTAGAGTTAATGTGAGGGTTGGGTGAGGGTGAGGTTTAGTGATAGAGTTAGGTTTAGGGTGAGGTTTAGGTTGAGGTTTAGGGTTAGGGTGTTAGGGTTAGGGTTAGGGTGAGAATTAGGGGGATTGTTAGGGTTAGGGTTAGGGTTAGCGTTAGCGTTAGGGTGTGGTTGAGGTTTAGTGTTAGAATTAGGGTTAGGATGAGGCTGAGGGTGAGGGTTAGTTTTAGGGTTAGGGTTAGGGCGAGGGTTAGGGTGAGGGTTAGGGTGAGGGTTAGTGTTAAGGCTAGGATTAGTATTTGGATTAGGGTTAGGGTTAGGGTGAGTGTGAGGGTTAGGGTTAGGCTTAGGGTTAACCTTAGGTTTAGGCTGAGAGTGAGGGTGAGGGTGAGGGTTAGGTTTAGCCTGAGAGTTAAGGTTAGGGTTACGGTGAGTTTTAGTTTTAGGGTTAGGGTTAGAGATAGCTTTAGGGTGAGCATGAGATTTAGGGGTAGATTTAGGGTTGGGGTTAGGGTTATTTTAGGGTTAGGTTTAGGGTTAGTTTTAGAGTTAGAGTTGCAGTTAGGGTTAGGGTGAGCGTGAGGTTTACAATTAGAGTTAGGGTTAGTGTTAGGGTTAGGGTTAGTGTGAGGGTTAGGGTTAGGATTAGGCTAAGGCTTATGCTTAGGCTAAGGCCGAGCATGAGGGTGAGGGCTAGGGTGAGTGTTATGGTGAGGGTTAGGTTTAGGCATACGGTTAGGGTTAGGATTCGGATTAGGGTGAGGGTGAGTGTGAGGTTAGGGTTAGGGTTAGGCTTAGGGATAGGGTTAGGTTTAGAATTAGGGTTAGGGTTAGGGTTATGGTGAGGGTTATGGTTAGGGTTAGGGCTAGGCTTATTGTAAGGATTATGGTTAGGGTTAAGTTTGCGGTGAGGGTGAGGCTGAGGGTTCGGGTTAGGATTAGTATTATTTTTGGGGATAGGCTTAGAGTTACAGTGAGGTTGAGTGTGAGGGTGTGGGTTAGGGTTAGGCTGACGTTTAGGTTGAGGTTTAGGGCTAGGGTTAGGGGTAGTTTGAGGGTGAGGTTTAGGGTTAGAGTTAGGGTTAGGGGGATTGTTAGGGTGAGGTTTTGGGTTAGGGTTAAGTTAGGATTAGGGTAAGGCTGAGGTTGAGTGTGAGGATTAGCGTGAGCGTTAGTGTGAGGGTAAGTGATAGGGTGAGGGTTAGGGTTAGGGTGATGGTGAGGGTGACGTTTAGGGTTAGAGTTACAGTTAGGGTGAGTGTTAGGGTGAGGTTTAGGGTTATGGTTAGTGTTACGGTTAGGGTTAGGGTGAGAGTTAGGGGGAGGGTTAGGGTTAGGGTTAGGGTTAGTATTAGGGTTAAGCTGAGGGTGAGGTTTAGGGTTAGAATTAGGGTTAGGGTTAGGCTGAGTTTGAGGGTGAAGGTTAGGGTTAGGATTAAGGTTAGGGACAGGGTGAGTGTGAGGGTTAGGATTAGGGTTAGGGTTAGCCTTAGGTTTTGGCTGAGGGTGAGGGTGCGGGTGAGGGTTAGGCTTAGGCTTAGGCTTAGGGTTAGGCTGAGCGTGAGGTTGAGGGTGAGGGTTAGGGTTAGGATTAGGGTGAGATTTAGTGTTAGGGTTAATGTGGGGGTGATGGTAAGTGTAAAGTTGAGAGTTAGGCTTAGGGTGAGGGTTAAGTGTCAGGGTTAATGTTAGGGTGAGGTTTAGGGTTAGGGTGTGGGTGAGGTTGAGGGTTAGATTGAGGATTAGTGTTAGGGTTACTGTGAGGTTTAGGGTGAGGATGAGGGTTAAGGTTTAGGGTGAGGGCTAGGGAGAGGGTGAGGTTTAGGGTTAGTGGTAGGGTGAGGTTTAGGGTTTGGGTGATGACTAGGGTTAGTGTGAGGGTTAGTGTTAGGGTTAGGGTTAGTGTTAAGGTGAGGGTAAGTGTTAGGGTGAGTGTTAGGTTTAGGGTGAGGGTTATGGTTAGGGCGAGGGTTAGGGTTAGAGTTAGGGTTATTGTTAGCGTTAGGGTTAGGGTTATGGTTACTGTGAGGGTGATGGTGAGGTTTAGGGTTATGGTTCGGATGAGGCTTAGAGATAGGTTTTGGGTTAGGGTTAGGGTCAGGTGAGGTTTAGGGTTAGAGTTAGGGTTAGAGTTAGGGTTAGGGTCAGGCTGACGGTGAGGGTTACGTTAGAATTAATGTTTGGTTTAGGCTTAAGGTGAGGGTTAGGTTGAGGGTGAGGGTTAGGGTTAGGATTAGGATTAGGATTAGGATTAAGGTTAGGTTTAGGGTGAGTGTGAATGTTAGGGTTAGGGTACGGGTTAGGCTTAGGGTTAGGCTGAGGGTGAGCGTGAGGGTGAGGGTTAGGGTTAGGGTGAGGTTTAGGGTTAGGTTTAGGGTGAGTGTGATGGTTAGGGTTAGGGTTAGGGTTAGGATTAGGGTTAGGCTTAAGTTTAGGCTGAGGGTGAGGGTGAGGGTTAGGGTTAGGGCAAGGGTTAGGATTAGGGTTATGGGGAGGGATAAGATGAGGGTTAGGGTTAGGATTAGGGTTAGGGTGAGGGCTATGATGAGGGTTAGGGTTAAGGTGAGGTTTACAGTTTGGGTTAGGGATAGGGTTATGGTGAGGGTGAGGTTTAGGGTTAGAGTTAGGGTTAAGTTGAGGCTTAGGGTCAGGTTAGATTTAGGGTAAGGATTAGGATTAGGGTAAGGGATAGGGTGAGTGTGAGGTTTAGGGTAACATTTAGGGTTAGGCTTAGGGTTACGTTGAGGGTGAGGGTGAGGCTTAGGGTTAGGGTGAGGATTAGGGTTAGGGTTAGGGTGAGAGTTAGGGTTCAGTTTAAGTTTAGGGTTAGGGTGAGTGTTAGGGTTAGGGTTATGTTTAGCGTGAGGGTGAGGGTTAGGGATCGGGTTAGGTTTAGGGTGAGGTTAGGGTTAGGATTAGTGTGAGGGTTAGTGTTAGGGTGAGGATTAGTGTTAGGGTCAGGGTAAGTGTTAGGGTGAGGGTTTGGGTTAGGGTGAGGCTGAGGGTGAGGGCGAGGCTGAGGGTTAGGGTGAGGGTGAGGGTGAGGGTTATGGTTATGGTGAGGGTTAGCATTAGTGTTAGGGTTATTGTTAGGGTTAGGTTTAGAGTTACGGTTATGGTGAGGGTGAGGGTGATGTTTAGGGTTAGGTTTAGGGTGAGGTTTAGGGATTGGGTTACTGTTAGAGTTAGGTTTAGGGTGAGGGTTAGGTTTAGATTTAGAGTTAGGGTTAGGGTGAGAGGTTGAGGTTTAGGGTTAGGGTTAGTGTTAGTGTTAGGTTTAGGGTGTGAGTTAGGGGGAGAGTTAGGGTAAGGGTTAGGGTTATTGTTAGATTTAGGGTGAGGGTGAGTGTGTGTGTTAGGGTTAGGTTTAGTGTTAGGGTTAAGGTTAGGGTGAGGGTTTGATTGAGCATTAGGTTTAAGGTTAGGGTTAGTGTGAGGTTTAGGGTGAGGATTAGGGCTAGGGGTAGGGAGATGGGGAGGTTTAGATTTAGGGTTAGTGTGAGGGCTAGGGAGAGGGTGAGGTTTAGAGTTAGGGTTAGGGTTAGGGTGAGGTTTAGGATTAGAGTGAGGGTTAGGGTTAGTGTTAGGGTTAGGGTTAGTGTTAGGGTTAGTGTTAGGGTGAGGGTAAGTGTTAGGTTGAGGGTGATGTTTAGGGTGAGGGTTATGGTTAGGGTGAGGGTTAGGGTTAGGTTTAGGGTAATTTTTAGTTTTACGGTTATGGTTACAGTGAGGGTGAGTGTGAGCGTTAAGGAAAGGGTGAGGCTGAGGTTTAGTGATAGGGTAAGTGTTAGAGTTAGGTTTAGGGTGAGGGTGAGGTTTAGGTGTAGAGTTAGGGTTAGGGAGAGGGTTGGGGTTAGGGTGAGGTTTAGGGTGCGGGTGACGGTAAGGGTAAAGGTGAGGGTTAGGCTGAGGGTGAGGGTTACGGTAAGTGTGAGGGTTACAGTTATGGTGAGGGTTAGGTTTAGGGTTAGGGTGAGGGTGAGGTTTAGATTGAGGATTAGTGTTAGGGTTAGTGTGAGGTTAGGGTGAGGATGGGTGAGGTAAATGTTAGGGTGAGGGTTATGGTTACGGTGATGGTTAGGGTTAGGGTTTGCGTTATTGTTAGGGTTAGGGTTATGTTTACGGTTAGGGTGAGGGTGAGGGTGAGGGTTAGGGTTAGGGTTAGGATGAGGTTTAGGTTTAGGGTTAGGGTTAGACTGAGGGTTAGGGTGAGGGTGAGATTTAGGGTTAGAGTTAGGGTTAAGGTTAGGGTTAGGGATATGGTTAGGGTTAGGGTTAGGTTTAGGCTTAGGCTTAGGCTTAGGCTTAGGCTGAGCATGAGGGGGAGGGTTAGGGTTCGGGTTAGTGTTCGGGTTAGGGTTAGGTTTAGTGTGAGTGTTAGGATGAGGTTTAGGGTTAGGATTAGGTTTAGGGTGAGATCTTGGGTGAGGGTTAGGGTGAGGGTTAGGGTTAGGGATAGGGTTAGGTTTAGGATTTGGGGTAGGATAAGGGTGAGGGTGAGGGTTAGGCTAAGGGTTATGGTTAGGCTTAGGGTTAGGGTGAGGGTTAGGGTTAGGGTTTGGATTAGGGTGAGGCTGAGGATTAGGTTTAGTTTTAGTGTTTGGTTTAGGGGTAGTGTTAGTGTTAGTGTTAGTGTTAGGGTTAGGGTTACAGGGAGGGTTAGAGTTAGGGTTAGGGTTAGGGTTACGGTTAGGCTGAGTGTGAGAGTGGGGGTCAGTAATAGGCGTAGGGTTAAGGTTAGGGTTAGGGTTATTTTTAGTGTTATGGTTAGGGTTAAGTTTTCGGTGAACGTGAGGCTGAGGGTGAGGGTTATGTTTAGGGATAGGTTTAAGGTTAGAGTTATTGTTAGGGACAGGGTTAGTGTTACGGTGTGGTTGAGGGTAAGGTTGAGGGTTAGGGTTAGGGTGTTTTAGGGTTAGGGTGAGGGTGAGGTTTAGGGTTAGAGTTAGGGTTTGGGGTAGGGTAAGGGTGAGATTTAGGGTTACGGTTAGTGTTTGGGTTAGGGTGAGGGTGAGGGTTAAGGTGAGATTAAGGGACAGGTTTAGGTTTAGGTTTAGGGTTGGGTGAGCGTGAGTTTGAGGCTGATGGTGAGGGTGGGGGTGAGGATTAGGGTTAGGGTGATGGTTAGGGTTAGGCTTAGTGTTATTTTTAGGGTTAGGGTTAGAGTTACGGTGAGAGTGAGGGTGCGAGTCAGGGTTAATGTTAGGGTTAGGGTGGGGTTTAGGGTTAAGGCTAGGGTTAGAGTTAGGTTGAGGGTGAGGTTCAGGGCTAGATATAGGATTAGGGGAAGGTTAGGGTGAGGGTTAGGGTTAGGGTTTGTGTTAGGGTTAGGGTGAGGGTGAGGGTTAGGATTACGGTTAGGGTTAGGGTGAGGTTTAGGGTTAGGTTTAGGGTTAGGTTTAGAGTTAGGGTGAGGGTGAGGGTGCGGGTGAGTATGAGGGTTAGGGTTAGGTTTCTGGTAAGGCTTGTGGATAGGCTTAGGGTTTGGCTGAGGGTGAGGGTGAGTATGACAGTTAGGGTTAGGGTTAGGGTTTCAGATAGGGTTATAGGGAGTGTTAGGATGAGGGTTAGGGTTAGGATTAGGGTTAGGGTGAGGGCTAGGGTGAGGGTGAGGTTAAGGGTTAGGGTTAGGGTGAGGTTTAGGTTTAGGGTTAGGGTTAGGTTTAGGGTGAGGGTGATTTTTAGGGTTAGAGTTAGGGTTAAGGTGAGGCTGAGGTTGAGGGTTAGGGTTAGGGTTAGGATTCGGATTAGGGTAAGGTTAGGGTGAGTGTGAGGGTTAGGGTTAGGTTTAGGCTTAGGTTTTCACTGATGGTGAGGGTGAGGGTGAGGGTTAGGGTTAGGGTGAGGGTTAGGGTTAGGGTTAGGGTGAGAGTTAGGGTTCAGGTTAAGTTTAGGGTTAAGTTGAGGGTTAGGGTTAGTGTTAAGTTGAGCGTGACAATTAGGGTTAGGTTGAGGGTTAGGTTTAGGGTTAGGGTTAGGGTGAGGTTTAGGGTTAGGGTTTGGGTGAGGCTTAGGATGAGGATTAGGGTTAGGATTAGAGTTAGGGTGAGGGCTCGGGTGAGGATGAGGGTTAGGTTTAGTGTTAGTGTGAGGTTTAGGTTTAGGTTTAGGGTTAGGTTGAGGGTTAGGATGAGGGTTAGGGGTAGGTTAAGTGTGAGGGTTAGGGTAAGGGTGAGGGTTAGAGTTAGGATCAGGGTTAGTGTGAGGTTGAGGATTATGATTAGGGTTAGGGTTAGTGTTATTGTTAGGGTTAGTGTTAGGTTTAAGGTTAAGGTGAAGGTGAGGGTTAGGGTTAGGATTAGGGTGAGGTTTTCAGTGTTACGCTTGGGCTTAGAGTTAGGGTTAGGGTGAGGTTATTGTTTGGGTTAGTGTGAGGGTTAGTGTTATGGTTACGGTATGGGTTACAATGAGGGTTATGGTTACAGTTAGGGTTAGGATTAGGGTTAGGGTTATTGTTATGGTTAGGTTTACTGTTACGGTTAGGGTGAGGGTGAGTGTGAGGGTTAGGCTTAGGGTTAGGGTTAGGCTTAGGGTTAGGGTGAGGGTTAGGGTTAGGATTAGGGTTAGGGTTAGGGTGAGGTTTAGGGTTTGGGTTACTTTAGAGTTAGGTTTAGGGTGAAGGTGTGGTTTTGGGTTAGATTTAGGGTTAAGGTGAGGGTTAGGGTGGGGGTTAGGGTGAGGGTTAGGATTAGGGTTAGGGTTAAGGTGGGGGTGACCATAAGGGTAAAGGTGAGGGTTAGGCCTAGGGTGAGGGTTAAGGTAAGGGTGAGGGTTAGGGTTAGGTGAGGGTTAGGGTTAGGGATAGGCTGAGGCTGAGTGTTAGATTGAGGATTAGTGTTAGGGTTAGTGTGAGATTTAAGGTGAGGGTGAGGGTTAGGTTTAGGGTTAGGGCTAGGGTGAATGTGAGGATTAGGATTAGTGATATGGTGAGGTTAGGGTTAGGGTGAGGGTTATGGTTAGGGTTAGGGTGAGTGTTTGTGTTAGGGTTAGGTTTAGGGTTAGGCTTAGGGTTAGGCTGAGGGTGAGGTTGACGGTGAGGGTTAGGGTTAGGGTGAGTGTTAGGGTTAGGGTTAGATGGGGGGTTACGATGAGGGTTAGGGTTAGGATTAGGTTTAGGTTAAGGGCTAGGGTGAGGGTGAGGTTTAGAGTGAGGTTTCGGTTGACGTTTAGGTTTAGGTTTAGGGTAAGGGTTACGGTGAGGGAGAGATTTAGGGTTAGAGTTAGGGTTAGGGTGAGATTGAGTGTGAGGGTTAGGGTTAGGCTTAGTGTTAGGGTTACGGTTGAGGTTAGGGTGAGGGTTAAGGTGAGATTGAGGGTTAGTGTTAGGGTTAGGATTAATGTTAGGGTTAGGTTTAGGGTTAGTGTTAGTTTTAGGGTTAGAGTTAGGTATAGGCTTAGGGTTAGACTGAGGGTGAGGGTGAGTGTGAGGGTTAGTGTTAAGGTTAGGGTTAGGGTGAGGTTTAGGGTTAGGGTTAGGGTTTGGTTTAGAGTTATGGTGAGGGTGAGGGTGCAGGTGAGTTTGAGGGTTAAGGTTAGGTTTCAGGTTAGGCTTGTGATTAGGCTTAGGGTTAGGCTGAGGGTGAGGGTGAGTGTGAGGGTTAGGGATAGGGTGAGGGTTTCGGATAGGGTTATAGGGAGGGTTAGGATGAGGGTTAGGGTTAGGATTAGGGTTAGGGTGAGGGCTAGGGTGAGGGTGAGGTTTAGGGTTATGGTTAGGGTGAGGTTAGGTTTAGGGTTAGGGTTAGGGTTAGGGTGAGTGTGGGGTTTAGGGTTAGAGTTAGGGATAAGGTGAGGCGGAGGTTGAGGGTTAGGGTTAGGGTTAGGATTAGGATTAAGGTAAGGGTAAGGTGAGTGTGAGGGTTAGGGTTAGGGTGAGGGTTAGGGTTAGGGTTAAGGTGAAAGTTAGGGTTCAGGTAATGTTTAGGGTTAGGGTGAGGGTTAGAGTTAGTGTTAAGTAGAGCGTGAGGATTAGGGTTAGGTTGAGTGTTAGGTTTAGGGTTAGGTTTAGGGTGAGGTTTAGGGTTTGGGTTAGGGTGAGTTTTAGGATGAGAAGTAGGGTTAGGATGAGGTATAGGTTGAGGTTGAGGGTTAGGTTTAGTGTTAGGGTGACTTTTAGTGTTAGGTTTAGGCCTTAGGGTGAGGGTTAGAATGAGGTTTAGGGTTAGAATAAGTGTGAGCGTTAGGGTTAGCTTGAGGTTTAGGTTTAGGATTAGCGTTAGTGTGGGTTTGAGGATTATGATTAGGGTTAGGTTTAGGGTTATTGTTAGGGATAGGGTTAGGGTTATGATTATGGTGAGGTCGAGGTTTAGGGTTAGGGTTAGGGTGAGGTTTTTATTATTATGGTTAGGGTTAGAGTTAGATTTAGCGTGAGGTTCGGGTTACTGTGAGGGTTATTGTTAGGGTTAAGTTTTGGGTTATGGTGAGGGTTATGGTTATGGTTATGGTTAGGGTTAGGGTTAGGATTAGGGTTGGGGTTAGGGTGAGATTTAGTAGTTTAGGGTGAGGGTGGGATTTAGGGTTAGAGTTAGTGTTAGGGGGAGGGTTAGGGTGGGGGTTAGTGTTAGGGTTCAGATTAGGCTGAGGGTTAAGGTGGGGGTCATAATAAGGTTAAATGTGAGGGTTAGGCCTAGGGTGAGGGTTAGGGTTAGGGTGAGGGTGAGGATTAGGGTTAGTGTTAGGATTAAGCTGAGGGTGAGGTTGAGGTTAAGGGTTAGGGTTAGGGTGAGTGTTAGGGTTAGGGTTAGTGGGAGGGTTAGGATGAGGGTTAGGGTTAGGATTAGGGTTAGTGTAAGGGCTAGGATAAGGGTAGGTTTAGAGTTAGGGTTAGGGTCAGGTTTAGGGTTAGGGTTAGGCTAAGGGTTATGGTGAGGGTGAGGTTTAGGGTTAGAGTTAGGGTTAGGATGAGGCTGAGGGTGAGGGTTAGGGTTAGGCTTAGTGTTAGGGTTAGGGTTAGGGTGAGGGTTAAGGTGAGATTGAGGGTTAAGGTTAGGGTTAGTTTTAGGCTTAGGATTAGGCTGAGTGTGAGGGTGAAGCTGAGTGTTAGGGTTAGGTTGAGGGTTAGGGTTAGGGTTATCGGGAGGGTTAGAATGAGGGTTAGGGTTAGGATTAGGGCTAGGATGAGGGCTAGGGTGAGGGTGAGGTTTAGGGTTAGGTTTAGGTTGAGGTTTTGTGTTAGGGATAGAGTGAGTGTTAGGATGAGGGTTAGGTTTAGGATTAGGGTTAGCATTAGGGCTAGTGTGAGGTTGATGGTTAGGGTAAGCGTTAGGCTTAGGCTTAGGTTTAGGCTGAGCATGTGGTTGAGGGCGAGGATTAGCTTTAGGGTTCGGTTGAGGTTTAGTGTTAGGGTTAGGGATAGAGTTCGGGTTAGGGTGAGGGTGAGGTTTAGGGGTAGAGTTAGGGTTAGGATGAGGGTTAGGTTTAGGGTGAGGGTTAGGGTGGGGGTGATGGTAAGGGTAAATGTGAAATTTAGGCTGAGGGTGAGGGTTACGGTAAGGGTGAGGGTTAGGGTTAGGTTGAGGGTTAGGGTTAGGGTTAGGGTGAGGGTGAGGCTTAGATTGAGGATTAGTGTTAGGGTTAGTGTCGGGTTTAAGGTGAGAATGAGGCTTAGGGTTAGGGTGAGGGTAGGGTGAGTGTGAGGGTTAGGGTTAGTGTTAGGGTGAGGGTTAGTGTTAGGGTGATGGTTAGGGTTAGTGTTAGTGTGAGGTTTAGGGATGGGGTTAGGGTTAGGATTAATGTTAGGGTTAGGCTTAAGGTGAGGCTTAGGGTGAGGGTGAGCGTCAGGGTTAGGGTTTGATTGGGATTTGGGTTAGGTTGAGTGTGAGGGTTAGGGTTACGGATAGGGATAGGCTTAGGTTTAGGCTGAGGGTGAGGGTGAGTGTGAGGCTTAGAGTTAGGGTGAGGGATAGGGTTAGGGTGAGAGTTAGGGTTTGGGTTAAGTTTAGAGTTAGGGTGAGGGTTAGGTTAGGGGTTACAGTGAGGGTGAGGGTTAGGGTTAGGTTGAGGGTTAGGGTTAGGTTTAGGGTTTGGGTGAGGGTGAGGATTAGGGTTATGGTTATTTTTAGGATGAGGTTTAGGATGAGTGTCAGGGTTAGGATTAGGGTTAGGGTGAGGGCTAGCATTAGGGTGAGGTTTAGGGTTAAGGTTAGGGTGAGGTTTAGCGTTATAGGTTAGGTTAGGGTGAGGCTGAGTGTGAGGGTTGGGTTAGGGTTAGGTTTCGGTTGATGGTGAGTGTTAGGATTAGGGTTAGGGTTAGGGTTAGGGTTAGGTTTAAGGTAAGGATTAGTGTTAATGTTAGGGTTTGTGTTAGAGTTAAGGTGAGGTTGAGGGTGAGGGTGAGGGGGAGGGGTATGTTTATTGTTAGGGTGAGTGTTAGGTTTAGGGTTAGTGTTAGGGTGAGGGTTAGGATGACGGTTAGGGTTACGGTAAGGGTGAGGGTTAGGGTTAGGCTGAGGGTTAGGGTCAGGATTAGGGTTAATGTGAGGTTGAGGGTTAGGATTAGGGTTAGGGTTAGGGTTATTGTTAGGGTTAGGGTTACCGTTACAGTGAGGTTGAGGGTTAGGGTTAGAGTTAGGGTGAGCTTTTTCGTGTTAGGGTTAGGGTTAGAGATAGGATTAGGGTGAGGGTGAGGTTTAGGGGTAGAGTTAGGGTTAGGGTGAAGGTTAGTGTGAGGGTTAGGGTTAGGGTGAGGGTGAGGGTGATGGTTAGATTGATGATTAGTGTTAGGGTTAGTGTGAGTTTGAGGGTGAGGATGAGGTTTAGGCTTAAGGTGAGGGCTAGGGTGAGGTTGAGGATTAGGTTTAGTGTTAGGGTTAGGGTGAGGGTTATGGTTAGGTTTTGGGCTAGGTTTAGGTTTAGGTTTAGTGTTACGGTTAGGGTTTGGTTTAGGGTAAGGTTAGGGTAAGGGTTTTTGTTAGGGTTATTATTAGGGTTAGGGTTAGGATGAGGTTTAGGTTTACATTTCGGTTTAGAGTTAGGATTAGTTTTAGACTGAGGTTTAGAGTTAGAGTTAGGGTGAGTGTTAGGGTTAGAGTTAGGGTTAACATTAGTTTTAGGGTTAGGCTTAGGATTTGGCTTAGACTTAGGCCCAGCATGTGGGTGAGGGTTAGGGTAAGGGTTAGGGTGAGGGTTAGATTGAGGATTCAGTTTAGGGTTAGTGTGAGGTTTAGGGTGAGGATAAGGGTTAGGGTTAGCGTGAGGGTGAGGGATAGAATTAGGGTTAGGGTGGTTGCTAGGGTGAGGGTGAGGTTTAGGTTTAGTTTAGGGTGAGGGCTAGGGTGAGTGTTAGGGTGAGGTTTAGTGTTAGGGATAGGGTTAGGTTTAGGATTAGGTTTAGGGTGAGGGTGAGTGTGAGGGTTAGGGTGAGGGTTAGGATTAGGCTTAGGGTTAGGGTGCGAACTAGGGGTAGGGTTTGGGTTAGGGTTACAGAGAGGGTTAGGGTTAGGGATAGGGTTAGGCTTTGGGTTAAGCTGAGGGTGAGGGTGGGGTTTGGTTTAGGTTATTGTTAGTGTTATGGTGAGGGTTAAGTTTGCAGTGAGGGTGAGGCTGAGGGTGAGGGTTATGGTTAGGGTTAGGGTTTGGGTTAATGTTATTATTAGGGTTAGGGTTAGAGTTAAGGGGAGGTTGAGGGTGAGGGTGAGGGTTAGGGTTAGGGTGAGGTTTAGGGTGAGATTTAGGTTTAGGGTTAGGTTTAGTGTTAGGGTGAGGGTGAGGTTTACGGTTTGATATAGGGTTAGGGGGAGGGTTAGGAGGAGGGTTAGTTTTAGGGTTAATGTTAGGCTTAGGGTGAGGGTGAGGGTTAGGTTGAGGTTAAGGGTTAGGGTTAGAGTGAGGTTTAGTATTAGGGTTAGGGTTAGTGTTAGGGTTAGGGTAAGTGTTAGGGTGAGCGTTTGGGTTAGGGTGAGGGTTATGTTTAGGGTGAGGGTTAGGGGTAGTGTTAGTGTTATTGTTAGGGTTAGGGTTAGGGTTACGGTTACAGTGAGGGTGACAGTGAGGGTTAGGGTTAGTGTTAGGATGAAGTTTAGTGTTATGTTAGGGTTAGAATTAGGGTTAGGGTGAGACTGAGGTTTATGTTTATAGTTAGGCTTAGTGTTAGTTTTAGGTTTAGGGTGAGGGTTAGGGTTAGGCTTAGGCTTAGGCTTAGGCCGAGCATGAGGGTGAGGGTTAGGGTTAGGGTTAGAATGAGGGTTAGGGTTAGGGTTAGGTTGAGGGTTAGGATTCGGTTTAGGGTTAGGATTAGGGTTAGGATGAGGGCTAGGGTGAGGGTTAGGGTAAGGAATAGGGTTACGTTTAGGATTAGGGTTAGGTTGAGGTTGAGGGTGAGTGTGAGGATTAGGGTTAGGGTTAGTGTTATTGTTAGGGTTAGGGTCAGAGCTACGGAGAGGTTGAGGGTGTGGGTGAGGGTTAGTTTTAGGGTTAGGGTGGGGTTTAGTGTTAGGGTTAGGGTTAGTGTTAGTGTGAAGGTGAGGTTTAGGGTTAGATATAGGGTTATGGGGACGGTTAGGGTGAGGCTTAGTGTTAGTGTTAGGGTGAGGGTGAGGGTTTGGTTAAGGTTTAGGGTTAGGGTTAGGGTTAGGGTTATTGTGAGTGTTAGTGTTAAGGTTAGGGTTAATGTTTGGGTGAGGTTAAGTTTTAGGGTGAGGTTTTGTGTTAGGGTGAGGTTATGGTTTTGGTGAGTTTTAGTATTAGTGTTAGGGTTAGGGTTAGGATGAGGGTGAGGCTTAGGATTAAAGTTAGGGTTAGAGTGAGGCTGAGGTTGAGGATGAGTGTTAGGGTTAGGGTTATTGTTAGGGTTAGGGTTAATTTGATGGTTAGGTTGAGGGTTAGGTTTAATGTTAGGGTTAGGATTAGGATTAGGCTTAGGGTTAGAATGAGTGTGAGGTTTAGGGTTAGGGTAAGAGTTATGCTTAGGGTTAGGCTGAGGGTGAGGCTTAGGTTTAGTGTTAGGGTGAGTTTTAGGGTTAGGGTTAGGGTGAGAGTTAGGTTTCCGGTTAAGTTTAGGTTTAGGGTGAGGGTTAGGGTACGGGTTAATTTGAGGGTGAGCGTTAGGTTTAGGTTGAGCTTTAAGATTAGATTAGGGTTAGGGTTAGGATTACGGTGAGGGTGAGGTTTAGGTTTAGGGTGAGGTTAAGGGTTAGGGTTAGGGTTAGGGTGAGGGTGAGGTTTAGGATTAGAGTTAGGTTTAGGGTGAGGCTGAGGGTGAGGGTTAGTGTTAGGGTTAGTGTTGGAGTTAGGGGAGGGTGAGGGTTAGGGTTAGGATTAGTATTAGGGTTAGGTTTAGGGTTAGGATGAGGGCTGGGGTGAGGTTGAGGGGTAGGGTTAGTGTTAGGGTGAGGTTTATGGGTAGCGTTAGGGTTAGGGTGAGGGTTTGGATGAGAGTTAGGATTACAGTGAGGGTGAGGGTTAGGGTTAGTTTGAGGGTTAAGGTTAGGATTAGGGTTAGGGTGAGGGTGAGTGTTAGGATTAGGGTTAGGCTTGTGTTTAGGGTTAGGATTAGTGTTATTGTTAAGGTTAGGTTTAGATTTATGGTAAGGGTGAGGGTGAGTGTGAAGGTGAACGTTAGGGTTAGGGTTAGGGTGAGGTTTATGGTTAGGGTTAGGATTAGGTTTAGGGTGAGGGTGAGGTTTAGGGTTAGATTTAGGGTGAGGGGGAGTGTTAGTTCGAAGTTAGGGTTAGGGTTAGTGTGAAGGTTAAGGTTAGGTTGATGGTTACGTTGAGGTTTTGGGTTAGGGTTATGGTTAGGGTTAGGATTAGGGTTAGGGTGAGGGTGAGTGTGAGGGTTAGGGTTAGGCTTAGGCTTAGGCTTAGGGTTAGGCTGAGGGTGAGGGTGGGGGTGAGGATTAGGGTTAGGGTGATGGTTAGGGTTAGGTTTAGGGTGAGTGTTAGAATGAGGGTTAGGATTAGGATTAGGGTTAGGGTGAGGGCTAGGGTGAGGGTGAGGATTTGGGTAAGGCTTAGGCTTAGAGTTAGGCTGAGCTTGAGTTTGAGGGTGAGGGTTTCGGTTAGGGTGAGGGTTAGTATGAGGTTTAGGGTTAGGGTGTGGGTTAGGGTGAGGGTTTGGATGAGGGTTAGGGTTACAGTGAGGTTGAGGATTAGGGTTAGGTATAGGGTTAGGGTTAGGATTAGGGTTAGGGTGAGGGTGAGTGTTAAGATTAGGGTTAGGCTTAGGTTTAGGGTTAGGTTTAGGGTTAGGATTAGTGTTATTGTTAGGGTTAGGGTTAGATTTATGTTGAGGGTGAGGGTGAAGTTTAGGGTTAGAGTTAGGGTGAGGTTTATGGTTAGTGTTAGGATTAGGGTTAGGGTGAGGGTGAGGTTTAGGGTTAGATTTAGGGTTAGGGTGTGGATTAGGGTTAGGATTAGGGTGAGAGTTTGGGTTCCGCTTAAGATTAGATTTAGGGTGAGGGTGAGGGCTAGGTCGAGGGTTAGGTTTAGGGATAGTGTGATGGTTAGAGTTATGGTTAGGGTTACGGTTATGATTAGGATTAGAGTTAGGATTAAGGTTAGGGTGAGGACTAGGGTGTGGTTGAAGTTTAGTGTTAGGGTTAGGGTGAGGGTTTGGATGAGCGTTAGGGTTACAGTGAGGGTGAGGATTGGGGTTAGGTTGAGGGTTAGCATTAGGATTAGGGTTAGGTTGAGGGTGAGTGTTAGGATTAGGGTTAGGCTTAGGGTTAGGTTTAGGTTTAGGGTTACGATTAGTGTTATTGTTCGGGTTAGGGTTATATTTATGGTAAGGTGAGGGTGAGGGTGAGGGTGAAGGTTAGGTTTAGGGTTAGGGTGAGGTTTATTGTTAGGATTAGGATTAGGGTTAGGGTGAGGGTGAGATTTAGGGTTAGATTTTGGGTTAGGGGGAGTGTTAGTTCGAGGGTTAGGGTTAAGTTTAGGGTTAAGGGTAGGTTGATGATTATGTTGAGGTTTTGTGATAGGATTAGGGTTAGGGTTAGGATTAGGGTTAGGGTGAGGGTGAGTGTGAGGGTTGGGGTTAGGGTTAGCCTTAGGTTTAGGCTGAGGGTGAGGACGGGGGTGAGGATTAGGGTTAGAGTGATGGTTACGTTTCGGGTTAGGTTGAGGGTTAGAATGAGGGTTAGGGTTAGGATTAAGGTTAGGGTGAGGGCTTGGGTGAGGGTGAGGATTAGGGTAAGGCTTAGCCTTAGGGTTAGGCTGATCTTGAGTTTGAGGTGAGGGTTTCTGTTAGCATGATGGTGAGGTTTACGGTTAGGGTGAGGGTTTGTATGAGGTTTAGGTTTAGTGTGATTATGATAGTAAGGGTAACGGAGAGGT
Source organism: Dipodomys merriami (assembly GCF_024711535.1). Lineage (NCBI taxonomy): Eukaryota > Metazoa > Chordata > Mammalia > Rodentia > Heteromyidae > Dipodomys > Dipodomys merriami. The sequence continues at coordinate 5,832,606 of NW_027206324.1, read as the reverse complement.
TTTGCCTGAGCGTGAGTGTTAATTTAAGGGTGAGGGTTAGAGTTCGATTTAGGGTTAGGGTAAGGGTTAGTGTTAAGGTTAGGGTGAGGGTTAGATTGAGGATTCAGTTTAGGGTTAGTGTGAGGTTTAGGGTGAGGATAAGGGTTAGGGTTAGGGTGAGGGTGAGGGATAGAATTAGGGTTAGGCTTAGGTTTAGGGTTAGGATTAGTGTTATTGTTAGGGTTAGTTTTAGATTTATGGTAAGGGTGAGGGTGAGGGTGAGGGTGAAGGTTAGGGTTAGGGTTAGGGTGAGGTTTATGGTTAGGGTTAGGATTAGGTTTAGGGTGAGGGTGAGGTTTAGGGTTAGATTTAGGGTTAGGGGGAGTGTTAGTTAGAAGTTAGGGTTAGTGTTGGTGTTAAGGTTAAGGTTAGGTTGATTTTTATGTTGAGGTTTTGGGTTAGGGTTATGGTTAGGGTTCGGATTAGGGTTGGGGTGAGGGTGAGTTTGAGGGTTAGGGTTAGTCTTAGGCTTAGGCTTAGGGTTAGGCTGAGGGTGAGGGTGGGGGTGAGGATTAGGGTTAGGGTGATGGTTAGGGTTAGGTTTAGGGTGAGTGTTAGAATGAGGGTTAGGATTAGGATTAGGGTTAGGGTGAGGGCTAGGGTGAGGGTGAGTATTAGGGTAAGGCTTAGGCTTAGGGTTAGGCTGAGCTTGAGTTTGAGGGTGAGGGTTTCCGTTAGGGTGAGGGTTAGTATGAGGTTTAGGGTTAGGGTGTGGGTTAGGGTGAGGGTTTGGATGACGGTTAGGGTTACAGTGAGGTTGAGGATTAGGGTTAGGTATAGGGTTAGGGTTAGGATTAGGGTTAGGGTGAGGGTGAGTGTTAGGATTAGGGTTAGGCTTAGGATTAGGGTTAGGTTTAGGGTTAGGATTAGTGTTATTGTTAGGGTTTGGGTTAGATTTATGTTGAGGGTGAGGGTGAAGTTTAGGGTTAGAGTTAGGGTGAGGTTTATGGTTAGTGTTAGGATTAGGGTTAGGGTGAGGGTGAGGTTTAGGGTTAGATTTAGGGTTAGGGTGAGGATTAGGGTTAGGATTTGGGTGAGAGTTTGGGTTCAGCTTAAGTTTAGATTTATGGTGAGGGTTAGGGTTAGGTTGAGGGTTAGGTTTAGGGACAGTGTGATGGTTAGAGTTAGGGTTAGGGTTAGGGTTAGGATTAGGATTAGAGTTAGGATTAAGGTTAGGGTGAGGACTAGGGTGTGGTTGAGGGTTTGTGTTAGGGTTAGGGTGAGGGTTTGGATGAGGGTAAGGGTTACAGTGAGGGTGAGGATTAGGGTTAGGTTGAGGGTTAGCGTTAGGATTAGTGTTAGGTTGAGGGTGAGTGTTAGGATTAGGGTTAGGCTTAGTTTAGGTTTAGGTTTAGGGTTAGGATTAGTGTTATTGTTAGGGTTAGGGTTAGATTTATGGTAAGGTGAGGGTGAGGGTGAGGGTGAAGGTTAGGGTAAGGATTAGGGTGAGGTTTATTGTTAGGATTAGGATTAGGTTTAGGGTGAGGGTGAGGTTTAGGGTTAGATTTTGGGTTAGGGGGAGTGTTAGTTCGATGGTTAGGGTTACGGTTACGGTTAAGGGTAGGTTGATGGTTATGTTGAGGTTTTGTGATAGGATTAGGGTTAGGGTTAGGATTAGGGTTAGGGTGAGGGTGAGTGTGAGGGTTAGGGTTAGGATTAGGCTTAGGCTTAGGGTTAGGCTGAGGGTGAGGGCGGGGGTGAGGATTATGGTTACAGTGATGGTTACGTTTCGGGTTAGGTTGAGGGTTAGAATGAGGGTTAGGGTTAGGATTAAGGTTAGGGTGAGGGCTTGGGTAGGGTGAGGATTAGGGTCAGGCTTAGGCTTAGGGTTAGGCTGAGCTTGAGGTTGAGGGTGAGGGTGTTGGTTAGGGTGATGGTTAGGTTTACGGTTAGGGTGAGGGTTTGTATGAGGTTTAGGGTTAGGGTGATTATGATGGTAAGGTTAAAGTTGAGGTTTTGGCTGAGCGTGAGTGTTAATTTAAGGGTGAGGGTTAGGGTTAGGTTTAGGGTTAGTGTAAGGGTTAGTGTTAGGGTTAGGGTGATGGTTAGATTGAGGATTCAGTTTAGGGTTAGTGTGAGGTTTAGGGTGAGGATGAGGGTTAGTGTTAGGGTGAGGGTGAGGGATAGAATTAGGGTTAGGCGTAGGTTTAGGGTTAGGATTAGTGTTATTGTTATGGTTAGTTTTAGATTTATGGTAAGGGTGAGGGTGAGGGTGAAGGTTAGGGTTAGGGTTAGGGTGAGGTTTATGGTTAGGGTTAGGATTAAGTTTATGGTGAGGGTGAGGTTTAGGGTTAGATTTAGGGTTAGCGGGAGTGGTAGTTCGAAGTTAGGGTTAGGGTTAGTGTTAAGGTTAAGGTTAGGTTGATGGTTATGTTGAGGTTTTGGGTTAGGGTTATGGTTAGGGTTAGGATTAGGTTTAGGGTGAGTGTGAATGTGAGGGTTAGGGTTAGGCTTAGGCTTAGGGTTAGGCTGAGGGTGAGGGTGGGGGTGAGGATTAGGGTTAGGGTGATGGATAGGGTTAGGGTTAGGTTGAGGGTTAGAATGAGGGTTAGGATTAGGATTAGGGTTAGGGTGTGGGCTAGGGTGAGGGTGAGGATTAGGGTAAGGCTTAGGCTTAGGGTTAGGCTGAGCTTGAGTTTGAGGGTGAGGGTTTCGGTTAGGGTGAGGGTTAGTATGAGGTTTAGGGTTAGGGTGTGGGTTAGGGTGAGGGTTTGGATGAGGGTTAGGGTTACAGTGAGGTTGAGGATTAGGGTTAGGTATAGGATTAGGGTTAGGATTAGGGTTAAGGTGAGGGTGAGTGTTAGGATTAGCGTTAGGCTTAGGTTTAGGGTTAGGTATAGGGTTAGGATTAGTGTTATTGTTGGGGTTAGGGTTAGATTTATGGTGAGTGTGAGGGTGACGTTTAGAGTTAGAGTTAGGGTGAGGTTTATGGTTAGTGTTAGGATTAGGGTTAGGGTGAGGGTGTGGTTTAGGGTTAGATTTAGTGTTAGGGTGAGTATTAGGGTTAGGATTTGGGTGAGAGTTTGTCTTTCGCTTAAGTTTAGGGTTAGGGTGAGGGTTAGGGTTAGGTTGAGGGTTAGGTTTAGGGATAGTGTGATGGTTAGATTTAGGGTTAGTGTTAGGGTTAGGATGAGGATTAGAGTTAGGATTAATGTTAGGGTGAGGACTAGGGTGAGGTTGAGGGTTAGTGTTAATGTTAGGGTGAGGGTTTGGATGAGTGTTAGGGTTACAGTGAGGGTGAGGATTAGGGTTAGGTTGAGGGTTAGCGTTAGGATTAGTGTTAGGTTGAGGGTGAGTGTTAGGATTAGGGTTAGGCTTAGGGTTAGGTTTAGGTTTAGGGTTAGGATTAGTGTTACTGTTAGGGTTAGGGTTAGATTTATGGTAATGTGAGGGTAAGGGTGAGGGTGAAGGTTAGTGTTAGGGTTAGGGTGAGGTTTATGGTTAGGGTTAGGATTAGGGTTGGGGTGAGCGTGAGGTTTAGGTTTAGATTTTGGGTTAGGGGGAGTGTTAGTTCGAGGGTTAGGGTTAGGGTTAGGGTTAGGGTTAAGGTTATTTTGATGGTTATGTTGAGGTTTTGGGTTAGGATTAGGGTAAGTGTGAGGGTGAGTGTGAGTGTTAGGGTTAGGGTTAGGCTTAGGCTTAGGGTTAGGCCGAGGATGAGGGCGGGGGTAAGGATTAGGGTTACAGTGATGGTTAGGGTTAGGGTTAGGTTGAGGGTTAGAATGAGGGTTAGGGTTAGTATTAAGGTTAGGGTGAGGGCTTGGGTGAGGGTGAGGATTAGGGTAAGGCTTAGGCTTAGGGTTAGGCTGATCTTGAGGTTGAGGGTGAGATTTCGGTTAGGGTGATGGTTAGGTTTAAGGTTAGGGTGTGGGTTTGTATGATTTTTAGGGTTAGGGTGATTATGATGGTAAGGGTAAAGGAGAGATTTTGGCTGAGCATGAGTGTTAAGATAAGGGTGAGGGTGAGGGTTCGGTTTAGGGTTAACGTAAGGGTTAGTGTTAGGGTTAGGGTGAGGGTTAGATTGAGGATTCAGTTTAGGGTTAGTGTGAGGTTTAGGGTTAGGATTAGGGTGAGGGTGAGGGATAGAATTAGGGTTTGGCTTAGGTTTAGGGTTAGGATTAGTGTTATTGTTAGGGTTAGGTTTAGATTTATGGTAAGTGTTAAGGTGAGGGTGAGGGTGAAGGTTAGGGTTAGGGTTAGGGTGAGGTTTATGCTTAGGGTTAGGATTAGGTTTAGGGTGAGGGTGAGGTTATGGGTTAGATTTAGGGTTGGGGGAGTGGTAGTTAGAGGTTAGGGTTAGGGTTAGTTTTAAGGTTAAGGTTAGGTTGATTTTTATGTTGAGGTTTTGGATTAGGGTTATGCTTAGGGTTAAGATTAGGGTTAGGGTGAGGGTGAGTGTGAGGGTTACGGTTAGGCTTAGGCTTAGGCTTAGGGTTAGGCTGAGGGTGAAGGTGGGGGTGAGGATTAGGGTTAGGGTGATGTTTAGGGTTAGGGTGAGGGTTAGAATGAGGGTTAGGATTAGGATTAGGGTTAGGGTGAGGGCTAGGGTGAGGGTGAGGATTAGGGTAAGGCTTAGGCTTAGGGTTAGGCTGAGTTTGAGGTTGAGGTTGAGGGTTTCGGTTAGGGGGAGGGTTAATATGAGTTATAGGGTTAGGGTGTGGGTTAGGGTGAGGGTTTGGATGAGGGTTAGGGTTACAATGAGGTTGAATGTTAGGCTTAGGTATAGGGTTAGCGTTAGGATTAGGGTTAGGGTGAGGGTGAGTGTTAGGATTAGGGTTAGGCTTAGGTTTAGGGTTAGGTTTAGGGTTAGGATTAGTGTTATTGTTAGGGTTAGGGTTAGATTTATGGTAAGGGTGAGGGTGAGGTTGAGGGTGAAGTTTAGGGTTAGAGTTAGGGTGAGGTTTATGGTTAGTGTTAGGATTAGGGTTAGGGTGAGGGTGAGGTTTAGGGTTAGATTTAGGGTTAGGGTGAGAATTAGGGTTAGGATTAGGGTGAGAGTTTGGGTTTTGCTTAAGTTTAGTATTAGGGGGAGGGTTAGGGTTAGGTTGAGGGTTAGGTTTAGGTATACTGTGATGGTTAGAGTTAGGATTAGGGTTAGGGTTAGGATGAGGATTAGAGTTAGGATTAATTTTAGGGTGAGGACTAGGGTGAGGTTGAGCATTAGTGTTAGGGTTAAGGTGAGGATTTGTATGAGGGTTAGGGTTACAGTGAGGGTGAGGATTAGGGTTAGGTTGAGGGTTAGCATTAGGATTAGGGTTAGGTTGAGGGTGAGTGTTAGGATTAGGGTTAGGCTTAGGGTTAGGTTTAGGTTTAGGGTTAGCATTAGTGTTATTGTTAGGTTTAGGGTTAGATTTATGGTAAGGTGAGGGTGAGGGTGAGGGTGAGGTTAGGGTTAGGGTTAGGGTGAGGTTTATGGTTAGGGTTAGGATTAAGGTTAGGGTGAGGGTGAGGTTTAGGGTTAGATTTTGGGTTAGGTGGAGTGTTAGTTCGAGGGTTAGGGTTAGGGTTAGGGTTAGGGTTAAGGGTTGGTTGATGGTTATGTTGAGGTTTTGGGTTAGGATTAGGGTTAGGGTTAGGATTAGGGTTGGGGTGAGGGTGAGTATGAGGTTTATGGTTAGGGTTAGGCTTAGGCTTAGGGTTAGGCTGAGGGTGAGGGCAGGGATGAGGATTAGGGTTACAGTGATGGTTAGTGTTAGGGTTAGGTTGAGGGTTAGAATGTGGGTTAGGGTTAGGATTAAGATTAGGGTGAGGGCTTGGGTGAGGGTGTGTTTTAGGGTAAGGCTTAAGCTTAGGGTTAGGCTGAGCTTGAGTTTGAGGGTGAGGGTTTCGGTTAGGGTGATGGTTAGGTTTACGGTTAGGGTGAGGGTTTGTATGAGGTTTAGGGTTAGGGTGTGGGTTAGGGTAATTATGATGGTAAGGGTAAAGGAGAGGTTTTGGCTGAGGGTGAGTGTTAAGATAAGGGTGAGGGTTAGGGTTATTTTTCGGGTTAGGATAATGGTTAGTGTTAGGGTTAGGGTGAGGGTTAGATTGAGGATTCAGTTTAGGGTTAGTGTGTGGTTTAGGGTGAGGATGAGGGTTAGGGTTAGGGTGAGGGTGAGGGATAGAATTAGGGTTAGGTTGAGGGCTAGGGTGAGGGTGAGGTTTAGGTTTAGGGTTAGGGTGAGGGCTAGGGTGAGTGTTAGGGTGAGGTTTATTGTTAGGGATAGGTTTAGGATTAGGTTTAGGGTGAGGCTGAGTGTGAGGGTTAGGGTTAGGGTTAGGATTAGGCTTAGGGTTAGGGTGCGGACTAGGGGTACGGTTTGGGTTAGGGTTACGGTGAGTGTTAGGGTTAGGGATAGGGATAGGCTTTGGGTTAAGCTGAGGGTGAGGGTGGGTTTGGTTTAGGTTATTGTTAGTGTTATGGTTAGGGTTAAGTTTGCAGTGAGGGTTAGGCTGAGGGTGAGGGTTATGGTTATGGTTAGGGTTTGGGTTAATGTTTTTATTAGGGTTAGGGTTAAAGTTATGGTGAGATTGAGGGTGAGGGTGAGGGTTAGGATTAGGGTGAGGTTTAGGTTTAGGGTTAGGTTTAGTGTTAGGGTGAGGGTGAGGTTTAGGGTTTGATATAGGGTTAGGGAGAGGGTTAGGGTGAGCGTTAGGGTTAGGGTTAATGTTAAACTTAGGGTGAGGGTGAAGGTTAGGTTGAGTTTAAGGGTTAGGGTTAGTGTGAGGGTTAGTATTAGGGTTAGGGTTAGTGTTAGGGTTAGGGTTAGTGTTAGGGTGAGCGTTTGGGTTAGGGTGAGGGTTATGTTTAGAGTGATGGTTAGGGGTGGGTTAAGGGTTATTGTTAGGGTTAGGATTAGGGTTACGATTACATTGAGGGTGAGAGTGAGGGTTTGGGTTAGGGTTAGGATGAGATTTAGTGTTATGTTAGGGTTAGAATTAGGGTTAGGTTGAGATTGAGGTTTATGCTTACAGTTAGGCTTAGTGTTAGTTTTAGGTTTAGGGTGAGGGTTAGGGTTAGGCTTAGGCTTCGGCTTAGGCTTAGGCCGAGCATGAGGTTGAGGGTGAGGGTTAGGATGAGGTTTAGGGTTAGGATTAGGGTTAGGGTTAGGTCTAGGGTGAGGGTGAGGTTGAGGGTTAGGGTTATTGATAGAGTCAGGTTTAGGATTAAGGTTAGGGTGAGGTTGAGTGTGAGGGTTAGGGTTAGGGTTAGGATTAGGCTTAGGGTTAGGGTGAGGGTTAAGATTAGGGTTTGTGTTATGGTGAGGGTGAGGCTGAGCATTAGGCTTTGGTTTAGGGTTAGATTTAGGGTAAGGTTTAGGATTAGGGTTATGGTTCCGGTGAGGTTTTGGGTTAGAGTAAGGGTTAGGCTTAGGGTTAGGCTGAGGTTGAGGGTCGGGGTGAGGGTGAGGGTTATGGTTAGTGTTAGGGTGAGGGTTAGGATGAGGGTTAGGGTTAGGATTAGGGTGAGGGTAAGGTTTAGGTTTAGGGTGAGGTTTAGGTTTAATGTTAGGGTTAGGTTGAGGGTGAGGTTTAAGATTAGAGTTACGTCTCGGGTGAGGCTGAGGGTGAGGGTTAGGGTTAGGGTTAGTGTTAGAGTTAGGGTTAGGGTGAGGTTTAATGTGAGGATGAGGGTTAGGCTTAGGTTTAAGAGTAGGATTACGGTAAGGGTTAGGGTGAATGTAAGGATTAGGGTGAGTGTGAGGGTTAGGGTTAGGGTTAGGCTTCGACTTAGGTTTAGGCTGAGGGTGAGGGTTAGGGTTAATGTGAGTGTTAGGGTTAGGGTTAGGGTGAGGGTTAGGCTGAGTTTGAGGGTTAAGCTCAGGTTTAGGATTAGGTTAAGATTTAGGGTGAGTGTGAGGGTTAGGGTTAAGGGTAGGCTTCGATTTAGGGTTAGACTGAGGGTGAGGGTGAGGGTGAGGTTTAGGGTTAGGGTGAGGGTTAGGGTTAGGTTTAGAGTGATAGTTTGGGTTCGGGTTAAGTTCAGGGTTAGGGTGAGTGTTAGGGTTAGGTTAAGGGTTAGGGTTAGGGATAGTGTGATGGTTAGGGTGAGGGTTAGGTTTAGGATGAGGATTAGGGTTATGTTTAGGGTTAGGATGAGGGCTAGGGTGAGGATGAAGGTTATAGGGTTAGTGTTAGGTTGAGGTTTATGGTTAGCTTTAGGGTTAGGGTGAGGGTTTGGATGAGAGTTAGGATTACAGTGAGGTTGAGGGTTAGGGTTAGTTTGAGGGTTAGGGTTAGGATTAGGGTTAGGGTGAGGGTGAGTGTTAGGATTAGGGTTAGGCTTAGGTTTAGGGTTAGGATTAGTGTTATTGTTAGGGTTAGGTTTAGATTTATGGTAAGGGTGAGGGTGAGGGTGAGGGTGAAGGTTAGGGTTAGGGTTAGGGTGAGGTTTATGTTTAGGGTTAGGATTAGGTTTAGGGTGAGGGTGAGGTTTAGGGTTAGATTTAGGGTGAGGGGGAGTGTTAGTTCGAAGTTAGGGTTAGGGTTAGTGTGAAGGTTAAGGTTAGGTTGATGGTTACGTTGAGGTTTTGGGTTAGGGTGATGGTTAGGTTTAGGATTAGCGTTAGGGTGAGAGTGAGTGTGAGGTTTAGGGTTAGGCTTAGGCTTAGGCTTAGGGTTAGGCTGAGGGTGAGGGTGGTGGTGAGGATTAGGGTTAGGGAGATGGTTAGAGTTAGGGTTAGGTTGAGGGTTAGAATTAGGGTTAGGAATAGAATTAGGGTTAGGGTGAGGGCTAGGGTGAGGGTGAGGATTAGGGTAAGGCTTAGGCTTAGGGTTAGGCTGAGCTTGAGGTTGAGGGTGAGGGTTTCGGTTAGGGTGAGGGTTAGTATGAGGTTTAGGGTTAAGGTGTGGGTTAGGGTGAGGGTTTGGATGAGGGTTAGGGTTACAGTGAGGTTGAGTATTAGGGTTAGGTATAGGGTTAGGGTTAGCATTAGGGTTAGGGTGAGGTTGAGTGTTAGGATTAGGATTAGGGTTAGGTTTAGGGTTAGTTTTAGGGTTAGGATTAGTTTTATTGTTAGGGTTAGGGTTAGATTTATCTTAAGGGTGAGGGTGAGGGTGAGGGTGAAGTTTAGTGTTAGAGTTAGGGTGAGGTTTATGGTTAGTGTTAGGATTAGGGTTAGTGTGAGGGTGAAGTTTAGGGTTAGATTTAGGGTTAGGGTGAGGATTAGGGTTAGGATTAGGGTGAGTTTGGGTTCCGCTTAAGTTTAGGTTTAGGGTGAGGGTTAGGGATAGGTTGAGGGTTAGGTTTAGGGATAGTGTGATGGTTAGTGTTATGGTTAGGGTTAGGGTTAGGATGAGGATTAGAGTTAGGATTAAGGTTAGGGTGAGGACTAGGGTGAGGTTGAGCATTAGTGTTAGGGTTAGGGTGAGGGTTAGGGTTACAGTGAGGGTGAGGATTAGGGTTAGGTTGAGGGTTAGCGTTAGGATTAGGGTTAGGTTGAGGGTGAGTGTTAGGATTAGGGTTAGGCTTAGGGTTAGGTTTAGGTTTAGGGTTAGGATTAGTGTTATTGTTAGGGTTAGGGTTAGATTTATGGTAAGGTGAGGGTGAGGGTGAGGGTGAAGTTTAGGGTTAGGGTTAGGGTGAGGTTTATTGTTAGGGTTACGATTAGGGTTAGGGTGAGGGTGAGGTTTAGGGTTAGATTTTGGGTTAGGGGGTGTGTTAGTTCGAGGGTTAGGGTTAGGGTTAGGGTTAGGGTTAAGGGTAAGTTGATGGTTATGTTGAGGTTTTGTATTAGGATTAGGATTAAGGTTAGGTTGAGGTTGAGTGTGAGGGTTAGGTTTGGGTTTGGTTTAGGCTTATGGTTAGGCTGAGGGTGAGGGCGGGGTTGAGGATTAGGGTTATGGTGATGTATAGGGTTAGGGTTAGGTTGAGGGTTAGAATGAGGGTTAGGTTTAGGATTAAGGTTAGGGTGAGGGCTTGGGTGAGGGTGAGGATTAGGGTAAGGCTTAGGCTTAGGGTTAGGCTGAGCTTGAGGTTGAAGGTGAGGGTTTAGGTTAGGGTGATGGTTAGGTTTACGGTTAGAGTGCGGGTTTGTATGAGGTTTAGGGTTAGGGTGTGGGTTAGGGTGATTATGATGGTAAGGGTAAAGGAGAGGTTTTGGCTGAGCGTGAGTGTTAAGATAAGGGTGAGGGTTAGGGTTATTTTTCGGGTTAGGGTAAGGGTTATTTTTAAGGTTAGGGTGAGGGTTAGATTGAGGATTCAGTTTAGGGTTAGTGTGAGGTTTAGGGTGAGGATGAGGGTTAGGGTTAGGGTGAGGGTGAGGGATAGAATTAGGGTTAGGTTGGGGGCTAGGGTGAGGGTGAGGTTTAGGTTTAGGGTTAGGGTGAGGGCTAGGGTGAGTGTTAGGGTGAGGTTTAGTGTTAGGGATAGGGTTAGGTTTAGGGTTAGGGTGAGTGTGAGGGTTAGGGTTAGGGTTAGGAGTAGGCTTAGGGTTAGGGTGCGAACTAGGGGTAGGGTTTGGGTTAGGGTTACGGTGAGTGTTAGGGTTAGGGATAGGGTTAGGCTTTGAATTAAGCTGAGGGTGAGGGTGGGGTTTGGTTTAGGTTATTGTTAGTGTTATGGTTAGGGTTAAGTTTGCAGTGAGGGTTAGGCTGAGGGTGAGGTTTATGGTTAGGGTTAGGGTTTGGGTTAATGTTATTATTAGGGTTAGGTTTAGATTTACGGTGAGGTTGAAGGTGAGGGTGAAGGTTAGGGTTAGGGTGAAGTTTAGGGTGAGGTTTAGGTTTAGGGTTAGGTTTAGTGTTAGGGTGAGGGTGAGGTTTAGGGTTTGATATAGGGTTAGGGGGAGGGTTAGTGTGTGGGTTAGGGTTAGGGTTAATGTTAGGTTTAGGGTGAGGGTGAGGGTTAGGTTGAGGTTAAGGGTTAGGTTTAGTATGAGGATTAGTATTAGGGTTAGGGTAAGTGTTAGGATTAGTGTAAGTGTTAGGGTGAGCGTTTGGGTTAGGGTGAGGGTTATGTTTAGAGTGATGGTTAGGGGTCGGGTTAGGGTTATTGTTATGGTTAGGGTTAGGGTTACAGTTACATTGAGGGTGAGAGTGAGGGTTAGGATTAGGGTTAGGATGAGGTTTAGTGTTATGTTAGGGTTAGAATTAGGGTTAGGTTGAGACTGAGGTTTATGTTTACAGTTAGGCTTAGTGTTAGTTTTAGGTTTAGGGTGAGGGTTAGGGTTAGGCTTAGGCTTTGGCTTAGGCTTAGGCCGAGAATGAGGTTGAGGATGAGGGTTAGGATGAGGTTTAGTGTTATGTTAGGGTTAAAATTAGGGTTAGGTTGAGACTGAGGTTTATGTTTACAGTTAGGCTTAGTGTTAGTTTTAGGGTTAGGATTAGGGTTAGGGTTAGGTCTAGGGTGAGGGTGAGGTTGAGGGTTAGGGTTATTGATAGAGTCAGGTTTAGGATTAAGGTTAGGGTGAGGTTGAGTGTGAGGGTTAGGGTTAGGGTTAGGATTAGGCTTAGGGTTAGGGTGAGGGTTAAGATTAGTGTTTGTGTTGTGGTGAGGGTGAGGCTGAGGATTAGGGTTTGGTTTAGGATTAGATTTAGGGTAATTTTTAGGGTTAGGGGTAGGGTTCCCTTGCGGGTTTGGTTTAGGGTTAGGGTTAGGCATAGGGTTAGGCTGAGGGTGAGGGTGAGGGTGAGGTTGAGGGTTAGGGTTAGTGTTAGGGTGAGGTTTAGGGTGATGTTAGGTTTAGGATTAGGGTGAGGGTGAGGTTTAGGGTTAGGGTGAGGTTTAGGATTAGGGTTAGCGTTAGGGTTAGGGTGAGGTTTAGGATTAGAGTTAGGTCTCGGGTGAGGCTTAGGTTGAGGGTTAGGGTTAGGGTTAGTGTTAGAGTTAGGATTAGGGTGAGGGTTAATGTGAGGGTGAGGGTTAGGCTTAGGTTTAAGAGTAGGATTAGGGTAAGGGTTAGGGTGAGTTTAAGTGTTAGGGTGAGTGTGAGGGTTAGCATTAGGGTTAGGCTTCAGCTTAGGTTTAGCTGAGGGTGAGGGTTAGGTTTAGGTTGAGTGTTAGGTTTAGGGTTAGGGTGAGGGTTAGGCTGAGGGTGATGGTTAAGCTCAGGTTTAGGATTAGGATTAAGTTAATGTTTAGGGTGAGTGTGAGGGTTAGGATTAGGGGTAGGCTTCGGCTTAGGGTTAGGCTGAGGGTGTGGGTGAGGGTGAGGGTTAGGGTTAGGGTGAGTGTTAGGGTTAGGGTTAGGGTGAGATTTTGGGTTCGGGTTAATTTTAGGGTTAGGGTGAGAGTTAGGGATAGGTTGAGGCTTAGGGTTAGGGATAGTGTGATGGTTAGTGTGAGGGTTAGGGTTAGGATGAGGATTAGGGTTATATTTAGGTTTAGGATGAGTGCTAGGGTGAGGTTGTGGGTTATAGTGTTAGTGTTAGGTTGAGGTTTATGGTTAGCGTTAGGGTTAGGGTGAGGGTTTGGATGAGAGTTAGGATTACAGTGAGGGTGAGGGTAAGGGTTAGTTTGAGGGTTAGGGTTAGTATTAGGGTTAGGGTGAGGGTGAGTGTTAGGATTAGGGTTAGGCTTAGGTTTAGGGTTAAGATTAGTGTTATTGTTAGGGTTAGGTTTAGATTTATGGTAAGGGTGAGGGTGAGTGTGAGGGTGAATGTTAGGGTTAGGGTTAGGGTGAGGTTTATGTTTAGGGTTAGGATTAGGTTTAGGGTGAGGGTGAGTGTGAGGGTTAGGGTTAGGGTTAGGCTTAGGCTTAGGGTTAGGCTGAGGGTGAGGGTGGGGGTGAGGAATAGGGTTAGGGTGATGGTTAGGTTTAGGGTTAGAGTGAGGGTTAGGATTAGGATTAGGGTTAGGGTGAGGGCTAGGGTGAGGGTGAGGATTAGGGTAAGGCTTAGGCTTCGGGTTAGGCTGAGCTTGAGGTTGAGGGTGAGGGTTTCGGTTAGGGTGAGGGTTAGTTGAGCTTTAGGGTTAGGGTGTGGGTTAGGGTGAAGTTTTAGATGAGGATTAGAGTTACAGTGAGTTTGAGGATTAGGGTTAGGTATAGGGTTAGGGTTAGGATTAGGGTTAGGGTGAGTGTGAGTGTTAGGATTAGGGTTAGGCTTAGGTTTAGGGTTAGGTTTAGTGTTATTGTTAGGGTTAAGGTTAGCTTTATGGTGAGGGTTAGGGTGAAGTTTAGTGTTAGAGGTAGGGTGAGGTTTATGGTTAGTGTTAAGATTAGGGTTAGAGTGAGGGTGAGGTTTAGGTTTAGATTTAGGCTTAGGGTGAGGATTAGGGTTAGGATTATTGTGAGAGTTTGGGTTCCGCTTATGTTTAGGGTCAGCGTGAGGGTTAGGGTTAGGTTGAGGGTTAGGTTTAGGGATAGTGTGATGGTTAGAGTTAGGGTTAGGGTTAGGGTTAGGATGAGGATTAGAATTAGGATTTAGGTTAGGTTGAGGAATAGGGTGAGTTTGAGGGTTAGTATTAGGGTTAGGGTGAGGGTTTGGATGAGGGTTAGGGTTACAGTGAGGGTGAGGATTAGGGTTAGGTTGAGGGTTAGCGTTAGGATTAGGGTTAGGTTGAGGGTGAGTGTTAGGATTAGGGTTAGGCTTAGGGTTAGGGTTAGGTTTAGGGTTAGCATTAGTGTTATTGTTAGGATTAGGGTTAGATTTATGGTAAGGTGAGGGTGAGGGTGAGGGTGAAGTTTAGGGTTAGGTTTAGGGTGAGGTTTATGTTTAGTGTTAGGATTAGGGTTAGGGTGAGAGTGAGGTTTAGGGTTAGATTTAGGCTTAGGGTGAGGATTAGGGTTAGGATTAGGGTGAGAGTTTGGGCTCTGCTTATGTTTAGGGTTAGGGTTAGGGTTAGGGTTAGGTTGAGGGTTAGGTTTATGGATAGTGTGATGGTTAGAGTTAGGGTTAGGGTTAGGGTTAGGATGAGGATTAGAGTTAGGATTAAGGTTAGGGTGAGGACCAGGGTAAGGTTGAGTGTTAGTATTAGGGTTAGGGTGAGGTTTGGATGAGGGTTAGGGTTACAGTGAGGGTGAGGATTAGGGTTAGGTTGAGGGTTAGCGTTAGGATTAGGGTTAGGTTGAGGGTGAGTGTTAGAATTAGGGTTAGGCTTAGGGTTAGGTTTAGGATTAGGGTTAGGATTAGTGTTATTGTTCGGGTTAGGGTTATATTTATGGTAAGGTGAGGGTTAGGGTGAGGGTGAAGGTTAGGGTTAGGGTTAGGGTGAGGTTTATGGTTAGGGTTAGGATTAGGGTTAGGGTGAGGGTCAGGTTTAGGCTTAGATTTTGGGTTAGGGGGAGTGTTAGTTCGAGGGTTAGGGTTAGGGTTAGGGCTAGGGTTAAGGTTAGGTTGATGGTTATGTTGAGGTTTTGGGTTTGGATTAGTGTTAGGGTTAAGATTAGGGTGTAGGTTAGGGTGATTATGATGGTAAGGGTAAAGGAGAGGTTTTGGCTGGGGGTGAGTGTTAAGATAAGGGTGAGTGTTAGGGTTATTTTTCGGGTTAGGGTAAGGGTTAGTGTTAGGGTTAGGGTGAGGGTAAGATTGAGGATTCGGTTTAGGGTTAGTGTGAGGTTTAGGGTGAGGATGAGGGTTAGCGTTAGGGTGAGGTGAGGGATAGAATTAGGGTTAGGGTGAGGGCTAGGTTGAGGATGAGATTTAGGTTTCAGGTTAGGGTGACGGCAAGGGTGAGTGTTAGGTTGAGGTTTAGTGTTAGCGATAGGGTTAGGTTTAGGATTAGGGTTAGGGTGAGGGTGAGTGTGAGGGTTTGGGTTAGGGTTAGGATTAGGCTTAGGGTTAGGGTGAGGATTATTGTTAGGGTTTGGATCAGGGTGAGGTTTAGGTTAGGTTTAGGGTTAGGATTATGGTGACTGTGAGATTTAGTGTTAGATATAGAGTTAGGGGTAAAGTTAGGGTGAGGGTTAGGTTGAGGGTTAGGGTTAGGGTGAGAGTTAGGTTTAGTATTAAGGTTAGGGTGAGGTTGAGTGTGAGGGTTAGGGTTAGGGTTAGGATTAGGCTTAGTGTTAGGGTGAGGGTTAAGATTAGGGTTTGAGTTATGATGAGGGTGAGGCTGAGGATTAGGGTTTGGTTTAGGGTTAGATTTCGCGTTAGGTTTAGGGTTAGGTTTAGGGTTATGGTGAGGGTTAGTGTTAGGGTTAGGGTTAGGCTGAGGGTGAGGGTGTGGGTGAGGGTGGGAGTGAGGGTTAGGGTTAGGGTTAGGGTTAGGTTTAGGGTTATTGTTAGTGTTATAGTAAGAGTTAAGTTTGCAGTGAGGGTGAGGCTGAGGTTGACGGTTATGGTTATGGTTAGGGTTAGGGTTAGTGTTAGTGTTATTGTTAGGGTTAGGGTTAGAGTTACTGTGAGGTTGAGGGTGAGGGTGATAGTTTAGAGTTAGGGTGAGGTTTAGGGTGAGGTTTAGGGTTAGGTTTAGGCTGAGGGTGAGGTTTAGGGTTAGAGTTAGAGTTAGGGGGATGCTTATGGTGAGGTTTAGCGTTATGGTTAGTGTTAAGGTTAGGGTGAGGGTGAGGGTTAGTATGAGGTTTAGGGATAGGATTAGGGTTAGGATTAGGGTTAGGGTGAGGGTGAGTGTAAGGGTTAGGGTGAGGGTTAGGCTTAGGCTTAGGGTTAGGATGAGGCTAAAAGTGGGGGTGAGGATTAGGGGTAGGGTGATGGTTAGGGTTAGGATTAGTCTTATTGTTAGAGTTAGGGTTAGAGTTCCGGTGAGGGTGAGGGTGCAGGTGAGGGTTAGGTTTAGGGTTAGTGTGAGGGTTAGTGCTTGGGTTAGGATTAGTTTTAGGGTCATGGTAAGTTTTAGGGTGAGGTTTTGGGTTAGTGTGAGGGTTATGGTTAGGGTTAGGGTCAGGTTTAGGGTTTGGGTTAGAGTTAGGTTTAGGGTGAGAGGTAGGGGGAGGTTTAGGGTTAGGGTTAGGGTTAGGATTAGGGTTAGGTTGAGGGTGAGTGTGTGTGTTAGGGTTAGGTTTAGGATTAGGCTTAGGTTTAGGCTCAGGGTGAGGTTGAGGATGAAGTTTAGGGTTGGGGTGAGCATTAAGGTTCGGGTTACGTTTAGGTTTAAGGTGAGGGTTAGGGTAAAGGTTATGGTGAGGGAGAGGGTTAGGATTAGTTTGAAGGTTCGGGTTAGGGTGAGGGTGAGGATTAGCATTAGGTTTAGGGTGAGAGTTAGGATGAGGGTTAGTTTTAGGATTAGGGTTAGAGTGAGGGCTATTTTGAGTGTGAGATTTAGGCTTAGGGTTAGTGTGACGTTTAGGGTTAAGGTAAGGGTTAGGGTTAGGGTGAGGTTGAGGTTTAGGGTTAGAGTTAGTGTTACGGTTAGGCTGAGTTTGAGCATTAGGATTAGGGTTAGAGTTAGATTTAGGGTTAGGGTGAGGGTGAGGTTTAGGCTTAGGGTTAGGCTTAGGGTTAGCATTAGGATTAGGGTAAGCTTTCGGGTAAGTCTGAGGGTTAGGGTTAGGGTTAAGGTTAGGTTTAGGGTTAGGCTGAGTGTGAGCATGAAGGTGAGAGTTAGCGTTAGGGTGAGGTTTAGGGTTAGGGTTAGGGTGAGTGTTAAGGTTAGGTTGAAGGTTAGGTTTAGGGTTATGGTGAGGGTTAGGGTTAGGGTTAGGGTGAGGGTTAGGTTGAGGATTAGGGTTAGGATTAGGGTTAGGGTGAGGGCTAGGGTGAGGGTGAGTATTGGGGTTAGTATAAGTGTGAGGTTTAGGGTTAGGGTTAGGGAAAGGGTGAGGGTTAGGATGAGGGTTAGGGTTATGGTGACATGAGGGTTAGTGTTAGGGTGGGGCTTAGGGTTTGAATTAGTGTTAGGTTGATGCTGAGGTTTAGGATTAGTGTTATGGTTAGGGTTAGGTTTAGGGTTACGATTAGTGTTATTGTTAGGGTTAGGGTTAGATTTACTGTGAGAGTGAGGGTGAGGGTGAGAGTGAGAGTTAGGTTTAGGGTGAGGTTTAGGGTTAGGGTTAGGATTAGTGTTAAGGTGAGGGTGAGGTTTAAGGTTAGATGTAGGTTTAGGGGGAAGATTAGATCGAGGGTTAGTGTTAGGGTTAGTATTAGGGTTAAGGTTAGGGTGAGGGTTAGGTTGAGGTTTAGGGTTAGGTTTAGGGTTAGGGTTAGGGTGAATGTGAGTTTAAGGGTTAGGGTTAGGGTTAGGCTTAGGCTTAGGGTTAGGCTGAGGTTGAGGGTGGGGGTGAAGATTAGGGTTATGGTGATGGTTAGGATTAGGGTTAGGGTGAGGGCTAGGATGAGGGTGAGGGTTAGTGTAAGGCTTAGGCTTAGGGTTAGGCTGAGCGTGAGGTTTTGGGTGAGGGTTAGGGTTAGGGTGATGGTTAAATTTACGGTTAGGGTGAGGGTTAGGGTGAGGTTTAGGGTAAGGTTGAGGGTAAGGGTGAGGATGATGGTAAGGGTAAAAGTGAAGTTTACGCTGATGGTTAGGGTTAAAATAAGTCTGAGAGTTAGGGTTAGGATTAGGTTTAGGAAAAGGGTTAGGTTTTGGCTTAGGGTGAGGGTTAGATAGAGGATTAGGGTTAGGGTTAGTGTGAGGTTTAGGGTGAGGATGAGCGTATGGATTAGGGTGAGGGTGAGGGTTAGAGTTAGGGTTAGGGTGAAGGCTAGTGTGAGGGTGAGGGTTACGGTGAGGGTGAGGTTTAGGATTAGATATAGGGTTAGCGAGAGGTTTAGGGTTAGAGTCAGTGTTAGGGTTAGGGTGAGGGTGAGGGTTAGGTTGAGGTTAAGGTTTAGGGGTACGGTTAGGGTTATTTTGAGTGTTAGTGTTAGGGTTAGAGTTAGTGTTTAGGTGAGGGTAAGTGTTTGGGTGTGGGTTTGGTTTAGGGTGAGTGTTATTGTTAGGGTGAGGGTTAGGGTTAGGGTTAGGGTTATTGTTAGAGTTAGGGTTACGGTTACGGTTACAGTGAGGGTCAGAGTGAAGTTTAGGGTTACGGTTAGGATAAGGTTTATGGTTAGGGTCAGGGTTAGAATAAAGGTTAGGCTGAGAGTGAGGTTTAGGTTTAGAGTTAGGTTTAGTGTTAGTTTTAGGGTTAGGGTGAGGGTTAGGGTTAGGCTTAGGCTTAGGCTTAGGCTTAGGCTGAGCATGGGGTTGAGGGTGAGGGTTAGGATGAGGTTTAGGGTTAGCATTAGGGTTAGTGTTAGGGCTAGGATGAGTGTTAGGTTCAGGTTAGAGTTAGGGATAGGGTTCGTTTTAGGATTAAGGTTAGGTTGAGGTTGAATGTGAGGATTAGGGTTAGGTTTAGGATTAGGCTTAGGGTTAGGGTGAGGGTTAAGGTTAGTGTTTGGGTTAGGGTGAGGATTAGGGTTTGGTTTAGGGTTAGGTTTAGGTTTAGGGTTAGGGTTACGGTGACGGTAAGGTTTAGGCTTAGGCTTAGGTTTAGGGTTAGAGGTATGGTTAGGGGGACTGTAAGGTTGCGGTTTAGGGTTAGGGTTAGTGTTAGGGTTAGGGTGATTTGTGAGGGTTAGGTTGAAGTTTAGGGATAGGGTTAGGTTTAGGATTAGGGTTAGGGTGAGGGTGAGTTGAGGGTTAGGTTGAGGTTTAGGCTTAGGCTTCGGGTTAGGCTGAGGGTGAGGGTGGGGGTGAGGATTAGGGTTAGGGTGATGGTTTTGTTTAGGGTTAGTGGTATTGTTAGGGTTAGGGTTAGATTTCCGGTGAGGGTGAGGGTGCGGGTTAGGGTTAAGGTTAGGGTTATTGTTAGGGATAGGTTTAGGGTTAGCCTGAGGGTTAGCCTGAGGCTGATGTTGAGGGTGAGGTTTATGGTTAGGGTGAGAGTTAGGCTTAGGGTTAGGGTGATTTTTAGGGTTAGTGTGAGGGTTAGTGTTAGGGTTAGGGTGAGTGATAGGTTGAGGGTAAATGTTAGGCTGAGGCTTATGGTAAGGGTGAGGGTCAGGGTTAGGGTTAGAGTTATTGTTAGGATTAAGTTTAAGGTTATGGTTAAAGTGAGGGTGAGGATGAGGGTTAGGTTTAGTGTTAGGATGAGGTTTAGGTTTAGGGTTAGGGTTAGAGTTAGGGTTAGGGTGAGAGTGAGGTTTAGCGTTCGAGTTAGGGTTAGTGTTAGCATTAGGGTTTGGGTGAGAGTTAGTGTTAGGACTAGGCTTAGTCTTAGGCTTAGGCTTAGGCCCAGCTTGAGGGTGATGGTTAGGGTTAGGGTGAGGGGGAGGTTTAGTTTAGGCTTAGTGTTAGGATTAGGTTGAGGTTAAGGTTTAGGGTGAGGGTTAAGGTTAGGTTAGGGTGAGGTTTAAGATGAGGGTTAGGGTTTCAGTGGGAGTGAGGGTTAAGGTTAGGGCGAGGGTTAGGGTTAGGGTTATGGTTAGGTTGAGGGTGATGGTTAGTATTAGGGTTAGGGTTATTGTAAATGTTATGGTTAGGGTTACAATTCCAGTGAGGGTGAGGCTGAGAGTGAAGTTTAGGGTTAGGGTAAGGGTTAGTTTTTGGGTTAGGATTAGTGGTAATGTTAGGGTTAGGGTTAGACTTACGATTTGGGTGAGGGTGAGGTTGAGGGTGAGGGTTAGGGTTAGGGTTAGAGTGAGGCATAGGGTAAGGGTTAGGGTTAGGGTTAGATTGGGGATTAGGGTTAGGTTAGTGTGAGGTTTAGGGTGAGGATGAGGGTTAGGGTGAGGATTAGGGTTAGAGTTAGGATTAGGTTGAGGGCTAGCGTGAGGGTGAGTGTTAGGGTTAGGGTTAAGTTTATGGTGAGGTTTAGGGTGAGGGTTAGGTTTAGGTTTAGGGGGAGGCTTAGGTTTAGTGTGAGGGTTTCTGTTAGGGTGAGAGTGAGGGTGAGGGTAAGGGTTATGGTGAGGGTTAGGGTAATGGTGAGGGTTAGGGTTAGGATTAGGGATAGGTTTAGGGATAGGCTGAGGTTGAGGGTGAGGGTGAGGGTCAGGTTTAGGGTTAGGGTTATGGTTAGGGTGAGGTCTAGGGTGAGGGTGAGGGTTAGGGTGAAGGTGAGGGTGAGGGTGAGGGTCTTGGTTAGGTAATGGTTAGGGTTAGGGTGAGGATTAGTTGAGGGTTATGGTAAGGGTGAGCTTGAGGTTTAGGGTGTGGGTGAGCGTTAGGATTAGGGTGAAGGTTCGGGTGATGGTGAGTGTTAGGGTGAGGTAGAAGGTTAGGGTTAGGGCTAGGTGAGTGTTAGTGTTAGGCTTAGGATTATGTTGAGGTTTAGGATTAGGTTTACGGTTAGGGTGAGGTTTAGGGTGAGGGTGAGGGTTAAGGTTAGGGTTAGGTTTGTGGTGTGGATAAGTGATAGCAGGAGGGTTACGGTGAATGTTAGACTTAGCATTAGGGTTAGGGTGAGGGTGAGGGTGAGGATTAGGGTGAGTTTTAGGGTTAGGGTGAGGGTTATGGTTAGGCTTAGCGTGAGGGTGACGGTTAGAGTTAGAGTTACGGTGAGGATTTGGTTAAGTGTGAGGTTTAGGGTAAGGATGATGTTAAGTGTTAGGATGAGGGTTAGGGTGAGGGTGAGTTTGAGGTTTATGGTTAGAGATAGGTTTAGGGTGAGGGTTAGGGTGAGGGTTAGGTTTAGGGTTAGTGTTAGGGTTAATGGTTGGGTAAGCGTTAGGGTGAGGGTTAGGGTTAGGGATAGTGTTAGGTTTAGGATTAGGTTTAGGGTTAGGGTGAGTGTGAGGGTTAGGGTTTGGATAAGATTTAGGCTTAGGGTTAGTCTGAGGTAGAGTGTAAGTGTGAGGGTTAGGGTTAGGGTGCGGGTTAGGGTTAGGGTTAGGTTTAGAGTTAGCCTTAAGTTGAGGTTTCGTGTTAGGGTTATGGTTAGTGCGAGGGTTAATTTTAGGGTTATGGTGTTGCTTAGGGTTAGTCTTAGGATTAGGCTTATGAATAGGCTGAGGGTGAGGGTGGGAGTGAGGATTAGGTTTAGGGTTAGGGTTAGGGTTAGGGTTATTGGTAGTTTTATGGTTAGGGTAAATTTTGTGGTGAGGTTGAGGTTGAGGGTGAGGGTTAGGTTTAGGGTGAGGTTTAGGGTGAGGTTTAGGGTTAGGTTTAATTTTAGGTTGAGATTGAGTGTGAGAGTTAGGATTAGGGTTAGGGTTAGTCTTAGGGATAGGGTGAGGATTAATGTTAGGGTTTGGTTTAGGGTGAGGTTGAGGCTGAGGATTAGGGTGAGTTTTAGTGTTAGGTTTAGGTTTAGGGTTAGGGTTAGGGTTAGGCTGAGGGTGAGGGTGGGGGTGAGGATTAGGATTAGGGTTAGGGTTAAAATTAGGGTTATTGTTAGTGTTATGGTTTGGGTTTAGTTTGCGGTGAGGGCGAGCCTGAGGTTGAGGGTTATGGTTAGGGTTAGGCTTAGTCTTGGGGTTAGGCTGAGCGTGAGTATGGTGGTGAGGAATAGGTTTTGGGTGATGGATAGTTTTAGGGTTAGGTTGAGGGTGAGGATGAGTCTTAGCATTAGGATTAGGTTTAGGGTGAGAGCTAGGGTGAGGGTGAGGGTTAGGGTTAGGGTTAGGCTTAGGGTTAGGCTTAGGGTGAGGGTGAGGGTGAGGGTTTGGGTTAGTGTGATGGATAGGGTTAGGTTTAGGGTGAGTGTTAGGATCTGGTTTAGGGTTAGGGTGAGTGTTAGCATGAGTGTGACGGTAATAATAAAGTTGAGGGTTAGGCTGAGGGTGAGTGGTCCCCTAAGGGTGAGGGTTAGGATTAGGTTGAGGTTAGGGTAAGGGTTAGGATGAGGGTTATTGTGAGGGTGAGGGTTAGATTGAGGATCAAGGTTGGGGTTTGTGTGAGGTTTAGGGTGAGGATGAGGGTTTGGGTTAGGGTGAGGGTTAGGGTTAGAATTAGGGTTAGGGTGAGGGCTAGGGTGAGGCTGAGGGTTAGGGTTAGGGTTAAGGTGAGGTTTAGGTTTCGGGTGAGAGTTAGGGTTACTGTGAGTATTAGTGTTAGAGTTAGGATTAGTGTTAGGGTGAGTGTAAGTGTTAGGGTGAGGGTTAGGGTTAGGGTGAGTTTTATGGTTAGGGTGAGGGTTAGGGTTATGTTTAGGGTGATTGTTAAGTTTTGAGTTAGGGTTACGTTGAGGGTGAGCGTCAGGGTTAGGGTTAGGGTGAGGTTTAGGTTTAGGTTTAGGGTTAGAGTTAGGGTGAGGGTGAGGGTGATGTTTATGTTTACAGTTAGGATTCAAGTGAGGGTGAGGATGAGGGTTAGGGTTAGGGTTGGTTTTAGGTTTAGGGTTAGGGTGAGGTTTAGGGTTAGGGTTATGGTTAGGATTAGGGTTAGGGTGAGGGTTAGGGTTAGGGTTAGCATGAGGGTTAAGAAGAGGGTTAGTTTTAGGATTATGGTTATGGTGAGGGCTAGGGTGAGGGTGAAGTTTAGGGTTGGGTTTAGGGTGAGGTTTAGGGTTAGGGTTAAGTTTAGGGTCAGTGTGAGTTTGAGGTTTAGTGTTAGAGATAGGGTTAGGTTGAGGGTTAGGGTGATTGTTAGTGTTAGGGTTAGCGTTAGGGTTAGGGTGAGGTTTAGGGTGAGGTTGTGTGTTAGGGTTGGGGTTAGGATTAGGATTAGGGTCAGGGAGAGGGTGAGTGTGAGGGTTAGAGTTAGGGTTAGGCTTAGGGTTAGCCTCAGGGTGAGGGTGAGGGTGAGTGTTAGGGTTAGGGTGAGGCTTATGGTTAGGGTTAGGGTGAGAGTGAGGGTTCGAGTTTAGGGTTAGGGTGAGGGTTAGGTTGAGGGTGTTAGCAATGTTAAAGTGAGGGTTAGGCTGAGGGTGAGGGCTACGGTAAGGGGGAAGGTTAGGGTTAGGGTGAGGGATAGGGTAAGGGTTAGGGTTAGGTTTAGGGTGAGGGTGAGGGTTAGATTGAGGATTAGTGTTAGGTTTAGTGTGAGGTTTAGGGTTTCGCTGAGGGGTAGGATTAGTGTGAGCGTTAGTGTTACGGTGAGGGTAAGTGTTAGGGAGAGGTTTAGGTTTAGGGTGAGGGTTAAGATTATGGTGAGGCTTAGGATTAGGGTTAGGGTTATTGTTAGGGTTAGGGTTACAGTTACGGTGAGGGTGATCGTGATGGTGAGGGTGAGGTTTAATGCTAGGGTTAGGGTGAGATTTTGGGTTAGGGTTAGTGTTAGAGTTAGGGTTAGGGTGAAGGTCAGGTTTAGGGTTAGTGTTAGTGTTAGGGTGATGGTTAGTGTGAGGGTTAGGGTGAGGGTTAGGGTCAGGGTTAGGGTTAGGGTGAGGGTTAGATTGATGGTAAGGGTTAGGGCTCGGGTTTCTTTTAGGATTAAGGTTAGTGTGAGGGTGAGTGTGATGGTTAGGGATAGGGTTAGGTTTAGGCTTAGGGTTAGGCTGAGGGTGAGTGTGAAGGTGAGGACTAGGGTTAGGGTGCCAGTTAGGGTTAGGGTTAGGGTTAGAATTAGCCTTAAGGTGAGGTTTATGGTTAGGGTTAGGTTTAGGATTCTGGTGAGTATGAGGGTTAGAGTTAGCTTGAGTGTTAGGCTGAGGGGTAGGGTTAGAGTTAGGGTGAGGGTTAGGGTTAATGTGAGTTTTAGGGTTATGGTTAGGGTTAGGGTTAGGTTGAGGGTTAGGTTGAGGTTTAGGGTTTGTGTTAGGGTAAGGGTGAGGGGGAGGTTTAGGGGGAGGTTTAGGTCAGGCTTAGTGTTAGGATTAGGGTGAGGTAAAGGGTTAGGGTGAGGGTTATGTTTAGGTTAGGGTGAGGGTTAAGATGAGGATTAGGGCGAGTGTTAAGGTTAAGATTATGGTTAGGGTGAGGGTGATGGTTAGGATTAGGGTTAGGGTTATTGTAAATATTATGGTTAGGGTTATATTTCCAGTCAGGGTGAGGCTGAGAGTGAAGGTTAGGGTTAGGGTAACGGTTAGTTTTAGGGTTAGGATTAGTGGTAATGTTAGGGTTAGGGTTAGACTTACGATTTGGGTGAGGGTGAGGGTGAGGGTTAGGGTGATTTTGAGGGTGAGGGTAAGGGTTAGGGTGAGAGTGAGGTTTAGGGTTAGGGTTATGGTTAGTGTGAGGTCTAGGGTGAGAGTGAGGTAATGGTTAGGGTTAGGGTGAGGATTAGCTGAGGGTTAGGGTAAGGGTGAGCTTGAGGTTTAGGGTGTGTGTGAGCGTTAGGGTTAGGGTGAGGGTTCGGGTGATGGTGATGGTTAGGGTGAGGTAGAAGGTTAGGGTTAGGTTTAGGTGAGGGTTAGTGTTAGGGTTAGGGTTAGGGTGAGGGTTAGGATTAGGTTTAGGGTTAGGGTGAGGTAAAGGGTGAGGGTGAGGAGTAAGGTTAGGGTTAGGTTTGTGGTATGGATAAGTGATAGAATGAGGGTTAGGGTGAGTGTTAGACTTAGCATTAGAGTTATGGTGATGATTAGGGTGAGTTTTAGGGTTAGGGTGAGGGTTAGGGTTAGGCTTAGCGTGAGGGTGACGGTGAGGGTGACGGTTAGGGTTAGAGTTACGGTGAGGATTCGGTTATGTGTGAGGTTTAGGGTGAGGATGAGGTTAAGGGTTAGTATGAGGGTTAGGGTGAGGTTGAGGGTTAGGGTTAAGGTTTGGGTTAGGGTGAGGGTTAGGGTGAGGGTTAGGGTTAGGGTTATGCTTAGGGTTAGGGTGAGGGTTAGGCTGAGAGTTAGGGTTATGATTAGGGTGAGGGTTAGGGTGAGGGTGAGGGTTAGGGTTGTTATTAGTGTTAGGGTCAGATTTAGGGTTACTGTGAGTTTTTGGGTGAGGGTTAGGTTGAGGCTTATAGTTATGGTTAAGATGAGGGTTAGGGTAAGGGGTAGGGTTACGGTTAGAGTGAGGGTTAGGTTTATTGTGAGAGTTTGGGTTAGGGTTAGAGTTAGGATTAGTGTGAGGGTAAGAATTAGGTGACTGTTAGAGTGAGGGTGAGGTTTAGCATTAGGAATAGTGATAGGATTAGTGTAAAGCTGAGGGTGAGGGTGAGGTTTAGGTTTAGGGTTAGGGTGAGGGCTTGGGTGAGGGTTAGGTTAAGGTTAAGGGTTAGGGTGAGAGTTATGGTAATGGTAAACTTGAGGGTTAGCCTGAGGGTGAGGGTTAAGATAAGGGTGAGGTTTAGGGTTAGGGTGAGGGTTAGGTTAAGGGTTCGGGTTACGGTTATGGTGAGGGTAAGATTGATGATTAGGGTTAGGGTTAGTGTGAGGTTTAGGGTGAGGTCGAGGGTTAGGGTTAGGGTGAGGGTTAGCGTTAGAATTAGGATTAGGGTGAGGGCTAGGATGAGGGTGAGGTTTTGGTTAGGGTTAGGGTTAAGGTTTAGGGTTACTGTGAGGGTTAGGGTTAGTGTGCGGGTTAGTGTTAGAGTTAGGGTTAGTGTTAGGGTGAGGGTAAGTGTTAGGGTGAGTGTTTGGGTTAGGGTGAGGATTATGCTTAGGTTGAGGGTTTGGTTTAGGGTTAGGGTTATTGTTAGGGTTAGGATTAGGAATAGGGTTAGGGTGAGGGTGAGTGTGTGGGTTTGGGTTAGGTTTAGGTTTAGGCTTAAGGTTAGGCTGAGGGTGAGGTTGAGGCTGAGGGTTAGGTTTAGGTTGATGGTTAGGGTTAGGGTTAGGGTGAGGGTTAGGATGAGGGTTAGAGTTGGGATTAGTGTTTTGGTGAGGGCTACGGTGAAGGTGAGGTTTAGGGTTATGTTTAGGGTGAGGTTTAGTTTTAGGGTTAGGGTTAGGGTTAGGGTTAAGGTGAGGCTGAGGCTTAGGTTTAGAGATTGGGTTAGGGTGAGGGTTAGGCTTAGGGTTAATGTTGGGTTTACGTTTAGGGTGAGGGTTAGGGTTAGGATGAGGGTTAGGGTTAGGGCTTGGAGTAGGATTAGTGTTATGGTGAAGGTGAGTGTGAGTGTGAGGGTTAGGGTTAGGCTAAGGGTTAGGCTTAGGTTTAGGCTGAGGTTGAGGGTGAGGGTTAAGGTGAGGGTGAGGGTGAGGTTTAGGGTTAGATTTAGGGTTAGTGTGAGGGTTAGTGTTAGGATTGGTGTTAGGGTTAGGGTTAGGGTGAGGGTTAGGGTGAGGGTTATGGTTAGGGATCAGGTTAGATTTAGGATTAGGGTTAGTGTGAGTATGAGTGTGAGGATTAGTGTTAGGGTTAGGCTGAGGGTGAGGGTGAGGGTTAGGGTTAGGGTGAGGGTTAGGGTTAGGGTTAGGGTGAGGGTTAGGATGAGGGTTAGAGTTAGGATTAGGGTTTGGGTGAGGGCTAGGGTGAAGGTGAGGTTTAGGGTTATGTTTAGGGTGAGGTTTAGGGTTAGGGTTAGGATTAGGTTTAGGGTTAAGGTGAGGGTGAGGTTTAGGTTTAGAGTTAGGGTTAGGGTGAGGGTAAGGTTTAGGGTTAATGTTCAGTTTAGGGTTAGGGTGAGGGTTAGGGTTAGGGTGAGGGTTAGGGTTAGGGCTGGGTGTAGGATTAGTGTTAAAGTGTGGGTGAGTGTGAGTGTGAGGGTTCGGGTTAGGGTTAGGGTGAGGTTTAGGATTAGAGTTAGGGTTAGTATGAGGGTTAGTGTTAGGATTTGTGGTAGGGTTAGGTTTAGGGTGAAGGTTAGGGTGAGCATTATGTTTAGGGATCGGGTTAGATTTAGGATTAGGTTTAGCGTGAGTGTGAGTGTGAGGATTAGTGTTAGGGTAGGTTTAGGGTTAGGCTGAGGGTGAGGGTGAGGGTTAGGGTTAGGGTGAGGGTTAGGGTTAGGGATAGGGTGAGGGTTAGGATGAGGTATAGTGTTAGGATTAAGGTTACGGTGAGGGCTATGGTGAGGGTTAAGGTTAGGGTTAGGTTTAAGGTGAGGATTAGGGTTCAGGTTAGGTTTAGGACTAGTGTTAGGGTGTGGGCTAGGGTGAGGGTGAGGGTTAGGGTTAGGGTTAGTCTTAGTCTTAGGGTTAGGCTGAGGGTGAGGGTGGGGGTGAGGAATAGGGTTTGGGTGATTGTTAGGGTTAGGGTTAGGGTGAGGGTTAGGATGAGGGTTAGGGTTAGGATTAGGTTTAGCGTGAGGGCTAGGGTGAGGGTGAGGATTAGGCTTAGGCTTAGGCTTAGGCTTAGGCTTAGGCTGAGGATGAGGGTGTAGGGGTGAGGAATAGGTTTTGGGTGATGGTTAGGGTTAGGTTTAGGGTGAGGGTTAGGATGAGGGTTAGGGTTAGGATAAGTTTTAGGGTGAGGGCTAGGGTGAGGGTGAGGGTGAGGGTGAGTGATAGGGTTAGGCTGATGGATAGTGTTAGGTTTAGGGCAAGTGTTAGGATGAGTGTTAGGGTTAGGGTGAGGGTTAGGGTGAGCATGACGGTATCATTAAAGGTGAGGTTTAGGCGGAGGGTGAGTGTTCCCCTAAGGGTGAGTGTTAGGATTAGGGTGAGGGTTAGCATCAGGTTTAGGGTGAGGGTTAGGGTGAGGGTGAGTGTTAGATTGAGGATTAGGGTTAGGGTTAGTGTGAGGTTTAGGCTGAGGATGAAGTTGAGGGTTAGGGTGAGGGTTATGGTTAGAATTAGGATTAGAGTGAGTGCTAGGGTGAGGGTTAGGGTTAGGGTTAGGGTGAGTGTGAGGTTTCGGGTTAGGGTGAGAGTTAGGGTTACTGTGAGGGTTAGTGTTTGAGTTAGGGTTAGGGTAAGGGTTAGGGTAAGTGTTAGGTTGAGAGTTAGGGTTAGGGTGAGTGTTATGTTTAGTGTGAGGGTTAGGGTTAGGTTTAGGGATATTGTTAGGTTTAGGTTTAGTGTTACAGTGAGGGTGAGGGTGAGGGTTAGGGTTAGGGTGAGGTTTAGGGTTAGGGTTAGTGTTTTAGTTAGGGTTAGGGTGAGGGTGAATTTTAGGGTTAGAGTTATGGTTAGGGTGAGGGTTAGGATGAGGATTAGGGTTATGATTAGGGTTAGGGTGAGGGCTAGGGTGACGGTGAGGTTTAGGGTTTGTGTTAGGGTGAGTTTTAGGGTTAGGGTTAGGGTGAGCTTTTGGACTAGGG
Organism: Dipodomys merriami; assembly: GCF_024711535.1. Classification (NCBI taxonomy): domain Eukaryota; kingdom Metazoa; phylum Chordata; class Mammalia; order Rodentia; family Heteromyidae; genus Dipodomys; species Dipodomys merriami. The sequence goes on along the minus strand of NW_027206324.1, from coordinate 5,804,807 downwards.
TTAGGGTTTCAGTGAGGGTGAGGGTTAGGGTTAATTTGAGTGTTAGGGTTAGGATTAGGATTAGGGTGAGGGAGAGTGTTAGCATTAGTGTTAGGCTTAGGTTTAGGGTTAGGTTTAGGGTTAGGATTAGTGTTATTGTTTGGGTTAGGGTTAGAGTTACTGTGAGGGTGAGGGTGAGTTTGAGGGTGAGGGTTAAGATGAGGTTTAGGGTTTCAGTGTGGGTGAGGGTTAAAGTTAGGGTGAGGGTTAGGGTTAGGATTAAGGTTAGGTTGAAGGTGATGGTTAGGATTAGGGTTAGGGTTATTGTAAATGTTATGTTTAGGGTTACATTTGCAGTGAGGGTGAAGCTGAGGGTGAAGGTTAGGGTTAGGGTAAGGGTTAGTTTTAGGGTTAGGATTAGTGTTAATATTAGGGTTAGGGTTAGATTTACGGTTTGGGTGAGGGTGAGGGTGAGGGTTAGGGTTAGGGTTAGGGTGAAGTTTAGAGTTAGGGTTAGGATTAGGGATAGGGTGAGGGAGAGGTTTAGGACTAGAGTTAGGTTGAGGGGGAGGGTAAGGGTGAGTGTTAGGTTTAGGGTTAGTGTTAGGGTTAGCGTTAGGTTTAGGGTGAGGGTAGGGTTGAGGTTTAGGTTTAGGGTTAGGTTTAGGGTGAGGATTAGGGTTAGGGTGAGGGTGAGGGTGGGGGTCAGGATTAGGGTTACAGTGATGGTTAGTGTTAGCATTAGGTTGAGGGTTAGAATGAGGGTTAGGGTTTCGATTAAGGTTAGGGCTCGGGCTCTGGTGAGAGTGATGTTAGTTCGAGGTTTTGGGTTAGGGTTAGTGTTAGGGTTAAGGGTAGGTTGATGGTTATGTTGAGGTTTTGGGTAGGGTTAGGGTTAGGGTTAGGCTTAGGCTTAGGGTTAGGCTGAGGGTGAGGGCGGGGGTGAGGATTAGGGTTACGGTGATGCTTTGGGTTAGGGTTAGGTTGAGGGTTAGAATGAGGGTTAGGGTTAGGATTAAGGTTAGGGTGAGGGCTCGGGTGAGGGTGAGGATTAGGGTAAGGCTTAGGCTTAGGGTTAGGCTGAGCTTGAGGTTGAGGTTGAGGGTTCCGGTTAGGGTGATGGTTAGGTTTACAGTTAGGGTGAGGGTTTGTATGAGGTTTAGGGTTAGGGTTTGGGTTAGGGTGATTATGATGGTAAGGGTAAAGGAGAGGTTTTGGCTGAGGGTGAGTGTTAAGATAAGGGTGAGGGTTAGGTTTAGGTTTAGGGTTAGAGTAAAGGTTAGTGTTAGGGTTACGGTGAGGGTTAGATTGAGGATTCCGTTTAGGGTTAGTGTGAGGTTTAGGGTGAGGATGAGGGTTAGGGTTAGGGTGAGGGTGAGGGATAGAATTAGGGTTAGGGTGAGGGCTAGGGTAAGGATGAGGTTTAGGTTTTGGGTTAGGTTGAGAGCTAGGGTGAGTGATAGGGTGAGGTTTAGTGTTAGGGATAAGGTTAGGTTTAGGATTAGGTTTAGGGTTACGGTTAGGATTAGGCTTAGGGTTAGGGTTAGGATTAGGCTTAGGGTTAGGCTGAGGACTCAGGGTAGGTTTTGGGTTAGGGTTATGGTGAGGGTTGGGGTTAGGGATAGGGTTAGGCGTAGGGTTAGGCTGACGGTGAGGGTGGGGGTGAGGATTAGGGTTAAGGTTAGGGTTTGGTTTAGGTTATTGTTAATGTTATGGTTAGGGTTAATTTTGCAGTAAGGGTAGGCTGAGGGTGAGGGTTATGGTTAGGATTAGTGTTTGGGTTAATGTTATTGTTAGGGTTAGGGTTAGGGTTAGAATTACGGTGAGGTTGAGGGTGAGGGTGAGGTCAGAGTTAGGGTGAGGTTTAGAGTGAGGTTTAGGGTTAGGGTTAGGGTGAGGGTGAGGTTTAGGGTTTGATATAGGGTTAGGGGGAGGGTTAGGATTAGGGTTAATGTTAGGCTTAGGGTGAGGGTGAGGGTTAGGTTGAGGTTAAGGTTTAGGGTTAATGTAAGGGTTAGTGTTAGGGTTAGGGTTAGTGTTAGGGTTAGTGTAAGTGTTAGGTTGAGCGTTTGGGTTAGGGTGAGTGTTATGGTTAGGGTGAGGGATAGGGGTAGGGTTAGGGTTATTGTTACGTTTAAGGTTGGCGTTACGGTTACAGTGAGGGTGAGAGTGAGGGTTAGGGTTAGGGTTAGGATGAGGTTTAGTGTTATGTTATTGTTAGAATTAGGGTTAGGGTGAGACTGAGGTTTATGTTTACAGTTAGGCTTAGTGTTAGTTTTAGGTTTAGGGTGAGGGTTAGGGTAAGGCTTAGGCTTTGGCTTAGGCTTAGGCTGAGCATGAGGTTGAGGGTGAGGGTTAGGATGAGGTTTAGGGTTAGGATTAGGGATAGGGATAGGGATAGGGTGAGGGTTAAATTGCGGGTTAGGGTTAGGGATCAATTCAGGTTTAGGATTAAGTTTAGGGTGAGGTTTAGTGTAAGGGTTAGGGTAAGTGTTAGGATTAGGCTTAGGGTTAGGGTGAGGGTTAAGTTTAGGGTTTGTGTTATGGTGAGGGTGAGGCTGAGGATTAGGGTTTGGTTTAGGGTTAGATTTAGGGTTAGGTTTAGGTTTAGGCTAAGAGTTACGGTGAGGGTTAGGGTTAGGGTTAGGGTTAGGCTGAGGGTGATGTTGGGGGTGAGGGTGAGGATTAGGGTTAGTGTTAGGGTGAGGGTTAGGATGAGGGTTAGGGTTAGGATTAGGGTGATGGTGAGATTTAGGGTTAGGGTGAGGTCTAGGGTGAGGTTGAGGGTTAGGGTTAGTGTTATGGTGAGGTTTAGGGTTTGGGTTAGGGTGAGGGTGAGGGTTTGAATGAGGGTTAGGATTACTGTGAGTGTGAGCGTTAGGGTTAGGTTGAGGGTTAGGGTTAGGATTAGGGTTAGGGTGAGGGTGAGTGTTAGGATTAGGGTTAGGCTTAGGTTTAGGGTTAGGATTAGTGTTATTGTTAGGGTTAGGGTTAGATTTATGGTAAGGGTGAGGTTGAGGGTGAATCTTAGGGTTAGGGTTAGCTTGAGGTTTATGGTTAGGGTTAGGATTAGGTTTAGGGTGAGGGTGAGGTATAGTGTTAGATTTAGGGTTAAGGGGAGTGTTAGTTCGAGGTTAGGGTTAGGTTTAGTGTTAGGGTTAAGGTTAGGTTGATGGTTACGTTGAGGTTTTGGGTTAGGGTTAGGGTTAGTGTTATGATTTGGGTTGGGTGAGGGTGAGTGTGAGGTTTAGGGTTAGGGTTAGGCTTAGACTTATGGTTAGGCTGAGGGTGAGGGTGGGGGTGAGGATTAGGGTTAGGGTGATGGTTAGGGTTAGGGTTGGGGTGAGGGTTAGAATGAGGGTTAGGATTAGGATTAGGGTTAGGGTGAGGGCTAGGGTGAGGGTTTCGGTTAGGGTGAGGCTTAGTATGAGGTTTAGGGTTAGGGTGTGGTTTAGGGTGATTATGATGGTAAGGGTAAAGGAGAGGTTTTGGCTGCGGGTAAGTGTTAAGATAAGGGTGAGTTTTAGGGTTATTTTTCGTGTTAGGTTAAGGGATAGTGTTAGTGTTAGGGTGAGGGTTAGATTGAGGATTCGGTTTAGGATTAGTGTGATTTTTAGGGTGAGGATGAGGATTAGGGTTAGGGTGAGGATGAGGTTTAGGTTTAGGGTTAGGCTGAGGGCTATGGTGAGTGTTAGGGTGAGGTTTAGTGTTAGGGATAGGGTTAGGTTTAGGATTAGGTTTAGGGTGAGGGTGAGTGTGAGAGTTAGGGCTAGGGTTAGGATTAGGCTTAGGGTTAGGGTGAGGATTAGTGTTAGGGTTTGGGTTAGGGTGAGGGTGAGGCTGAGGATTAGGGTTAGGTTTAGGATTAGGGTTAGGTTTAGGGTTAGGGTTAGGTTTAGACAGGGTTAGGGTTAGGGTTAGGGTTATGTTTAGGGTTATGATTAGGGATAGGGTTAGGCTTAGGGTTAGGCTGAGGGTGAGGATTATGGTTAGGGTTAGGGTTTGATTTAGGTTATTTTTAGTGTTATGGTTAGGGTTAAGTTTGCGGTGAGGGTGAGGCTGCGGGTGAGGGTTATTGTTAGGGTTAGAGTTAATGTTATTGTTAGGGTTAGGGTTAAAGTTACGGTGACGTTGAGGGTAAGGGTGAGCATTAGTGTTAGGGTGAGTTTTAGGGTTAGGTTTAGGGTTAGGGTTAGGGTGAGGTTGAGATTTAGTTTTAGATGTAGGGTTAGGAGAAAGGTTAGGGTGAGGGTTATGGTTAGGGTAAGTATTAGGCTTAGGGTAAGGGTGAATGTTAGGTTGAGGTTAAGTGTTAGGGTTAAGGATAGTGTTAGTGTGAGGGTTAGTGTTAGGGTTAGGGTTATTGTTATGGTTAGCGTAAGTGTTAGGTTGAGGGTTTGGGATAGGGTCAGGTCATGGTTAGGGTGAGGGTTAGGGTTAGGTTTAGGGTTATTGTTAGGGTTAGGGTTAGAGTTACGGTTAAAGTGAGGGAGAGAGTGAGGGTTAGGGTTAGGGTAAGGATGAGGTTTAGGGTTATGTTAGGGTTAGAATTAGGGTTAGGGTGAGAGTGAGGTTTAAGTTTAGAGTTAGGCTTTGTGTTAGTTTTAGGCTTAGAGTGAGGGTTAGGGTTAGGTTTACGCTTAGGCTTAGGCTTAGGCCGAGCATGAGGTTGAGGGTGAGGGTTAGGATGAGGTTTAGGATAAGGATTAGGTTTAGGGTTAGGGCTAGGTTGAGGGTTAGGTTGAGGGTTAGGGTTAGGGTGAGAGTTAGGTTTAGTATTAAGGTTAGGGTGAGGTTGAGTGTGAGGTTTAGGGTTAGAGTTAGGATTAGGCTTAGGGTTAGGATGAGGGTTAAGATTAGGGTTTGTGTTATGGTGAGGGTGAGGCTGAGGATTAGGGTTTGGTTTAGGGTTAGATTTAGGATTAGGTTTAGGGTTAGGGTTAGGGTAATGGTGAGGGTTAGGGTTAGGGTTAGGCTTAGGCTTAGGGTTAGGCTGAGGGTGAGTGTGGGGGTGAGGATTAGGGTTAGGGTTAGGTTTAGGGTTATTGTTAGCGTCATGGTTAGGGTTAAGTTTGCGGTGAGGGTGAGGCTTAGGTTGAGGGTTATGGTTATGGTTAGGGTTAGGGTTAGTTTTAGTGTTATTGTTAGGGTTAGAGTTACTGTGAGGTTGAGGGTGAGGGTGAGGGTTTAGGGTTAGGGTGAGGTTTAGGGTGAGGTTTAGGGTTAGGTTTAGGGTTAGGGTGAGGGTGAGTTTTAGGGTTAGAGTTAGGTTTGCGGGAGGGTTAGGGTGAGTGTTAGGGTTCGGGTGAGCGTGAGGGTTAGGATGAGGTTTAGAGATAGGTTTAGGGTTAGGATTAGGTTAGGGTGAGGCTGAGTGTAAGGGATAGGGTGAGGGTTAGGGTTAGGCTTAGGGTTAGGATGAGGGTGAGGGTGGGGTTGAGGATTAGGGTTAGGGTGACGGTTAGGGTTAGGATTAGTGTTATTGTTAGAGATAGTGTTAGAGTTCCAATGAGGGTGAGGTTGCGGGTGAGGGTTAGGTTTAGAGTTAGTGTGAGGGTTAGTGTTAGGGTCATGGTAAGTGTTAGGGTGAGGGTTTGGGTTAGTGTGAGGGTTATGGTTAGGGTTAGGGTGAGTTTTTGGGTTTGGGTTAGAGTTAGGTTTAGGGTCAGAGGTAGGGGGAGGTTTAGGGTTAGGGTTAGGGTTAGGATTAGGGTTAGGGTGAGGGTGAGTGTGTGTGTTACGGTTACATTTAGGATTAGGCTTAGGTTTAGGCTGAGGGTGAGGGTGAGGGTGAGAGTTAGGGTTAGGGTGAGTGTTAAGGTTAGGTTGAGGGTTAGGTTTAGGGTTATGGTGAGGGTTAGTGTTAGGGTTAGGGTGAGGGTTAGAATGAGGATTAGGGTTAGGATTAGAGTTAGGGTGAGAACTAGGGTGAAGGTGAGTATTAGAGTTACTGTTAGTGTGAGGGTTAGGGTTAGGGTTAGGGAAAGCGTGAGTTAGGGTTATGGTGACATGGGGGTTAGTGTTACAGTGGGGCTTAGGGTTAGAATTAGCGTTAGGGTAATGGTGAGCTTCGGATTACTTTTAGGGTTAGAGTTAGGTTTAGGGTTAAGATTAGTGTTATTGTTAGGGTTAGGGTTAGATTTACTGTGAGAGTGAGGGTGAGGGTGGGGGTGAGAGTTAGATTTAGGGTGAGGTTTAGGTTTAGGGTTAGGATTAGTGTTAGGGTGAGGGTGAGGTTTAAGTTTAGATGTAGGGTTAAGGGGAAGGTTAGATCGAGCGTTAGGGGTAGTGTTAGTGTTAGGGTTAAGGTTAGGGTGAAGGTTAGGTTGAGGTTTAGGGTTAGGGTTAGGGTTAGGTTTAGGGTGAGGGTGACTGTGAGAGTTAGGGTTAGGGTTAGGCTTAGGCTTAGGGTTAGGCTGAGGTTGGGGGTCAGTATTAGGGTTATGGTGATGGTTAGGATTAGGGTTAGGTTGAGGGCTAGGGTGAGGATGAGGGTTAGGTTAAGGCTTAGGCATATGCTTAGGGTTAGGCTGAGCATGAGGTTTTGTGTGAGGGTTAGGGTTAGGGTGATGGTTAAGTTTACGGATAGCGTGAGGGTTAGGATGAGTTTTAGGGTTAGGGTGAGGGTAAGGGTGAGGATGATGGTAAGGGTAAAAATGAAGTTTACACTGAGGGTTAGGGTTAAGATAAGGCTGAGGGTTAGGGTTAGGTTTAGGGTTAGGTAAGAGTTAGGCTTAGGGTGAGGGTTAGATTGAGAATTAGTGTTAGGGTTAGTGTTTTGGGTTAGGGTGAGGATGAGAGTCTGGGTTAGGGTGAGGGTGAGGGTTAGAATTAGGGTTAGGGTGAGGGCTAGGGTGAGGGTGAGGGTGAGGGTGAGGTTTAGGGTTAGATTAGGGTTAGGGAGAGGGTTAGGGGTAGGGCTATGGTTAGGGTCAGTGTTAGGGTTAGGGTTAGGGTGAGGGTTAGGTTGAGGTTAAGGTTTAGGGTTACTGTTAGGGTTAATGTGAGTGTTAGTGTTAGGGTTAGAGTTAGTGTTAGGGTTAGGGTAAGTGTTAGGGTGAGGGTGAGGGCTTGGTTTAAGGTGAGGGTTATAGTTAGGGTGAGGGTTAGGGTTAGGGTTAGGGTTATTGTTAGGGTTAGGGTTAAGGTTACGGTTACAGTGAGGGTTAGAGTGAGGTTTAGGGTTACGGTTAGGATGAGGTTTAGGGTTAGGGTTAGGGTTAGAATTAGGGTTAGGGTGAGAGTGAGGTTTAGGTTTAGAGTGAGTGTTAGTGTTAATTTTAGGGTTAGGGTGAGGGTTAGGGTTAGGCTTAGGCTTAGGCTTAGGCTTAGGCCGAGCATGAGGTTGAGGGTGAGGGTTAAGATGAGGTTTAGGGTTAGGATTAGGGTTAGGGTTATGGCTAGGGTGAGGGTTAGGTTGAGGGTTAGGGTTAGGGATAGGGTTAGATTTAGGATTAAGATTAGGTTGAGGTTGAATGTGAGGGTTAGGGTTAGGTTTAGGATTAAGCTTAGGGTTAGGGTGAGGGTTAAGGTTAGGGTTTGCATTAGGGTGAGGGTGAGGCTGAGGATTAGGGTTTGGTTTAGGGTTAGGTTTAGGTTTAGGTTTAGGTTGAGGGTCAGGGTTAGGGTAACGGTGACGGTTAGGGTTAGGTTTAGGCTTAAGAATAGGGTTAGAGTTATGGTTAGGGGGACTGTTAGGTTGAGGTTTAGGGTTAGGGTTAGTGTTAGGGTTAGTGTGATTGTGAGGGTTAGGTTGAGGTTTAGGGATAGGGTTAGGTTTAGGATTAGGTTTAGGGTGAGGGTGAGTGTGAGGGTTAGTTTGAGGATTAGGCTTAGTCTTCTGGTTAGGCTGAGGGTGCGGGTCAGGGTTAGGGTTAGGGTTAGGGTGGGGTTTAGGGTTAGGGTTAGGGTAAGGATTTGGGTGAGGGTGAGATTTAGTGTAAGATATAGGGTTAGGGGGAGGGTTAGGGTGAGGGTTAGGGTTAGGGTTAGTGTTAGGGTTAGGGTGAGGTTGAGGGTTAGGTTGAGGTTTAGGGTTAGGTTAGGGTTAGTTTGAGGGTTATTGTTAGGGTTAGGGTTAGTGTTAGTGGGAGGATAAGTGTTAGGGTAAGTGTTTAGGTTGGGGTGAGGGTTATGGTTAGGGTGAGTGTTAGGATTAAGGTTAGAGTTATTGTTAGTGTTAGGTTTAAGGTTAGGCTTAGGGTTAGCCTGAGGGTGATGTTGAGGGTGAGGTTTATGGTTAGGGTGAGGGTTAGGCTTAGGGTTAGGGTGATGGTTAGGGTTAGTGTGAGGGTTAGTGTTAGGATTAGGGTGTTAGGTTAAGGGTAAATGTTAGGGTGAGGCTTATAGTAAGGGTGAGGGTTAGGGTTAGGGTTAGAGTTATTGTTAGGGTTAAGTTTAAGGTTATGTTTAATGTGAGGGTGAAGGTGAGGGTTAGGTTTAGTGTTAAGATGAGGTTTAGGGTTAGGGTTAGAGTTAGGGTTAGTGTGAGAGTGAGGTTTAGGGTTAGAGTTATGGTTAGTGTTAGGGTTAGGGTTAGGGTGAGGGTTAGGGTTAGGACTAGACTTAGGCTTAGGCCTAGGCCCAGCTTGACGGTTAGGGTTAGGGTTAGGGTTAGGGTGAGGGTGAGGGTTAGGGTGAAGGTTAGGATGAGGTTTAGCGGTAGGATTAGGGTTAGAGTTCGGGTTAGGGTGAAGGTCAGGTTTAGGATTAGTGTTAGGGTTAGGGTGATGTTTAGGGTGAGGGTTAGGGTTAGGGTTAGTGTTAGGGTTAGGTTTAGGGTGAGGGTTGGGTTGAGGGTAAGGATTAGGGATAGGATTAGGTTTAGGATTATGGTTAGTGTGAGGGTGAGTGTGAGGGTTAGGGTTAGCGTTAGGTTTAGGCTTAGGGTTAGGCTGAGGGTGAGGGTGAAGGTGAGGATTAGGGTTAGGGTGCTGGTTAGGCTTAGGGTTAGGGTTAGAATTAGCCTTAAGGTGAGGTTTAGGGTTAGGGTTAGGTTTAGGTTTCTGGTGAGGGTGAGGGTTAGAGGCAACTTGAGGGTTAGGGTGAGGGGTAGGGTTAGGGTTAGGGTGAGTGTTAGGGTTAATGTGAGGTTTATGGTTGGGTTTAGGGTTAGGGTTAGGTTGAGGGTTAATTTGAGGGTTAGGGTTTGTGTTAGGTTTAGGGGGAGAGGGAGGTTTAGGTTAGGCTTAGTGTTAGGATTAGGGTGAGGTTAAGGGTTAGGGTGAGGATTAAGGTTAGGTTAGGGTGAGGGTTAAGATGAAGGTTAGGGTTTCAGTGAGAGTGAGTTTAAGGCTAGGGCGAGGGTTAGGATTAGGGTTATGGTTAGGGTGAGGGTGATGGTTAGGATTAGGGTTAGGGTTATTGTAAATGTTATGGTTAGGGTTACGTTTCCAGTGAGGGTGAGGCTGAGAGTGAAGTTTAGGGTTAGGGTAAGGGTTAGTTTTAGGGTTAGGATTAGAGGTAATGTTAGGGTTAGGGTTAGACTTAGGATTTGGGTGAGGGTGAGGGTGAGGGTCAGGGTTAGGGTTAGGGTAAGGGTTAGGGTTAGGGTTAGATTGGGGATTAGCGTTAGGGTTAGTGTGAGGTTTAGGGTGAGGATGAGGTTTAGGGTGAGGGTTAGGGTTAGAATTAGGATTAGGTTGAGGGCTAGCGTGAGGGTGAGGGTTAGGGTTAGGGTTAAGTTTAGGGTGAGGTTTAGGGTGAGGGGTAGGTTTAGGTTTAGGGTGAGGGTTAGGATTAGTGTGAGGGTTACGGTTAGGGTGAGAGTGAGGGTGAGGCTAAGGGTTATGGTGAGGGTTAGGGTGAGTGTGCGGGTTAGGTTTAGGTTGAGGTTTAGGGTGATAGTTAGTTTTAGGGTTAGGGTTAGTGTTAGTGTTAGGGTTAGGGTGAGGGTTAGGTTGAGGGTAAGGGTTAGGGCTTGGGTTAGTTTTAGGTTTATGGTTAGGGTGAGGGTGAATGTGAGGGTTAGGGTTAGGGTTAGGGTTAGGCTTAGCGTTAGGCTGAGGGTGAGGGTGAAGGTGAGGATTAGTCTTAGGTTGCCGGTTAGGGTTAGGGTTAGGGTTAGAATTAGCCTTAAGGTGAGGTTTAGGGTTAGGGTTAGGGTTAGGGTTCTGGTGAGGGTGAGGGTTAGACTTAGCTTGAGGTTTAGAATGAGGGGTAGGGTTTGGGTTAGGGTGAGGGTTAGGGTTAATGTGAGGTTTAGGGTAGGGTTAGGTTTAGGGTTAGGTTGAGTGTTAGTTTGAGGGTTAGGGTTTGTGTTAGGGTTAGGGTGAGGGGGAGGTTTAGGGGTAGGTTTAGGTCAGGCTTAGTGTTAGGATTAGGGTGAGGTAAAGGGTTAGGGTGAGGGTTAAGGTTAGGTTAGGGTGAGGGTTAGGGTTTCAGTGAGAGTGAGGGTTAAGGTTAGGGCGAGAGTTAGGGTTAGGATTATGGTTAGCGTGAGGGTGATGGTTAGGATTAGGGTTAGGGTTATTGTAAATGTAATGGTTAGGGTTACATTTGCAGTGAGGGTGAGGCTGAGAGTGAAGGTTTGGGTTAGTGTAAGGGTTAGTTTTAGGGTTAGGATTAGTGGTAATGTTAGGGTTAGGGTTAGACTTACGATTTGGGTGAGAGTGAGGTTGAGGGTTAGTGTTAGTGTTAGGATGAGGTTTAGGGTTAGGGTTAGGATTAGGGATAGGGTGAGGTTGAGGTTTAGGGTTAGACTTAGGTTGAGGGGGAGGTTTAGGGTGAGGGTTAGGGTTAGGGTTAGTGTTAGGGTTAGGGTTAGGATTAGGCTTAGGCTTAGGGTTTGGCTGAGGTGAGGGTGGGTGTGAGGATTACGCTTAGGCTGATGGTTAACCTTAGGGTTAGGGTGAGGGTTAGGATGAGGGTTAGGGTTAGGATTAGGTTTAGGGTGAGGGCTATGGTGAGGGGAGGGTTGAGGATAGGGTTAGGCTTAGGCATAGGTTTAGTCTGAGGATTATGGTGAGGGTGAGGGTTAGGGTCATGATGATGGATAGGTTTAGGGTTAGGGTGAGGGTTAGGATGAGGGTTCGGGTTAGGGTGAGGGTTACGATGAGCGTGATGGTAAGAGTAAAGTTGAGGGTTAGGCTAAGGGTGAGAGTTAGGGTAAGGGTGAGGGTTAGGGTTAGGGTGAGGGTTAGTGTAAGTGTTAGGGTTAGGGTTAGATTGGGGATTAGGGTTAGGGTTAGTGTGAGGTTTAGGGGGAGGATATGGGTTAGGTTGAGGGTTAGGGTTAGAATTAGGGTTAGGGAGAGGGCTAGCGTGAGGGTGAGGGTTAGGGTTAGCGTTAAGTTTATGGGGAGGTTTAGGGTGAGGGGTAGGTTTAGGTTTAGGGTGAGTGTTAGGTTTAGTGTGAGGGTTATGGTTAGGGTGAGAGTGAGGGTGAGGTTAAGGGTTATGATGAGGGTTAGGGTAATGGTGAGGGTTAGGGTTAGGATTAGGAATAGGGTTAGGGATAGGTTGAGGTTGAGGGTGAGGGTGAGGGTGAGGTTTAGGGTTAAGATTATGGTTAGGGTGAGGTTTAGGGTGAGGATGAGTGTTAGGGTGAAGGTGAGGGTGAGGGTGAGGGTCTAGGTTAGGTAATTTTTAGGGTTAGGGTGAGGATTAGTTGAGGTTTATGGTAAGGGTCAGCTTGAGGTTTAGGGTGTGGGTGAGCGTTAGGATTGGGGTGAAGGTTTGGGTGATGGTGAGGGTTAGGGTGAGGTAGAAGTTTAGGTTTAGGGTTAGGTGAGGGTTAGTGTTAGGGTTAGGATTAGGGTGAGGGTTAGGATTAGGTTTAGGGTTAGGGTCAGGGTTAGGGTGAGGTTGAGGGTTAAGGTTAGGGTTAGGTTTGTGGTGTGGATAAGTGATAGCATGAGGGTTAGGGTGAATGTTAGACTTAGCATTAGGGTTAGGGTGAGGGTGAGGGTGAGGATTAGGGTGAGTTTTAGGGTTAGGGTGAGGGTTAGGGTTAGGCTTAGCGTGAGGGTGACGGTTAGGGTTAGAGCTATGGTGAGGATTCGGTTAAGTATGAGGTTTCGGGTGAGGATGAGGTTAAGTGTTAGGATGAGGGTTAGGGTGAGGGTGAGGGTTAGGGTTAAGGTTTGGGTTAGGCTGAGGTTTAGGGTTATGATTAGGGTGAGTGTTAGAGTGAGGGTTAGTGTTAGGGTTGTTATAAGGGTTAATATCAGATTTAGGGTGACGGTGAGGCTTTAGGTGAGGGTTAGGTTGAGGGTTAGAGTTAGGGTTAAGGTGAGGTTTAGGGTAAGGGGTAGGGTTACGGTTAGGGTGAGGGTTAGGTTTATTGTGAGAGTTAGGTTTAGGGTTAGGGTTAGGATTAGTGTGAGGGTAAGAATTAGGGTCATGGCTAGGCTCACCCTCACGGTGAGGTTTAGGGTTAGTAATAGTGATATTATTAGTGTAAATCTGAGGGTGAGGGTGATGTTTAGGGTTAGGGTTAGGGTGAGGGCTTGGGTGAGGGTTAGGGTAAGGTTGAGGGTTAGGGTGAGAGTGATGGTAAGGGTAAAGTTGAGGCTTAGGCTGAGGGTGAGGGTTAAGATAAGGGTGAGGGTAAGGGTTAGGGTGAGGGTTAGGATAAGGGTTCGGGTTACGGTTAGGGTGAGGGTTAGATTGAGGATTAGGGTTAGGGTTAGTGTGAGGTTTAGGGTGAGATTGAGGGTTACCGTTAGGTTTAGGGTTAGGGTTAGAAATAGGGTGAGGGTGAGGACTAAGATGAGGGTGAGGTTTAGGTTAGGGTTAGGGTTAAGGTTAGGGTGAGTTTTAGGGTTACTGTGAGGGTTAGGGTTAGTGTGAGGGTTAGGGTTAGAGTTAGGGTTAGTGTTAGGTTGAGGGTAAGTGTTAGGGTGAGGTTTTGGTTTAGGGTGAGGGTTATGTTTCGGTTGAGGGTTAGGTTTATTGTTTAGTGTTAGGGTTATTGTTAGGGTTAGGATTAGGATTAGGGTTAGGGTGAGGATGAGGGTGGGGGTGAGGAATAGGTTTTGGGTGATGGTTAAGGTTAGGGTTAGGGTGAGGGTTAGGATGAGGGTTGGAGTCAGGATAAGTTTTAGGGTGAGAGCTTGGGTGAGGGTGAGGGTTAGGGTTAGGGTTCAGCTTAGGCATAGGTTTAGGCTGAGGGTGAGGGTGAGTGTGAGTGATAGGGTTAGGGTGATGGATCGGGTTAGGGTTAGGGTGAGTGTTAGGATGAGTGTAAGGGTTAGGGTGAGCATGACGGTAACAGTAAAGGTGAGGTTTAGGCTGAGGGTGAGTGTTCCGTTAAGGGTGAGGGTAAGGATTAATGTGAGGGTTAGCATAAGGGTTAGGGTGAGGGTGCGGGTTAGGGTGAGGGTCAGGGTTAGATTGAGGATTAGGGTTAGGGTTAGGGTGATGTTTATGGTGAGGATGATGGTTAGGGTTAGGGTGAGGGTTATGGTTAGAATTAGGGTGAGAGTGAGGCGTAAGGTTTGGTTGAGGGTTAGAGTTAGGGTTAGGGTTAGGGTGAGGTTTAGGATTAGGGTGAGAGTTAGGGTTACTGTGAGGGTTAGTGTTAGAGTTAGGGTTAGGGTAAGGTTTAGGGTAAGTGTTAGGGTGAGGGTTAGGGTTAGGGTGAGTGTTATGTTTAGGGTGAGAGTTAGGGTTAGGTTTAGGGTTATTGTTAGGTTTAGGGTTAGGGTAACAGTGAGGGTGAGGGTGAGGGTTAGGGTTAGGGTGAGGTTTAGGGTTAGGGTTAGGGTTTTAGTTAGGGTTAGGTTTAGGGTGAGTTTTACGTTAGAGTTAGGGTTAGGGTGAGGGTTAGGATGAGGATTAGGGTTATGCTTAGGGTTAGGGTGAGGGCTAGGGTGAAGGTGAGGGTTAGGGTTAGTGTTAGGGTGAGTTTTAGGGTTAGGGTTAGGGTTAGGGTGAGCTTTTGGATGAGGGTTAGGGTTACAGTGAGGGTGAGGGTTAGGGTTAGTTTGAGTGTTAGGGTTAGGATTAGGATTAGGGTGAGGGTGAGTGTTAGCATTAGGGTTAGGCTTAGGGTTAGGGTGAGTTTTAGGGTTAGTATTAGTGTTAATGTTAGGGTTAGGGTTAGATTTACGGTTTGGGTGAGGGGGAGGGGGAGTGTTAGGGTTAGGGTAGGGTGAGGTTTAGAGTTAGGGTTAGGATTAGGGATAGGGTGAGGGAGAGGTTTAGGGTTAGAGATAAGTTGAGGGGGAGGGTAAGGCTGAGTGTTAGGGTTAGGGTTAGTGTTAGGGTTAACGTTAGGTTTAGGGTGAGGGTAAGGTTGAGGTTTAGGGTTAGGGTTAGGTTTTGGGTTAGGATTATGTTTAGGGTGAGGGTGAGTGTGAGAGTTAGGGTTAGGATTAGGATTAGGCTTAGGGTTAGTCTGAGGGTGAGGGTGGGTGTGAGGATTAGGCTTAGGGTGATGTTTAACATTAGGATTAGGGTGAGGGTTAGGATGAGGGTTTGGGTTAGGATTAGGGTTAGGGTGAGGGTGAGGGTTAAGGTTAGGGTTAGGTTTGTTCTGTGGATAAGTGATAGCATGGGGGTTAGGGTGAGTGTTAGACTTAGCATTAGAGTTATGGTGAGGATTAGGGTGAGTTTTAGGGTTAGGGTGAGGGTTAGGGTTAGGCTTAGCGTGAGGGTGACGGTGAGGGTGACGGTTAGATTTAGAGATACGGTGAGGATTCGGTTAAGTGTGAGGTTTAGGGTGAGGATGAGGTTAAGTGTTAGGATGAGGGTTAGGGTGAGGGTGAGGCTTAGGGTTAAGGTTTGGGTTAGGGTGAGGGTTAGGCTGAGGGTTAGGGTTATGATTAGGGTGAGGGTTAGGGTGAGGGTTAGGGTGAGGGTGAAGGTTATGGTTCGGGTGAGGATTAGGGTTGTTATTAGGGTTAGGGTCAGATTTACAGTGACGGTGAGGTTTTGGGTGAGGGTTAGGGTGAGGGTTAGATTTAGGGTTAAGATGAGGTTTAGGGTAAGGTTTAGGGTTACGGTTAGGGTGAGGGTTAAGTTTAGTGTGAGAGTTAGGGTTAGGGTTAGGATTAGTGTGAGGGTAAGAATTAGCTGACTGTTAGGGTGAGGGTGACGTTAAGGGTTAGGAATAGTGATAGGATTAGTGTAAATCTGAGGGTGAGGGTGAGGTTTAGGGTTACGATTAGGGTGAGGGCTTGGGTGAGGGTTAGGGTAAGGTTGAGGGTTAGGGTGAGAGTGATGGTAAGGGTAAAGGTGAGGGTTAGGCTGAGGGTGAGGGTTAGGCTGAGGGTGAGGGTTAAGTTAAGGGTGAGGGTTAGGGTTAGGGTGAGGGTTAGGTTAAGGTTTCGGGTTACAGTTAGGTTTAGGGTAAGATTGAGGATTAGGGTTATGGTTAGTGTGAGGTTTAGGGTGAGGTTGAGGGTGAGTGTTAGGGTTAGAATTAGGGTTAGGGTGAGGGCTAGGATGAGGGTGAGGTTTAAGTTAGGGTTAGGGTTAAGGTTCGGATGAGGTTTAGGGTTACTGTGAGGGTTAAGGTTAGTGTGAACATTAGGGTGATGGTTAGGGTTAGTGTTAGGGTCAGGGTAAGTGTTAGGGTGAGGGTTTGGGTTAGGGTGAGTGATATATTTAAGGTGAGGGTTAGCTTTAGAGTTAGGGTTATTGTTAGGGTTAGGATTAGGATTAGGATTAGGGATAGGGTGAGGGTGAGTGTGGGTTAGGTTTAGGTTTAGGTTTAGGTTTAAGGTTAGGCTGAGGGTGAGGTTGAGGCTGAGGGCTAGAGTTAGGGTGATCGTTAGGGTTAGGGTTAGGGTGAGGGTTAGGATGAGTGTTAGAGTTAGGATTAGGGTTTGGGTGAGGGCTAGGGTGAAGGTGAGGTTTAGGGTTATGTTTAGGGTGAGGTTTAGGGTTAGGGTTAGGGTTAGGCTTAGGGTTAAGTTGAGGGTGAGGTTTAGGTTTAGAGTTACGGTTAGGGTGAGGGTTAGGGTTAGGGTTAGTGTTAGGTTTAGGATTATTGTGAGGGTTAGGGTTAGGGTGATGGTTAGGGTTAGGGCTGGGATTAGGATTAGTGTTAGGGTGAGGGTGAGTGTGAGTGTGAGGGTTAGGGTTAGGGTCAGGCTTAGATTTAGGCTGAGGTTGACGGTCAGGGTTAAGGTGAGGGTGAGGGTAAGGTTTAGGGTTAGAGTTAGGGTTATTGTGAGGGTTAGTGTTAGGATTGGTGTTAGGGTTAGTGTTAGGGTGAGGTTTAGGGTGAGGGTTATGTTTAGGGAGCGGGTTAGATTTATGATTAGGGTTAGCTTGAGTGTGAGTGTGAGGGTTAGTGTTTGGGTTAGGTTTAGGTTTAGGCTGAGTGTGGGGGTGAGGGTTAGGGTTAGGTTGAGGTTTAGGGTTAGGGTTAGGGTGAGGGTTAGGATGAGGTATAGCGTTAGGATTAGGGTTAGGGTTAGGGTTAAGGTGAGGGTTAATGTTAGGGTTAGGGTGAGGGTTAGGGTTATTGTTAGTGTTATGGTTAGGGTTAAGTTTGTGGTTAGGGTGAGGCTGAATGTGGGTATTAGGGTTAGGATTAGGATTAGGGTTAGATTTAGGGTTAGGATTAGTGTTATTGTTAAGGTTAGGGTCAGAGTTATGGTGAGGGTGAGGGTGAGGGTGAGGGTTGGGTTAGGGTTAGGATGAGGTTTAGGGTTAGGGTTAGGGTAGCGTGATGGTTAGGGTTAGTGTGAGGGTTAGTGTTTGGGTTAGTGTTATTGTTAGGGTAAGGTAAGTATTAGGGTGAGGGTAAGGGTTAGGGTGAGGGTTAGGGTTAGAATGAGGGTTAGGGTTAGGGTTAGGGTTATTGTTAGGGTAAGGGATGTGTTAGGGTGAGGGTAAGGGTTAAGGTGAGGGTTAGGGTTAGAATGAGGCTTAGGGTTAGGGTTAGTGTTATTTTTAGGTTTAGGGTTAGGATTAGGGATAGGGTGAGGGGTAGGGTGAGGATGAGGGTTAGAATTAGGATTAGGATTAGGCTTAGGTTTAGAATGAGGCTGAGTGTGAGGTTGAGGGTTAGGGTTAGCGTGATGGTTAGGGTTATGTTTAGGGTGAGGTTTAGAATGATTGTTAGGGGTAGCGTGAGGGTTAGGGTGAGGGTGACAGTAAGGGTAAAGGTGAGGGTTAGGGTTAGGGTGCGAGTTAGGGTGAGGATTATGGTTAGGGTTAGGGTGAGGGTGAGGTTTAAATTGAGTATCAGTGTTAGGGTTAGTGTGAGGTTTAGGGTAAGGATGAGGGTTAGGGTTAGTGTGAGGGCTATGGTGAGTTTGAGGATTAGGTTTAGGGTTATGTTGAGGTTTAGGGTTAAGGTGATGGTTAGGGTTAGTGTGACGGTTAGTGTTAGTATTAGGGTTAGTTTTAGGGTGAGGGTTAGCATTAGGGTGAGGTTTATGTTTAGCGTTAGTGTTAGCGTTAGGGTTGGGTTATTATTAGGGTTAGGGTTACTGTTACGGTGAGGGTGATGGTTAGGGTTAGGGTTGGGTTAGGGTTAGGGTAAGGGTTAGGGTTAGATTGGGGATTAGGGTAAGGGTTAGTGTGAGGTTTAGGGTGAGGATGAGGTTTAGGGTGAGGGTTAGGGTTAGAATTAGTATTAGGTTGAGGGCTAGCGTGAGGGTGAGGGTTAGGGTTAGGGTTAAGTTTATGGTGAGGTTTAGGGTGAGGGGTAGGTTTAGGTTTAGTGTGAGGTTTAGGATTAGTGTGAGGGTTAAGGTTAGGGTGAGAGTGAGGGTGAGGCTAAGGGTTATGGTGAGGGTTAGGGTGAGGGTGAGGGTTAGGGTTAGGATTAGGGATAGGGTTAGGGATAGGCTGAGGTAGAGGGTGTGGGTGAGGGTGAGGTTTAGGGTTAGGGATATGGTTAAGGTGAGAGTGAGGGTTCGGCTCTTTGTTAGGTAATGGTTAGGGTTAGGGTGAGGATTAGTTGAGGGTTAGGGTAATGGTGAGCTTCAGGTTTAGGGTGTGGGTGAGCGTTAGGGTTAGGGTGAGGGTTCGGGTGAGGTAGAAGGTTAGGGTTAGGGTTAGGTGAGTGTTATTTTTAGGGTTAGGGTGAGGGTGAGGGTTAGGATTGGGTTTAGGGTTAGGGTGAGGTTTAGGGTGAGGGTGAGGGTTAAGGTTAGGGTTAGGTTTGTGGTGTGGATAAGTGATAGCATGAGCTTTAGTGTGAGTGTTAGACTTAACATTAGGGTTAGGGAGAGGGTTAGGGTTAGGCTTAGCGTGAGGGTGACGGTGAGGGTGACGGTTAGGGTTAGAGTTACGGTGGGGATTCAGTTAAGTGTGAGGATTAGGGTGAGGATGAGGGTAAGTGTTAGGATGAGGTTTAGGGTGAGGGTTAGGCTAAAGGTTAGGGTTATGATTAGGGTGAGTTTTAGGGTGAGGGTTAGGGTGAGGGTTAGGGTGAGGGTGAGGGTTAGGGCTGTTATTAGGGTTAAGGTCAGATTTAGGGTGACAGTGAGGTTTTGGGTGAGGATTAGGTTGAGGGTTAGTGGTAGGGTTAAGGTGAGGGTTAGGGTAAGGGGTAGGGTTACGGTTGTGTGAGGGTTAGGTTTATTGTGAGAGTTAGGTTTAGGGTTAGGGTTAGGATTAGTGTGAGGGTAAGAATTAGGGTCATGGCTAGGGTGAGGGTGAGGTTTAGGGTTAGGAATAGTGATAGGATTAGTGTAAATCTGAGGGTGTGGGTGAGGTTTAGGGTTAGGGTTAGGGTGAGTGCTTTGGTTAGTGTTAGGTTAAGGTTGAGGGTTAGGGTGAGAGTGATGGTAAGGGTAAAGGTGAGGGTTAGGCTGAGGGTGAGGTTTAAGATAAGGATGAGGGTTAGGGTTAGGGTGAGCGTTAGGTTATGGGTTCGGGTTACGGTTAGGGTGAGGGTTAGATTGAGGATTAGGGTTAGGGTTAGTGTGAGGTTTAGGGTGAGGTTGAGGGATAGATTTAGGTTGAGGGTTAGGGTTAGAATTAGGGTTAAGGTGAGGGCTAGGGTGAGGGTGATGTTTAGGTTAGGGTTAGGGTTAAGGTTAGGGAGAGGTTTAGGGTTACAGTGAGCTTCAGTGTGAGTGTGAGGGTTACTGTTAGGGTGAGGGTAAGTGTTAGAGTTAGGGTTTGGGTTAGGGTGAGGTTTATGTTTAGTTTAAGGGTTAGGTTTAGGGTTAGGGTTATTTTTAGGTTTAGGATTAGGATTAGGGTTAGGGTGAGGGTGAGTGTGTGGGTTAGGTTTAGGTTTAGGTTTAGGGTTAAATTTAGGCTGAGGGTGAGGTTGAGGCTGAGGGTTAGGGTTAGGGTGATGGTTATGTTTAGGGTTAGGGTGAGGGTTAGGATGAGGGTTTGAGTTAGGATTAGGGTTTGGGTGAGGGCTAGGGTGAAGGTAAGTTTTGGGGTTATATTTTGGGTGAGTTATAGGGTTAGGGTTAAGGTTAGGGTTAGGGTTAAGGTGAGGGTGAGGGATAGGTTTAGAATTAGGGTTAGGGTGAGGGTTAGGGTTAGAGTTAGTGTTAGGTTTAGGGTTAGGGTGAGGGCTAGGGTTAGAGTGAGTTTTAGGGTTAGGCCTGGGATTAGGATAAGTGTTTTTGTGAGGGTGAGTGTGATTTTGAGGTTTAGGGTTAGGGTTAGGATGCGGTTTAGGGTTAGGGTTAGTGTTAGTGTTAGGGTGAGGGCTTGGTTTAGGTTGAGGTTTATTGTCAGGGTGAGGGTTAGGATTAGGGTTAAGGTTAGGGTTAGTGTTATTGTTAGGGTTAAGGTTAGAGTTACTGTGAGGATGAGGGTGAGGGTGAGTGTGAAAGTTAGGGTTAGGGTTAGCCTTAGTCTTAGGTTTAGGCCGAGCGTGAGGGTGAGGTTAAGGGTTAGGATTAGGGTGATTGTTAGAGTTTAAGGGTTAGGGTGAGGGTTAGGGTGAGGTTTAGTTTTAGGATTAGGGCTAAGGTGAGGGCTAGGGTGAGGGTGAGGGTTAGGGTTAGCGTTAGGGTGACGTTCAGGGTTAGCGTTAAGTTTAGTGTTAGGGTGAGTGTTAGTGTGAGGGTTACGGTGAGGGTGAGGGTTAGGGTTAGGGTGAGGGTTACGGTTAGGGTTAGGGTGAGAGTGAGGGTTAGATTAGGGTTAGGGTTAGGATTATTGTTAGTGTTATGGTTAGGTTTAAGTTTATGGTGAGGGTGAGGCTCAGGGTGACGGTTAGGGTTAGGGTTAGGGTGAGGTTTAGGTTAGGGTTAAGGTTAGGGTTAGGGTGAGGGTTTGGGTTAGGGTTAGGGTTACGGTGAGGTTGAGGGTGAGGGTTAGTGTTAGGGTTAGTGTCACTGTTAGGTTTAGGTTTAGAGTCACAGTGAGGGTGAGGGTAAAGGTTAGGGTTAGGGTGAGGTTTAGGGTTAGGGTGAAGGTGAGGGTGAGGTTTAGGGTTAGAGTTAGGGTTAGGTTGAGTGTTAGGGTTAGGGTTAATGTTAGGGTTAGGGTTAGGGTGAGGGTTAGGATGAGGGTTAGGGTTAGGGTTAGGTTTAGGATTAGGGTTAATGTTAGGGTGAGTGATTGTGTTAGGTTTAGGGATAGGGTTAAGGCTTAGCGTTAACCTGAGGGTGAGGGTTAGGGTGAGGGTTAGGGTTAGGTTACGGTGACTGTGAGGGTTAGGGTTAGGGTTAGTTTCAGGGTTAGGTTTAGGGTTAGGGTTATTGTTAGTGTTATGGTTAAGGTTAAGTTTACGGTTAGGGTGAGGCTGACGTTGAGGGTTTGGTTTAGGGTTAGGGTGAGGTTTAGGGTTACGGTTAGGGTTAGGGTGATGGTTAGGGTTAGTGTTATTGTTAGGGTTAAGGTTAGAGTTACGGTGAGGGTGAGGGTTAGATTTAGGTTTAGGGTGAGGGTTAGGGTGAGGGTGAGGGTGAAGTTTAGGGTTAGAGTTAGAGTTAGGGGGAGGGTTAGGGGCAGGGTTAGGTTGATGTTTAGGGTTAGTGTTAGGGTTGGGTTTAGGATTCGGGTTATGATGAGGCTGAGTGTGAGGGTTAGGGTCAGGATTAGGCTTAGGCTTAGGATTAGGCTGAGGGTGAGGGTGGGGTTGAGGATTAGGTTAAGGGTGATGGTGAGGGTTAGGGTTAGGTTTAGGGTTAGGATTAGGGTTAGGATGATGTCTAGGGTGAGGGTGAGGGTTAGGGTTAGGGTTAGGCTTAGGGTTACGGTCAAGGTTAGGGTTAGGATGAGGGTTAGGCTTAGGGTGAGGGTTAGGGTGAGGGTGCAGGTAAGGGTAAAGGTGAGAGTTAGGCTGAGAGTGAGGATTAAGTTAAGGGTGAGGGTTAGGGTTAGGGTGTGGGTTAGGGTTAGGGTTAATTTGAGGGTGAGGTTTATATTGAGGATTAGTTTTAGGGTTAGTGTGAGGTTTAGGATGAGGATGAGGGTTAGGTTTAGGGTGAGGGCTAGGGTGAGGGTGAGGGTTAGGGTTAGTGTGAGTGCTAGTGTTAGGGTTAGATTTAGTGTTAGGTTGAATTTAAGTGTTAGGGTGAGGGTTAGTGTTAGCGTGAGTGTTATATTTAGAATGAGGGTTAGGTTTAGGGTTAGGGTTACTGTTAGGGTTAGGATTAGTTTTACTGTTTAGTGTGAGGTTTAGTGTTAGGTTGAGGGTTAGGTTTATGTTTAGTGTTAGGGTTAGTGTTAGGGTTAGGGTGAGGGTGAGGTTTATGGTTAGAGTTAGCTTTTGTGTTAGGGTTAGGGTTAGGTTGAGGGTTAGTGTGAGGGTTAAGTTTAGGCTTAAGCTTAGGCTTAGGGTTAGCCTTAGGCCGAGCATGAGGGTGAGGGTTAGGGTTAGGGTTAGGGTGAGGGTTAGTATGAGGTTTAGGGTTAGGACTAGGGTTAGGGTGAGCGCTAGGTTGAGGGTTACTGTGAGGGTTAGGGTAAGGTTTAGGATTAGGTGTAGGTTGAGGGTGAGTGTGAGGGTTAGGTTTAGGGTTAGGCTTAGGTTTAGGGTGAGGGTTAGGGTTAGGACTTGGTTTAGGGTGAGGGGGAGTGTTAGGGTTAGTGTGAGTGCTAGTTTTAGGGTTAGGGTGAATTTATGTGTTAGGGTGAGGGTTAGGTTTTGGGTGAGTGTTATGGTTAGTATGAGGGTTAGGGTTAGGGTTACTGTTAGGATTAGGATTAGGTTTACTGTTAAGGTGAGTGTGAGGTTTAGGGTTAGGGTGAGGGTTAGGTTTATGTTTAGGGTTAGGGTTAGAGTTAGGGTTAGCGTGAGGGTGAGGTTTAGGGTTAGAGTTAGCTTTTGTGTTAGGGTTAGTGTTAGGGTGAGGGTTAGTGTGAAGGTTAGGTTTAGGCTTAAGCTTAGGCTTAGGGTTAGGCTTAGGCCCGAGCATGAGGGTGAAGGTTAGGGTTAGGGTTAGGGTGAGGGTTAGGGTTAGGGTTAGGGTGAGGGTTAGGATGAGTTTTAGGGTTAGGATTAGGGTTAGTGTGAGCGCTAGTTTTAGGGTTACTGTGAGGGTTAGGTTTAGGTTTAGGATTAGGTGTAGGTTGGGGGTGAGTGTGAGGGTTAGGGTTAGGGTTAGGGTTAGGCTTAGGGTTAGGGTGAGGGTTAGGGTTAGGGTTTGGTTTAGGGTGAGGGGGAGGGTTAGGGTTAGGGTTTGGTTTAGGGTGAGGGGGAGGGTTAGGGTTAGGGTTAGGGTGAGGGTGAGGGTGAGGGTTAGGGTTAGGGTTAGTGTGAGTGTTAGGGTTATGTTGAGGGTTATGGTTAGGGTGAGTGTTAGGGCTCGGGTTAGATTTAGGGTGAGGACTAGGGTGAGGGTGAGGTTTAGGATTAGGGTGAGGGTGAGGTTTAGGGTTAGTGTTAGGTTGAGGTTTAGGGTTATGGTTAGGGTTAGGGAGAGTGTGAGTTTTAGGTTTAGAGTTAGGGTTAGGGTGAGGGTTAGGGTGAGGTTTAGGGTTAGTGTGAGGGTTAGGAGTAGGGGTAGGGTGAGAGTTAGCGTTAGGGTGAGTGGTAGGGTTAGGGTTAGGGTTAAAGTATGTGCTAGGGTGAGTGTTAAGTTTAGGGTTAGCTTGATGTTGAGGGTTAGTGTTAGTGTTAGATTTAGGTTTAGGGTTGGGCTTAGGGTTAGGATTAGGGTTAAGGTGATGGTGAGTGTGAGGGTTAGAGTTAGTGTTAGCCTTAGGGTTAGGCTGAGTCTGAGGCTGAGGGTGAGGTTTAGGATTAGAGTGAGGGTTAGTGTGAGTGTTAGTGTTAGGATTAGGGTTAGGATATATGCTAGGGTGAGGGTTAGGTTTAGGGTTAGGATGAGGTTTAGGTTTAGGGTTAGGGTCAGTGTTAGGGTTAGGGTGAAGGTTTGGATTAGAGTTAGAGTTACGGTTAGGATGAGGTTTAGGGTTAGGTTTATGGTTAGGGTTATTCTTAGGTTTAGGTTTAGGGTTAAGGTTAAGGTAAGGCTGAGCGTGAGCGTGATGTTGAGAGTCAGGTTTAGGGTTAGGATGAATTTTAGAGGTAGAGTTAGGGTTAGGGTTAGGGTGATTGTGAGGGTTAGTGATAGGGTTGGGTGAGGTTTAGGATTAGGGATAGGTTAGGGTTTGGGTGAGTGTGAGGGTTAGGGGTACAGTTTGGGTGAGGGTGAGGGTTAGGTTTGGGGTGAGTGTTAGGTTGAGGTTTAGGTTAAGGCTTAGGGTTAGGGTTAGGATTAGGGTTAGGGTGAGGGTTAGGGTGAGGTTTAGGGTTAGGGTTAGGAGTAGGGGTAGGGTGAGAGTTAGCGTTAGGGTGAGTGGTAGGGTTAGGGTTAGGGTTAAAGTATGTGCTAGGGTGAGTGTTAAGTTTAGGGTTAGCTTGATGTTGAGGGTTAGTGTTAGTGTTAGATTTAGGTTTAGGGTTGGGCTTAGGGTTAGGATTAGGGTTAAGGTGATGGTGAGTGTGAGGGTTAGAGTTAGTGTTAGCCTTAGGGTTAGGCTGAGTCTGAGGCTGAGGGTGAGGTTTAGGATTAGAGTGAGGGTTAGTGTGAGTGTTAGTGTTAGGATTAGGGTTAGGATATATGCTAGGGTGAGGGTTAGGTTTAGGGTTAGGATGAGGTTTAGGGTTAGGGTTAGGGTCAGTGTTAGGGTTAGGGTGAAGGTTTGGATTAGAGTTAGTGTTACGGTTAGGATGAGGTTTAGGGTTAGGTTTATGGTTAGGGTTATTCTTAGGTTTAGGTTTAGGGTTAAGGTTAGGGTTAGGTTAGGGTTAGGGTTAGTCTTTGGCTGAGGGTTAGGCTGAGGGTGAGGGTGGGGTTGAGGATTAGGTTTAGAGTGATGGTTCAGGTTATCGTTAGTTTGAGGGTTAGGATGCGGGTTAGGGTTAGGATTAGAGTTAGGGTGAGGGCTAGATTGAGGGTGAGGTTTAGGGTTAGTGATAGGGTGAGGTTTAGGGTTAGGGTTAGGTTGAGGTTGAGGTTTAGGGTTAGAGTTAGGGTTAGGATTAGGATTAGGGTAAGGGTTAGGTTGAGTGTGAGGGTTAGGGTTAGGTTTAGGGTTCGGCTTAGGGTTACACTGAGGGTGAGGTTGAGGGTGAGGGTTAGGTTTTGAGTGAGGGTTAGGGTTATGTTTAGGGTGAGAGTTAGGGTTCAGGTTAAGTTTAGGGTTAGGGTGAGGGTTAGGGTTAGGGTTACGTTGAGCTTGAGGGTTAGGTTTAGTTTGAGCATTAGGGTTAGGTATAGGGTTAGGGTGAGGGCTAGGGTGAGGGTGAGCGTTAGGGTTAGTGTTAGGGTGAGGTTTCGGGTTAGGGTTAGTTTTAGGGTGAGGGTGAGAATGAGGGTTAGGGTTATGGTAAGGGTGATGGTTAGGGTGAAGTGGAGGGTTATTGTTACTGTTAGTGTTAGGGTGAGGGTAAGTGTTAGCGTAAGGTTTAGGTTTAGGGTGACGTTTACATCAGGCTTTGGGTTAGGGTTAGGGGGAGGGGGAGCTTTAGGATTAGAGTTACGGTTATGGTGAATGTTAGGGTTAGGGTTAGGTTTAGGGATAGGGTGAGGTTTAGGGTTTGGTTTAGGGTTAGAGTTAGGCTTAGGGAGAGGGTGAGATTTAGGGTTAGGGTGAGGGTTAGGTTTAGGCTTAGTGTTAGGGTTAGGGTGAGGGTGAGAGTTAGGGGGAGGGTTAGGATTAGGGTTAGGGTTAGGGTGAGGATTAGGGTTAGGGTAAGGGTGAGTGTGTGTGTTAGGGTTAGGTTTAGGGTTAGGCTTAAAGTTAGGCTGAGGGTGAGGTTGAAGGTGAGGGTTAGGGTTAGGTTTAGTGTTAGGGTTAGGGTGAGGGTGAGGGTGAGGGATAGGGTTAGGGTTAGGATTAGGATTAGGGTTATTGTTAGGATTAGTGTGAGGGTTAGGTTTAGGGTAATTGTTAGGCTTAGGGTTAGGCTGAGAGTGAGGTTGAGGGTGAGGGTTACGGTTTGGGTGAGGGTTAGGATTAGGGTTAGGGTGAGGTTTAGTGTTAGGGTTAGGGTTAGAGTTAGGGGTAGTGATTAGTGTTAGGGTTAGGTTGAGTGTTAGGGGGAGGGTTAGGGTTAGGCTTAGTGTTAGGGTTAGGGTGAGGGTGAGGTTTAGGGTTATAATTAGGGTTAGGGTGAGGCTGAGGGTGAGGCTTAGGGGGTTAGGGTAAGTGTTAGGGTTAGGGTTAGGGTGAGGGTTAGAGTGAGTGTGAGGGTTAATGTTAGGGTTAGGGTTTGCCTTAGGTTCAGGCTGAGGGTGAGGGTGAGGGTGAGTTTTAGGTTTAGAGTTAGGGTTAGTGTTAGGGTTAGGGTTAGAATGAGGGTCAGGTTTACGTTTTGGCTTAGGCTTAGGCTTAGCCTGAGCATGAGGGTGAGGTTAAGGGTTAGGGTGAGGTTTAGGGTGGGGTTGACGGTCAGGGTAAACGTGAGGGTTAGGCTGAGGGTGAGGGTTACTGAAAGGGTGAGGGTTAGGGTTAGGGTGAGGTTTAGGGTTAGGGGTAGAGTGAGGGTGAGGTTTAAGTTTAGGGTTAGGTTGAGGTGTAGGGTTAGGTTTAGGTTGAGGGTGAGATTATGGTTAGTGTTAGCGTTAGGTTGAGGCTGAGGGTGAGGTTTAGGTTTAGGGTTAGTGTTAGTGTTAGGGTTAAGGTGAGGGATAGGGTGAGGGTGAGGTTTAGGGTTAGGGTTAGGATTAGGATTAGAGTAAGGGTTAGGGTGAGTGTGAGGGTTATTGTTAGGGTTAGGCTTAGGCTTATGCTTAGGCTGAGGCTGAGGGTGAGGGTGAGGGTTAGGCATAGGGTGAGGGTTTGGGTTAGGGTTAGGGTTAGGGTGAGTGTTAGTATGAGGGTTAGGCTTAGGATTAGGGTGAGGGTGAGGGCTAGGGTGAAGATGAGGTTTAGGTTTAGGGTTAGGGTTAGGGTGAGGTTTAGGGTTAGAATTAGGGTGAGAGTGAGATTTAGGTTTAGAGTTAGGGTTAGGGTGAGGCTGATTGTGAGGTTTTGGGTTATGGTTAGCGTTAGATTTAGGGTTAGGGTGAGGGTTAGGGTGAGGGTTAAGAATAGGGTTAGGATTAGGATTAGGGCAAGGGTTAGGGTGAGTGTGAGGATTAAGATTAGCTTTAGGGTTAGGCTGAGGATGATGGTGAGGGTGAGGGTTAGGGTTATGCTGAGGGTTAAGTTTAGGGCTAGGGTGAGAGTTAGCTTTCCAGTTAAGTTTAGGGTTAGGGTGAGGGTTAGGGTTAGGTTTACGGTGAGAGTGAGGGTTAGGATTAGGTTGAGGGTTAGAGTTAGGGTTAGGGCTAGGGTTAGGGTGAGGATTAGGGTTAGGGTTAGGGTGAGGGTTAGGATGAGATTTAATGTTAGGATTAGGGTTAGGGTGAGGGCTAGGGTGAGGGTGAGGGTTAGGGTTAGGATGAGGTTTAGAGTTAGGGTTAGGGTTAGGGTTAGGGTGAGGGTGAGGTTTAGGGTTAGAGAGGATTAGTGTTCAGGTTAGGGTTAGGTGAGGGTTCAGGTTAGGCTTAGGCTTAGACTTAAACTAAGGCAGAGCATGAGGTTGAGGCTTAGAGTTAGGGTCAGGGTGAGGGTTAGGGTTTGGGTGAGGGTGTGGGTGAGGGTGAGGGTTAGTGTTAGGCTTAGTGTGAGTGTTAGGGTTAGGGTGAGGGTTATGGTTAGGGTGAGGGTTAGTGTTAGCGTTATGCTTAAGCTTAGTCTTAGGGTAAGGCTGAGGGTTAGCGTGAGGGTGAGTGTGAGTGTTAGGGTTAGGGTTAGGGTTAGGCATAGTTATAGGCTGAGCGGAGGTTAAGGGTGAGGTTTAGGGTTAGGGTGAGGGTGAGGTTTAGGCTTAGAGTTTGTATTAAGGTGAGGGTTAGTGTGAGGGTTAGTGTTAGGGTTAGTGTTTGGGTTAGGTTTAGCATGAGTTTTAGGGTGAGGTTTAGGGTTAGGGATAGGGTTAGGTGTAGAATTAAGGTTTGGGTGAGGATGAGTGTGATGGTTAGGGTTCTGTTAATGTTAGGGTTAAGCTTGAGGGTTAGGCTGAGTGTGAGGGTGAGGGTTAGAGTTAGGGTGAGGGTGAGGGTTAAGATGAGGGTTAGGTTTAGGATTAGGGTTAGTGTGAGGGCTAATGTGAGGGGGAGGATTAGGGTTAGGGTTAAGTTTAGGAATAGGTTGAGGGATAGCATTAGGGCTTGGTTTAAGGTTAGGGTTAGTGTTAGGGTTAGGGTGAGGGTTAGCATGAGGGTTCCGGTTAGGATTAGGTTTAGGATGAGGGCTAGGGTGAGCATGAGGATTAGGGATAGGGTTAGGGTGAGGTTTATTGTTCGGGTTAGGTTTAGATTTAGGCTGAGGATTAGGGTTAGGGTTATGGTAAGGGTCAGGGTTAGGTCTAGTTTGAGGGTTAGAATTAGGTTTAGGGTTAGGGTGAGGGTTAGGGTTAGGGTTAGGGTGAGGGTTAGGATCAGGTTTAGGGTTACAATTAGGGTAAGGGTGAGGGCTAGGGTGATTGTGAGGGTTATTGTTAGGGTTAGGGTGAGGTTTAGGGTTAATGTTAAGCGTAGGGTTAGGGTGAGGGTTAAGGTTCGGGTATGGGTGAGGGTGAGGCTTAGGTTTGGGGTGAGGGTTAGGGTGAGAACTAAGGTAAGGGTGAGGTTTAGGGTTAGGGTTAGGTTTAGGGTGAGGCTTAGGTTGAGGTTTAGGTTTAGGGTTAGGGTTAGGGTTAGGATTAGGGTTAGGGTGAGGGTGAGTGTGAGGGTTAGGGATAGGGTTAGGCTTATGCTTAGGCTTAGGGTTAGGCTGAGGGTGAGGGTGAGGATTAGGATGAGGATTAGGCTTAGAGTCCTGGTTTAGTTTATGGTTAGGTTTAGTTTTAGGATGAGGGTTAGGGTTAGGATTAGGGTTAGGGTGAGGGCTAGGGTGAGTGTGAGGTTTAGGGATAGGTTTAGGCTTAAACTTAGGGTTAGGCTGAGGTTGAAGGTGAGGGTGAGGGTTAGGGTTAGGTTTAGGGTGATGGTTAGGGTTATGGTTAGGGTGAGGGTTAGGATAAGGGTTAGGGTTAGGGTGAGGTTTAGGATGAGGGTGACAATAAGAATAAAGGTGAGGGTTAGGCTGAGGGTGAAGGTTAAGGTAAGGGTGAGGTTTCGGGTTATGGTTAATGTGAGGGACAGGGTTAGATTGAGGATTATTGTTAGGGTTAGTGTGAGGTTTAGTGTGAGGATGAGGGTTAGGTTTAGGGTGATGGCTAAGTTGAAGTTGAGGGTTAGAATTAGGGTTAGGGTGAGGTTTAGGTTTAAGGTGATGGTTAGCATTAGTGTGAGGGTTAGTGTTACGGTTAGTGTTAGTGTTAGGGTGAGGGTATGTGTTAGGGTAAGGTTTAGGTTTAGGGTAGGGTTTAGGATTATGGTTAGGGTTAGGGTTAGGGTGAGGGTGAGGTTAAGGGTTAGAGTTAGGGTTAGGGTGACGGTTAGGATTAGGGTTAGGGTTAATGTTAGGGTAAGGGTTAGGGTGAGGTTTACTGTGGGGGTGAGGATTAGTGATAGGGTTAGGTTTAGGATTAGGGTTAAAGTGAGGGTGAGTGTGAAGGTAAGGGTTAGGGTTAGGGTTAAGATTAGAGTTAGGGTGATGGTGAGGATGAGGGTTAGTGTTAGGGCGAGGGTTACAGTTAGAGTTAGGTTTAGGCTGAGGGTGAGGTTGAGGGTGAGGGTTAGGATTAGGGTTAGACTTAGGGTTAGGCTGAGGGTGAGGTTGAGGGTGAGAAAGTTAGGGTTAGGGTGAGGGTTAGGCTTAGGATTATGGGGAGGTTTAGGATGAGGTTTAGGGTTAGGATTAGGGTTAAGGTGAGGGCTAGGCTGAGGGTGAAGTTGAGTTTTAGGGTTAGGTTGAGGTTTAGGTTTAAGTTTAGGGTTAGGGTGAGGGTCAGGGTGACGTTTATTGTTAGGGTTAGGGTGAATCTGAGGGTGTGGGTTAGGTTTAGGTTTAATGTTAGGGTTAGGGTTAAGGTGAGGGTTCAGGTGAGGGATCGTGTTAAGGTTTGGATTAGGGTTAGGATTAGGGTTAGGGTTAGGGTGAGTGTGAGGGTTAGGGTTAGGCTTAGGCTTAGGTTGAGGGTGAGGGTGAGGGTGAGGCTTAGGGTTAGGTTGAGTGTTAGAGCTATGTTTAGGGTGAGAGTTAGGGTTCAGGTTAAGTTTAGGGTTAGGGTGTAAGTTAGGGTAAGGGCTACGGTGAGGGTGACGGTTGGGGTTATGTTGAGGGTTAGGGTTAGGTTTAGGGTGAGGGTGAGGGTTATGGTTAGGATTAGTGTTAGGGTGAGGGTTAGCAGGAGGGTTAGTGTTAGGATTCGGGTTAGGATGAGGGCTAGGGTGAGGGTGAGGTTTAGGGTTAGGGTGAGGGTGAGGTTTAGGGATAGAATTGGGGTAAGGCTGAGGGTGAGGTGAGGGTTAGGGTTAGAGTTAGCATTAGAGTTAGCATTAGGTTGAGGGTTAGGTTGAGGGTGAGGGTTAGGCTTAGGGTTAGGATTAGGATTAGGGTAAGGGTTAGGGTGAGTGTGAGGGTTAGTGTTAGGGTTAGGGTTAGGCTTAGGTTTAGGCTGAGGGTGAGGTTTAGGGTTAGGGTGAGGGTTAGAGTTAGGGTTAGGGTGTGTGTTAGGGTTCGGGTTACGTTTAGTGTGACGATGAGTGTTAGGATGAGGTTGAGGGTTAGGGTTAGGTTTAGAGTTAGGATGAGAGTTAGGGTTAGGGTTGGGGTGAGGGGTAGGATGAGGATTAGGGTTAAAATTATGGTTAGGGTGAGGGCTAGGGTGAGGGTGAGGGTTAGGGTTAGTTTTAGCAAGAGGTTTAAGGTTCGGGTTAGTGTTAGGGTGAGGGTTACGATTAGGGTTACGGTCACGGTGAGGGTGAGGGTTAGGGTTACGGTGAGGGTGAGGGTTAGGGTTAGGGTGAGGGTTAGGGTGAGGGTGAGTTTTTGGATTAGGGTTAGGGTTAAGGTTAGGGTTAGGTTTAGGGTTAGGATTAGTGTTATTGTTAGGGATAGGGTTAGAGTTACTGTGAGGGTGAGGGTGATTGTGAGGGTTAGGGTTAGGGTTAGGGTGAGGTCTAGGGTAAGGGTGAGGGTGAGGTTTATAGTTAGATTTAGGTTTAGGGGGAGGGTTAGTTCGAAGGTTAAGGTTAGGCTTAGTGTTAGGGTTAAGGTTAGGGTGAGGGTTATGTTGAGGTTTAGGGTTAGTCTTAGGGTTAGGTTTAGGATTAGGGTTAGGTTTAGAGTTACGGTGAGGTTGAAGTTGAGGGTGAGTGTTAGGGTTAGGGTGAGGTTTAGGGTTAGGGTTAGGATTAGGGTTAGGGTGAGGGTGGGGTTGAGGTTTAGGCTTAGGGTTAGGGTTAGGGTTAGGATTAGTGTTAAGGTGAGGGTGAGTGTTAGGGTTAGTGATAGGTTTAGGCTTAGGCCTAGCGTTAGGCTGAGGGTAACGGTGGGGGTGAGGATTAGGGCTAGGGTGATGGTTAAGGTTAGGGTTAACCTTAAGGTTAAGGTTAAGGTTAACCACAAACTAAAGTTTGTGTGTTAGGGTTAGGGTTAGTGTTACGGTCAAGGCTAGGGTGAGGGTTAGGGTAAGGCTTAGTATTAGGCTTAGGCTTAGTCTGTGTGTTTGTTTGAGGTTGAGGGTTAGGTTTAGGGTGATGCTTAGGTTGACGGTTAGAATGAGGTTTAGGATTAGTGTGAGGGTTAGGGTGAGGATTATGTTAATGTTAAAGGTGAGGTTTAGGCTAAGGGTGATGGTTAAGATAAGGGTTTGAGTTAGGGTTATGTTTAGGGTTCAGGTAAGGGTTAGGGTTAGGGTGAGGGTGAGGGTTAGAATTAGGGTGAGGTCTAGGGTGAGGGTGAGGGTTAGGTTTAGGGTTAGGGTTAGGGTGAGGTTTAGGGTTAGGGTGAGGGTTATGGTTAGGGTGAGGTTTAGGGTTTGGGTTACGTTTATTGTTGGGTTAGGGTTACTGTTACAGTTACAGTGAAGGTGAGGGTGAGGGTTAGGGTTAGGTTTAGAGTTAGGGTTAGGGTGAGGGTTAGGTTGAGGGTTGGGGTTAGGGTTAGTGTTAGGGTTAGGCTTAGTGTGAGAGTTAGGGGGACGTTCAGGGTTATAGGGTTAGGGTTAGGATTAGAGTTAGGGCGAGGGTGAGTGTGTGTGTTAGGGTTTGGTTTTGGTTTAGTGTTAGGTTTAGGGTTAGTGTGAGGTTTTGGATGAAGGTTAGGGTTACAATGAGGGTGAGGGTGAGGGTTAGTGTGAGGGTTAGGGTTAGGATTAGGGTAGGGTGAGGGTGAGTCTTAGGATTAGGGTTAGGGTTAGGGTTAAGGTTAGGTTTCGGGTTAGAATTAGTGTTATTGTTAGGGTTAGAGTTAGAGTTATGGTGAGGGTGACGGTAAGGTTGAGGCTTAGGTTTCGGGTTAGGCTTAGGATTAGGCTGAGGCTGAGGGTGAGGGTGAAGGTGAGGGTTAGGGTGAGGGTTAGGCTTAGGGTTAGGGTGAGAGTTGGGGTTCGGGTTAAGTTTAGGTTTAGGGTGAGCGTTAGGGTAAGGGTTACAGTGAGGGTGAGGGTTAGGTTTAGGGTTAGTGTTATGGTGAGGGATATGATGAGGTTTAGGTTTATGATTAGGGTTAGGGTGAGGATCAGGATGAGGGTGAGGTTTAGGGTTGGGGTTAGGGTGAGGTTTAGGGTTAGGGTTAGGGTGAGGGTGAGCTATATGTTTAGAGTTAGGGTTAGGGTGAGGCTGTTTGTGAGGTTTACGGTTAGGGTTAATGTTCGAGTTAGGGTTAGGGTGAAGGTTAGAATGAGGGTGAGGGTTAGTCTTAGGGTTAGGATTAGGATTAGGGTAAGGGATAGGGTGAGTGTGAGGGTTAGGTTTAGGCTTAGGCTTAGGGTTAGGCTGAGGTTGAGGATGAGGTGTAGGGTTAGGGTTAGGTTGAGGTTTAAGGTTACGT
This sequence comes from Dipodomys merriami, assembly GCF_024711535.1. Classification (NCBI taxonomy): domain Eukaryota; kingdom Metazoa; phylum Chordata; class Mammalia; order Rodentia; family Heteromyidae; genus Dipodomys; species Dipodomys merriami. Next base: position 5,772,563 of record NW_027206324.1, on the reverse strand, counting down.
TTAGGGTGAGAGTTAGGGTTCGGGTTAAGTTTAGGGTTAGGGTGAGGGTTACAGTTAGGTTTAGTGTTAGGCTGAGGTTTAGGTTTAGGGTTAGGGTTAGGGTGAGGGTTTGGATGAGGGTTAGAGTTATGGTGAGGGCGAGGGTTAGGGTTAGGCTGAGTGTTAGGGTTAGGATTAGGGTTAGGGTTAAGGTTAGGTTTAGCTTTAGCTTTAGGATTAGTGTTATTGTTAGGGTAATGGTTAGAGTTACGGTGAGGGTGACGGTGAGGGTAAGGGTGAGGGTTAGGTTTAGGGTGAGGGTTAGGGTTAGGGTTAGGATAAGGTTTAGGGGGAGGGTGAGGTTTAGGGTTAGATTTAGGGTTAGGGGGAGGGTTAGTTTGTGGGTTAGGGTTAGGGTGAGTGTTAGGGTTAAGGTTAGGGTGAGTGTTAGGTTGAGGTTAAGGGTTAGGGTTAGGGTTAGGATTAGGCTTAGGTTGAGAGTGACTGTGAGGGTAAGGTTTAGGGTTAGGCTTAGGCTTAGGGTTAGGCTGAGTGTGAGGGTGGGTGTGAGGATTAGGGTTAGGGTGATGGATAGGGTGTGGTTTAGGGTTTGGGTTAGGGTTAGAATTAGGTTTAGGGTTAGGGTGAGGTTTAGGGTTAGAGTTATGGTTAAGGTGAGGGTTAGGTTGAGGGTTAGGTTTAGGGTTAGGGTGAGACTTAGGGGGATGGTTAGGGTTAGGGATACGTTTAGGATTAGGGTTAGGGTGAGGGTGAGTGTGTGGGTTAGGGTTAGGTTTAGGGTTAGGCTGAGGGTGAGGGTTAGGGTTAGGGTGAGGTTTAGGCTTAAGTTTAGGGTTAGGGTGAGAGTTAGGGTGCGGATGAGGGTTAGGGTTAGCGTGAGTGTTAGGGTTAGAATTAGGGTTAGGGTGAGGGTTCTGTTAAGTTTAGGGATAGGTTGAGGTTTAGGGTTATGGTGAGGTTTAGGTTTAGTGCGAGGTTTAGTGTTAAGGTGAGGGTAAGTGTTAGGGTGAGGTTTAGGGTTAGGGTGAGGGTTATGGTTAGGGTGAGGTTTAGGGTTAGGATTAGGTTTATTGTTAGGGTTAGGGTTAGGGATACGGTTATGGTGAGGGTTAGTGTGAGGATAATGTTTAGGGTTAGGATTAGTGTGAGGTTTAGGGTTACGGTTAGGGTTAGATTTAGGGTTAGGTTGAAGTTGAGGTTTAGGGTTACAGTTAGGTTTAGGATGAGGGTTATGATGAAGTTTAGGGTTAGTGTTAGGGTTAGGGTTAGGGTGAGGTTTAGGGTGAGGGTTAGGGTTAGTGATAGGGTTAGGATTAGGTTTAGGGTTTGGATGAGGGTGAGTGTGAAGGCTAGGTTTAGTGTTAGGTTTAGGCTTAGGGTTAGGCTGAGGGTGAGGGTGAAGGTGAGGGTTAGGGTTAGGGTGCGGGTTAGGGTTAGGTTTAGGGTTAGAGTTAGCCTTAAGGTGAGGTTTAGGGTTCTGGTAATGGTGAGGGTTAGAGTTAGCATCAGGGTTAGGGTGAGGGTTTGGGTTAGGGTTAGGGTGAGTGTTAGGGTTAATGTGAGGTTTAGGGTTAGGGTTATGGTTAGGGTGAGGGTAAGGTTGAGGGTTAAGGTGAGTGTTAGGTTGACGGTGAGGGTGAGTTTTAGGGTTGGGGTTAGGTTTAGAGTGAGGGTTAGGGTGAGGGGTAGTGTTAGGTTTAGGGTGAGGATTAGGGATAGTGTGAGGGTTAGGGTTTGAGTGAGGGTAAGGGTCAGGTGAGGTTTAGGGTTAGGGTGAGGGTTAGCATTAGGGTTAGGGTCAGGGTTAATATTAGGTTGGAAGTTAGGGTTGGGGTGAGGGTTAGGGTGAGTGTTAGGGTTAAGGTAAGTGATACGGTTAGGGTTAGGGTGAGGGTTATGTTTAGGGTGATGTGTAGAATGAGGTTGAGGGTTAGGGTGAGGGTGACAGTGAAGGTTAAGGTATGGATGTGGGTTAGTGTTAGGGTGAGGGTTAATGTTACGGTGAGGGTTATGGTGAGGGTGAGGATAAGGGTTAGGTTTATGGTGAGGGTTAGGGTTAGAGTTAGGGTGAGGGGTAGGGTGAGGGGTAGTGTTAGAGTTAAGATTAGGTTTAGTGTGAGGGTTAGAGTTAGGGTGAGGATAAGGTAAGTGTGAGGGTTGGAGTGAGGGTGAGGGTTAGGGATACTGTTAGTGTGAGGGTTAGGGTTACGGTTATGGTGAAGTTTAGGGTTAGGGTTATGTTTATTTTAACAGTGAGTGTTTGAGTTAGGATGAGTGTTCTTGAGAGTGTGAGAGTCAGGGTTTGGGTGAGGTTTAGGGTTAGCGTGAGTGTTAGGGTGACGGTGAGGTTGAGGGTTAGGGTTGGGGTTAGGGTTAGAGTGAGGGGTACAGTGAGGTGTAGGGTTAGGGTTAGGGTGAGGGTTAGGTTTACTGTGAGGGTTAGGGTTAGGGTGAGGTTCAGGGTTACACTGAGGGTTCCAGTTAGGATTAGGCTTAATGTTAGGATGAGGGTAAGGGTTAGGTTGAAGGTTAGGGTTAGAGTGAGGGTTAGGGTTAATGTGAGGGTTAGGGTTAGGGTGAGGGTTAGGGTTAGGGTGATGTTTAGGGTGAGGTTGAGGGTTAGTGTGAGTGTGAGGGTGACGGTTCCGATGAGTGTTTGGGTTAGGTTTAGGTTGAGGTTGAGGTTGAGGGTGAAGCTTAAGGTTAGTTTTAGGGTAAGAGTTAGTGTGAGGGTTTGGGATAGGCTTAGGCTTAGGCTGAGGGTGAGGGTGAGGGTTAGGGTTAGGGTTAGGGTTAGGGTTAGTGTTAGGGTTATGTTGAGGCTTAGGGTTAGGTTAGAGGTTATGGTTAGGGTGAGGGTTAGGGTTAGGGATAGGTTTAGGTTGAGGATGAGGGTGAGGGTTAGGGTTAGGATTATGGTTAGGATGAGCCTGAAGGTGAGGGTGAGGGTGAGGTTTAGGGTTAGGGTTAGGGTTAGGCTAAGGGTTAGTGTGAGCGTTAGGTTTACGGTGATGTTTAGGTTGAGGGTGAGGTTTAGGGTGAGGTTGAGGGTGAGGTTTCGGTTGAGGGTTTGGGTTAGGGTTAAGGTTAGGGTGAAGGTGAGGGTGAGGGTTAGGTTTAGGGTTAGGGTTAGGCTTAGGGTGAGGGTGATTGTGAGGGTTAGGGTTAGGGTTATGGTTAGACTTAGGTTTAAGCTGAGGGTGAGGTGAATTTGATGGTTAGGGTTAGGGTGTCTGTGAGCAGTAGGGTTAGGGTTAGGGATAGGATGAGGGTTAGATGAGGGTGAGGGTTAGGGTTAGGGTGAGTGTTAGGCTTAGGGTTAGGGTGAGGGTGAGGGTGGGGGTGAGTATTAGGCTTAGAGTGATGGTTAGCATTAGGGTTAGGGTGAGGGTTAGGATGAGGGTTAGGTTTAGGAGTAGGGTTAGGGTGAGGACTAGGGTGAAAGTGAGGGTTAGGGTTAGGGTTAGGCTTAGGCATAGGTTTAGGCTGAGGGTGATGGTGAGGGTAAGGGGTAGTTTTATGGTGATAGATATGGTTAGGTTTAGGGTGAGGGTTAGGATGAGGGTTCGGGTTAGGCTGACGGTTAGTATAAGCCTTAGGGTTACAGTAAGGGTGAGGGTTAGGTTTAGGTTGAGGGTTAGTGTAAGGGTTAGGGTTATGGTTAGATTGAGGATTAGGGTTAGGGGTAGTGTGAGGTTTAGGGTGATGATGAGGGTTAGGGTGAGGGCTAGCGTGAGGGTGAGGGTTAGGGTTAGGGTTAAGTTTAGGTTGAGGGTTAGGGTGAGCTGTAGGTTTAGGTTTAGGGTGAGGGTTAGGTTTAGTGTGAGGGTTACGGTTAGGGTGAGGGTGAGGGTGAGGGTAAGGGTTATGGTGAGGGTTAGGGTGAGGGTGAGGGTTAGGGTGAGGGTGAGCGTTAGGATTAGGTTTAGGGTTAGGGTGAGGTTTAGGGTGAGGGTGAGGGTTAAGTTTAGGGTTAGGTTTGTGGTGTGGGTAAGGGATAGCGTGAGGGTTAGGGTGAGTGTTACAGTTAGCATTAGGGTTAGGGTGAGGGTTAGGTTTAGGGTTAGTGTGAGGGTGCAGGTGAGAGTGAGTTTTAAGGTCAGGATTAGGGTGAGGTTTAGGGTTAGGGTGAGGGTTAAGTTTAGGGTTAGCGTGAGGGTGACGGTGAGGGTGACGATTAGGTTTAGAGTTAGGGTTAGTGTTAGGGCTAGGGTGAGGGTTAGTTTTAGGATTAGAGTTAGTGTTAGTGTTATTGTTAGGGTAAGTGTGAGGGTTAGGGTTAGTCTTAGGCTTAGGCTTAGGCTTAGGCGGAGCATGAGGGTGAGGGTTAGGGTTAGGATTAGGGTTAGGGTTAGGGCTAGGGTTAGTGTTAGGGTGAGGGTTAGTGTTAGGGATAGGGTTAGAATTAGGATCCGGGATAGGGTGAGGGAGAGTGTGAGCTTTAGGATTAGGGTTAGGCTTAGACTTAGGGTTAGGGTGAGGGTTAGGGTTAGGATTTGGGTTAGGATGAGGGTGTGGCTGAGGATTAGGGTTAGGTTTAGGATTAGGGTTAGGGTTACGATTAGGGTTAGGGTTAGGTTGAGGGTTAGGGTTAGGCCTAGTGTTAGGCTTAGGTTTAGGCTGAGGGTGAGGGTGGGGGTGAGGATTAGGGTTAGGGTTAGGGTTAAAATTAGGGTTATTGTTAGTGTTTTGGTTTGGGTTAAGTTTGCGGTGAGGGTGAGAATGAGGGTGAGGGTTATGGTTAGGGTTAGGCTGAGGGTGAGGGTGGGGGTGAGGAATAGGTTTTGGGTGATGGTTAGTGTTAGGGTTAGGGTGAGTGATAGGATGAGGGTTAGGGTTAGGATTAGGTTTAGGCTGAGGGCTAGGGTGAGGGTGAGGGTTAGGTTTAGGGTTAGGCTTAGTCCTAGGGTTAGGCTGAGTGTGAGGGTGAGGGTTAGCGTTAGGGTGATGGACAGGGTTAGGTTTAGGGTGAGTGTTAGGATGAGTGTTAGGGTTAGGATTAGGGTTAGGATGAGCGTGACGGTAAGAGTAATGGTGAGGGTTAGGCTGAGGGTGAGTGTTCCCCTAGGGTGAGTGTTAGGATTAGGGTGAGGGTTTGGGTAAGGGTTAGGGTGAGGGTTAGGGTAATGTTGAGGGTTTGATTGAGGATTAGTGTTAGGGTTAGTGTGAGTTTAGCGTGAGGATGAGGTTTAGGATTAGGGTGAGGGTTAGGGTTAGAATAGGGTTAGAGTGAGGGCTAGTGTGAGGCTGACGGTTAGGATTAGGGTGAGTTTTAGGGTTAGGGTGAGAGTTAGGGTTAGTGTGATGGTTAGTGTTATAATGAGCAATAGTGTTAGGGTGAGGGTAAGTGTTAGGGAGAGGGTTAGGATTCGGATGAAGGTTTTGGTTAGGGTGAGGGTTAGGGTTAGGTTGAGGGTTATGTTTAGGGTCAGGGTAAGGGTTAGGGTGAGGGTTAGGGTTAGGGTGAGGGTTATGTTTAGGGTGAGGGTCAGGGTTACGGTGAGGGTTTGAGTGAGGGTTAGGGTTAGGGAGAGGTTTAGTGTTACCGTTAGAGTTAGGGTTAGGGTAAGGTTGAGGTTTAGGGTGACAGTTAGGGTTCAGGTGAGGGTTAGGATGAGGGTTAGGGTTAGGGTTAATTTTATGTTTAGGGTTAGTGTGAGATTTAGGGTTAGGGTTATGGTTAGGATTAGGGTTAGGTTGACGATGAGTGAGTGGGTTAGGGTTAGGTTTAGGGTTAGGCTTAGGGTTAGTCTGAGAGTTAGGTTGAGGGTAAGGGTTAGGGTTAGGGTGAGGGTTAGGGTTAGGGTGAGGGTGAGATTTAGGATGAGGGTTAGGTTTAGGATTAGGGTTAGGGTGAGGGTGAGGTTTAGGGTTAGTGTTAGGGTGATGATTAGGGTTAGGGTTAGGGTCAGTGTGAGTTTGAGGTTTAGATTTAGAGATAGGGTTAGGGTGAGGGTTAGGCTGAGGGTTATTGTTAGGGCTGGTGTTAGGGTTAGAGTTAGTGTGAGGGTTAGGCTGCGGATGTGTGTTAGGGTTAGGGTGAGGGTTAGGTTTAGGATTAGGGTTAGGGTGAGGGCTGGGGTGAGGGTGAAGTTTAGGATTAGGGTTAGGGAGAGGGTGAGTGTGACGGTTAGGGTTAGGGTTAGGTTTAGGCTTAGGGTTAGGCTGAGGGTGAGGGTGAAGATGAGGGTTAGTGTTAGGTGAGTGTTAGGGTTAGGGTCAGGGTGAGAGTTAGGGTTCGGATTAAGTTTATGGTTAATGTGTGGGTTAGTTTGAGGGTGTCGTTAAGGTTAAAGGTGAGGGTTAGTCTGGGGGCGAGTGTTACAGTAAGGGTGAGGGTTAGGGTTAGGGTGAGTGTTAGGGTGAGGATGAGGGTTAGGGTTAGGGTGAGGGTTAGAGTTAGAATTAGGGTTAGGGTGAGGGTTAGGGTTAGGGTTAGGGTTAGGGTGATATTTAGGGTTATGGTGAGGGCTATGTTTAGTGTGAGGGTTAGTGTTAGGGTGAGGGTATATGTTAGGGTGAGGTTTAGCGTTAGGCCGAGGGTTATGGTTAGGGTGAGGTTTAGGGTTAGGGTTAGGGTTAGTTTTATGTTTATGGTGATGTTGAGGGTGAGGGTGAGGTTTAGAGTTAGGGTTAGGGTATGATTTAGGGTTAAGGTTAGGGTTAGATTTAGGGTTAGGGTGAAGTTGAGGTTTAGGGTTAGAGTTAGGGTAAGGGTGAGGGTTAGGGTTAGGGTTAGTGTTAGGGTTAGGCTTAGGGTGAGGGTTAGGTTTACGGATAGGGTAAGTTTAGGATTAGGGTTAAGGTGAGGGTGAGTGTGAGGGTTAGGGTTAGTGTTAGGGTTAGGCTTAGAGTTAGGCTGAGGTTGAGGGTGAAGGTGAGGGTTTGGGTTAGGGTGCGGGTTAGGGATAGGTTTAGGGTTAGAGTTAGCCTTAAGGTGAGGTTTATGGTTAGGTTTAGGGTTCTGGTAATGGCGAGTGTTAGAGTTAGCATCAGGGTTAGTGTGAGGGTTTGGGTTAGGGTTAGGGTGAGTGTTAGGGTAAATGTGAGGTTTATGTTTATGGTGAGGGTGAGGGTTAGGGTAAGGGTTATGGTGAGGGTTAGGTTGAGGGTGGGGGTTAGGGTTATGATTAGGTTTAGGGTTAGGGTGAGGTTTAGGTTGAGGGTGAGGGTTCAGGTTAGGGTTAGGTTTGTGGTGTGGGTAAATGATAGTATGAGGGTTAGGGTGAGTGTTAGAATTAGCATTAGGGTTAGGGTGAGGGTTAGGTGAGGGTTGGGTTTAGGGTTTGGGTGAGGGTGAGGGTGAGAGTGCTGTTTAAGGTGAGGATTAGGGTGAGTTTTAGGGTTAGGGTGAGGGTTAGGGTTATGGTTAGCGTGAGGGTGATGGTGAGGGTGACGGTTAGGGTTAGAGTTATGGTGAGGGTTCGATTAAGTGTGAGGTTTAGGGAGAGGATGAGGTTAAGTGTTAGTGTGAGGGTTAGGATGCGTGTGAGGGTTAGGGTTAGGGTTTGGGTTAGGGTGAGGGTTAGTGTGAGGGTTAGGGTTAGGGTTATGCTTAGGGTTAGTTTGAGGGTTAGGCAGAGGGTTAGGATTAGGATTAGGTTGAGGGTTAGGTTGAGGGTTAGGATGAGGGTGAGGGTTAGTGTTAGGGTGAGGGTTACGGTTATTATTAGGGTTAGGGATAGGTTTAGGGTGACGGTGAGGTTTAGGGTGAGGGTTAGGGTGAGGGTTAGAGTTAGGGTTAATGTGAGTGTTAGGATTAGGGGTAGGGTTATGTATAGGGTTAGGGTTAGGATTAGTGTGAGGTTAAGAATTAGGGTGACGGTTAGGGTGAGGGTGAGGTTTATGGTTAGGAATAGTGATAGAGTTAGTGTTACGCTGAGGGTGAGGGTGAGGGTGAGGGTTGGGTTTAGGGTTGGGTGAGGGCTATGGTGAGGGTTAGGGTATGGGGGAGGGTGAGTGTGAGGGTGATTGTAAGGGTATAGCTGAGGGTTAGGCTGAGGGTGAGAGTTAAGATAAGGGTGAGGGTTAGGGTTAGGGTGAGGGTTAGGTTAAGGGTTAGGGATAGGGTGAGGGTTAGATTGAGGATTAGGGTTAGGGTTAGTGTGAGGTTTGGGGTGAGGATGAGGGTTATGATTAGGTTGAGGGTTAGGTTTAGAATTTAGGTTACAGTGAGGGCTAGGGTGAGGGTGAAGTTTAGCTTTAGGATTAGGGTGAGGTTTAGGGTTAAGGTGAGTGTTATGGTTAGTGTGAGGGTTAGTGGTAGAGTTAGGGTTAGTGTTAGGGTGAGGGGAAGTGTTAGGGTGAGGGTGAGGGTTAGGGTGAGGGTTATGTTTGGGGTGAGGGTTAGTGTTAGGGTTAGGTTATGATTAGGGTTAGGGTTAGGGTGAGGTTGAGTGTGTGGGTTAGGGTTAGGTTTAGGTTTAGGTTTAGGGTTAGGCTGAGGGTGAGGTTGAGCTTGAGGATTAGGGTTAGTGTGATGGTTAGGGTTAGGGTTAGGGTGAGGGTTAGGATGAGGGTTAGGATGAAGGTGAGGTTTAGGGTTATGTTTAGGGTGAGGTTTATGGTTAGGGTTAGGGTTAGGGTTAGGTTGAGTTTGAGGTTTAGGTTTAGAGTTAGGGTTAGGGTGACGGTTACTGTTAGGGTTAGTGTTAGGTTTAGGGTTAGGGTGAGTGTTAGGGTTAGGGTTAGGTTTATGGTGAGGGTGAGGTTTAGGGTTATGGTGAGGCTTAGGGTTAGTATGAGGGTTAGTGTTAGGGTGAGGGTAAGTATTAGGGTGAGGGTTAGGATTAGGTTTAGGTTTAGGGTGAGGTTTAGGGTGAGGGTGAGTTTTAAGATTAGGGATAGGTTTGTGGTGTGGGTAAGTGATAGCATGAAGGTTAGGGTGAGGGTTAGAGTTAGCATTAGGGTTAGGGTGAGGGTGCAGGTCAGAGTGAGGGTTAGGGTGAGGATTAGGATGAGGTTTAGGGTTAGGGTGAGGGTTAGGGTTAGGGTGAGTGTTAGTATTAGGGTTATCCTTAGGGTTAGGGTGAGGGTTAGGCTGAGGGTTAGGCTTAGGATTAGGGTGAAGGTTAGGGTGAGGGTTAGGGTGAGGGTGAGAGTTAGAGTGAGGGTGAGGGTTAGGATTATTATTAGGGTTAGAATCACGTTTAGGGTGACGGTGAGGTTTAGGGTGAGGATTGTGGTGAGGTTTAGGGTTAGGGTTAAGGTGAGTGTTAGGATAAGGGGTAGGGTTATGGTTATGGTAAGGGATAGGTTTACTGTGATAGTTAGGTTTAGGGTTAGGGTTAGGATTAATGTGATGGTAAGAATTAGGGTGATGGTTAGGGTGAGGGTGATGTTTACGGTTAGGAATAGTGATAGGGTTAGTGTTACGTGAGGGTGAGTGTGAGGGTTAGGGTTAGGTTTAGGTTTGGGCTAAGGTGAGGGTTAGGGATAGGGTGAAGTTAGGGTGAGGGTGATGGTAAGGGTAAAGGTGAGGGTTAGGCTGAGGGTGAGGTTTAATATAAGCGTGAGGTTTAGTGTTAGGGTGAGGGTTAGGGTAAGGTTTCGGGTTAGGGTTAGGGTAAGGGTTAGATTGATTATTAGGGTTAGGGTTAATGTGAGGTTTAGGGTGAGGATGAGGGTTAGGGTTAGGGTGAGGGTGAGGGTTAGAGTTAGGGTTAGGGTGAGGGCTAGGGTGAGGGTGAGGGTTAGAGATAGGGTTAGGTTTAGGGTGAGGTTTAGGATTAGGGTGAGGGTTAGGGTTAGAATTAGGGTTAGGGTTAGCATGAGGGCTAGGGTGAGGTTTAGGGTTAGGTTTAGGGTTAGGGTGAGGTTTAGGTTTAGGTTGAGGGTGAGGTTAAGTTTTAGGGTGAGGGTTAGGGTTAGGGTGAGGGTTAGGGTGAGGATAAGGTTGAGGGTTAGTGTGAGTGTTAGGGTGACGGTGAGGGTGAGTATTAGGGTTGGGATTAGAGTTAGAATGAGGGGTAGGGTGAGGGGTAGGGTTAAGTTTAGGGTGAGGGTTAGGTTTACTGTGAGGGTTAGCGTTAAGGTGAGGTTTAGTGTTACTGTGAGGGTTCAAGTTAGGGTTAGGCTTAGTGTTAGGGTGAGGGTAAGGGTTATGTTGAGGGTTAGGGTTAGGGTGAAGGTTAGGGTTAATGTGAGGGTTAAGTTTAGGGTGTGGGTTAGGGTGAGGGTTTTGGTTAGGTTGATGTTTAGGGTGAGGGTGAGGGTTAGGGTGAGGGTGAAGGTGAAGTTTGGGTTGAGTGTTGGGGTTAGGGTTAGGATGAGGTTGAGGGTGAGGGTGAGGCTTAGGGTTAGTTTTAGGGTAAGGTTGAGTGTGAGGGTTAGGGATAGGGTTAGTCTTAGCCTGAGGGTGAGGGTGAGGGTGAGGTTTAGGGTTAGGGTTAGGGTTAGCGGTAGGGATATGGTGAAGGTTAGGGTTAGGTTGGAGGTTATGGTTAGGGTGAGGGTTAGTGTTAGGGATAGGTTCAGGATGAGGGTGAGGGTGAGGGTTAGGTTTAGGAATAGGGTTATGGTGAGCCTGAGGGTGAGTGTTAGGGTGAGGATTATGGTTACGGTAGGGTTAGGCTAAGGGTTAGAGTGAGGGTTAGGTTTAGGGTGATGTTTAGGTTGAGGGTGAGGGTTTGGGTGAGGTTGAGGGTGAGGTTTCGGTTGAGGGTTTGGGTTAGGGTGAGGGTGAGGTTTAGGTTTAGAGTTAGGGTTAGGCTTAGGGTGAGGGTGATTGTGAGGGTTAGGGTTAGGGTTATTTTTAGGATTAGGTTTAAGCTGAGGGTGAGTGTGAGGGTTAGGGTTAGGGTGAGTGTGAGCATTAGGTTTAGGGTTAGGGATAGGCTGAGGGTTAGATGAGGGTGAGGCTTAGGGTTAGGGCGAGTGTTAGGCGTAGGGTTAGTGTGAGGGTTAGGGATAGTTTGATGGTTTGGGTGAGGGTGAGGGTGAGCATGACTGTTAGGGTGCAGGTGAGGTTTAGGGTTAGGTTTAGGCTTAGGGTGAGGGTTTAGTGTTAGGGTTAGGATGATGATTAGGATGAGGGGTAGGGTTAGTGTTAGGGTTAAGTTTAGAGTTAGGGTGAGTGTGCGGGTGAGTGTGAGGGTTAGGTTTAGGTTTAGGGTTATGCTTAGGGTTAGGTTTAGGGTTAGGCTGAGTGTGAGGTTGAGGGTGAGGGTTAGGGTTAGTGTGATCGTTAGGTTTACGGTTATGGTGAATGTTAGGATGAGGTTTAGGTTTAGGGTGAGGTTTAGAGTGAGGATGATGTTAAGTGTAAAGATGAGGTTTAGGCTGAGGGTGAGGGTTAAGATAATGTTGAGGGTTATGGTTAGGTTTAGTGTTAGGTTAAGGGTTAGTGTTAGATTTAGGTTTAGGTTTAGATTGAGGATTAGTGTTAGGGTTACGGTTAGTGTGAGGTTTATGGTGAGGATGAGGGTTAGGGTTATGGTGAGGGTGAGGGTTAGAGTTAGGGTTAAGGTGAGGTTTAGGATTAGGTTGAGGGTTTGGATTAGTGTGAGGGTTAGGGTTAGGGTTAGGGTGAGGGTAAGTGTTAGTGTGAGGGTAAGGTTTAGGGTCAGGGTTATGGTTGGGGGAAGGTGAGGGTTAGGTTTAGCGTTAGGGTGAGGTTTAGTGTTAGCATTAGGGTTGGAATTAGGATTAAGTTGAGAGTGAGGTTTAGGGGTTGAGTTAGTATTGGGGTGAGGGTTAAGTTTAGGGTGAGGGTTAGGGTGAGGGTTAGGGTGGGTGTGATGCTAAGGGTAAAGGTGAGGATTAGGCTGAGGGTGAGGGTTATGGTAAGGGTGAGGGTTAGGATTAGGGTTAGGTTGAGGGTGAGAGTTAGATTGAGTATTAAAGTTAGGGTTAGTGTGAGGTTTAGGGTGAGGATGAGGGTTAGGGTCCGGGTGAGGGCTAGGGTGAGGTTGAGGGTTAGGGTTAGTATTAGGGTGAGGTTTAGGGTTAGGGTGATGTTTGCGTTAGTGTGAGCGTTAGTGTTAGCATTTCCGTTAGTGTTAGGGTGAGGTTAAGTTTTAGGGTGAGAGTTAGGATTAGGGTGAGGTTTATGGTTAGTGTGAGGTTGAGAGTTCGGGTTAGGGTTAGGATGAGGTTCAGTTTAGGGTTAGGGTTTGAGTTAGGGTTATGGTGAGGGTGAGATTTAGGGTTAGAATTAGGGGTAGTGTTAGGGTTTGGGTTAGGGTGAGGGTTAGGATTAGGGGTAGGATTAGGCTTAGGCTTAGGCTTAGGCCGAGCATGAGGGTAAGTGTTAGGGTTCAGATTAGGGTTCAGATTAGGGTTAGGGTTAGGGTGAGTGTTAGGATGAGGTTTAAGGTTAGGATTAGGTTTAGGGTGAGGGCTAGCGTTAGGGTTAGGGTGAGGTTTAGTGTTAGGGATAGGGTTAGGTTTAGGATTTGCGTTACGGTGAGGGTGAGTTGAGGGTTAGGGTTAGGGTTAGGGTTAGGGGCAGGGTGATTGTTAGTGTTATGGTTACGGTTAAGTTGTGGTGAGGGTGAGGCTGAGGGTGAGGGTTATGGTTAGGGTTAGGGTTAGGGTTAGTGTTAGGGTTAGTGTTATTGTTAGGGTTAGGGTTAGGGGGGATGGTTAGTGTGAGGTTTAGGGTTAGGGTTAGTGTTAGGGTTAGGGTGAGGGTGAGGTTTAGGTTGAGGTTTAGTTTTAGGGTTAGGGAGGTTTAGGGTTAGAGATATGGTGAGGGTGAGGGTGCGGGTGAGTGTGAGGGTTAGGGTTCGGGTTAGCATTAGGCTGAGGGTTAGGCAGAGGGTGATGGTGAGGGTGAGGTTTAGGGTAAGGGATAGGATGAGGTTTAGGTTTAGGGTTAGTTTTAGAGTTAGAGTTACTGTTAGGGTTAGTGTTAGGGTGAGGTTTATGGTAAGGGTTCGTTTTATGGTCAGGGTGAGGGTTAGATTGAGGATTAGTGTTAGGGTTAGTGTGAGGTTTAGTGTGAGGATGAGGATTAGGGTTAGGCTGAGGGTGAGGGTTAAGATAAGGGTGAGTGTTAGGGTTAGGGTGAGGGTTAGGCTAATGTTTCGGGATATTGTTAGGGTGAGGGTTAAATTGACGATTAGGGTTAGGGTTAATGTGAGTTTTAAGGTGAGAATGAGGATTAAGGTTAGGGTGAGGGTGAGGGTTATAATTAGTGCTAGGGTTAGAGCTAGGGTGAGGGAGAGGGTTAGGGTTAGCCTTAGGGTTAGGCTGAGGGTGAGGTTGGGGGTGAGGAATAGGTTTTGGGTGATGGTTAGGGTTAGGGTTAGGGTGAGGGTTAGGATGAGTGTTAAGGTTAATATTAGGCTTAGGAATAGGGTTAGGGTAAGGGCTAGGGTGAGGGTGAGGTTTAATGTTAGGGTTAGGGTGAGGTTTAGGGTTACATTTAGGGTTTGGGTTAGGGTGAGGGTAAGGTTTAGTGTTAGAGTTAGTTTTAGGGTGAGGCTGAGGGTGAGGGTTAGGGTTAAAGTTAGGGTAAGGAATAGGGTTATGGTGAGCCTGAGGGTGAGGTTTAGGGTGAGGATTATGGTTACGGTAGGGTTAGGCTAAGGGTTAGAGTGAGGGTTAGGTTTAGGGTGATGTTTAGGTTGAGGGTGAGGGTTTGGGTGAGGTTGAGGGTGAGGTTTCGGTTGAGGGTTTGGGTTAGGGTGAGGGTGAGGGTGAGGGTGAGGGTTAGGTTTAGAGTTAGGGTTAGGCTTAGGGTGAGGGTGATTGTGAGGGTTAGGGTTAGGGTTATTTTTAGGATTAGGTTTAAGCTGAGGGTGAGTGTGAGGGTTAGGGTTAGGGTTAGTGTGAGCATTAGGTTTAGGGTTAGGGATAGGCTGAGGGTTAGATGAGGGTGAGGCTTAGGGTTAGGGCGAGTGTTAGGCGTAGGGTTAGTGTGAGGGTTAGGGTGAGGTTTAGAGTTAGGGTAAGGGTGAGGGTGAGCGTGACTGTTAGGGTGCAGGTGAGGTTTAGGGTTAGGTTTAGGCTTAGGGTGAGGGTTTAGTGTTAGGGTTAGGATGATGATTAGGATGAGGGGTAGGATTAGGGTCAGGGTGAGGTTCAGGGTAAGATTAAGGGTTAACGTTAGGGTTTGGGTTAGGATGAGGTTTAAGGTGAGGGTTAGGGTTAGGTTTAGGGTTAAGGTGAGGGTTATGGTGAGGGTAAGTTTTAGGGTGCGGGTTAGGGTGAGTGTGAGTATAGGGTTAGGCTTATGGAGTGGTTTAGGGTTAGATTTAGGATGAAGGTGAGGGTGAGAGTGTGGGTTAAGGATTAATTTTAGGGTTAGGGTTAGTGTTATTGTTAGGGTTAGGGTTACGATTACAGTGAGGTTGCTGGTGAGGTTAGGTGTAGCGTTAGGGTTAGCGTTAGGGTGAAGTTTATGGTGAGGGTAAGTGTTGGGGTGAGGGTTAGGGTTAGGGTGAGGTTAAGGGTTAGGGTTAGGGTTAGGGTGAGGGTTAGGGTTAGCATTAGGGTTAGGTTGAGGACTAGGGTGAGGGATAAGGTTAGGTTAGGGTGAGGGTTAGGGTTAGAGTGAGGATTAGGGTGAGGGTAAGAATAAGGGTAAGGGTGAGGGTTAGGGTGAGTTTGAGAGTTACGGTAAGAGTGAAGGTTATGATGAGCGTGAGGTTTAGGGTCAGGGTTACGATTAGGGTGAGGGTGAGATTGAGGGTTAGGGTGAGGGTAAGGGTTAGGGTTAGGGTGATGGTAAGATAAGGTTGAGGGTTAGGATTAGGTTTAGGGTGAGGATTAGAGTGAGTGTGAGGTTTAGGGTTAGGGTTAGTGTTAGGGTGAGGGTAAGTGTTAGGGTTTTGTATACGTTTACGGTGAGGGTGAGGGTTAGGTTTAGGGTGAGGGTGAGGGTTAGGATAAAGTTTAGGGTTAGGGTTATTTTTAGGGTTATGTTTAGGTTTATGATTACGTTGAGGGTGAGGGTTAGGGTTAGGGTGAGGTTTAGGACTAGGGTTAGTTTTAGGGTTAGGGTTAGCATGAGGTTTAGGGTGAGTGGTAGGGTTAAGGTTAGGGTGAGGGTTAGGGTTAGTTTGAGGGTTATGGTTAGGGATAGGGTGAGGGTTAGGATGACGTTTAGGGTGAGGGTAAGGTTTAGGGTGAGGTTTAGAATGAGTGTGAGGTTTAGGGTTAGGGTTACTGTTAGGGTGAGGGTAAGTGTTAGGGTTAGGTTTAGGTTTACGGTGAGGGAGAGGGTTAGGTTTAGGGTTAGGGTTAGGGTTAGGGTGAGTGTGAGGGTTAGGATAAAGTTTAGGGTTAGGGTTATTTTTAGAGTTATGTTTAGGTTTATGGTTATGTTGAGGGTGAGGGTTAAGGTTATGGTGAGGTTTAGGATTAGGGTTAGGTTTAGGGTTAGGGTTAGGATGAGGTTTAGGATAAGTGGTAGGGTTAAGGTTAGGGTGAGGGTTAGGGTTAGGGTTAAGGTTAGGGTGAGGGTTAGGGTTAGTGTTAGAGTTAGGGTTAGGGTTAGGATGAGGGTTTCGGGTTAGGATTATGGTTAGGGTTAGTTTGAGAATTTCGGTGAGGGTTATGATTAGGGTTAGGGTAAGGGTTAGCGTTAGGGTGAGGGTTAGGGTTAGGATTAAAGTTAGAGTTAGAGTTAAGGCTAGGTTATGGTGAGGGTGAGGTTTAGGTTTAGGTTTAGGTTTATCATGTGGGTGAGTGATAGCGTGAGGGTTAGGGTGAGTGTTAGAGTTAGAATTAGGGTTAGGGTGAAGGTTATGGTGAGGGTTAGGTTTAGTGTGAGTGTTAGGTTTAGGGTTAGGTTTAGGATTAGTGTGAAGGTAAGAATTAGGGTGACGGTTAGGGTGAGGGTGAGGTTTAGGGTTAGGATTTGGGTTATCGTTAGTGTTACGCTGAGGGTAATGGTGAGGGTGAGGGTGAGGGTGAGTTTTAGGGTTAGGGTTAGGGTGAGGGCTATGATGAGGGTTAGGGTTAGGGTGAGGGTGAGGGTTAGGCTGAGGGTTAGGGTTAGTGTTAGTGTTAGGGTTAGGGTTAGTTTGAGGGTGGTATGAGGGTGAGGTTAGGGTGAGGGTTAGGGTTAGGGTTAAAATTAGGGTTAGGGTTAGGGTTAGGGGTAGGGTTTCGATTATGGTGAGTATTAGGGTTAATGTGTGGGTTAGGGTTAGAGTGAGGATAAAGTAAGGGTTAGGGTTAGGGTGAGGGTGAGGTTTATGGTTACTGTTAGAGTGAGGGTTCGGGTTAGGTTTAGTGTTAAGGTAAGGGTGAGGGTGAGGGTTAGGTTTAGGCTTAGGGTTAAGGAGAGGGTGAGGGTGAGTGTGAGGTTTAAGGTTAGGTTTAAGGGTAGGCTGAATGTTAGCCTTAGAGTGGAGGTTAGGATTAGGGTTAGGGTGAGGGTTAGCTTTTGGGTTAGGCTGAGGGTGAGGGTTAGGATTAGGGTGAGGTTTAGGGTGAGGGTTAGGGGGAGAGGGAGGGTTAGGTTTAGAGTGATGCTTAGGGTTAGGATTAGGGTTAGGGTCAGGGTTAGGGTGACTGTGATGTTTAGGGTGAGGTTTAGAGTGAGGGTTATGTTTAGGGTTAAGGTGAGGGTTAGGGTAAGGGGTCAGGTTACGGTTAGGGTGAGGGTTAGGTTTAGTGTGAGAGTAAAGGTTAGGGTTAGGGTTAGGATTAGTGTGCGGGAAAGAATTAGGGTGATGGTTATGGTGAGGGTGAGGTTTAGGTTTAGGAATAGGGATAGGTTTAGTGTTACTCTGAGGATGAGGATGAGGGTGAGGGTGAGCGTTAGGTTTAGGGTTAGGGTGAGGGCTAGGGTTAGGGTGAGGGCTAGGGTTAGGGTGAGGGTAAGGGTTAGGTTTAGTTTGAGGGTGGTGTGAGGGTGAGGTTTAGGGTGAGGCTTTGGGTTAGGGTGAGGGCTAGGTTGAGGGTGAACATTAGGGTTATGATGAGGGTTAGCGTTAGGTTTAGGGTGAGGGTTAGGTTTAGTGTGAGGTTTACGGTTAAGGTTAGGTTGAGGTTGAGGGTAAGGTATATGGTGAGGGTTCAGGTGAGGGTGAAGGTTAGGGTTATGATTAGAGATAGGGTTAGGTTTAGGCTGAGGGTGAGAGTGAGGGTGCGGGTGAGGTTTAGGATTAGGGTTAGGGTGAGGGTGAGGGTGAGGGTTAGGGTTAGGGTTACAGTGAGTTCGAGGGTTAGGTTTAGGGTGAGGTTTAGGGTTAGGGTTAGGGTTAAGGTGTGGGTTTGAATTAGGATTAGAGTTAGGGATAGGGTTATTTTTAGGGTTAGGGTTAGGGTTAGGGTTAGGTTTTGGGTGAGTTTGAGGGTTACCGTTAGGTTTAGGTTTAGGGTTATGGTTAGGATTAGCGTGAGGGTGAGGGTGTGGGTTAGGGTTAGGGTTAATGTGAGGGTTAGGGTTCGTGTGAGGGTTAGGGTGAGGGTGAGGGTGAGGGTGAGGTTGAGGGTGAGTGTTAGGGTTAGTATGAGGTTTAGGGTTAGAGTAAAGGTTAGGGTTAGGTTGAGGGTTTGGCTTAGGTTTAGGGTTAGGATGAGGGTTAGGCTGAGGGGTATGGTTAGGTTTAGGGTGAGGATTAGGGTTAGTGTGAAGGTTAGGTTTAGGGTTAGGGTGACGTTAAGGATTAGGGTGAGGGTTAGCGTTAGGTTTAGGTTTAGGGTAACAGTTAGTGTTAGGGTTACTGTGAGGGTGAGGTTTAGGTTTAGGGTGAGGGTTAGGGTGAGAGCTAGTGTGAGGGTGAGGGTTAGGGTAAGGTTTAGGCTTAGGCATAGGGTTAGGATGAGGGTGATAGTGATGGTGGGGCTTAAGGTTATGGTGATGGATAGGGTTAGGTTTAGGGTGAGGGTTAGGATGAGGGTTCGGGTTAGGGTGAGGGTTAGGATGAGAGTGAGGGTAAGAGCAAAGGTGAGGGTGAGGCTGAGGGTGAGGGTTACGGTAAGGGTGAGGGTTAGGGCTAGGGTGAGGGTTAGGGTAAGGTTTAGGGTTAGGGTTAGATAGAGGATTAGGGTTAGGGATACTGTGAGGTTTAGGTTGAGGATGAGGTTTAGGGTTAGAATTAGGGTTAGGGTGAGGGCTAGCGTGAGGGTGAGGGTTAGGGTTAGGGTTAAGTTTAAGGTGAGGGTTAGGGTGAAGAGTAGGGTTAGGATTAGGGTTAGGGTTAATGTTATGGTTAGGGTTAGGGTTAGGGTTATGGTGAGGGTGAGGGTTAGGATTAGGTTTAGGGTTCCTGTTATTGTTAAGGTTAGGGTTACGGTTACGGTGAGGCTGAGGATTAGGGTTAGGGTTAGGGTTAGGATGCGGTTTTTAATGTTAGCGTTAGGGTTAGATTTGGGGTTAGGGTGAGGGTTAGGGTTAGGGTTAGGGGGAGGGTTAGGATGAGGATTAGGAATAGGGTTAGAGTAAGGGCTAGGGTGAGGGTGAGGTTTAGGGTTAGGGTTAGGGTGAGGTTTAGGGTTACGTTTAGGATTTGGGTTAGGGTGAGGGTAAGGTTTAGTGTTAGAGTTAGTTTTAGGGTGAGGCTGAAGGTGAGGGTTAGGGTTAAGGTTAGTGTTAGGGTTAGGGTGAGGGTGAGGGTGAGGGTGAGGTTTAGGGTGAGGGTGAGGTTTAGGCTTAGGGTTAGGATTAGGATTACGGTAAAGGTTAGGGTGAGTGTGAGGGTTAGGGTTAGTGTTAGGCTAAGGCTTAGAATTAGACTGAGGGTGAAGGTGAGGGTGTAGTTTAGGGTTAGGGTGAGTGTTAGGTTTAGGCTTAGGGTTAGGATTAGGATTAGGGTAAGGGTTAGGGTGAGGGTGAGGTTTAGTTTTAGAGTTAAGTGAAGGGTGAGGCTGAGGTTGAAGGTGAGGGTTAGGGTTAGTGTTAGGGTAAGGTTTAGGGTTAGGCTTAGGGTGAGGGTTAGGATGAGGGTTAGGATTACGGTCAAGGTGAGGGTTAGGGGTAGAGTCAAGGTTAGGGTTAGGATTAGGGTTAGGGTGAGGGTTAGGGTTAGTGTGAGGGTGAGGTTTAGGATAAGGGTTAGGATTACGGTTAGGGTGAGGACTAGTATGAGGGTGAGGTTTAGGGTTAGGGTTAGTGTGAGGTTTAGGGTTATGGTTAGGTTTAGGGTGAGGGTGAGATTTAGGGTTAGAGTTAGGGTAAGGGTGAGGCTGAGGTTGAGGGTTAGGGTTAAGGTTAGTGTTATTGTTAGGGTTAGGGTGAGGTTTAGGGTGATGGTGAGGGTTAGTATTAGGGTTAGGATTAGGATTAGGGTAAGGGTTAGGGTGAGTGTGAGGGTTAGGGTTAGGGTTCAGCTTACGGTTAGGCTGAGGGTGAGGGTTAGGGTTAGAGTGAGGGTAAGGGATAGGGTTAGGGTGAGAGTTAGGGTTCGGGTAAGTTTAGGATTAGGGTGAAGGTTATGGTTAGGGCTACGGTGAGTGTGAGGGTTAGGGTTAGGTTGAGGTTTAGCGTTATGGTTAGGGTGAGGGTTAGGGTTAGGGTTAGGGTGAGGGTTAGGATGAGTATTAGGTTTACGATTAGGGTTAGGGTGAGGGCTAGGGTTAGGATTAGGTTTAGTGTTAGGGTAAGGTTTAGGGCTAGGTTTAGGGTTAGGGTGAGGGTTAGGATGAGGGTTAGGGTTATGGTGAGGGTGTGGATTACATTAGGGTGAGGGTTACGGTTAAGATTAGGGTTAGGGTCAGGGTGAGTGTTAGCATTAGGTTTGGGGTTAGGGCTAGGGTTAGGTTTAGGGTTAGGATTAGTGTTATTTTTAGGGTTAGCATTTGAGTTATGGTGAGGATGACGTTGAGGGTGAAGGGGTAGGGTTATGGTTAGGGTGAGGTTGAGGGTTAGGGTTAGGATTAGGGTTAGGGTGAGGGTAAGTTTTAGGGTTATATTTAGGGTTAGTTGGAGGGTTAGGTCGAGGGTTGGGGTTAGGATTAATGTTAGGGTTAGGCTTAAGGTGAGGGTTAGGTTGAGGGTGAGGGTTAGGGTTATGATTAGGATTAGGATTAGGGTTAGGTTTAGGGTGAGTGTGAGGGTTAAGGTTAGGATTAGGATTAGGATTAGGGTTCGGCTGAGGGTGAGGGTGAGGGTGAGTTTTAGGGTTAGAGAGAGGTTTAGGTTTAGGGTTAGGGTTAGGGTGTGGTTGAGGTTTAGGTTTAGAGTTCTGGTTAAGGTGAGGCTGAGGGTGAGGGTTAGAGTTAGGGTTAGGATTAGGATTAGGGTAAGGGTTAGGGTGAGTGTGAGGGTTAGGGTTAGGTTTAGGGTTCGGGTTAGGGTTACACTGAGGTTGAGGATGAGGGTGAGGGTTACGGTTTGAGTGAGTGTTAGGGTTCTGTTTAGGGTGAGATTTAGGGTTCTGGATAAGTTTAAGGTTAGGGTGAGGGTTAGGGTTAGGGTTACGTTTTTCTTGAGGGTTAGGTTTAGGTTGAGGGTTAGGTTTAGGTTTAGGGTGAGGTTTAGGTTTAGGGTTAGGGTGAGGGTTATGATGAGGATTAGGGTTAGGATTAGGGTTAGGATGAGGGCTACGGTGAGGGTGAGTGTTAGGGTTAGGGTTAGGGTGAGGTTTAGGGTTAGGGTTAGGTTTAGGCTGAGGGTTAGGATGAGGGTTAGGGTTACGGTAAGGGTAATGGTTAGGGTTAAGTTGATGGTTAGGGTTAGTATTAGAGTTAGGGTGAGGGTGAGGGTTAGGATGAGGGTTAGGGTTAATGTTATGGTTAGTGTTAGGTTAACGTTTAAGGTTAGGGTGAGAGTGAGGGTTAGGATTAGGGTTAGGGTTAATGTTATTGTTAGGGTTAGGGTTACAGTTACGGTGAGGGTGAGGATGAGGGTTAGGGTTAGGGTTAGAGTGAGGTTTTTAGTGTTAGTGTTAGGATTAGAATTAGGGTTAGGGTGAGGGTTAGCATTAGGGTTAGGGGGAGGGTTAGGATGAGGATTAGGGATAGGATTAGGGTTAGGGTAAGCCTAGGGTGAGGATTAGTTTTAGGGTTAGGGTTAGGGTGAGGTTTAGGGTTATGTTTAGTGTTTGGGTTAGGGTGAGGTTAAGGTATAGTGTTAGAGTTAGGTTTAGGGTGAGGCTGAGGGTGATGGTTAGGGTTAAGATTAGTGTTAGGGTTCGGGTGAGGGTGAGGGTTAGTGTTAGGGTTAGGCTTAGGCTTACAATTAGACTGATGGTGAAGGTGAGGGTGAAGTTTAGGGTTAGGATGAATGTTAGGGTTAGGCTTAGGGTTAGGATTAGTATTAGGGTAAGGGTTATGGTGAGCGTGAGGTTTAGTTTTAGAGTTAGGGTAAGGGTGAGGCTGAGGTTGAATTTGAGGGTTAGGGTTAGTGTTAGGGTAAGGTTTAGGGTTAGGCTTAGGGTGAGTGTTAGGATGAGGGTTAGGGTTAAGGTCAGGGTGAGGGTTAGGGGTAGAGTGATGGTTAGGGTTAGGATTAGGGTTAGGGTGAGGGTTAGGGTGAGTGTTAGGGTGAGGGTTAGGAGGAGGGTTAGGATTAGGGTTAGGGTGAGGCCTAGGGTGAGGGTGAGGTTTAGGGTTAGGGTTACTGTGAGGTTTAGGGTTAGGGTTACGTTTAGGTTGAGGGTGAGATTTAGGGTTAGAGTTAGGTAAGGGTGAGGCTGAGATTGAGGGTTAGGGTTAAGATTAGTGTTATTGTTAGGGTTAAGGTGAGTTTTAGGGTGATGGTGAGGGTTTGGATTAGGGTTAGGATTAGGATTAGGGTAAGGGTTAGGGTGAGTGTGAGGGTTAAGGTTAGGGTTAGGGTTTGGCTTAGGGTTAGGCTGAGGGTGGGGTTAGGGTTAGGCTGAGGGTAAGGGTTACGGTTAGGGTGAGGGTTAGGGTAAGGTTTAGGGTGAGGGTTAGGGTAAGTATTAGGGTTATGATTAGGGTTAGGGTGAGGGCTAGGTTGAGGATTAGGTTTAGTGTTAGGGTAAGGTTTAGGGTTAGGTTTAGGGTTAGGGTGAGGGTTAGGATGAGGGTTAGGGTTATGTTGAGGTTCAGGGTTACATTAAAGTGAGGGTTAGGGTTAGGATTAAGATTAGGGTGAGGGTGAGTGTTAGCATTAGGATTAGGGTTAGGGTTAGGGTTAGGTTTAGGGTTAGGATTAGTGTTATTTTTAGGGTTAGCATTTGAGTTATGGTGAGGGTGACGGTGAGGGTGAGGGTTAGGGTTAGGGTTAGGGTGAGGTTTAGGGTTAGGGTTAGGATTAGGGTTAGGGTGAGGGTGAGGTTTAGGGTTATTTTTATAGTTTGTTGGAGGGTTAGGTCGAGGGTTGGGGTTAGGATTAATGTTAGGGTTAGGCTTAAGGTGAGGGTTAGGTTGAGGGTGAGGGTTAGGGTTAGGGTTAGGATTAGGATTAGGGTTAGGGTTAGGGTGAGTGTGAGGGTTAGGGTTAGGGTAAGGATTAGGCTTAGAGTTCGGCTGAGGGTAAGGGTGAGGGTGAGGTTTAGGGTTAGAGTGAGGTTTTGGTTTAGGGTTAGGATTAGTGTGAGTGTTAGGGTTACGGATAGGATTAGGGTTAGGCTGAGGGTGATGGTGTGGGTGAGGATTAGGTTTACCATGAGGGTTAGGGTTAGGGTTATGGGGAGGGTTAAGATGAGGGTTAGTGTTAGGATTAGGGTTAGGGTGAGGACTAGGGTGAGGGTGAGGTTTAGGGTTAGGGTTAGGGTGAGGTTTAGGGTTAGGGTTAGGGTGAGGATGAGCTTTAGAGTTAGAGTTTGGGTTAAGGTGAGGCTGAGGGTGAGGGTTAGAGTTAGGGTTAGGATTAGGATTAGGGTAAGTGTTAGGGTGAGTGTGAGGGTTAGGGTTAGGATTAGGGCTCTGCTTAGGGTTACACTGAAGTTGAGGGTGAGGGTGAGGTTTAGGGTTTGGGTGAGGGTTAGGGTTAGTTTTAGGGTGAGAGTTAGGGTTAAGGTTAAGTTTAGGGTTAGGGTGAGGTATAGGGTTAGGGTTAGGGTGAGGTTTAGGGTTAAGGTTAGTTTGAGAGTTAGGGTTAGGTTTAGGGTTAGGGTGAGGTTTAGGATTAGGGTTAGGGTGATGGTTAGGATGAGGATTAGGGTTAGGATTGGGGTTAGCATGAGGGCTCGGGTGAGGGTGAGGTTTAGGGTTAGTGTTAGGGTGAGGTTTCGGGTTAGGGTTAGGTTTAGGGTGAGGGTTCGGATGAGGGTCGGTTTACGGTAAAGGTGATGGTTAGGGTTAAGTTGAGGGTTAGGGTTAGGATTAGGGTTAGAGTAAGGGTTAGTATTAGGGTTAGGGTTAATGTTATTTTTAGGGTTAGGGTTATGGTTATGGTGAGGATGAGGGAGAGGGATAGGATTAGTGTTAGGGTTAATGTTATTGTTGGGGTTAGAGTTATGGTTACGGTGAGGGTGAGGATGATGGTTAGGGTTAGGGTGAGGTTTTTAGTGTTATGGTTAGGGTTAGAATTAGGGTTAGGGTGAGGGTTAGGGTTACGGTTAGGGGGAGGGTTAGGATGAGGATTAGGGATAGGATTAGGGTTAGGGTAAGAGTTAGGGTGAGGGTGAGGTTTAGGGTTAGGGTTAGGGTGAGATTTAGGGTTATGTTTAAGTTTTGGGTTAGGGTGAGGGTAAGGTTTAGTGTTAGAGTTAGTTTTAGGGTGAGGCTGAGGGTAAGGATTAGGGTTAGGGTTAGTGTTAGGGATAGGGTGAGGGTGAGGGTGAGGGTGAGGGTTAGGCTTAGGTTTAGGATTAGGATTATTGTAAAGGTTAGGGTGAGTGTGAGCGTTAGTGTTAGGGTTAGGCTTAGGCTTAGGATTACACTGAGGATGAAGGTGAGTGTGAAGTTTAGGGTTAGGGTGAATGTTAGGGTTAGGCTTAGTGTTAGGATTAGGATTAGGGTAAGGGTTAGGGTGAGGGTGAGTTTTGGGGTAAGGCTTAGGCTTAGGCTTAGGCTTAGGCTGAGCATGAGTCTGAGGGTAGGGTTAAGGTTAGGTTTAGGGTGAGGTTCAGTGTTAGGGTTAGGGTTAGAGTTAGGAGTAGAGGGTGAGGTTTAGGGGTAGAGTTAAGTTTAGGGTGAGGGTTAGGTTTAGGGTGAGGCTTAGGGATAATGTTAGGGTTAGGTTGAGGGTGAGGTTTAGGGTTAGGGTTAGGGTTAGTCTGAGGGTTAGGGTTATGGTTAGGGTTAGTGTTAGTGTGAGGGTAATTGTTAGGGTGAGGGAATGGTTTAGGTTGAGGGTTACGGTTAGGGTGAGGGTTTGGATTAGGGTTAGGGTTATTTATACGGTTAGTTTCAGGTTTAAGGTTACTGTGAGGGTGAGGGTTAGGGTTAGGGTTAGGGTGAGGTTTAGGGTTTGTGTTAGGGTTAGAGTTAGGGTTAAGGTGAGGGTGAGTGTGAGGGTTAGGGTTAGGGTTAGGCTTAGGCTTAGGGTTAGGCTGAGTGTGAGGGTGCGGGTGAGGATTAGGTTTAGGTGATGGTTAGGGTTAAGGTTAGGGTGGGGTTTAGGGTTACGGTTAGGGTTTGGGTTAGGGTGAGGGTGAGGTTTAGGGTTAGATATAGAGTTAGGGGGAGCATTAGGGTATGGGTTAGGGTTAGGGTTAAGTTTAGAGTTAGGGTGAGTGTGCGGGTGAGTGTGAGGGTTAGGTTTAGGTTTAGGGTTAGGCTTAGGGTTAGGCTGAGTGTGAGGGTTAGGTTTAGGGTGAGAGTTAGTGTTAGGGTTATGGTGAGGGTTAGATTGAGGGTAGGGTTAGGATTAGGGTTAGGGTGAGGGCTAGGGTGAGGGTTACATTTAGGGTGAGGGTTAAGGTGAGGTTTAGGGTTAGGGTTAAGTTTAGGGTCAGGTTGTGGGTGAGTTTTAGGGTAAGAGTTAGGGTTAATTTGAGGCTGAGGGTGAGGGTTAGTGTTAGGGTTAGGAATAGGATTAGAGTAAGGTTTAGGGTGAGTGTGATGGTTAGTGTAAGGTTTAGGGTTAGGCTTAGGGTTACACTGAGGGTGAGTTTTAGTGTTAGGGTGAGGTTTAGGGTTAGGATTAGGGTGAGAGTTAGTGTTCAGGTTATGTTTAGGGTTAGGGTGAGGGTTAGGGTTAGGGTTAAGTTGAGCTGAGGGTTAGGGTTAGGTTGAGGTTTAGAGTTAGGCTTAGGATTAGGGTGAGGTTTAGGGTTAGGGTTAGGGTGAGGTTTAGGATGAGGATTAGGGTTAGGATTAGGGTTAGGATGAGGGCTAGGTTGAGGGTGAGGGTTAGGGTTAGTGTTAAGGTGAGGTTTAGGTTTAGGGTGAGGGTTAGGATGAGGGTTAGTGTTATGGTAAGGGTGAGGATTAGGTTTAGGGTGAGGGTGAGAGTTAGGATTAGGGTTAGGGTTAGGGTTATTGTTAGGGTTAGGGTTAGGGTTACGGTTACTGAGAGGGTGAGGTTGAGGGTTAGTGTTAGTTTTAGGGTGAGGTTTTTAGTGTTAGGTTTAGGGTGAGACTTAGGGTTAGGGTTAGTGTGAGAGTTAGTGTTAGGGTTAGGTTTAGGGTGAGGCTGAGGATGAGGGTTAAGGTTAGGGTTCGTGTTAGAGTTAGAGTTAGTGTCTGGGTGAGAATTAGGGTTCGGGTTAGGTTTAGGTTTAAGGTGAGGTTTAGGGTAAGGGTTATGGTTAGCGTGAGTGTTAGGTTTAGGTTGAGGGTTAGGGTTAGGCTTAGGATTAGGGTGAGGGTTAGGGTTAGGATTAGGGTGAGGGTTAGGATGAGGATTAGGGTTAGGATTAGTGTTATGGTGAGGGCTAGGGTGAGGGTGAGGGTTAATGTTAGTGTTTGGGTGAGGTTTAGGGTTAGGGTTATGGTTTGGGTGAGGGTTAAGATGAGTGTTAGATTTACAGTGAGGGTGAGGGTTAGGGTTAGTTTGATCGTTAGGTTTACGGTTATGGTGAGTGTTAGGATGAGGTTTAGGTTTAGGGTGAGGTTTAGGGTGAGGATGATGTTAAGTGTAAAGATGAGGTTTAGGCTGAGGGTGTGTGTTAATATAATGTTGAGGGTTATGGTTAGGTTTAGGATTAGGGTAAGCGTTAGTGTTAGATTTAGGTTTAGGGTTAGATTGAGGATTTGGGTTAGGGTTAGGGTTAGTGTGAGGTTTATGGTGAGGATGAGGGTTAGGGTTATGGTGAGCGTGAGGGTTAGAGTTAGGGTTAAGGTGACGTTTAGGATTAGGTTGAGGGTTTGGATTAGTGTGAGGGTTAGGGTTAGGGTTAGGTTTTGGATTAGTGTGAGGGTTAGGGTTAGGGTTAGGGTGAGGGTAAGTGTTAGTGTGAGGGTTAGGTTTAGCGTTAGGGTGAGGTTTAGTGTTAGCATTAGGGTTGGAATTAGGATTAAGTTGAGGGTGAGGTTTAGGGGTTGAGTTAGTATTGGGGTGAGGGTTAAGTTTAGTGTGAGGGTTAGGGTGAGGTTTAGGTTGGGTGTGATGCTAAGGGTAAAGGTGAGGATTAGGCTGAGGGTGAGGGTTATGGTAAGGGTGAGGGTTAGGATTAGGTTTAGGTTGAGGGTGAGAGTTTGATTGAGTATTAGATTTGGGGTTAGTGTGAGGTTTAGGGTGAGGATGAGGGTTAGGGTCCGGGTGAGGGCTAGGGTGAGGTTGAGGGTTAGGGTTAGTATTAGGGTGAGGTTTAGGGTTAGGGTGATGTTTGGGTTAGTGTGAGCGTTAGTGTTAGCATTGCCGTTAGTGTTAGGGTGAGGTTAAGTTTTAGGGTGAGAGTTAGGATTAGGGTGAGGTTTATGGTTAGTGTGAGGTTGAGAGTTCGGGTTAGGGTTAGGATGAGGTTCAGTTTAGGGTTAGGGTTTGAGTTAGGGTTATGGTGAGGGTGAGATTTAGGGTTAGAATTAGGGGTAGTGTTAGGGTTTGGGTTAGGGTGAGGGTTAGGATTAGGGGTAGGATTAGGCTTAGGCTTAGGCTTAGGCCGAGCATGAGGGTAAGTGTTAGGGTTCGGATTAGGGTTAGGGTTAGGGTGAGTGTTAGGATGAGGTTTAAGGTTAGGATTAGGTTTAGGGTGAGGGCTAGCGTGAGGGTTAGGGTGAGGTTTAGTGTTAGGGATAGGGTTAGGTTTAGGATTTGCGTTACGGTGAGGGTGAGTTGAGGGTTAGGGTTAGGGTTAGGGTTAGGGGCAGGGTGATTGTTAGTGTTATGGTTACGGTTAAGTTGTGGTGAGGGTGAGGCTGAGGGTGAGGGTTATGGTTAGGGTTAGGGTTAGGGTTAGTGTTAGGGTTAGTGTTATTGTTAGGGTTAGGGTTAGGGGGGATGGTTAGTGTGAGGTTAAGGGTTAGGGTTAGTGTTAGGGTTAGGGTGAGTGTGAGGTTTAGGTTGATGTTTAGGTTTAGGGTTAGGGAGAGGTTTAGTGTTAGAGATATGGTGAGGGTGAGGGTGCGGGTGAGTGTGAGGGTTAGGGTTCGGGTTAGCATTAGGCTGAGGGTTAGGCAGAGGGTGATGGTGAGGGTGAGGTTTAGGGTAAGGGATAGGATGAGGTTTAGGTTTAGGGTTAGTTTTAGAGTTAGAGTTACTGTTAGGGTTATTGTTAGGGTGAGGTTTAGGGTAAGGGTTCGGGTTAAGGTCAGGGTGAGGGTTAGATTGAGGATTAGTGTTAGGGTTAGTGTGAGGTTTAGGGTGAGGATGAGGATTAAGGTTAGGGTGAGGGTGAGGGTTATAATTAGGGCTAGGGTGAGAGCTAGGGTGAGGGAGAGGGTTAGGGTTAGCCTTAGGGTTAGGCTGAGGGTGAGGTTGGGGGTGAGGAATAGGTTTTGGGTGATGGTTAGGCTTAGGGTTAGGGTGAGGGTTAGGATGAGGGTTAAGGTTAATATTAGGCTTAGGATTAGGTTTAGGCTGAGGTTGAGGGTGAGGGTGAGAGTTATGTTTAGGGTGATGGACTGGGTCTGGGTTAGGGTGAGTGTTAGGATGACAGTTAGGGTTAGAATGAGGATTAGGGTGAGCGTCTCGTTAAGAATAAAGGTGAGGCTTAGGCTGAGGGTCAGTGTTCCCCTAAGGGTGAGGGTTTGGTTTAGGGTGAGGGTTAGGGTAAGGGTTAGGGTGAGGGTTAGGATGAGGGTGAGGGTTAGATTGAGCATTATTGTTAGGGTTAGTTTGAGGTTTAGGGCGAGGATGAGGGTTAGGGTTAGGTTGAGGGTTAGGATTAGAATTAGGGTTAGGGTGAGGGCTAGGGCGAGGCTAAGTTTTAGAGTTAGGTTTAGGGTGAGGTTTAGGGTTAGGGTGAGAGTTAGGGTTACTGTGAGGTTTAGTGTTAGATTTAGGGTTATTGTTAGTGTGAGGGTAATTGTTAGGGTGGGGTTTAGGGTTAGGGTGAGGGTTGTGGTTAGGGTGAGGGTTAGGGTTAGAATGAAGGTTTTGGTTAGGGTGAGGATTAGGGTTATGGTGAGGGTGAGGTTGAGGTTTAGGGTTAGAGTGAGGTTTAGGGTAAGGGTTAGGGTTAGAGTTAGGTTTAGGGTTAGAGTTAGGGTTAGGGTGAAGGTGAGGTTTAGGGTTAGAGTTAGGGATCAGGTGAGGGTTAGGTTTAGGGTTAGTTTTAGGTTTAAGGTTAGGGTGAGGTTTATTGTTAGGCTTATGGTTAAGATTAGGGTTAGGGTGAGGGTGAGTGTGTGAGTTAGGGTTAGGTTTAGGGTTTGGCTTATGGTTAGGCTGAGGGTTAGGTT
The DNA here is from genome assembly GCF_024711535.1 of Dipodomys merriami. Classification (NCBI taxonomy): domain Eukaryota; kingdom Metazoa; phylum Chordata; class Mammalia; order Rodentia; family Heteromyidae; genus Dipodomys; species Dipodomys merriami. The sequence goes on along the minus strand of NW_027206324.1, from coordinate 5,744,024 downwards.
GACGGTGAGGTTTAGGGTTAGGGTGAGGGTTAGGGTTAGGATTAGGTTTAGGGTGAGGGCTAGGGTGAGGGTGAGGTTTAGGGTTAGTGTTAGGGTGAGGTTTAGGGTTAGGGTTAGGGTTAGGATCAGTTTGAGTTTGAGGTTTAGGTTTAGAGATTAGTGTTAGGTTGCGGTTTACGGTGAGAGTTAGGTTTAGGGTTAGTGTTAGGGTTAGGGTGAGGGTAAGGAAGAGGTATTGGGTTAGGGTTAGGGTGAGGTTTATGTTTAGGATTAGGGTTAGGGTGTGGGATAGTGTGAGTGTGAAGTTTAGGATTAGGGTTATGGTGAGGGTTAGGGTGAGGGTTTGTGTTAGGGTTAGGTTTAGGGTTAGAATTAGGGTTAGAGTGAGGGTTAGGATTAGGGATAGGTTTAGGTTTAGGGTTATGTTGAGGTTTAGGGATAGTGTGAGGTTTAGTGTTAGGGTGAGGTAAGTGTTAGGTTGAGGTTTAGTGTTAGGTTGAGGGTTTTGTTTAGGGTGAGGTTTAGGGGTAGCGTTAGGGTTATTGTTAGTGTTAGGGTTATGGTTATGGTGAGAATGAGGATGAGGTTGAGGTTGAGGGTTAGGTTTAGAATTAGGGTTAGGTTGAGTGCTAGGGTGAGGGTGAAGTTTAGGGTTAGGGTTAGGGTGAGGTTTAGGGTTAGGGTGACGGTTAGGGTTTGTGTGAGTGTTAGTGTTAGGGTGAGGTTAAGTGTTAGCTTGAGGGTAAGTGTTAGGGTGAGGGTTAGGATTAGGGTGAGGTTTATGTTTGGGGTGAGGGTTAGTTTTAGGGTTAGGGTTATTGTTAGGTTTAGGATTAGGATTAGGGTTAGTGTGAGGGTGAGGTTTAGGGTTAGGGTGAGGTTTAGGGTTAGGGTTAGGGTTAGGTGAGGTTGAGGTTTAGGTTTAGATTTAGTGTTAGTGTGAGGGTTAGGGTTAGCGTTAGTGTTATGTTTAGGGTTAGGGTTAGAGTTAGGCTTAGGTTTAAGCTGAGGGTGAGGGTGCGGTTTAGGGTTAGGGTGAGGGTGAGGTTTAGGGTTAGAGTTAGGGTTAGGGTGAGGGTTAGGGTTAGGGCTGGGATTAAGTTTAGGGTTAGGGGGAGGGTGAGTGTGAGGATTAGTGTTAGGGTTAGAGTTAGGCTTAGGTTTAAGCTGAGGGTGAGGGTGAGGTTTAGGGTTAGGTTGAGGGTGAGGATTAGGGTTAGAGTTAGGGTTAGGGTGAGGGTTACTGTGAAGTTAGTGTTAGTTTTAGGTTTAGCATTAGGTTTAGGGTGAGGGTGAGTGTGAGGGTTAGGATAAGGATTAGGCTTACGTTTAGGGTAAGGTTGAGGGTGATGGTTGGGGAGAGGATTAGGCTTAGGGTGATGTTTAGCCTTAGGGTGAGGGTGAGGGTTAGGGTTAGTGTTAGGGTTAGGATTAGGGTTAGGGTGAGGGCTAGGGTGAGGGTGAGGGTCAGGGTTAGGGTTAGGCTTAGGCTTAGGGTTAGGCTGAGGGTGAGGGTGAGGGTTAGGGTTAGTATGAGGTTTTGGGTTAGGTTTAGGGTGAGGGTTAGGATGAGGTATAGGGTTAGGATTCGGGTTAGGTTGAGGGCTAGGTTGACGGTTAAGTTTAGGGTTAGGTTTAGTGTGAGGTTTAGGGTTCGGTTAGGTTTAGTGTTAGGGTGAGCGTTAGGGTTAGAGTTACTGTATGGATGAGGGTTAGGGTTAGGTTGAGGGTTAGGGTTAGGTTTAGTGTGAGGTTTAGGGTTAGATTTAGGGTGAGGGTTAGGTTGAGGGTTATCGTTTGGATTAGGGTTAGGGTGCGGGCTAGGTTGATGGTGAGGTTTAGGGTTAGGGTTAGGCTTAGGTTTAGGTTTAGGCTGAAGGGTAGAGTGGGGGTGAGGAATAGGTTTTGGGTGATGGTTAGGGTTAGGGTTAGGGTGAGGATTAAGATGAGGGTTAGTGTTAGGATTAGGTTTAGTGTGAATGCTAGGGTGAGGGTGAGGGTTAGGGTTAGGTTTAGGGTTAGGCTGAGGGAGAGGGTGAAGGTAAGGTTTAAGTTTAGGGAAAGGGTTAGACTTAGGGTTAGGGTATGGGTTAGGGTTAGGGTTGGAGTTAGCCTTAAGGTGAGGTTTATGGTTAGGGATATGGTTAGGTTTCTTCAAAGTTGAGGATTAGAGTTAGCATGAGGGTTAGGCTGAGGGGTAGGTTTAGTGTTAGGGTGAGAGTTAGGGTTAATGTGAGGTTTAGGGTTAGGTTTAGGGTTAAGGTTAGGGTGAGGGTTAGGTTGATCGTTAGGTTTTGGGTTACAGTTAGGGTGAGGGTGAGGGTTATTGTGAGTTTTAATTTAGGCTTAGTGTTAGGATTAGGGTGAGGTTAAGGGTTAGGGTGAGGGTTAGGTTTAGGGTGAGGGTGAGGCTTAAGATGATGGTGAGGGTTACAGTGAGGGTCAGGGTTAGGTTTAGGGTGAGGGTTAGGGTTAGGATTAGGGTTAGGATGAGGGTGATGGTTAAGATCAGGGTTAGGATCATTGTAAGTGTTATGGTTAGGGTTACATTTGCAATTAGGTTGAGGCTGAGTGTGAAGGTTAGCTTTAGTGTTAGGGTTAGTTTTAGGGTTAAGATTAGTGTTAATGTTAGGGTTAGGGTTAGAGTTACGGTTTGGGTGAGGGTGAGGGTGACAGTTAGGGTTAGGGTTAGTGTGAGGTTTAGGGATAAGGTTAGGATTAGGGATAGGGTGTGGGTGAGGTTTAGAGTTAGAGTTACGTTGAGGGTGAGGTTTATGGTGACTGTTAGGGTTAGTGTTAGTGTTAGGGTTAGTGTTAGGGTTAGGGTGAGGTTTAGGTTGAGGTTTAGGTTTAGGATTAGGTTTAGGGTGAGGGTGAGTGTGAGGGTTAGGATAAGGATTAGGCTTAGGCTTAGGGTAAGGTTGAGGGTGATGGTTGGGGAGAGGATTAGGCTTAGGGTGACGTTTAGCCTTAGGGTGAGGGTGAGGATTAGGGTTAGGGTTAGGGTTAGGATTAGGGTTAGGGTGAGGGCTAGGGTGAAGGTGAGGGATAGGTGAGGGTTAGGCTTAGGCATAGGGTTAGGATGAGGGTGATGGTGAGGGTGGGGGTTAGGGTTATAGTGATGGATTAGGTTAGGTTTAGGGTGAGGGTTAGGATGAGAATGACGGTAAGAGTAAAGGTGAGGGTTAGCTTGAGGTTGAGGGTTAGGGTTAGGGTTAGGGTTAGGGTTAGACTGACGATTTGGGTTAGGGCTAGTGTGAGGTTTAGGGTGAGGATGAGGGTTAGGGTTAGAATTAGGGTTAGGGTGAGGGCTAGTGTGAGGGTGAGATTTAGGGTTAGGGTTATGTTTAGGGTGAGGGGTAGGGTTAGCTTTAGAGTGAGGGTTAGGTTTAGTGTGAGGGTTACGATTAGGGTGAGGGTGAGGGTGGGGGTAAGGGTTATGGTGAGGGTTAGGGAGAGGGTGAGGGTTAGGGTTAGGATTAGGGATAGGGTTAGGTTTAGGCTGAAGGTGAGCGTGAGGGTGAGGGTAAGGTTTAGGTTTAGGGTTATGTTTATGGTTAGGGTGAGGTCTAGGGTGAGGGGGAGTGTTAAGGTGAAGTTGAGGTTTAGGCTGAGGGTGTTGGTTAGGTAATGGTTAGGGTTAGGGTGAGGATTAGGTGAGGTTTAGGGTGAGGGTGAGCTTTAGCGTTAGGGTGTGGGTGAGGGTTAGGGTTAGGGTGAGGGTTCGGGAAATGGTTAGGGTTAGGGTGAAGTTGAAGGTTAGGATTAGGGGTAGGTGAGGGTTAGGGTTAGGGTTAGGGATAGGGTGAGGGTGAGGGTTAGGATTAGGTTTAGGGTTAGGGTGAGGTTTAATGTGAGGGTGAGGTTTAAGGTTAGGCTTAGGTTTGGGGTGTGGGTAAGTGATAGCATGAGGGTTAGGGTGAGTTTTAGAGTTAGCATTAGGGTTAGGGTGAGGGTTAGGGTGAGGGTGAGTGTGAGAGTGAGCGTTAGGGTGAGGATTAGGGTGAGTTTTAGGGTTAGGGTGAGGGTTAGGTTAAGGGTGAGTGTTAGGGTGAGGGTTAGGTTTACGGTTATGCTTAGGGTTAGGGTGAGGGTTAGGGTGATGGTTAGGGTGAGGGTGAGGTTTAGGGGTGGGGTGAGGGTTATGTTTCTTATTATGGTTAGGGTCAGGTTTAAGATGATGGTGAGGTTTAGGGTGAGGGTTGGGGTGAGTGTTAGGGTTAGGGTTAAGATGAGGGTTATGATAAGGGTTAGGGTTACGGTTAGGGTGAGGGTTAGGTTTAGTGTGAGAGTTAGGATTAGGGTTAGGTTTAGGATTAGTGTGAGGGTAAGAATTACGGTGATGATTAGGGTGAGTGTGAGGTTTAGGGTTAGGAATAGTGATAGGGTTAGTGTTACACTGAGGGCGAGCGTGAGGGTGAGGGTTAGGGTTAGGGTTAGTGTTAGGGTGAGGGCTAGGGTGAGGGTTAGGGTTAGGGTGAGGATTAGGTTGAGGGTGATGGTAATTGTAAATGTGAGGGTTAGGCGGAGGGTGAGGGTTAAGATAAGGGTGAGGTTTAGGGTTAGGGTGAGGGTTAGGGTAAGGTTTCGGGTTAGGGTTAGGGTGAGGATTAGATTGAGGATTAGGTTTAGGGTTAATGTGAGGTTTAGGGTGAGGATGAGGGTTAGGATTCGGTGGAGGGTTAGGGTTAGAATTAGGGTTAGGGTGAGGACTAGGGTGAGGTTTAGGGTAAGGGTTAGGGTTAGGGTGAGGTTTAGGGTTAGGGTGACGGTGAGGTTATAGTTCAGGGTCAGGGTTAGGCTGAGGGTGAGTTTTAGGGTTAGGGTTAGGGTTAGGGTGAGGGGAAGGGTGAGGGTTAGGATGAGTGTTAGGGTGACGGTGAGGGTTAGGGTTAGGATTGGGGTCAGGATTAGGCTGAGGGTTAGGGTGAGGGGTAGGGTTAGGGTAAGGGTGGAGATTAGGGACAGTGTGAGTGTTAGGGTTAGAGTGAGGTTAAGGGTTAGGTTCAGGGTTAGGCTTAGGGTGAGGGTTAGCGTTAGGGTTAGGGTGAGGGTTAGTGTTAGGTTGGAGGTTAGGGTGAGGGTTAGGGTGGGTGTTAGGGTTCTGGTGAGAGAGAGGATTAGGGTTAGGGTGAGGGTTATGGTTAGGGTGATGTGTAGAATGAGGCTGAGGGTTAGGATGAGGGTGAGTGTGAGGGTTAGGGTATGGGTGAGGGTTAAGGTGAGGGTGAGGGTTACAGTAACAGTGAGGGTTAGGGTGAGGGTGAGGTTAAGTATTAGGATTAGGGTGAAGGTTAGGGTTACGGTTATGGTGAGGGTTAGGGTTAGGGTTATGTTTAGGGTGAGGGTGAGTGTTAGAGTTAGGATGAGGGTTTTGGAAAGTATGAGGGTTAGGTTTTCCGTGAGGGTTAGGGTTAGGGTTAGTGTTAGGGTTAGGGTGAGGATAAGGTAAGGGTGAGGGTGAGGGTTAGGGTTACTCTTAGTGTGAGGTTTAGGGTTACGGTTATGGTGAGGGTTAGGGTTAGGGTAATGTTTAGGGTGAGGGTGAGTGTTAGAGTGAGGATGAGGTTTTTGGAGAGTGTGAGGGTTAGGGTTGCGGTGAGGGTTAGGGTTAGGGTGAGTGTTAGGGTGACGGTGAGGGTGAGGTTTAGGGTTGATGTTAGGGTTAGAGTGAGGGGTAGGGTGAGGTTAGGGTTATGGTTAGGGTGAGGGTTAGGGTTACTGTGAGGGTTATGGTTAGGGTGAGGTTTAGGGTTACTGTGAGGGTTCAAGTTAGGGTTAGCCTTAGTGTTATGGTGAGGGTAAGGGTTAGGTTGAGGGTTAGGGTTAGGGTGAGGGTTAGGGTTAATGTCAGGGTTAAGGTTAGGGTTAGTGTTAGGGTGAGGGTGAGGGTTAAGATTAGGTTTAGGGTTAGGGTTATTGTTAGGGTTAGAGTGAGGGTTACAGTTCAGTTTAGGGTGAGGGTGAAGGTGAGGGATATGGTTACGGTTAGGGTGAGGTTTAGGGTTAGGGTTAGGGTTAGGGTTAGTGTTAGGAGGAAGTTTAGGGTGAGGGGTAGGGTTAGGGATAGGGTGAGGGGTAGGGTTTTGGTTAGGGTTAAGGTGAGGGTTCGGCTTAGGGTGAGGTTTAGGGTTAGGGTTAGTGTTAGGGTGAGGGATGGGTTAGCAATAGGATTAGTGTGAGGGCTAAGGTGAGGGTGAGGGTTAGGGTTAGGGTGAGGGTCACAGTTAGGGTTAGGGTTAGGCTGAGGGTTAGGTCAGAGTTAGAGTTAGGGTTAGGGTAAGGTTTAGCGTTAGGGTGAGGTTTAGGTTTAGGATTAGTGTTAGAGTTATGGATAGGTTTAGGGTGAGGCTTTCGAATTAGGGTTAGGGTTAGGGTTAGGTAGAAGGTTAAGGTAAGGGTGACGGTTAGGGTTAGTTTTAGGTTTATCGTGTGGGTAAGTGATAGTGTGCGAATTAGGGTGAGTGTTAGAGTTAGCATTAGGGTTAGAGTGAAGTTTAGGGTGAGGGATATGGGTAGGGTTAAGGTGAGCTTGAGGGTGAGGGTTAGGGTTAGGGTTAGGGTGGGTTTTAGGGTTAGGGTGAGGGTTAGGGTTAGTGTTAGCGTGAGGGTAAGGGTAAGGGTGAGGGTGACGGTTAGGGTTAGAGTTAGGCTGAGGGTTAGGTTTAGTGTGAGGTTTAGGGTGAGGATGAGGTTAAGGCTTATTGTGAGGTAAGGGTGAGGGTTAGGGTTAGTGTTAGGGTGAGGGTTAGGGATAGGGTTAGGGTTAGGGATAGGGATAGGGTTATGGTGAGGGTTAGGGTAATGGGTATGGTTATGTTAGGGTGAGGGTCAGGTTTAGTGTAAGTATTAGGGTTAGGGTTAGGTTTAGGATTAGTGTGAAGGTAAGAATTAGGGTGACGGTTAGGGTGAGGGTGAGGTTTAGGGTTAGGATTAGTGTTATGGTTAGTGTTATGCTGAGGGTGATGGTGAGGGTGAGGGTGAGTGTGAGTTTTAGGGTTAGGGTTACGTTGAGGGTTATGGTTAGGGTTAATTTGAGGGTGGTATGAGGGTGAGGTTTAGGGTGAGGGAAAGGGTTATGGTGAGGGCCTGGGTGAGTGTGAGGTTTAGGGTTAGGGTGAGGGTTTGAGTTAGGTTTAGTGTGAGGGTTATGGTGAGTGGTAGGGTTAGGTTTAGGGTGAGGTTAGGTTTAGTGTGAGGGTTACGGTTAGGGTTAGGGTGAGGGTGAGGTAAGGGTTATGGTGAGGGTTAGGGTGAGGGCAAGGGTTAGGGATAGGAATAGGGATAGTGTTAGGGTTAGGCTGAGGGTGAGGATGAGGGTGCGGGTGAATTTTAGGGTTAGGGTTACGGTTAGGGTGAGGGCTAGGGTGAGGGTGAGGGTTAGGGTGAAGGTGAGTGTAAGGGTGAGGGTCTTGGTTAGGTAATGTTAGGGTTAGGGTGAGGATTAGGTGAGGGTTAGGGTGAGGGTGCAGGTTCAGGTGATGGTGAGGGTTAGGATGAGGTTGAGGTTTAGTAACCCTAACCGGGTTAGGTGAGGGTTAGGGTTAGGGTTAGGGTTTTGTTTAGGTGAGGGTTAGGGTTAGGCTTAAAGTTAGGGTAAGAGTTAGGGTTAGGGGTAGGTTATGGTTAGGGTGAGTATTAGGTTTCATGTGAGGGTTAGGGTTAGGGTGAGGATAAAGTAAGGGTGAGAGTTAGGGTGAGGGTGAGGTTTAGGGTTACTATTAAAGTGAGGGTTAGGCTTAGGTTTAGTTTTAAGGGGAGGGTTAGGATGACGGTTAGGGTTAGGCTTAGGGTTAAGGAGAGGGTGAGTGTGAGCGTGAGGCTTAGGGTGAACGTTAGGGTTAGGGTGGAGGTTAGTATTAGGGTTAGGGTGAGGGTTTGGGTTAGTCTTAGGGTTACGGAGAGGGTGAGGGTGACCGTGAGGGTTAGGGTTAGGGTTAGGGTTAGGGTGAACGTTAGGGTTAGGGTGGAGGTTGGTATTAGGGTTAGTTTGAGGTTTAGGGTGAGAGTTAGGCTGAGGGTGAGGGTTAGGGTTAGGGTTAGCATTAGGGTTAGGGTCAGGTTTAGGGTGACTGTGAGGTTTAGGGTGAGGTATAGGGTTAGGGTTAAGGTGACAGTTAGGTTAAGGTGTAGGGTTACAGTTAGGGTGAAGGTTAGGTTTAGTGTGAGAGTTAGGGTTAGGGATAGGGTTAGGTTTAGGGTGAGGGTTAGGGTAAGGGGTAGGGTTATGATTAGGGTGAGGGTTAGGTTTAGTGTGAGAGTTAGGGTTAGGGTTAGGGTTAGGATTAGTGTGAAGGTAAGAATTAGGGTGACGGTTAGTGTGAGGGTGAGCTTTAGGGTTAGGATTAGGGTTATGGTTAGTGTTATGCTGAGGGTGATGGTGAGGGTGAGGGTGAGTGTGAGTTTTAGGGATAGGGTTAGGGTGAGGGTTAGGGTGAGGGTTAGGTTTAGGGTGAGGGAGAGGGTGAGGTTGAGGGTGAGTGTTAGGGTTAGGAGAAGGTTTAGGGTTAGGGTTAAGCTTAGGGTTAGGGTGAGATTTTGGGTTAGGTTTAGGTGTAGGATGAGGGTTAGGCTGAGGGGTAGGTGTAGGGTTAGGTGAGGGTTAGGGTTAGTGTGAGGGTTAGGGTGAGGGTGAGTGTTAGGGTTAGGCGGAGGGTAGGGGTTAGGGTGAGGGTTAGATTGATGGTGAGGTTTATGGTTAGCATTAGTGTTAGGGTGAGGGTTAGGTTTAGGGTTAGGGATAGGGTGAGTATTAGGGTTAGGATTAGTGTTAGGGTGAGCATTAGGCTGAGGGGTAGGGTTAGGGTTAGGCTTAGTCTTAGGGTTAGGCTTAGGGTGAGGGTGGGGTTGAGGATTAGGGTTAGGGTGATGGTTAGGGTTAGGGTTAGGGTGAGGGTTCAGATGAGGGTTAGGGTGAGGGTAAGGTTTAAGGTGAGGGTTAGGGTGAGGGTGAGGGTTATGTTTACCATTAGGGTTAGGGTAAGAGTTAGCGTGAGGGTTAGGTTTAGGTTTAGGGTTAGGGTGAGTGTGAGGGTGAGGGTTAGGTTCAGGGTTCGGGTGAGGGTTAGGTTTAGTGTTAGGGTTAGGTTGTGGGTTATGGCTAGGGTTAGTGTGAAGTTGAGGGTGAGGGTTAGGGTGTGGGTGAGGTTGAGGTTTAGGGTTAGGAATAGGGTGGGGCTGAGTGTGAGTGTGAGGTTTAGGGTGAGGAATAGGGATAGGGTGAGGGTGAGTGTTAGGGTGAGGTTTAGTGGTAGGTTAGGGTTAGTGTTAGAGTTAGTGTTAGAGTTAGAGTTAGGGTGATGGTTAGTATGAGGGTTAGTTTAAGGTTAAGGGTGAGGGTTAGGGTTAGGGTTAGTGTTAGGAGGAAGTTTAGGGTGAGGGGTAGGGTTAGGTTTAGGGTGAGTATTAGGGTTATTGTGACCGTTAGGGTAAGGGTTAGGGTTAGGGTTAGGTTGAGGGTTAGGGTTTTGGTTAGGGTTAAGGTGAGAGTGAAGGTTAGGGTGAGGTTTAGCGTTAGTGTTAGGGTTAGGGTGAGGGTTAGAGTTAGGGTGGAGTTTGGGATTAGTGTTAGGGTTATGGTTAGGGTGAGGCTTAGTGTTAGGGTTAGGGTTAGTGTTAGGAGGAAGTTTAGGGTGAGGGTTAGTGTTAGGTTGAGGGATAGGCTTAGCAATAGTGTTAGTGTGAGGGCTAAGGTGATGGTGAGGTTTAGGGTTAGGGTTAGGTTTAGCGTGAGGGTTAGGCTTAGGCTGAGGGTAGGGTTATTGGGAGCATTGGTGTTAGGGTTAGGCTTAGTGTTAGGGTGAGGGTAAGGGTTAGGCTGAGGTTTAGGTATAGGGTGAAGGTTAGGGTTAGGGTGAGGGTCAGGGTTAGTGTTAGGGTTAGGCTGAGGGTTAGGTGAGGGTTAGGGTTAGGGTTAGGGTAAGGGTTAGCGTTAGGGTTAGGGTTAGGGTTAGGATTAGTGTTAGAGTTAGGGTGAGGGTTAGGGTGAGGGTTTCAGGTTAGGGTTAGGGTTAGGTTGAGGGTTACGGTGAGGGTGAGGATTAGGATTAGGTTTAGGTTTATCATGTTGGTATGTGATCGTGTGCGGTTAGGGTGAGTGTTAGATTTAGCATTAGGGATAGAGTGAAGGTTAGGGTTAGTGTTAGGGTTAGGGTTAAGGTGAGCTTGAGGGTGAGGGTTAGGGTTAGGGTTATGATGAATTTTAGGTTTAGGGTGAGGGTTAGGGTTAGTGTTAGTGTGAGGTTAAGGGTGAGGGTGACGGTTAGGTTTAGAGTAAGGGTGAGGATTAGGTTTAGTGTGAGGTTTAGGGTGAGGATGAGGTTAAGGCTTTGGGTGAGGTTTAGGGTAAGGTTGAGTGTTAGGGTTAGGGTTAGCGTGAGGGAGAGGGTTAGGGTGAGTGTTAGGGTTAGGATAGGGTTAGGTTTAGGATGAGGGTTAGGGTAAGGGGTAGGGTTATGTTTAGGGTGAGGGTTAGGTTTAGTGTGAGTGTTGGGGTTAGGATTAGGGTTAGGATTAGTGTGAAGGTAAGAATTAGGGTGACGGTTAGGGTGAGGGTGAGGTTTAGGGTTAGGATTAGGGTTATGGTTAGTGTTATGCTGAGGGTGATGTTGAGGGTGAGGGTGAGTGTGAGTTTTAGGGTTAGGGTAAGGGTGAGGGTTAGGGTGACGGTTAGGTTTAGGGTGAGGGATAGGGTGAGGGTGAGGTTGAGGGTGAGTGTTAGGGTTAGGAGAAGGTTTAGGGTTAGGGTTAATCTTAGGGTTAGGGTGAGGTTTTGGGTTAGGTTTAGGTGTAGGATGAGGGTTAGGCTGAGGGGTAGGTGTAGGGTTAGGTGAGGGTTAGGGTTAGTGTGAGGGTTAGGTTTAGGGTTAGGTTGAGGGTAAGGATTAGTGTGAGGGTTAGGGTGAGGGTGAGTGTTAGGGTTAGGCGGAGGGTAGGGGTTAGGGTGAGGGTTAGATTGTTGGTGAGGTTTATGGTTAGCATTAGTGTTAGTGTTAGGGTGAGGGTTAGGGTTAGGATTAGGGATAGGGTGAGTATTAGGGTTAGGATTAGTGTTAGGGTGAGCATTAGGCTTGAGAGGTAGGGTTAGGGTTAGGCTTAGTCTTAGGGTTAGGCTTAGGGTGAGGGTGGGGTTGAGGATTAGGGTTAGGGTGATGGTTAGGGTTAGGGTTAGGGTGAGGGTTCAGATGAGGGTTAGGGTGAGGGTAAGGTTTAAGGTGAGGGTTAGGGTGAGGGTGAGGGTTATGTTTACCATTAGGGTTAGGGTAAGAGTTAGCGTGAGGGTTAGGTTTAGGGTTAGGGTTAGGGTGAGTGTGAGGGTGAGGGTTAGGTTTAGGGTTCGGGTGAGGGTTAGGTTTAGCGTTAGGGTTAGGTTGTGGGTTAGGGTTAGGGTTAGTGTGAGGGTGAGGGTGAGGTTTAGGGTGTGGGTGAGGGTGAGATTTAGGGTTAGGAATAGGGTGGGGCTGAGTGTGAGTGTGAGGTTTAGGGTGAGGAATAGGGATAGGGTGAGGGTGAGTGTTAGGGTGAGGTTTAGTGGTAGGTTAGGTGAGTGTTAGAGTTAGGGTGATGGTTAGTATGAGGGTTAGTTTAAGGTTAAGGGTGAGGGTTAGGGTGAGGGTTAGGGTTAGGATTAGGTTAGGGTGAGGGTGAGGGTGAGCATTTGCGTTAGCGTTAGGGTTAGGGATAGGTTTAGGGTTAGGGTGAGTTTTAGGATGAGGGTTAGGGTTAGGGTTTACGTGAGGGTTAGGGTCAGGGTGAGGGTAAGGGTTAGGGTTAGATTTACGGTGAGAGTAATGGTTAGCATGAGGTTTTCGGTGAGTGTGAGGGTTAACGTTAGCATTAGGGTTAGGGTGAGGTTTAGGGTGAGGGTTAGGGTTAGCTTTATGGTTAGGGTGAGGTGAGGGTGAGGGTGATTGTGAGGTTTATGTTTAGGGTGAGAGATAGGTTTAGGGTGAGGGTTAGGCTTTGGGTTAAGGTGCAGATATGCGTGAGGGTGACAGTGAGGCTTAGGGTGAGGGTGAGTGTGAGTGTGGGGGTTATGCTTAGAGTTAGGTTTAGGGTTAGGGTTAGTGTGAGGGTGAAGGTGAGGGTTAGGCTTAAGAGTAGGTTTAGGTTTAAATTTAGGCTGAGGGTGAGCGTGTTGGAGAGGGTAACGGTTAGGCTTAGGATTAGGGTTGGTGTGAGGGTTAGGGTGAGGGTAAGGTTAAAGGTTAGGGTGAGGGTGAGGGTTAGGGTTAGGGTTAGGGTGAGGATTAGGGTTAGGGTGAGGTTAGAGTTAGGGTGAGGTTTATTGTTAGTGTGAGGGTTAGTGTTAGTGTTAGGTTGAGGGTAAAGTTTAGGTTGAGGGTTATGGATAGGGTTAGGTTTAGGGTGAGGTTTCGGGTTAGGGTGAAGGTTAGGGTCAGGGTGAGTGTTAGGGTTAGCATTATGGTTAGGGTGAGGGTTAGTGTGAGGGTTAGCGTAAGGTTAGTGTGAGGGTTAGGTTTAGGGTGAGGGTTAGGTTGAGGGTGAGAGTAATGTTAAGTGTGAGGGTTAGGGTTATGGTGAGGATTATGGTAAGCTTGTGGATTAGGGTGAGGGTTAGGTTTAGGTTTACAGTAAGGGTGAGGGTTAGGCTGAGTGTTAGGTTTGGGGTTAGGGTTAGGGTGAGGGTGAGATTGAGGGTTGGGAATAGGGTGAGGGTTAGGTTTAGGGTGAGGATTAGGATTAGGTTTAGGGTGAGGCCTAGGGTGAGGGTGAGGGTTAGGGTTAGGGATAGGGTTAGGTTGAGGGTTAGGGTTAGGCTGAGGATTAGGGATAGTGTAATGGCTAGTTTTAGGGTTAGGGTTAGTGTTAGGGTGAGCGTAAGTTTTAGGGTTAGGTTTAGGGTTACGGTGAGGTTGAGGGTTAGGTTAAGGGTGAGGGTTAGGGTTAGGGTGAGGGTGAAGGTGAGGGTTAGGATAAGGGTTAGGGTTAGGGTTATTTTTAGGTTTAGGGTTAGGTTTATGGTTATGTTGAGGGTGAGGGTGAGGGTGAGGGTTAGGGTTAGTGTGAGGTTTAGAGTTAGGGTTACGTTTAGGGTTAGGGTTAGGATGAGGTTTAGGGTGAGGGGTAGGGTTAAGGTTAGGGTGAGGGTTAGGGTTAGTGTGAAGGTTAGGGTTTGGTTTAGGATTAGGTTATGTTGAGGGTTAGGTTTTAGATTACGGTTAGGGTGAGAGTGAGGGTTAGGGTGAGGTTAAGGATTAGATTAGATTTAGGGTTAGGGTGAGGGTAAGGGTTAGGATGAGGGTTAGGCTTAGGGTCAGGTTTAGGTTGAGGTTGATGTTTAGGGTTAGTGTTAGGTTGAGGTGAAGGTTTAGGGTGAGGTTTAGGGTGAGGGTGAGTGTTAGGGTTAGCATTAGGGTTAGGGTGTGGTTTAGTGTGAGTGTTTTGGTTAGTTTAGGGTGAGGTTTTGGGTTAGTGTGAGGGTTAGGGTGAGGGTAAGGTAAGGGTATGGGTGAGGTGTTTGGTGAGCGTGAGGGTTACGGAAAGTGAGAGGGTTAGCGTTAGGGTGAGGGTTAGAGTTAGGGTTAGGAAAAGGGTTAGTGTGAGGGATAAGGTGAGGGTGAGGATTAGGGTTAGGTTTAGGTTTAGGTTGAGGGTTAGGTTTAGGCTGAAGGTTAGGGTTAGTGTGAGTGTTGGTGTTAGGTTTAGGCTTAGTATTAGGGTGAGGGTAAGGTTTAGGGTGAGGGTTAGGTTTAGGGTGAGTGTTAGGGTTAGGGTGAGGGTGAGGGTTAGGTTTAGGGTGAGGGTAAGTTTTAACATAAGGTCTAGGTTTAGGGTTATTGAAGGTTTTGTTGAGGTTTAGTATTAGTGTTAGTGTAAGGGTTAGGTTTAGGGTTAGTGTGAGGATTAGGTTGAGGGTTAGCTTGACGTTTAGGGTTAGTGTGAGGGTTAGGGTTAGGCTGAGGGTGAGGGTGAAGGTGAGAGTTAGGGTTAGGATTAGGGTTAGGGAGAGGTTTTGGGTTTGGTTTAGGGTTAGGATGATGGTTAGGGTGAGGGGTAAGTTTAGGTTTAGGGTGAGGTTAGATTTATTGTGAGGGTTAGCGTTAGGTTTAGGTTTAGGGTGAGGGTGAGGATATGGTTTAGGGTGCGGGTTAGGGTGAGGGTTAGGGTTAGGGATAAGGTTAGGTTTAGGGTGACTGTTAGCTTGAGGGTTTGGTTTAGGTTTAGGGATAAGGTTTCGGATGAGGGTTCGGGCTCAGTTTAGGGTTAGGTTAAGGGTTTCGTGTTTGGGTTACTGTTAGGGTTAGAGTGAGGTTTATGGTGAGGGTGAGGTTATGTTCAGGCTTATGGTGTGTTTAAGTGATAGCGTGAGGGTTAGAGTGAGTGTTAGAGTTATTAGTAGGGTTTGGGTGAGGGTGAGGGAGAGGGTTAGGGTTTGGGTTAGCGTGAGGGTGAGGGTGAGGGTGACGGTTAGGGTTAGAGTTAGGGTGAGGGTTAGGTTTAGTGTGAGGTTTAGAGTGAGGATGAGGTTAAGGGTTAGGGTGAGGGTTAAGGTAAAGGTGAGGGTTAGGGTTAGGTTTAGTGTTAGGGTGAGGGTTAGGGTTAAGTTTAGGGTTAGGGTGACGGGGAGGTTTAGGGTTAGGTTTAGGGTGAGTGATAAGGTGCGGGTTAGGGTTAGGGTGAGGGTTAGGGATAGGGTGAGGGTTAGGGTTAGGGTTAGTTTGTGGGTGGTGTAAGGGTGAGGTTTAGGATGATGTTTAGGATTAGGATGAGGGCTAGGGTGAGGGTTAGGGTTAGCGTTAGGGTGAGGGTTAGGGTTAGGTTTAGGTTGATGTTTGGGGTGAGGGGTAGGGTTAGATTTAGGGTGAGGGTTAGGTTTAGTGAGAGCGTTATGGTTAGGCTTAGGGTGAGGGTGGCGGTAAGGTTTATGGTGAGTGTTATGTTGGGGTTGATGGTTAGGGTTAGGATTAGGGGTAGGGTTAGGGTAAGGCTGAGCATGAATGTGAGAGTGCGGGTGAGGTTTACGGGTAGGGTTACGTTTAGGGTGAGGGCTGGGGTGAGGGTGAGGGTTAGGGTGAAGGATAGGGTGAGGGTGAGAGTGAGGGCCTTTGTTAGATAATGGTTAGGGTTAGGGTGAGGATTAGGTGAGGGTGAGGGTGAGGGTGAGCTTTAGGGATAGGGTGTGGGTGCGTGTTAGATTTAGGGTGGGGGTTCAGGTGATGTTGAGTGTTAGGGTAAGGTTGAGATTTAGGGTTACATGAGGGTTAGGTTTAGGGTTAGAGTTAGAGTTAGGATGAGGGTTTGGGTGAGGGATACTGTTAAGGTTAGGGTGAGCATTAGGGTTAATGTGAGGGTTAGGGTTAGGGTGAGGTTCATGTTAGAGTGACGGTTCAGGTGAGAGTTAGGGTTAGGGTTACTGTTAGTGTGAGGGTTAGGGTTAGCTTTAGTGTTAAGTTGAGGGTGAGGGTGAGGGTTAGGGTTAGGCTTAGGGTTAAGGTGAGGGTGAGGGTGAGGATGAGGGTTAGCTTGAGGGTTAGGGTTAAGGTGAGGGTTAGGTTTACGATTAGGGTTATTGTTAGGATTAGGTTTAGGGTGAGGGTGAGGATGAGGGTGAGGGTGAGGGTGTGGGATAGGGTTAGGGTTAGGTTTAGGGTGAGCATGAGGGTTAGGGTTAGGGTGATGGGTAGGTTTAAGTTTAGGGTGAGGGTTAGGGTTAGTGTGAAAGTTAAGTTTATGGTTAGGGTGAGGTTTAGGCTGAGGGTTAGGGTTTGGATTAGGGTTAGAATGAGGGTGAGGGTTAGGGTGAGGTTTATGGTTAGTTTAGGGTTGGGTTTATGGTGAGGGTTAGGGTGAGGGTAAGGATTAGGTTGAGGGTTAGGGTTAGCGTGAGGTTTAGGGTGAGATTGTGGGTTAGGGTTAGGGTTAGAGTGAGGTTCAGGTTTAGGGTGAGGGTTAGGGTGAGGGTGATTGTTAGGGTTAGCATTAGGGTTAGGGTGAGGTTTAGTGTGAGTGTTTTGGTTAGGTTAAGTTGAGGTTTTGGCTTAGTGTGAGGGTTAGTGTGAGGGTAAGGTAAGGGTAAGGGTGAGGTTTTTGGTGAGGGTGAGGGTTACGGAAAGGGTGAGGGTTAGGGTTAGGGTTAGGGTTAGGGATAGGAAAAGGGTTAGTGTGAGGGATAAGATGAGGGTGAGGATTTGGTTTAGGGTTAGGTTTAGGTTGAGGGTTAGGTTTAGGCTGAGGGTTAGGGTTAGTGTGAGCGTTTGTGTTAGGGTTAGGCTTAGTGTTAGGGTGAAGGTTAGGGTTAGGGTGAGGGTGAGGGTTAGGGTGAGGTTTAGGGTTAGCTTAGGGTTAGGTTTAGGGTGAGGGTTAGGGTGAGGGTAAGGATTAGGGTGAGGGTTAGGGTTACGGTGAGGTTTAGGGTGAGGTTGTGGGTTAGGGTTAAGGTTAGACTGAGGTTCAGGTTTAGGGTGAGGGTTAGGGTGAGGGTGAGTGTTAGGGTTAGCATTAGGGTTAGGGTGAGGTTTAGTGTGAGTGTTTTGATTAGGTTAGGTTGAGGTTTATGGTTAGTGTGAGGGTTAGGGTGAGGGTAAGGTAAGGGTAAGGGTGAGGTTTTTGGTGAGGGTTAGGGTTACTTAAAGGGTGAGGGTTAGGGTTAGTGATAGGAAAAGGGTTAGTGTGAGGGAAAGTTGAGGGTGAGGATTTGGGTTAGGGTTAGGATTAGGTTGAGGGTTAGGTTTAGGCTGAGGGTTAGGTTTAGTGTGAGGATTTGTGTTAGGGTTAGGCTTAGTGTTAGGGTGAAGGTTAGGGTTAGGGTGAGTGTTAGGGTTAGGGTGAGGGTAAGGGTTAGGGTTAGGACTAGATTTAGGGTTATTGAGGATTTTGGTGATGTTTAGGGTTAGGGTTAGTGTAAGGGTTATGGTTAGGTTTAGTGTTAAGGATTAGGTTGAGGGTTAGCGTGATGGTTAGGGTTAGTGTGAGGGTAAGGGTTAGGCTGAGGGTGAGGGTGAGGTTGAGAGTGTTAGTGTTAGGGTGAGTTATGATGAGGGTGAGGGTTAGGGTTAGGATTAGTGTTAGGGATAGGTTTTGAGTTAGATTTAGGGAGAATGAGGGTTAGGGTGAGGGGTAAGTTTAGGTTTAGGGTGAGGGTTAGAGTTATTGTAAGCATCAGCGTTAGGGTTAGGGTTAGGGTGAGGGTGAGTATAAGGTTTAGGGTGAGGGTTAGGGTGAGGGTTAGGGTTTGGGATAGGGTTAGGGATAGGGTGACACTTAGCTTGAGGGTTAGGTTTAGGGTTAGGGTTAAGGTTAGGGTTAGGGTTTCGTGTTTGGGTTAGGGTTAAGTTTAGGGTGAGATTTAGGGTGAGTGTGAGGGTGAGGGTTAGGTTTAGGTTTATGGTGTGGGTAAGTGATAGCGTGAGGGTTAGGGTGAGTGTTAGAGTTACCAGCAGGGTTAGAGTGAAGGTTAGGGTGAGGGTTAGGGTTAGGGATAAGGTGAGCTTGAGGGTGATTGTTAGGGTTAGGGTTAGGGTGAGTTTTAGGGTTAGGGTGAGGGTTAGGGTTAGGGTTAGCATGAGGGTGATGGTGAGGGTGACGGTTAGGGGTAGAGTTTGGGTGAGGTTTAGGTTTAGTGTGAGGTTTAGGGTGAGGATGAGGTTAAGGGTTAGGGTGAGGGTTAAGGTAAGGGTGAGGGTTAGGGTTAAGGTTAGTGTTAGGGAGAGGGTTAGGGTGAGGGTTAGGGTTAGGGTTAAGGTTAGGGTTTGGGTGAGGGGGAGGGTTAGGGTTCGGTTTAAGGTGAGGGCTAGTGTGGGGGTTAGGGTTAGGGTTAGGGTGAGTGTTAGGGTTACGGTACGTTTGAGGGTGGTGTGAGGGTGAAGTTTAAGATGAGGATTAGGATTAGGGTGAGGGCTAGGGTGAGGGTGAGGGTTAGCGTTAGGGTGAGGGTTAGGTTTAGGTTAGGTTGAGGTTTGGGGTGAGGGGTAGGGTTAGGTTTAGGGTGAGGGTTAGGTTTAGTGTGAGGGTTAAGGTTAGGGATATTGTGAGGGTGAGGGTAAGGGTTATGGTGAGTGTTATGATCAGGTTGAGGGTTAGGGTTAGGATTAGGGGTAGGGTAAGGTAAGGCTGAGCATGAGGGTGAGGCTGCGGGTGAGGTTTAGAGTAAGGGTTACGTTTAGGGTGAGGGCTAGGGTGATGGTGAGGGTTAGGGTGAAGTTTAGGGTGAGGTTGAGGGTGAGGGTCTTTGTTAGATAATGGTTAAGGTTAGTGTGAGGATTAGGTGAGGGTTAGGGTGAGCCTGAGGATTAGGGTGTGGGTGAGTGTTAGGGTTAGTGTGAGGGTTCTGGTGATGGTAAAGGTTAGGGTAACGTTGAAAATTAGGGTTAGGTTTAGATGAGGGTTAGGTTTAGGGTTAGGATTAGAGTTAGGCTGAGGGTTCGGGTGAGGTGTACTGTTAAGGTTAGGGTAAACATTAGGGTTAATTTGAGGGGTAGGGATAGGGTGAGGATAAAGTTCGGGTGACGGTTAGGGTGAGGGTGAGGGTTAGGGTTACTGTTAGGGTGAGGGTTAGAGTTAGCTTTAGTGTTAAGGTGAGGGTGAGGGTTTGGGTTAGTGTTAGGCTTAGGGTTAAGGTGAGGGTGATGGTGAGGATGAGGGTTAGAGTGAGGGTTAGCATTAGAGTGAGGGTTAGGTTTAGGGTTAGGGTTAGGGTTATTGTTAGGGTTAGATTTAGGGTGAGGGTGAGGATGAGGGTGGGGTGAGGGTGTGGGTTAGGGTTAGGGTTAGGTTTAGGGTGAGGGTGAGGGTTAGGGTTAGGGTTAATGTTAGGCTTAGGTTGTTACGGTTAGTGTGAGGCTTAGTGTTAGGGTTAGGGTTGGTGTTAGGGTGAGGGAAAGTATTAGGGTGAGGATTAGGGTTAGGGTGAGGGTTAGGAACAGGTTGAGGGTTAGGATTAGGGTTCTGGTTAAGGTGAGGGTGAGGGTGATGCTTAGGGTTAGGGTTAGGTTGAGGGATAGGTGAGGGTTAGGTTTAGGGTGAGGGTTAGGGTTAGGGTGAGAGTTAGCCTTAGTGTTAATTTGAGGGTGGGGTGAGGGTCAGGTTTAGGGTGTGGGTTAGGGTTAGGGTGATGGCTAGATTAGTGTGATGATTAGGGTTAGGGTGAGAGTTAGGGTTATGTTTAGGGTGAGGGATACGGTGAGGTTTAGGTTTAGGTTTAGAGTGAGGGTTAGGTTTAGTGTGAGGGTTACGGTTAGAGTTAGGTTGAGGGTGAGGGTTAGGGTTAAGGGTGAGGGTTAGGGTAATGCTGAGGGTTATGTTTAGGATTAGCTTTAGAGTTAGGTTTAGGCTGAGGGTGAGAGTGAGGGTGAGTGTGAGGTTTAGGATTAGGGTTAGGTTTAGGGTGAGGGGTAGTGTGAGGGTGAGTGTTAGGGTAAAGATGAGGGCGAGGTTGAGGGTGAGGGTCTCGGTTAGGTAGAGGTTAGGGTTAGGGTGAGGATTAGGTGAGAGTTATTGTGAGGGTGAGGCTTAGGGTTAGGGTTAGAGAGAGGGTTATGTTAGGGGTTAAGGTTAGAATTAGGGTGAGGGTTAGGATGGGGGTGAGTGTTAGGATTAGGGTTAAAGAGAGGGTTAGGTTAGGGGTTAAGGTTAGAATTAGGGTGAGGGTTAGGGTGAAGGGTAGGGTTAGAGTTAGGGTGAGCATAAAGCTTAATGTGAGGGCTAGGTTTACTGTGAGGATAAAGTAAGGGTGAGAGTTAGGGTTACTGTTAGGGTGAGGTTTAGGGTTAGGATTAGTGTTAAGGTGAGAGTAAGGGTGAGGGTTAGGGTTAGGCTTAGGGTTAAAATGAGGGTGAGGGTGAGGGCGAGGGTTAGTGTGAGGTTTAGGGTTAGGGTGAGGGTTAGGTTTAGGGTTAGGGTTTGGGTTATTTTTAGGGTTAAGGTTAGGGTGAGGGTGAGGATAAGGTTTAGTGTGATGTTTAGGGTGATTGTGATGGTTAGGGTGAGGGTGAGGGTGAGGTTTTGGTTGAGTGTTTGGGTTAGGTTTAGGGTGAGAGTGAGTGTGAGGGTTAGGGTCAGGGTTAATATTAGGCTTAGGATTAGGCTGAGGGTGAGCGTGAGTGTGAGAGTTAGGGTTAGGGTTAGTGTGAGGCTTAGGCTTAAGGTGAGGGTGAGGGTTAGGGATAGGGTCATGGTTAGAGTGGGGGTGAGGGTGAGGCTTAGGGTGAGGGTGAGGGTGAGTGTTAGGGTGCGCGTAAGTTTTAGGGTTAGATTTAGGGTTAGGGTGAGGGTTAGGATGATGGTTAGGATGAGGGGCAGGGTTAGGGTTCTGGTGAGGTTCAGGGTTAGTTTGAGGGTGACCATTACGTTTGGGTTTAGGGTGAAGGTTAAGGTGAGGGTTAGGGATAGGTTTAGGTTTAGGCTGAGGGTTAGGGTGAGGGTAAGTTTTAGGGTGAGGGTTAGGGTGAGTGTGAGGGTTAGGTTTAGGGAGAGATTTAGGTTTATGGAGAGGATTAGGGTTCCGTTTAGGGTGAAGTTGAAGGTGATGGTGTGGGTTAGGGTAAGGATTAGGTTTAGGGTTAGGGTTAGGGTTATTGTTAGGGTTAGGGTTAGGGTTACGGTTAAGGTGAGGTTGCGGGTGAGGTGAGGTTTAGCGTTAGGGTTAGCGTTAGGGTGAGGGTTTTGGTGAAGGTAAGTGTTGGGGTGAGGGTTAGGGTTAGGGTGAGGTTGAGGGTGAGGTTGAGAGTTAGTGTTAGGGTTAGGGTTAGGGTGAGGTTTAGGGTGAGTTTGAGGTTTAGTGTTAGGGTTAGTGTTAGGATGAGATTAAGGGTTAGGTTGAGGGTTAGCGTGAGTGTTAGGGTTAAGTTAGGGTGAGGGTTAGGGTTAGGGTGAGGTTTAGGGTTAGTGAAGGTTAGTTTTAGGGTTATGCTTAGTGTTCAGTTGAGGGTAATGTTTAGATTGAGGTTTAGGTTGCGGGTGAGGGTTAGGGTTTGTGTGAGGGTTAGGGATAGGGTGTGGATTATAGTGAGGTTTAGGGTTAGGGTGATCTTTAGGGTGAGGGTTAGGGTGAGGTTGAGGGTGAGGGTGAGGATTAGGCTTAGGGTTAGGGTGAGGGTGAGTGTGAGGTTTAGGGTTAGGGTTAGGCTTAGGCTTTGGGTTAGGCTGAGGGTGGGGTTGAGTGTGAGTGTTAGGGTTAGGGTGAGGGTTAGGGTTAGGGTTAGGGTTAGGGATAGGGTGATGTTTAGGGTGAGGGTTGTTGTAAGAGTAGGTGTTAGGGTTACATTAGTGTTATGGTGAGTTTAAGGGTTAGGTTGAGGATTAGCATTAGGGTGAGGGTTAGGGTTAATGTGAGGGTTAGGGTTTCGGTAAGGGTGAGGTTGAGGGTGATGGTGAGGCTTAGGGTTAGGGTGAGTGTGAGGGTGAGTGTGAGTGTTAGGGTTAGGTTTAGGCTTAGGCTGAGGGTTAGGCTGAGTGTGATGGTGAGGGTGTGGGTGAGGATTAGAGTTAGGGTGAGTTTTAGGGTTAAGGTTACCGTGAGGGTTTGGGTTAGGCTTAAGTTTAGGATGAGGGTTAGGTTGAGGGGTACGGTTATGGTTAGTGTGAGCGTTATGGTTAGCGTTAGTGTTAGGGATAGGTTTAGGGTTAGGGTGAGGTTTAGGATGAGGTTTAGGGTTACGGTAAGGGTTAGGGTTAGGGTTAGGATGAGGGTTAGGGAGAAGGATAGGATGAGGGTTAGGGTGAGGGTTCGGTTTAGGGTTCGGGTTAGGGTTATGGTGAGGGTGGAGGTGAGGGTGAGAGTGAAGGTTAGGGTTAGAGTTAGGATGAGGGTGAGGATTAGGGTTAGGGTTAGGGTTAGGGTTAGGTTTATGCTGAGGATAAGGCTGAGGGTGTGGGTGAGGATTAGGGTTAGGTTGAGTGTTAGGGTTAGTGTTAACGTAAGAGTTTGGGTTAGGGTTAAGTTTAGGATGAGAGTTAGTTTGAGGCGTACGGTTACAGTTAGATTGAGCATTAGGGTTAGCGTTAGGGTTAGGGATAGGGTTAGGGTTAGGGTGAGGTTTAGGATGAGGGTTAGGGTTAGGGTGAGGGTTAGGGTTAGGGTTAGGGTGAAGGTTATGGTTATGGTTAGGGCTAGGGTAAGGGATAGGGTCAGTGCGAGGGTTAGGGTTAGGGTTAGATTTATGCTGAGAGTAAGGGTTAGCGTGAGGTTTAGCATGAGTGTGAGGGTTAGAGTTACATTAGGGTTAGGGTAGGTTTAGCTTGAGGGTTAGGGTTAGGTTTAGGTTTAGGGTGAAGTGAGCGTGAGGGTGATTGTGAGGTTTATTGTTAGGGTGAGGGATAGGTTTAGGGTGATGGTTAGGTTTAGGGTGAGGGTGAGCTTGAGGGTGACAGTGAGGTTTAGGGTGAGGGTGAGGGTGAGTGTGAGGGTTAGGATTAGGTTTAGGTTTAGGGTTAGGGTTAGTTTGAGGGTGAAGGTGAAGGTTAGTGTTAGGAGTAGGGTTAGGTTTAAAGTTAGGCTGAGGGTGAGCGTGAGGTTGAGGGTGATGGTTAGGGTTAGGGTTAAGTTGAGGGTTAGAGTTAGTGTGAGGGTTAAGGTGAGGGTAAGGTTAAAGGTTAGGGTGAGGGTTAGGGTTAGGGTTCGGGTGAGGTTTAGGGTTAGGGTGAGGGTGAGTGTTAGGGTGAGGTTAAGGGTGAGTTTTAGGGTGAGGGTTAGGGTTAGGGTGATGTTTAGGGTTAAGATTAGGGTTGTGGTGAATACTAGCTTGTCAGTGAGGGTTAGGGATAGGGTGAAGGTGAGGGTTAGGTTTAGGGTTAAGTTGAGGGTTTGGGTGATGTATAGGTTTAGGAGTAGTGTTAGGTTTAGAGTTAGACTGAGGATGAGGGTGAGGGTGAGGGTGACTGATAGGGTTAGGGTTAGGGTGAGGGTTAAGGTGAGGATAAGGGTGAGTGTTAGAGTGAGCGTTCGGGTTCGGGAGAGTATGAGGGTTAGGGTTTGGGTGAGGGTTAGGGTTGGGTGAGTGTTAGGATGATGGTGAGGGTGAGGGTTAGGGTTGGGTTTAGGGTCAGAGTGAGGGTTAGGGTGAGGGGTATGGTTAGGGTTAGGGTGAAGATTAGGGTTGGTGTGAAGGTTAGGGTTGGGGTGAGGTTTAAGGTTACTGTGAACGTTCATGTTAGGTTTAGACTTAGTGTTAGGGTGAGAGTAAGGGTTAGGTTGACGGTGAGGTTTATGTTGAGGTTTAGGGTTAGTATGAGGGTTAGGGCTAGGGTGAGGGTAATGGTGAGGGTTAGGGTTAGGGTGATGTTTATGGTGAGGGTGAGGGTTAGGGTGAGGGGGAGGGTGAGTGTTCAGTTGTGGGTTTGGGTGAGGGTTAGGGTGAGGTTGAGGGTGAGGGTGAGACTTAGGGTTAGGTTTAGGGTGACGGTTAATGTGAGGATTAGGGATAGGGTTATGCTTAGGTTTAGGCTTAGGCTGAGGGTGACTGAGCGTGAGGGTTAGGGTTAGGGTGAGGGTTAGGTTTAGGGTGAGGGTTAGGTTGAGGGTGAGTGTGAGGGTTAGGTTTAGGTTTAGGATTGCGTTTAGGGTGAGCCTGTGGGTGAGGCTGAGGGTGAGGGTTATAGTTAGGGTGAGGGTTAGGCTAAGGGTTAGGGTGAGGGTTAGGTTTAGGGTGATGTTTAGATTGAGGGTTTGTGTTAGGGTTAGGGTGAGTGTGAGGGTCAGTGAGAGTGTTAGGATTAGGTTTAGGGTTAGGTTTAGGGTGAGGGTGAGTGTGAGGTTTAGGGTTAGGGTGATTGTTAGGCTTAGGATTAAGCTGAGGGTGAGGGTGAGTGTGAGGGTTAGGGTTATCTTGAGTGTGAGCATTAGGGTTAGGTTTAGGGTGAGGGTGAGGTTGAGGGTTAGGGTGAGGGTTAGGGTTTGATTTAGGGTGAGGGTTAAATGAGGGTGAGGGTTAGGGTTAGGGTGAGGGTTAGGGTTAGGTGGAGGGTGAGGAATAGCGTTAGGGTGAGGGTTAGGGTTAGGGTGATGTTTAGGGTGAGTGTGAGGGTTGGTTTGAGGGTTTGCATTAGGTTTAGGGTGAGGTTGAGGGTGAGGTTGAGGCTTAGAGTTAGGGTTAGGGTGAGGTTGACTGTGAGGGTTAGGTTTAGGGTTAGGCTTTAGGCTGAGGTTTAGGCTCAGGGTGAGAGTGAGGGTGATGGTTAGGGTTAGGGTGAGGTTTAGGGTTAGGGTTCGGGTGAGGGTTAGGGATAGTTTGAGGGTTAGGGTTCGGGTGAAAGTTAGGGTTACTGTGAGGGTTCATGTTAGGTTTAGGCTTAGTTTTAGCTTGAGGGTAAGGGTTAGGTTGAAGGTCAGGTTTAGGGTGAGGTTTAGGGTTAGTATGAGGGTTAGGGCTTGGGTGAGGTTAAGGTTGATGGTTAGGGTTAGGGTGATGTTTAGGGTGAGGGTGAGGGTTAGGGTGAGGATGAGGGTGAGGGTTCAGTTGAGGGTTTGGTTAGGTTTAGGGTGAGGTTGACACTTAGGGTTAGGTTTAGGGTGAGGTTGAGTGTGAGGTTTAGGGATAGGGTTAGGGTTAGGTTTAGGGTTAGGCTGAGGGTGACTATGAGCTTGAGGTTTAGTGTTATGGTGAGTATTAGGGTTGGGGTTAGGGTGAGGTTATTGTTCGGGTGAGTGTTAGGGTTTGGGTGAGGGTTAGCGTTAAGTTTAGGGTTAAGGTTAGGTTGGAGGTTAGGGTTAGGGTGGGGGTTAGCGTTAGTGGTAGGCTTAGGTTGAGCGTGAGGGTGAGGGTTAGGGTTAGGATTAGGTTTAAGGTGAGCCTGAGGTTGAGGGTGAAGGTTAGGGTTAGGGTGCGGGTTAGTCTAAGGGTTAGGGTGAGGGTTATGTTTAGGGTGATGTTTAGGTTGAGGGTTTGGGTTAGGGTTAGGGTGAGTGTGAGAGTGAGTGAGAGGGTTAGGATTAGTGTTAGGGTTAGGTTTAGAGTGAGGGAGAGTGTGAGGGTTAGGGTTCGGGTTATTGTTAGGCTTAGGTTTAAGCTGAGTGTGAGGGTGAGAGTGAGGGTTAGGGTTATGTTTAGGGTGAGGGTGAGGTTTAGGGTTCGGGTGAGATTTAGGGTTTGGGTTAGGGTTAGGGTTAGATGAGGGTGAGGGTTACGGTTAGGGTGAGGTTTAGGGTAAGGGTGAGGGTGAGGATTAGCGTTATGGTGAGGGTTAGGGTTCTGGTGTGGATTAGGGTGAGGGTTAGGGTGAGGGTGATGTTTAGGGTGAGTTTGAGGGATGGTTTGCGGTTTTGCATTAGGTTTAGGGTGACGTTGAGGGTGAGGGTGAGGCTTAGACTTACGGTTTGGGTGAGGGTGAGTGTGAGGATTAGGCTTAGGGTTAGTCTTAGGCTTTGGGTTAGGCTGAGGGTGGGGGTGAGTGTGAGGGTTATGGGTAGGATGAGGGTTAGGGTTAGGGTTAGGGATAGGGTGATGTTTAGGGTGACGGTTATTGTGAGATTAAATTTTAGGGTTACACTTAGTGTTAGGGTGAGTGTAATGGTTAGGTTGAGGCTTAGCATTAGGGTGAGTGTTAGGGTTAATGTGAGGGTTAGGTTTTCAGTAAGGGTGAGGTTGAGGGTGATGGTGAGGTTTAGGTTTAGGGTGAGTGTGAGGGTGAGTGTGAGTGTTAGGTTTAGGCTTAGGCTGAGGGTTAGGCTGAGTGTGATGGTGAGGGTGTGGGTGAGGCTTAGAGTTAGGGTGAGTTTTAGGGTTAAGGTTAGCGTGAGCTTTTGGGTTAGGCTTAAGTTTAGGATGAGGGTTAGATAGGGGCTACGGTTATGGTTAGTGTGAGCGTTAGGGTTAGCGTTAGGGTTAGGGATAGGTTTAGGGTTAGGGTGAGGTTTAGGATGAGGTTTAGGTTTACAGTAAGGGTTAGGGTTAGGGTTAGGATGAGAGTTAGGGAGAAGGTTAGGATGAGGGTTAGGGTGAGGTTTCAGTTTAGGGTTCGGGTTAGGGTTATGGTGAGGGTGGGGGTGAGGGTGAGAGTGAAGGTTAGGGTTAGAGTTAGGATGAGGGTGATGATTAGGGTTAGGGTTAGGGTTAGGGTTAGGTTTATGCTGAGGATAAGGCTGAGGGTGTGGGTGAGGATTAGGGTTAGGTTGAGTGTTAGGGTTAGTGTTAACGTAAGGGTTTGGGTTAGGGTTAAGTTTAGGATGAGAGTTAGTTTGAGGCTTACGGTTACAGTTAGATTGAGCATTAGGGTTAGCGTTAGGGTTAGGGATAGGGTTAGGGTTAGGGTGAGGTTTAGGATGAGGGTTAGGGTTAGGGTGAGGGTTAGGGTGAAGGTTATGGTTATGGTTAGGGCTAGGGTAAGGGATAGGGTCAGTGCAAGGGTTAGGGTTAGGGTTAGATTTATGCTGAGAGTAAGGGTTAGCGTGAGGTTTAGCGTGAGTGTGAGGGTTAGAGTTACATTAGGGTTAGGGTAGGTTTAGCTTGAGGGTTAGGGTTAGGTTTAGGGTTAGGGTGAGGTGAGCGTGAGGGTGATTGTGAGGTTTATTGTTAGGGTGAGAGATAGGTTTAGCGTGAGGGTTAATTTTAGGGTGAGGGTGAGCATGAGGGTGACAGTGAGGCTTAGGGTGAGGGTGAGGGTGAGGGTGATGGTTAGGGTTAGGATTAAGTTGAGGGTTAGAGTTAGTGTGAGGGTTAGGGTGAGGGTAAAGTTAAAGGTTAGGGTGAGGGTTAGGGTTAGGGTGAGGTTTAGGGTTAGGGTGAGGGTGAGGGTTAGGGTGAGGGTAAGGGTGAGTGTTAGGGTGAGCGTTAGGGTTAGGGTGAGGGTTAGGGTTAGGATTAGGGTTATGGTGAATACTAGCTTGTCAGTGAGGGTTAGGGTTAGGGTGAAGGTGAGGGTTAGGTTTAGGGTTAAGTTGAGGGTTTGGGTGATGTATAGGTTTAGGAGTAGTGTTAGGTTTAGAGTTAGACTAAGGGTGAGGGTGAGGTTGAGGGTGACTGATAGGGTTAGGATTAGGGTTAGGGTTAGGGTGAGGATGAGGGTGAGAGTTAGAGTGAGGGTGAGGGTGAGGGAGAGTATGAGGGTTAGGGTTTGGGTGAGGGTTAGGGTTGGGTGAGTGTTAGGATGATGGTGAGGGTGAGGGTTAATGTTGGGTTTAGGGTCAGAGTGAGGGTTAGGGTGAGGGGTATGGTTAGGGTTAGGGTGAGGGTTAGGGTTAGTGTGAGGGTTAGGGTTAGGGTGAGGTTTACAGTTACTGTGAGGGTTCATGTTAGGTTTAGACTTAGTGTTAGGGTGAGAGTAAGGGTTAGGTTGAGGGTTAGGATTATGGTGAGGGTTAGGGTTAGGGTGATGTTTATGGTGAGGGTGAGGGTTAGGGTGAGGGGGAGGGTGAGGGTTCAGTTGTGGGTTTGGGTGAGGGTTAGGGTGAGGTTGAGGGTGAGGGTGAGACTTAGGGTTAGGTTTAGGGTGACGGTAAATGTGAGGATTATGGATAGGGTTATGCTTAGGTTTAGGGTTAGGCTGAGGGTGACTGTGAGCCTGAGGGTTAGGGTTAGGGTGAGGGTTACGGTTAGGGTGAGGGTTAGGTTGAGGGTGAGGGTGAGGGTTAGGGTTAGGATTGCGTTTAGGGTGAGCCTGTGGGTGAGGCTGAGGGTGAGGGTTAGGGTTAGGGTCAGGTTTAGGCTAATGGTTAGGGTGAGGGTTAGGTTTAGGGTAATGTTTAGGTTGAGGGTTTGGGTTAGGGTTAGGGTGAGTGTGAAGGTCAGTGAGAGGGTTAGGATTAGGGTTAGGGTTAGGTTTAGGGTGAGGGTGAGTGTGAGGTTTAGGGTTAGGGTGATTGTTAGGCTTAGGTTTAAGCTGAGGGTGAGGGTGAGTGTGAGGGTTAGGGTTATCTTGAGTGTGAGCATTAGGGTTTGGTTTAGGGTGAGGGTGAGGTTAAGGGTTAGGGTGAGGGTTAGGGTTTGATTTAGGGTGAGGGTTAAATGAGGGTGAGGGTTAGGGTTAGGGTGAGGGTTAGGGTTAGGGTGAGGGTGAGGAATAGCGTTAGGGTGAGGGTTAGGTTTAAGGTGAGGGTGAGGGTTGGTTTGAGGGTTTGCGTTAGGTCTAGGGTGAGGTTGAGGGTGAGGTTGAGGCTTAGAGTTAGGGTTAGGGTGAGGTTGACTGTGAGGGTTAGGGTTAGGGTTAGGCTTTAGGCTGAGTGTTAGGCTCAGGGTGAGTGTGAGGGTGATGGTTAGGGTTAGGGTGAGGTTTAGGGTTAGGGTTAGGGTGAGGGTTAGAGATAGTGTGAGGGTTAGGGTTCAGGTGAGTGTTAAGGTATCTGTGAGGGTTCATGTTATGTTTAGGCTCTGTGTTAGGGTGAGGGTAAGTGTTAGGTTGAGGGTCAGGTTTAGGGTGATGTTTAGGGTTAGTATGAGGGTTAGGGCTTGGGTGTGGTTAAGGGTGATGGTTAGGGTTAGGGTGATGTTTAGGGTGAGGGTGAGGGTTAGGGTGAGGGTGAGGGTGAGGGTTCAGTTGAGGGTTTGGGTTAGGTTTAGGTGAGGTTGACACTTAGGGTTAGGTTTAGGGTGAGGTTGAGACTTAGGGTTAGGTTTAGGGTGAGGGTGAGGATGAGGTTTAGGGATAGGGTTAGGGTTAGGTTTAGGGTTAGGCTGAGGGTGACTATGAGCTTGAGATTTAGGGTTATGGTGAGCATTAGGGTTGGGGTTAGGGTGAGCGTAAGTGTTGGGGTGAGTGTTAGGGTTTTGGTGAGTGTTAGCATTAGGTTTAGGGTTAGGGTTCGGTTGGAGGTTAGGGTTAGGGTGAGGGTTAGCGTTAGGGGTAGGGTTAGGTTGAGCGTGAGGGTGAGGGTTAGGGTTAGGATTAGGTTTAAGGTGAGACTGAGGGTGAGGGTGAGGGTTAGGGTTAGGGTGAGGGTTAGGCTAAGGGTTAGGGTGAGGGATAGGTTTAGGGTGATGTTTAGGTTGAGGGTTTGGGTTAGGGTTAGGGTGAGTGTGAGAGTGAGTAAGAGGGTTAGGATTAGTGTTAGGGTTAGGTTTAGGGTGAGGGTGAGTGTGAGGGTTAGGGTTCGGGTTATTGTTAGGCTTAGGTTTAAGCTGAGGGTGAGGGTGAGAGTGAGGGTTAGGGTTATGTTGAGTGTGAGCATTAGGGTTAGTTTTAGGGTGAGGGTGAGGTTTAGGGTTAGGGTGAGGGTTAGGGTTTGGGTTAGGGTGAGGGTTAGATGGTGGTGAGTGTTAGCGTTATCGTCAGGGTTAGGGTTCTGGTGCGGATTTGGGTGACGTTTAGGTTGAGGGTGATGTTTAGGGTGAGTGTGAGGGTGGGCTTGAGGTTTTGCGTTAAGTTTAGGGTGAGATTGAGGGTGAGCGTGAGGCTTAGAGTTAGGGTTAGGGTGAGGGTGACTGTGAGGGTTAGGGTTAGGGTTAGGCTTTAGGTTGAGGGTGAGGGTGAGAGTGATGGTTAGGGTTAGGCTGAGGGTTAGTGCTAGGGTTAGGGTGATGGTTAGGGATAGTGTGAGGGTTAGGGTTATGGTGAGGTTTAGGGTTACTGTGAGGTTTCATGTTAGGTTTAGGCTTAGTGTTAGGTTGAGGGTAAGGGTTAGGTTGAGTGTCAGGTTTAGGGTTAGGTTTAGTGTTAGTATGAGCGTTAGGGCTAAGGTGAAGGTAAGGGTGATGGTTAGGGTTAGGGTGATGTTTAGGGTGAGGGTGAGGGTTAGGGTGAGGGTGAGGGTGAGGGTTCAGTTGAGGGTTTGGGTTAGTGTTCGGGTGAGGTTGAGACTTAAGTTTAGGTTTAGGGTGAGGGTGAGTGTGAGGTTTAAGGATAGGGTTAGGCTTAATTTTAGGGTTAGGCTGAGGGTGACTGTGAGATTGAGGGTTAGTATTATGGTGAGCATTAGGGTTGGGGTTAGGGTGAGGGTAAATGTTCGGGTGAGTGTTAGCATTTAGGTGAGGGTTAGCTTTAGGTTTAGGGTTAGGGTTAGGTTGGAGGTTATGTTAGGGTCAGGGTTAGCGTTAGAGGTAGGGTTAGGTTGAGCGTGAGGGTGCGGGTTAGGGTTAGGATTAGGTTAAAGTTGAGCCTGAGGGTGAGAGTGAGGGTGAGGGTTAGGGTTAGGATGAGGGTTAGGCTAAGGGTTAGGGTGAGGGTTAGGTTTAGGGTGATGTTTAGGTTGAGGGTTAGGGTTAGGTTGAGGGTGAGGTTGAGTGAGAAGTTTAGGTTTAGGGTTAGGATAAGTTTTAGGTTGATGGTGAGTGTGAGGGTTTGGGTTAGGGTTATTGTTAGGCTTAGGTTTAAGCTGAGGGTGAGGGCTTAGTGTGAGGGTTAGGATTATGTTGAATGTGAGCATTAGGGTTAGGTTTAAATGAGGTTGTGTTTGAGGGTTAGGGTGAGGGTTAGGGTTTGGGTTAGGGTGAGGGTTAGATGAGGGTGAGGGTTAGGGTTAGGGTGAGTGTGAGGGTTAACGTTAGGGTGAGGGTTAGGGATAGTGTCAGGGTTAGGGTTAGGGTGAGGTTTAGGGTTACTGTGTGGGTTCATGTTAGGTTTAGCCTTAGTGTTAGGGTGAGGGTAAGGGTTAGGTTGAGTGTCAGGTTTAGGGTTAGGTTTAGGGTTAGTATTAGGATTAGGGCTAGGGTGACGGTGAGGGTGAGGGTTAGGGTGAGGGTGAGGGTGAGGGTTCAGTTGAGGTTTTGGGTTGGGGTTAGGGTTAGTTTTAGGGTGAGGTTGAGTGTGAGGTTTAGGGATACGGTTAGGCTTAGGTTTAGGGTTAGGCTGAGGGTGATTATGAGTTTGAGGGTTAGGGTTATGGTGAGCATTAGGGTTGGGGTTAGGGTGAGGGTAAGTGTTGGGGTGAGTGTTAGGGTTTGGGTGAGGGTTACCATTAGGTTTAGGGTTAAGGTTAGTTTGGAGGTTAGGGTTATGGTGAGCGTTAGCATTAGGGGTAGGGCTAGGTTGAGGGTGAGGGTGAGGGTTAGGGTTAGGATTAGTTTTAAGGTGAGCCTGAGGGTGAGGGTGAGGGTTAGGGTTAGGGTGAGTGTTAGGTTTACGGTGATGTTTAGGTTGAGGGTTAGGGTTAGGGTTAGGGTGCGTGTGAAGGTGAGTGAGAGGGTTAGGATTAGTGTTAGGGTTAGGTTTAGGGTGAGGGTGAGTGTGAGGGTTAGGTTTCAGGTTATTGTTAGGCTTAGGTTTAAGCTGAGGGTTAGGGTGAGTGTGAGGGTTTGGGTTATGTTGAGTGTGAGCATTAGGGTTAGGTTTAGGATGAGGGTGAGGTTGAGGGTTAGGGTGAGGGTTAGGGTTTGGGTTAGGTGAGGGTTAAATGAGGGTGAGGGTTAGGGTTAGGGTGAGGGTTAGGGTTAGGGTGAGGGTGAGGATTAGCGTTAGGGTGAGGGTTAGGGTTCTCGTGCGGATTAGGGTGAGGGTTAGGGTGAGGGTGATGTTTAGGGTGAGGGTGAGGGTTGGTTTGAGGATTTGCATTAGGTTTAGGGTGAGGTTGAGCGTGAGGGTGAGGCTTAGATTTAGGGTTAGGGTGAGGGTGACTGTGAGGGTTAGGGTTAGGGTTAGGCTTTAGGCTGAGGGTGAGGGTGAGGGTGTTGGTTAGGATTAGGGTGAGGGTTAGGGTTAGGGTTAATTTGAGGGTTAGGTATAGTGTGAGTATTAGGGTTAGGGTGAGGTTTAGGATTACTGTGAGGTTTCATGTTAGGTTTATGCTTAGTGTTAGGGTGAGGGTAAGGGTTAGGTTGAGGGTCTGGTTTAGGGTAAGGTTTAGGGTTAGTATGAGGGTTAGGGATAAAGTGAGGGCAAGGGTGAGGGTTAGGGTAAGGGAGATGTTTAGGGTGAGGGTGAGGGTTAGGGTGAGGGTGAGAGTGAGGTTTCAGTTGAGGGTTTGGGTTAGGGTTAGGGTGAGGTTGAGACTTAGGGTTAGGTTTAGGGTGAGGGTAAGTGTGAGTTTTAGGGATAGGGTTAGGCTTAGGTTTAGGGTTAGGCTGAGGGTGACTGTGAGCGTGAGGGTTAGGGTTAGGGTGAGGTTTAGGTTTAGGGTGAGTGTTAGCATTAGGGTAAGGGTTATCGTTAGGTTGGAGGTTAGGATTAGGGTGAGGGTTAGCGTTAGGGGCAGGGTTAGGTTGAGGGTTAGGGGGAAGGCTAGGGTTAGGATTAAGTTTAGGTTGAGTCTGTTGTTGAGGGTGAGGGTGAGGGTTAAGGTTATGGTGAGGGTTAGGCTAAGGGTTAGTGTGAGGGTTAGGTTTAGGGTGATGTTTTCGTTGAGGGTTTGGGTTAGGGTTAGCGTGAGTGTGAGGGTGAGTAAGAGGGTTAGGATTAGTGTTAGGGTTAGGTTTAGGGTGAGGGTGAGTGTGAGGCGTAGGGTTCGGGTTATGGTTAGGCTTAGGTTTAAGCTGAGGGTGAGGGTGAGTGTGAGGGTTAGTGTTATGTTGAGTGTGAGCATTAGGGTTAGGTTTAGGGTGAGGGTGTGTTTGAGGGTTAGGGTGAGGTTTAGGGTTTGGTTTAGGGTGAGGGTTAGATGAGGGTGAGGGTTAGGGTTTTGGTGCGGATTAGGGTGAGGGTTAATGTTAGGGTGATGTTTAGGGTGAGGGTGAGTGTTGGTTTGAGGGTTTGCGTTAGGTTTAGGATGAGGTTGAGGGTGAGGGTGAGGCTTAGATTTAGGGTTAGGGTGAGGGTGACTCTGAGGGTTAGGGTTAGGGTTAGGCTTTAGGCTGAGTGTTAGGCTGAGGGTGAGGGTGAGGGTTAGGGTTAGGGTTAGGGTTAATGAAAGGCTGATATTTAGGGTGAGGGTTAGTGTGAGAGTTAGTGTTAAGGTTAGGCTTAGTGGGAGAGTTAGTGTAAGTGTTAGGTTGAGGGTTAGGGTTAGGAATAGGGTGAGGGTGGGGATGAGGGTTAGGGTGAGGTAAGGTTTAGGGTGAGGGTGAATGTTCAGTTGAGGGTTAGGGTTAGGTTGAGGGTGAGGGTGAGGGTGATGGTTCAGTTGAGGGTTTGGGTTAGGGTTAGGGTGAGGTTGAGGGTGAGGGTGAGACTTAGGGTTAGATTTAGGGTGATGGTGAGTGTGAGGTTTAGGGATAGGGTTAGGCTTAGGTTTAGGGTTAGGCTGAGGGTGACTGTGAGCGTGAGGGTTAGGGTTAGGGTGAGGGTTAGGTTTAGGGTGAGGGTTAGCGTTAGGGTTAGGGTTAGCGTTAGGTTGGAGGTTAGGTTTAGGGTGAGGGTTAGCGTTAGGGGTAGGGTAAGGTTGAGCGTGAGGTTGAGGGCTAGGGTTAGGATTAGGTTTAGGTTGAGCCTGTCGGTGAGGGTGAAGGTGAAGGTTAATGTTATGGTGAGGGTTAGGTTAAGGGTTAGGTTGAGGTTTAGGTTTAGAGTGATGTTTAGGTTGAGAGTTGGGGTTAGGTTTAGGGTGAGTGTGAGGGTGAGTGAGAGGGTTAGGATTAGGGTTAGGGTTAGGTTTAGGGTGAGGGTGTGTGTGAGTGTTAGGGTTCCGGTTATTGTTAGGCTTAAATTTTAAGCGGAAGGTGAGAGAGTGAGTGTGAGGTTTAGTGTTATGTTGAGTGTGAGCGTTAGGGTTAGGTTTAGGGTGAGGGTGAGGTTGAGGGTTAGGGTGAGGGTTAGGGTTTGAGTTAGGGTGAGGGTTAGATGAGGGTGAGGGTTAGGGTTAGGGTGAGGGTTAGGGTTAGGGTGAGGATGAGGATTAGCGTTAGGGTGAGGGTTAGGTTTTTGGTGCGGAGTAGGGTGAGGGTTAATGTTAGGGTGATGTTTAGGGTGAGGGTGAGGGTTGGTTTGAGGGTTTGCGTCAGGTTTAGGTTGAGGTTGACGGTGAGGGTGAGGCTTAGATTTAGGGTTAAGGTGAGGGTGACTCTGAGGGTTAGGGTTAGGGTTAGGCTTTAGGCTGAGTGTTAGGCTGAGGGTGAGGGTGAGGGTGATGGTTAGGGTTAGGGTGAGGGTTAGGGTTAGGGTTAGGGTGATGATTAGGGATAGTGTGAGAGTTAGGGTTCGGGTGAGGGTTAGGGTTACTGTGAGGGTTCATGTTAGGTTTAGGCTGAGTGTTAGGGTGAGGGTAAGTGTTAGGATGAGGGTGAGGTTTATGGTGAGGTTTAGGGTTAGTATGAGGGTTAGGGCTAAGTTGAGGGTAAGGGTGAGGGTTAGGGTTAGGGTGATGTTTAGGGTGAGGGTGAGGGTTAGGGTGAGGGTGAGGGTTCAGTTGAGGGTTTGGGTTAGGGTTAGGGTGAGGTTGAGACTTAGGGTTAGGTTTACGGTGAGGGTGAGTGTGAGGTTTAGGGATAGGGTTAGGCTTAGTTTTAGGGTTAGGCTGAGGGTGACTGTGAGCTTGAGGGTTAGTATTATGGTGAGCATTAGGGTTGGGGTTAGGGTGAGGGTAAGTGTTGGGGTGAGTGTTAAGGTTTGGGTGAGGGTTAGCGTTAGGTTTAGGGTTAGGGTTAGGTTGGAGTTTAGGTTAGGGTGAGGGTTAGCATTAGAGGTAGGGTAAGGTTGAGCGTGAGAGTGAGGGTTAGGTTAGGATTAGGTTTAAGGTGAGCCTGAGGGTGAGGGTGAGGGTGAGAGTTAGGGTTAGGGTTAGGGTTAGGCTAAGGGTTAGGGTGAGGGTTAGGTTTAGGGTGATGTTTAGGTTAGGGTTAGTTTGAGGGTGAGGGTGAATGAGAGAGTTAGGTTTATGGTTAGGATTAAGTTTAGGGTGAGGGTGAATGTGAGGGTTAGGGTTAGGTTTATTGTTAGGCTTAGGTTTAAGCTGAGGGTGAGGGTGAGTGTGAGGGTTAGTGTTATGTTGAGTGTGAGCATTAGGGTTAGGTTTAGGTTGAGGGTGTGTTTGAGGGTTAGGGTTTGTGTTAGGGTGAGGGTTAGATGAGGGTGAGGGTTAGGGTTAGAGTGAGGGTTCGGGTGAGGGTAAGTTTTAGGGTGAGGGTTATGGTGAGTGTGAGGGTTAGGTTTAGGGTTAGGGTGAGGGTGAGGGTGAGGGTGAGGGTTCAGTTGAGGGTTTGTGTTAGGGTTAGGGTGAGGTTGAGGGTGAGGGTGAGACTCAGGGTTAGGTTTAGGGTGATGGTGTGAGGACTAGGGAT
This sequence comes from Dipodomys merriami, assembly GCF_024711535.1. NCBI lineage: Eukaryota > Metazoa > Chordata > Mammalia > Rodentia > Heteromyidae > Dipodomys > Dipodomys merriami. The sequence continues at coordinate 5,709,054 of NW_027206324.1, read as the reverse complement.
AGGGTTAGGCTTAGGTTTAGGGTTAGGCTGAAGGTGACTGTGAGCATGAGGGTTAGTGTTAGGGTGAGGGTTAGGTTTAGGGTGAGGGTTAGAGATAGGGTTAGGGTTAGGTTTAGGTTGGAGGTTAGGTTTAGGGTGAGGGTTAGTGTTAGGGGTAGGGTTAGGTTGAGGGGGAGGGGGAGGGCTAGGGTTAGGATTAGGTTTAGGGTGAGCCTGTGGGTGAGGGTGAGGGTGAGGTTTAGGGTTAGGGTGAGGGTTAGGCTAAGGTTTAGGGTGAGGTTTAGGTTTAAGGTGATGTTTAGGTTGAGAGTTTGGGTTAGGGTTAGGGTGAGTGTGAGGGTGAGTGAGAGGGTTAGGATTAGGGTTAGGCTTAGGTTTAGGTTGAGGGTGAGTGTGAGGGTTAGGGTTCGTGTTATTGTTAGGCTTAGGATTAAGCTGAGGGTGAGGGTGAGTGTGAGGTTTAGGGTTATGTTGAGTGTGAGCATTAGGGTTAGGTTTAGGGTGAGGGTGAGGTTGAGGATTAGGGTGAGGGTTAGGGTTTGGGTTAAGTTGAGGGTTAGATGAGGGTGAGGGTTAGGGTTAGGGTGAGGGTTAGGGTTAGGGTGAGTGTGACGGTTAGCGTTACGGTGAGGGTTAGTTTTATGGTGCGGATTAGGGTGAGTGTTAGGGTTACGGTGATGTTTATGGTGAGGGTGAGGGTTGATTTGATGGTTTGCGTTAGGTTTAGGGTGAGGTTGGGGGTGAGGGTGAGGCTTAGGGTTAGGGTTAGGGTAAGGGTGACTCTGAGGGTTAGGGTTAGGGTTAGGCTTTAGGCTGAGGGTTAGGCTGAGGGTGAGGTTGAGGGATAGGGTTAGGGTTCGGGTTAATGATAGGGTGATATTTAGGGTGAGGGTTAGTGTGAGAGTTAGTGTTAGGGTTAGGCTTAGTGTTAGAGTGAGTGTAAGTGTTAGGTTGAGGGTTAGGGTTAGGGATAGGGTGAAGGTGGTGATGAGGGTTAGGGTGAGGTAAGGTTTAATTTGAGGGTTATGGTGAGTGTGAGGGTTAGGGTTAGGGTGAGTGTTAGGGTGAGGGTGAGGGTTCAGTTGAGGGTTTGGGTTAGGGTTAGGGTGAGGTTGAGGGTGAGGGTGAGACTTAGGGTTAGGTTTAGGGTGACGGTGAGTGTGAGGATTAGGGATAGGGTTAGGCTTAGGTTTAGGGTTAGGCTGAGGGTGACTGTGAGGGTGAGGGTTAGGGTTAGGATGAGGGTTAGGTTTAGGGTGAGGGTTAGAGATTGGGTTAGGGTTATGTTTAGGTTGTAGATTAGGTTTAGGGTGAGGGTTAGAGTTAGGGGTAGGGTTAGATTGAGGGTGAGGGTGAGGGCTAGGGTTAGGATTAGGTTTCAGGTGAGGGTTATGGTCAGAGTGAGGGTTAGGGTTAGGTTTAGATTTACAGTGAGAGTAAGGGTTAGCGTGAAGTTTAGGGTGAGTGTGAGGGTTAGAGTTCGCATTACGATTAGGGTGACGTTTAGGGTGAGGGTTAGGTTTAGGTTTAGGGTTAGGTTGAGGTGAGGGTGAGGGTGATTGTGAGGTTTATGCTTAGGGTGAGAGATATGTTTAGCGTGAGGGTTAGGGTTAGGGTTAGGGTTATTGTGAGGGTGAGCATGAGGGTGACAGTGAGGCTTAGGTTGTGGGTGAGGGTGAGTGTGAGGGTTAGGCTTAGGGTTAGGGTTAGGGTTAGTATGAGGGTGAAGTTGAGGGTTAGTGTTAAAAATAGCGTTAGGTTTAAAGTTAGGCTGAGGGTGAGCGTGAGGGTGAGGGTGACGGTTAGGGTTAGGGTTGGGCTGAGGGTTGGGTTTAGTGTGAGTGTTAGGGTGAGGGTAAGGCTAAAGTTTAGCGAGAGGGTGAGGGTTAGGTTTAGGGTTAGGGTGAGGGTTGGGGTGAGGTTTAGGGTTAGGTTGAGGGTTAGTGTGAGGGTGAGGGTTAGGGTTAGCATTAGGGCTAGTGTGAGGGTTAGGGTGAGTGTTAGGGTTAGGTTAGGGTGAGGGTTAGGGTTAGGGTGAGGGTTAGGCTGAGGGTTAGGGTTGGGTTAGGGTGAGGGTTAGATGAATGTGAGGGTTAGAGTTAGGTTGAAGGTTAGGTTTAGGGTGAGGGTTATGGTTAGGATTAGGGTTAGCATTAGGGTTAGTTTGAGGGTTAGGGTGAGTGTTAGTTTTAGGTTAGTGTGAGACTTAGGGTTAAGGTGAGGGTTAGGGTGAGGTGTATGTTTGGGTTAGGGTGAGGGTTAGATGAGGGTGAGGGTTAGGGTTAGGTTGAGGTTTAGGTTTAGGGTGAGGGTTATGGTTAGGATTAGGGTTAGGGTGAGGGCTATGGTGAGGGTGAGAGTTAGGGTGAGGGTGAGGGTTAGGGTTAGTGTGAGGGTTAGGGTGAGGGTAAGGTTAAAGTTTAGAGTGAGGGTGAGTGTTAGGGTTAGGGTTAGGGTGAGGTTTAGGGTTAGATTTATGGTTAGGGTTAGGGTGAGAGTGAGAGTGAGTGTGACAGTGAGGCTTAGGGTCAGGGTCAGGGTGAGGGTGAGTGTGAGGCTTAGACTTAGGTTTGGTTAAGGATTAGGGTTAGTGTGAGGGTGAAGGTGAAGGTTATTGTTAGGTATAGGGTTAGGTTTACAGTTAGGCTGAGGGTGAGGGTGACGGTTAGAGTTAGGGTTAGGTTGAGGGTTAGGATTTGTGTGAGGGTTAGGGTGAGTGTAATGTTAAAGGGTAGGGTGAAGGTGAGGGTTAGGCTTAGGGTTAGGGTGAGGGTTAGGGTGAGGTTTAGGGTTAGGGTTACAGTTAGGTTTATGTTGAGGGTGAGGGTTAGGTTGAGGGTAAGGGTGAGGTTAGGGTGAGGGTTAGGGTTAGGGTGAGGTTTAGGGTGAGGATGAGTGTGAGTGATAGAGTGAGGGTTAGGGTTCGGGAAAGTATGAGGTTTAGGGTTTGGTTGAGTGTTAGGGTTGGGTGAGTGTTAGGGTGACGGTGAGGGTGAGGGTTCAGGTTGGGTTAAGGGTTAGAGTGAGGGGTAGGGTGAAGGGTAGGTTTAATATTAGGGTTAGGTTGAGGGTTAGGGTTAGTGTAAGAGTTAGGGTTAGGGTGAGGTTTAGGGTTACTTTGAGGGTTTAGACTTAGTGTTAGGGTTAGGGTTACAGTTAGGGTGAGGGTTAGGTTTAGGGTGAGGTTTAGGGTTAGTATGAGGGTGAGGGTAAGGGTGAGTGTTAGGGTTAGGGTGATGTTTAGGGTGAGGGTGAGGGTTAGGGTTAGGGTGAGTGTGAGGGTTAAGTTGAGTGTTTGGGTTAGCGTTAGGGTGAGGTTGATGGTGAGGGTGAGTCGTAGGGTTAGGTTTAGTGTGAGGGTGTGTGTAAGGGTTTGGTATGGGGTTAGGCTTAAGATTAGGGTTAGGCTGAGGGTGACTGTGAGCGTGAGGGTTAGGGTTAGGGTGAGGTTTAGGGTTAGGGTGAAGGTAAGGGCTGGGGTGAATGTTAGGGTTAGGCAGAGAGTTAGCGTTAGGGTTAGGGAGAGGGTTAGGGTTAGGTTGGAGTTTAGGGTTAGGGTGAGTGTTAGTGTTAGGGTTAGGGATAGGATTAGGTTGGAGTTTAGGGTTAGGATGTGTGTTAGCGTTAGGGGTAGGGTTAGGTTGAGGGTTAGGGTGAGTGTTAGGGTTAGGTTGAGGGTGAGGTTGAGGGTGAGGTTGAGGGTGAGGGTTCGGTTAAGGGTTTCGGTTAGGGTTAGAGTGAGGTTGAGGGTGAGTGAGAGGGTTAAGTTTAATGTTAGGATTAGGTTTAGGGTGAGGGTGAGTGTGAGGGTTAGGGTTAGGGTTATTTTTAGGCTTACGTTTAAGCTGAGGGTGAGTGTGAGTGTGACCTTTATGGTTATGTTGAGTGTGAGAATTAGGGTTAGGTTTAGGGTGAGGGTGAGGTTGAGGGTTAGGGTGAGGTTCAGGATGAGGGGTAGTGTGATAGTTTGGTTTAGTGTTAGTGTTAGGGTTAGGGTTGGGGTTAGGGATAGGCTTAGTGTTAGGCAGAGGGTGAAGGTGAGGGTGAGGGTTAGGGTTTGGGTGAGGATGCGGTTTAGGTTTAGAGTTAGCATTAGGGTGAGTGTTAGTGTTAGGGTTAGGGTTAGTGTTACAATTAGGTTTAGGTTGAGGGTGAGTGTGAGGGTTAGGGTTAGGATTAGACTTAGGGTGAGGGTGAAAGTGAGGGTAAGGTTGAGGGTTAGGCTTAGGCTTAAGGATAGAGTATGGGCTAAGATGATGGTGAGGGTTAGTGTTAGGGTTGGGGTGAGGGTTAGGGTGAGTGTGAGGGTTACGGTGAGACTTAGGCTTAGGCTTAGGCTGAGCATGAGTGTGAAGGAGAGGGTTAGGGTTAGGATGAGGGTTAGGGTTTTAGGGTTAGAGTGAGGGTTAGGATGAGGTTTAGGGTTAGAATTAGGGTTAAGTGAGGGCTAGAGTGAGGGTGAGGGTGAGGGTTAGCGTTAGGGTGAGGTTTAGGTTTAGGGTTAAGTTGAGGGTGAGTGTTAGGATTAGGGTGAGGGTTAGGGTTAGGGTTAGGGTGAGGGTGAGGTTTAGGATTAGGTTTAGGTTTAGGGTTAGGTTTAGGATAAGGGTTACAGTGAGGTTGAGTGTGTGGATTAGGGTTAGGCTTAGAATTAGGCTGAGGGTGATAATGGGGATGAGAATTCGCTTATGAGTGATGGTTAGAGTTATGGTTAGGTTGAGGGTTAGGATGAGGGTTAGGGTTAGGATTAGGGTTAGGGTGAGGGCTAGGATGAGGGTGATGTTTAGGGTTAGGGTTAGGCTTAGGCTTAGGGATAGGCTGAGGCTGAAGGTGAGGGTGAGGGTTACGGTTAGGGTGATGGTTAGGGGTACAGTTAGGGTGAGTGTTAGGATGAGGATTATGGTTAGGGTGAGGGTTAGGGTAAGGGTGACAGTAAGGGTAAAGGTGAGGAATAGTCTGAGGGTGAGTGTTATGGTAATGGTGAAGGTTCAGGGTTAGGGTGAGGGTTAGGGTGAGGGTTAGGGTTAGCGTTAGTGTTAGCGTTAGGGTGAGGGTTAGTGTGATGGTTTGGGTTAGGGTTAGGGTTACGATTATGGTTAGGGTGAGGGTGAGTGTGAGGGTTAGGGTTAGTCTTAGGCTTATGCTTAGGCTTAGGCCCAGCTTGAGGTTGAGGGTGGGGGTTAAGGTTAGGGTGAGTGTTAGGGTTAGGGTAATGGTTAGGGTTAGGGCAAGGTTGAGGGTTAGGGTTAGGGTTAGGGTGAGTTTTAAGTTTAGGGTGATGGTTAGGGTTAGTGTGAGGGTTAGTGTTTGGGTTAAGGTGAGTTTTAGTGTGAAGGTAAGTGTTAGGGTGAGGTTTAGGGTTAGGGTGATGTTTAGGGTTAGATTTAGTGTAGGGTGAGGGTTAGGGTAATGGTTAGTGTTAGGGTTAGGGTTAGGTTTGGATTAGGGTTAAGGTGAGGGTGAGTGTGAGGGCTAGGGTTAGGGTTAGGGTTAGGATTAGAGTTATGGTGAGGGTGAGTTGAGGGTTAGGGTTAGGGTGAGGGTTGGGGTTAGGGTTACAGTGAAGTTTAGGGTGAGGGTTAGGTTTAGGCTTAGGGTTAGGGTATGGGCTTAGGTGAGGGTGAGGGTTATGTTCAGGGTTAGAGTGAGTGTTAGGGTGAGGGTCACGTTTAGGGTTAGTTTTAGGGTTAGGGTTGGGGTTAGGGATAGTCTTAGTGTTAGGCGGAGGGTGAGGGTGAGGGTGAGGGTTAGGGTTGGGGTTTGGGTGAGGTTTATGGTTAGTGTTAGTGTTACGGTGAGGGTTAGTGTGAGGGTTAGGTTTAGGGTGACTGTTACTTTTAGGGTTAGGGTGAGGGTGAGTTTGAGGTTAAGGGTTAGTCTTCGTCTTAGGCTTAGGCTTAGTCCGAGCCTAAGGGAGAGGGTGAGGGTTAGGGTTAGGGTGAGGTTTAGGGTTAGGGTGAGGGTTATGGACAGGGTGAGGGTTAGAGTCAGGGTTAGGGTTATTGTTAGGATTAGGGTTAGGTTTAAAGTTACTGTGAGGTTGAGGGTTTGGGTTACGGTTAGGGTTAGAGTGAGGGTTAGGATGAGGGATAGGGTTAGGTTAGGGTGAGGGTTAGGGTTAATGTGAGGGTTAGGGTTAGGGTGAGGTTTAGGGATACTGTGAGGGTTCATGTTAGGTTTAGGCTTAGTGTTAGGGTGAGTGTAAGGGTTAGGTTGAGTGTTAGGTTTAGGGTGAGGTTTAGGGTTAGTATGAGGGTTAGGGCTAGGGTGAGGGTAAGGGTGAGGGTTAGGGTTAGGGTGATGTTTAGGCTGAGGGTGAGGGTTAGGGTGAGTGTGATGGTGAGGACTAAGTTGAGGGTTTGGTTTAGGGTTAGGGTGAGGTTGAGGGTGAGGGTGAAACTTAAGCTTGGATTCAGGGTGACGGTGAGTGTGAGGATTAGGGATAGGGTTAGGCTTATTTTTAGGGTTAGGCTGAGGGTGACTGTGAGCATGAGGTTTAGGGTTAGGGTGAGGGTTAGGGTTAGGTTGAGGGTTAGGTTTAGGGTGAGGTTTAGGGTTAGGTTGGAGGTTAGGTTTAGAGTGAGGGTTACCATTAGCGGTAGGGTTAGGTTGAGGGTGAGAGTGAGTGTTAGGGTTAGGAATAGGTTTAGTGTGAGCCTGTTGGTGAGGGTGAGGGTGAGGTTTAGGGTTAGGGTGAGGGTTAAGCTAAATGTTAGGTTTAGGGTGAGGTTTAGGTTGAGGGTTTGGGTTAGGGTTAGGGTGAGTCTGAGGGTGAGAGAGAGGGTTAAGATTAGGGTTAGGGTTAGGTTTAGGGTGTGGGTGAGTGTGAGGGTTAGGGTTAGGGTTAATGTTTGGCTTAGGTTTAAGCTGAGGTTGAGGGTGAGTGTGAGGGTTAGGGCTATGTTGAATGTGAGCATTACTGTTAGTTTTAGGGTGAGGTTGAGGTTGAGGGTTAGGGAGAGGTTTAGGGTTTGGTTTAGGGTGAGGGTTAGATGACGGTGAGGGTTAGGATTAGGGTGAGGGTTAGGGTTAGGGTGAGGGTGAGGGTTAGCGTTAGGGTGAGGGTTAGGGATTTGGTGCCGATTAGGTTGAGTGTTAGGGTTACGGTGATGTTTATGGTGAGGATGAGGGTTGGTTTGAGGGTTTGCGTTAGGTTTAGGGTGAGGTTGAGAGTGAGGGTGAGGCTTAGGTTTAGGGTTAGGGAGAGGGTGATTGTGAGGGTTAGGGTTAGGCTTTAGGCTGAGGGTTAGGCTGAGGGTGAGGGTGAGGGTGATGATTAGGTTTAGGGTGAGGGTTAGGGTTAGGGTTAGGGTCAGGGTTAGTCATAGTGTGAGGTTTAAGTTTAGGGTGAGGTTTAGGGTTACTGTAAGTGCTCATGTTAGGTTTAGCCTTAGTGTTAGGGTGAGGGTAAGGGTTAGGTTGAGGGTTAGGTTAGGGTGAGGTTTAGGGTTAGTATGAGGGTTAGGGCTAGGGTGAGGGTAATGGTGAGGGTTAGGGTTAGGGTGAGGGTGAGGTTTAGGGTGAGGGAGAAGGTGAGGGTGAGGGTTCAGTTGAATATTTGGGTTAGGTTTAGGGTGAGGTTGAGACTTAGGTTTAGGTTTAGGGTGAGGGTGAGGGTTAGGGTTAGGGTTAGTGTTATCGTTAGGGTTAGGGTTAGAATAACGGTGAGGGTGAGGATTAGGGTTAGGGTTAGGGTGAGTTTTAGGCTTAATGTTATTGATTGTGTTAGGGTTAGTTTTAGGGTGAGAGTTAGGAGGAGGGTTAGGGTGAGGATTAGGGTTAGGATTAGGGTTAGGGTGAGGGTGATTGTGAGGTTTAGGGATAGGGTTAGGCTTAGGTTTAGGGTTAAGCTGAGGGTGACTGTGAGCTTGAGGGTTAGTGTTAGGGTGAGCATTAGGTTTGGGGTTAGGGTGAGGGTAACGGTTGGGGTGAGTGTTAGGGTTTGGGTGAGGGTTAGCGTTAGGTTTAGAGTTAGGGTTAGGTTGGAGGTTAGTGTTAGGGTGAGGGTTAGCATTAGGGGTAGGTTTAAGTTGAGGGTGAGGATGAAGGTTAGGGTTAGGATTAGGTTTAAGGTGAGCCTGAGGATGAGGGTGAGGGTGAGGGTTAGGGTTAGGGTGAGGGTTACGCTAAGTTTTAGGGTGAGGGTTAGGTTTAGGGTGATGTTTAGCTTGAGCGTGAGGGTTAGGGTTAGGGTGAGGGTGAAGTTTCAGTTGAGGGTTTTTGTTAGGGTTAGGTTGAGTGTGAGGGTGTGTGAGTGGGTTAGGTTTAGGGTTTGGATTCGGTTTAGGGTGAGGTTGAGTGTGAGTGTTAGGGTTAGGTTTATTGTTAGGCTTAGGTTTAAGCTGATTGTGAGGGTGAGTGTGAGGTTTAGGGTTATGTTGAGTGTGAGAATTAGGGTTAGGATTAGGGTGAGGGTGTGGTTAAGGGTTAGGGTGAGGGTTAGGGTTTGGGTTAGGGTGAGGGTTAGATGAGGTTGAGGGTTAGGGTTAGGGTCAGGGTTAGGGTTAGGGTCAGGGTTAGGGTTAGGGTGAGGGTGAGGGTTAGCGTTAGGGTGAGGGTTCGGGTTATGGTGCGGATTAGGGTGAGTGTTAGGGTTACGGTGATGTTTATGTTGAGGGTGAGGGTTGGTTTGAGGGTTTGCGTTAGGTTTAGGGTGAGGTTGAGGGTGTGGGTGACGCTTAGCGTTTGGCTTAGGGTGAGGGTGACTCTGAGGGTTAGGGTTAGGCTTAGGCTTTAGGCTGAGGGTTACCCTGAGGGTGAGAGTGAGAGTTAGGGTTAGGGTGTGTTAGGTTTAGGGTTAATGATAGGGTGATATTTAGGGTGAGGGTTGGTGTGAGAGTTAGTGTTAGGGTTAGGTTTATTGTTAGAGTGAGTGTAAGGGTTAGGTTGAGGGTTAGGGTTAGTGATAGTGTGAGGGTTGGGATGAGGGTTAGGGTGAGGGTAAGGTGTAGGGTGAGGGTTATGGTGGGTGTGAGCGTTAGTGTTAGGGTTAGGGTTAGGTTGAGGGTGAGGTTTAGGGTCATGGTAAGGGCTAGGGTTAGGGTTAGGATGAGGGTTAGGGAGAGGGTTAGGATGAAGGTTAGGGTGAAGCTTCGGGTTAGGGTTCAGGCTAGTGTTAGGGTGAGGGTTAGGGTTAGGGTTAGTTTTAGGTTGAGGGTGATGTTTAGGGTTATGGTACGGGCTAGGGTTAGGGTTAGGATGAGGGTTAGGGAGAGGGTTAGGATGAGGGTTAGGTTGAGGGTTCGTTTTAGGGTTCGGGTTAGGGTTAGGGTGAGGGTGGGAGTGAGGATGAGAGTGAAGTTTAGGTTTAGAGTTAGGATGAGGGTGAAGCTTAGCGTTAGGATTAGGGTTAGGGTTAGTTTTAGGCTGAGGATGAGGCTGAGGGTGTGGGTGAGAATTAGGGTTAGGTTGAGAGTTAGGGTTAGGGTTAGGGTGAGGGTTTGGGATAGGGTTAAATTTAGGATGAGAGTTAGTTTGAGGGGTATGGTTACGGTTAAGATGAGCGTTAGGGTTATGGTTAGGGTTAGGGTTAGGGTGAGGGTTAGGGTCAGGGTGAGGGTTAGGGTTAGTGATAGCTTTATGGTGAGAGTAAGGGTTAGCGTGAGGTTTAGGGTGAGTGTGAGGGTTAGAGTTAGCATTAGGTTTAGGGTGAGGTTTAAGGTGAGATTTAGGGTTAGGGTGAGGTGAGGGTGAGGGTGATTGTGAGGTTTATGTTTAGGGTGAGAGATAGGTTTAGCGTGAGGGTTAGGGTTAGGGTTACGGTTAGGGTGAGTCTGAGGGCTTAGGGTGTGGGTGAGGGTGAGTGTGAGGGTTAGGGTTAGGGTTAGGGTTAGTGTGAGGGTGAAGTTGAGGGTTAGTTTTAGGAGTAGCGTTAGGTTTAAAGTTAGGCTGAGGGTGAACGTGAGGGTGAGGGTGACGGTTAGGGTTAGGGTTAGGTATAGATTGAGGGTTAGGGTTAGTGTGAGGGTTATGGTGAGGGTCAGGGTTAAGGTTAAGGTTAGGGTTACAGTGAGGGTTAGGGTTAGGGTTAGGGTTATTTTTAGTGTTAGGTTAGTGTTAAGTTTGCGGTGAGGGTGAGGCTGAGGGTGAAGTTTATGGTTAGGTTTAGTGTTAGGATTTTTGTTAGGGTTAAGGTTAGTGTGAGGTTTATGGTGAGGGTTAGGGTTAGGGTTAGGATTAGAGTTATGGTGAAGGTGAGTGTGAGGGTTAGTGTTAGGGTGAGGGTTGGAGTTAGGGTTAGAGTGAGGCTAAGGGTGACGGTTAGGATTAGGCTTTGGGTTAGGGTATGGGCTAGGGTGAAGGTGAGGGTTAGGTTTAGGGTTAGTTTTAGGTTTAGGGTTGGGGTTAGGTATAGGCTTAGTGTTAGGCGGAGGGTGAGGGTGAGGGTGAGGGTTAGGGTTAGGGTGCGGGTGAGGTTTAGGGTTAGTTTTAGCATAGGGTGAGGTTTAGTGTAAGGGTTAGGGTTAGGGTGAGTGTTACTGTTAGGGTTAGGGTGAGGGTGAGTGTGAGGGTAAGGGTTAGTCTTAGGCTTAGGCTTAGGTTTAGGCTGAGCCTAAGGGAGAGGGTGAGGGTTAGGATTAGAGTGAGGGTTATGGACAAGGTGAGGGTTAGCGTTAGGGTTAGGGTTATTGGTAGGATTAGGTTTAGGTTGAAAGTTCCTGTGAGGGTGAGTGTTAGGGTTAGGGATAGGGTGAGATTTAGGTTTAGGGACAGGGTTAGAGTTAGGGTTAGGGTAAGGGTGAGATTTGGGGTTAGAGTTAGGGTTAGTGTTAGGGTTAGGGTTAGGGTTAGGATGAGGGTTAGGGTGAGGGTTAAGGTTAGGGTTAGGCTTAGGCTTAGGCTTAGGCTTAGGCTTAGGCTTAGGCCTAGCATGACGGTGAGTTTTAGGTTTAGGTTTAGTGTGAGGGTTAGGGTTAGGGTGAAATTGAGTGTGAGGTTTAGGGTTAGTCTTAGGCTTAGGCTTAGGCCGAGCATATGGTTGAGGGTGAGGGTTAGGGTTAGGGTCAGGGTTAGGGTGAGGGTTAGTGTGAGTGTTAGGTTTAAGGTTAGTGTTAGGGTTAAGGTTGGGGTTAGGGATAGTCTTAGTGTTAAGTGGAGGGTGAGGGAGAGGGTGAGAGGGTTATGGTTAGGGTTAGGGTGTTAGGATTTGTGTGAGGGTTAGGATGAGGTTCAGGGTTAGGATTAGGGTTAGGGTGAGGGCTAGTGTGAGGGTGAGGATTAGGGTTAGCATTAGGGTGAAGTTAGGGTTAGGGTTAGGGTTAGGGTTACATTGAGGATGAGTTTTAGGGTTAGGGTGAGGGTTAGGGTTAGGGTTAGGGTGATGGTGAGGGTTAGAATTAGGAATATGGTTAGGGTTATTGTTAGTGTTATGGTTAGGGTTAAGCTTATTTTGAGGGTGAGGCTGAGGGTGAGCGTTAGGGTTAGGGTTAGGGTGACGTTTAGGGTTAGGGTTAGGGTTAGGAGGAGGGTTTGGTTTAAGGTGAGGGTGAGGGTAAGGGTTAGGGTTAGGATTAGTGTTATCGTTATGTTTAGGGTTAGAATAACAATGAGGGTGAGGATTAGGGTTAGGGTTAGGATGAGGTTAAGGTTTAGTGTTAGTGTTAGGGTTAGGGTTAGGGTTAGGGTTAGGGTGAGATTTAGGAGGAGGGTTAGGGTTAGGCTTAGGGTTAGGATTAGGGTTAGGGTGAAGTTGAGGGTGTCGTTTAGGGTTACGGTTGGGGTTAGGCTTAGGGTTAGGCTGAGTGTGAGGCTGAGGTTGAGGGTTAGGGTTAGGCTTAGTGTTAGAGTTAGGGTTAGGGTGAGGGTGAGGGTTAAGTTTAGGGTTAGGATTAGCGTTAGGGTGAGTGTGAGGTTTAGGGTTAGTGTTAGGGTTAGGCCTAGGTTTAGGCTGAGGGTGTGCGTTAGGTTGAGGGTTAGAATTAGGTTTAGGGTTAAGGTATGGGCTAGGGTGAGTGTGAGGGTTAGGGTCAGGGTTAGGGTGAGGGTTAGTGTGAGGGTTAGGTTTAGGGTTAGTGTTAGGGTTAGGGTTGGCATTAGGGATAGTCTTAGTGTTAGGCGGAGGGTGAGGTTGAGGGTGAGGGTTAGGGTAAGGGTTAGGGTGAGGATGAGGTTTAGGGTTAGAGTTAGCATTAGGGTGAGGTTTAGTGTTAGAGTTAGGGTTAGTGTTAGAGTGAGGGTTAGGGTGAGGGTGAGTGTGAGGGTTAGGGTTATGTTTAGACTTAGGGTGAGGGTGAGGGTTAGGGTGAGGATTAGGCTTAGGCGTAGGGTTAGAGTATGGGCTAGGGTGAGGGTGAGGGTTAGTGTTAGGTTTAGGGTGAGGGTTAGGGTGAGTGTGAGGTTTACATTTAGTCTTAGTCTTAGGCTTAGGCTTAGGCGGAGAATGAGTGTGAGGGAGAGGGTTAGGGTTAGGAAGAGGGTTAGGGTTTTAGGGTTAGGGTGAGGGTTAGGATGAGGTTTAGGGTTAGGATTATTGTTAGTTTGAGGGCTAGAGTGAGGGTGAGGATCTGGGTTAGCGTTAGGGTGAGGTTTAGTGTTAGGGTTAGGATTACGTTGAGGGTGAGGGTTAGGGTTAAGGTGAGGGTTAAGTTTAGGGATAGGGTGAGGGTGAGGGTTAGGATTAGGTTTAGGGTTAGGGTTATTTTTAGTTTTATGGTTAGGGTTAAGTTCACAGTGAGGGTGAGGCTGAAGGTGAGGGTTAGGATTAGGGTTAGGGTTAGGGTGTGGGTTAGGCTGAGGGTTAGGGTTAGGCTGAGGGTGAGTGTGGGGATGAGGATTAGCTTTTGAGTGATGGTTAGGGTTATGGTTAGGTTGAAGTTTGGGATTAGGATTAGGGTTAGGATTAGGGTTAGGGTGAGGGCTAGGATGAGGGTGAGGGTTAGGGTTAGGTTGAGTGTGAAGTTTCGGTTGAGTGTTTGGGTTAGGTTTAGGTTGAGGGTGAGGGTGAGTGAGAGGGTTAAGTTTAGGGTTAGGATTAGGGTTAGGGTGAGGGTGAGTGTGAGGGTTAGGGTTCGGTTTATTGGTAGCCTTAGGTTTAAGCTGAGGGTGAGGGTGAGTGTGAGGTTTAGGGTTATGTTGAGTGTGAGCATTAGGGTTAAGTTTGGGGTGAGGTTGTGGTTGAGTGTTAGGGTGAAGGTTAGGGTGAGGGTTAGGTTGAGGGTTAGATGAGGGTGAGGGTTAGGGTTAGGCTGAAGGTGAGGGTTAGCGTTAGGGTGAGGGTTAGGGATAGTGTGAGGGTTAGGGTTAGGCTGAGGTTTAGGTTTACTGTGAGGGTTCATGTTAGGTTTAGCCTTAGTGTTAGGGTGAGGGTAAGCGTTAGGTTGAGGGTTAGGTTAGGGTGAGGTTTAGGGTTAGTATGAGGGTTAAGGCTATGGTGAAGGTAAGGGTGAGGGTTAGGGTTAGGGTGATGTTTAGGGTGAGGATGAGGGTTAGGGTGAGGCTGAGTGTGAGGGTTCAGTTGAGGGTTTGTGTTAGGGTTACGGTGAGTTTGAGACTTAGTGTTAGGTTTAGGGTGAGGATGAGTTTTAGGGTTAGGGTTAGGGTTAGTGTTATCGTTAGGGTTAGAGTTAGAATGAGGGTGAGGGTGAGGATTAGGTTAGGGTTAGGTTGAGTTTTAGGATAATGTTAGTGATAGTGTTAGGGTTAGGGTTTGGGTGAGAGTTGGGAGGAGCGTTAGGGTTAGGGATAGGTTTACGATTAGGGTTAGGGTGAGGGTGAGTTTGAGGTTTAGGGATAGGGTTAGGCTTAGTTTTAGGGTTAGGCTGAGGGTGATTGTGAGCTTGATGGTTAGGGTTATGGTGAGAATTAGGTTTGGGGTCAGGGTGAGCGTAAGGTTTGGGGTGAGTGTTAGGGTTTGGGTGAGGGTTAGGGTTCGGGTTAAGGTTAGGGTTAGGTTGGAGGTTAGTGTTAGGGTGAGGGTTAGCGTTAGGGGTAGGCTTAGGTTGAGGGTGAGGGTGAGGGTTAGGGTTAGGATTAGGTTTAAGGTGAGCCTGAGGATGAGGGTGAGTGTGAGGGTTAGGTTTTGGGTGAGGGTTAAGCTAAGGGTTAAGGTGAGTGTTAGGTTTAGGGTGATGTTTAGGTTGAGGGTTTGGGTTAGGGTTAGGGTGAGGGTGAAGGTTCGGATGAGGGTTTGGGTTAGGTTTAGGTTGAGCGTGACGGTGAGTGAGAGTGTTAGGTTTAGGGTTAGGATTAGGTTTAGGGTGAGGGTGAGTGTGAGGGTTAGGGTTAGGTTTATTGTTAGGCTTAGATTTAAGCTGAGGGTGATGGTGAGTGTGAGGTTTAGGGTTATGTTGAGTGTGAACATTAGGGTGAGGTTTAGGGTGAGGGTGTGGTTGACGGTTAGGGTGAGGGTTAGGGTTTGGTTTAGGGTGAGGGATAGATGAGGGTCAGGGTTAGGGTTAGGGTGAGGGTTAGGTTTAGGGTGAGGGTGAGGGTTAGCGTTAGGGTGAGGGTTCTGGTTATGGTTTGGATTAGGGTGAGTGTTAGAGTTACGGTGATGTTTATGGTGAGGGTAAGGGTTAGTTTGAGGGTTTGCTTTAGGTTTAGGGTGAGGTTGAGGGTGAGGGTGAGGCTTAGGGTTAGGGTGAGGGTGAGGGTGACTCTTAGAGTTAGTGTTAGGGTTAGGCTTTAGGCTGAGTTTTAGGCTGAGGGTGAGGGTGAGGGTTACGGTTAGGGTGAGTGTTAGGATTAGGGTTAATGATAGGGTAATATTTAGGGTGAGGGTTAGTGTGAGAGTGTTAGGGTTAGGCTTAGTGTTAGAGTGAGTGTAAGGGTTAGGTTGAGGGTTAGGGTTAGGGATATGTTGAGGGTTGGGATGAGGGTTAGGGTGAGGGTAAGGTTTAGGGTGAGGGTTATGCTGAGTGTGAGATTTAGAGTTAGGGTTAGGGTTAGGGTGAAGGTGAGGTTTAGGGTTATGATAAGGGTGAGGGTTAGGGTAAGGATGAGGGTTTGGGAGAGGGTTAGGATGAGGGTTAGGGTGAGGGTTCGTTTTAGGGTTCGGGTTAGGTTTCGGGTGAGGGTGGGGGTAAGGTTGAGGGTAAAGTTTAGGGTTACAGTTAGGATGAGGGTGAGGAATAGTTTAAGATTAGGGTTAGGGTTAGGTTTAGGCTGAAGATGAGTCTGAGGGTGTGGGTGAGGATTACGGTTAGGTTGAGTGCTATGGTTACGGTTAAGGTGAGGGTTAGTGTTAGGGTTAAGTTTAGGATGAGAGTTAGTTTGAGGGGTACGGTTATGGTTAGGATGAGCGTTAGGGTTAACGTTAGGGTTGGGGATAGGGTTAGGGTTAGGGTGAGTTTTAGGATGAGGGTTAGGGTTAGGTTTAGGTTTAGGGTCAGGGTTCGGGTGAAGGTTATGGTTAGGGTTAGGGTTAGGGTGAGAGTTAGGGTCAGGGTGAGGGTTAGGGTTAGGGTTAGATTTATGGTGAGAGTTAGGATTAACGTGAGGTTTAGGATGAGTGTGAGGGTTACAGTTAGCATTAGGGTTAGGGTGAGGTTTAGGGTGAGGGTTAGGATTAGGTTTAGGTTTTGGGTGAGGTGAGGGTGAGGGTGATTGTGAGCTTTATGGTTAGGGTGAGAGATAGGTTTAGTGTGAGGGTGAGGGTTATGGTTACGGTGAGGGTGAGCGTGATGGTGACAGTGAGGCTTAGGGTGTGGGTGAGGGTGAGTGTGAGGGTTAGGGTTAGGGTTTGGGTTAGGGTTAGGGTGAGGGTGAAGTTGAGGGTTAGTTTTAGGAGTAGCGTTAGGTTTCAATTTAGACTGAGGTTGAGCGTGAGGGTGAGGGTGACGTTTAGGGTTAGGGTTAGGTTGAGGGTTAGGGTTATTGTGAGGGTTATGGTGAGGGTAAGGCTAAAGGTTAAGGTTAGGGTTACAGTGAGGGTTAGGGTCAGGGTTAGGGTTATTGTTAGTGTTAGGTTAGTGTTAATTTTGCGGTGAGGGTGAGGCTGAGGGTGAGGTTTATGGTTAGGTTTATGGTTAGGGTTAGGGTTAGGGTTAGGATTAGGCTTATGGTTAAGGTATGGGCTAGCGTGAGGGTGAGGGTTAGGGTGAGGGTTAGGTTTCGGGTTAGTTTTAAGTTTAGGGTTGGGGTTAGGGATAGGCTTAGTGTTAAGCGGAGGGTGAGGGTGAGGGTGAGGGCTAGGGTTAGGGAGAGTGTTACTGTTAGAGTTAGGGTGAAGGTGAGTGTGAGGGTAAGGTTTGTCTTAGGCTTAGGCTTAGGTTTAGGCTGAGCCTAAGGGTGAGGGTGAGGGTTAGGGTTAGGTTGAGGGTTATGGACAGGGTGAGGGTTAGCGTTAGGGTTAGGGTTATTGGTAGGATTAGGTTATGTTGTAAGTTTCTGTGAGGGTGAGTGTAAGGGTTAGGGTTAGGGTGAAGTTCAGGTTTAGGGATAGGGTTAGAGTTAGGGTTAGGGTAAGGGTGAGGTTTAGGGTTAGAGTTAGGTTTAGTGTTAGGGTTAGGTTTAGAGTGAGGATGAGTGTGAGGGTGACAGTGAGGCTTAGGGTGTGGGTGAGGGTGAGTGTGAGTGTTAGGCTTAGGGTTAGGGTTAGGTTTAGTGTGAGGGTGAAGTTGAGGGTTAGTGTTAGGAGCAGCGTTAGTTTTAAAGTTAGGCTGAGGGTGAGCGTGAGGGTGAGAGTGAGGGTTAGGTTTAGGGTTAGGTTGAGGGTTAGGGTTATTGTGAGGGTTATGGTGAGGGTAAGGCTAAAGGTTAAGGTTAGGGTTACAGTGAGGGTTAGGGTTAGGGTTAGGGTTATTGTTAGTGTTAGGTTAGTCTTAAGTTTACAGTGAGGTTGAGGCTGAGGGTGAGGTTTATGTTTAGGTTTAGGTTAGGTTTAGTGTTAGTGTTAGGGTTAGGCATAGGGTTAGGGTATCGGCTAGGGTGAGGTTGAGGGTTAAGATGAAGGTTAGGTTTAGCGTTAGTGTTAAGTTTAGGGTTGGGGTTAGGGATAGGATTAGTGTTAGGCGGAGGGTGAGGGTGAGGGTGAGGGTTAGCGTTAGGGTGCCGGTGAGGGTTAGGGTTAGGGTGCGGGTGAGGTTTAGGGTTAGTGTTAGCATTAGGGTGAGGGTTAGTGTGAGGGTTATGTTTAGGGTGAGTGTTACTGTTAGGGTTAGGGTGAGGGTGAGTGTGAGGGTAAGGGTTAGTCTTAGGCTTAGGCTTAGGTTTAGGCTGAGCCTAAGGGTGAGGTTTAGGGTTAGGTTTAGGCTTAGGGTTATGGACAGGGTGAGGGTTAGCGTTAGGGTTAGGGTTATAGGTAAGATTAGGGTTAGGTTGAATGTTACTCTGAGGGTGAGGGTTAGCGTTAGGGATAGGGTGAGGTTTAGGTTTAGGAATAGGGTTAGAGTTAGGTTTAGGTTAAGGGTGAGGTTTAGGGTTAGAGTTAGGTTTAGTTTTAGGGTTAGGGTGAGGGTTAGGGTGAGGGTTAGGCTTAGGCTTAGGCTTAGGCTTAGGCTTAGGCCGAGCGTAAGGGTGAGTTTTACGGTTAGGGTTAGTGTGAGGGTTAGGGTTAGGGTTAGTGTTATGGTTAGGGTTAGGGTGAAGGTGAGTGTGAGGTTTAGGGTTAGTCTTAGGCTTAGTCTTAGGCTTAGGCCGAGCTTAAGGGTGAGGTTGAGGGTTAGGGTGAGGGTTAGGATTAGGGATATGGTTAGGGTTATTGTTAGTGTTATGATTAGGGTTAATCTTATGTTGAGGGTGAGCCTGAGGGTTAGGGTTAGGCTTATTGTTAGGGTGACGTTTAGGGTTAGAGTTAGGGTTAGGGTTAGGAGGAGGGTTTGGGTTACGGTGAAGGTGAGGGTTAGGGTTAGGGTTAGGGTTAGTGTTATGGTTAGGGTTAGGTTTAGAATAACCATGAGGGTGAGGTTTAGGTTTAGGGTTAGGATGAGGTTAAGGGTTAGTGTTAGTGTTAGTGTTAGGGTTAGGGTTAGGGTGAGAATTAGGAGGAGGGTTAGGGTTAGGGTTAGGGATAGGATTAGCGTTAGGGTGAGTGTGAGGGTGTGGTTTAGGGTTATGTTTGAGGTTCGGCTTAGGTTTAGGCTGAGGGTGAGGTTGAGGGTGAGGGTTAGGGTTAGGGTGAGGCTGAGGGTGAGGGTTAGGGTTAGTTTTATCATTAGGGTTAGGGTTAGAATAACGGTAAGGGTGTGGATTAGGGTTAGGGTTAGGATGAGGTTAAGGTTTAGTGTTCGTATTAGTGTTAGGGTTAGTGTTATGGTGAGAGTTAGGAGGAGGGTTAGGTTTAGGGTTAGGGTTAGGATTAGGGTTAGGGTGAATGTGAGGGTGTGGTTTAGGGTTAGGTTTGGAGTTAGGCTTAGAGTTAGGCTGAGGGTGAGGTTGTGGGTGAGGGTTAGGTTTAGGCTTAGTGTTAGAGTTAGGGTTACGGTGAGGGTGAGTGTTAAGTTTAGGGTTAGGATTAGGGTAAGGGTGAGTGTGATGTTTAGATTAGGGTTAGGCTTAGGTTAAGGCTGAGGGTGAGGGTGAGGGTGAGGGTTAGGGTTAGGGTGAGGGTTGGGGTTAGGGTTAGAGAGGGTCAGGGTGAGGGTTATGATTAGGCTTAGGGTTAAGGTATGGGCTAGGGTGAGGGTGAGGTTTAGGGTCAGGGTTAGGGTGAGGGTTAGTGTGAGGGTTAGGTTTAGGGTTAGTGTTAGGGTTAGGTTTGGGGTTATGGATAGTCTTAGTGTTAGGCGGAGGGTGAGGGTGAGGGTGAGGGTTATGGTTAGGGTGAGGATGAGGTTTAGGGTTAGAGTTAGCATTAGGGTAAGGGTTAGTTTTAGGGTTAGGGTTAGTGTTACAGTTAGGGTTAGGGTGAGGGTGAGTGTGAGGCTTAGGTTTAGGATTAGACTTAGGGTGAGGGTGAGGCTTAGGCTTAGGCGTAGGGTTAGAGTATGGGCTAGGGTGATGGTGAGGGTTAGTGTTAGGTTTAGGGTGAGGGTTAGGGTGAGTGTGAGGTTTACAGTTAGTCTTAGTCTTAGGCTTAGTCTTAGGCCGAGCATGAGTGTGAGGGAGAGAGTTAGGGTTAGGATGAGGGTTAGGGTTTTAGGGTTAGGGTGTGGGTTAGGATGAGGGTGAGTGTTAGGTTTAGCGTTAGTTTGAGGTTTAGTGTTAGGGTTAGGGTTACGTTGAAGGTGAGGTTTACAGTTAGTGTGAGGGTTAGGGTTAGGGTTAGGCTGAGGGTGATTGTTAGGATTAGGTTTAGGGTTAGGGTTATTGTTAGTTTTATGGTTAGGGTTAAGTTTACAGTGAGGGTGAAGCTGAGGGTGAGGGTTACGATTAGGGTTAGGGTTAGGGTGTGGGTTAGGCTGAGGGTTAGAGTTAGGCTGAGGGTGAGTGTGGGGATGAGGATTAGCTTTTGAGTGATGGTTAGGGTTAGGGTTAGTTTGAGGGTTAGGATGAGGGTTAGGCTAGGATTAGGGTTAGGGTGAGGGCTAGGATGAGGGTAAGTGTTAGGGTTAGGGTGAGGGTTAGGGTTAGGGTTATGGTGAGGGTTAGGGATAGTGTGAGGGTTACGGTTAGGGTGAGGTTTAGGGTTACTGTGAGGGTTCATGTTAGGTTTAGGCTTAGTGTTATGGTTAGGGTAAGGATTAGGTTGAGGGTTAGGTTAGGGTGAGGTTAGGGTTACTTTGAGGGTTAGGGCTAGCCTGAGGGTAATGGTGAGTGTTAGGGTTTGGGTGATTTTTAGGGTGAGGGTGAGGGTTATGGTGAGGGTGAGGGTGAGGGTTCAGTTGAGGGTTTGGGTTAGGGTTAGTGTGAGGTTGAGGGTTCGTGTTATGTTGGGGGTTAGGATGAGGGTTAGGGTTAAGATTAGGGTTAGGGTGAGGGCTAGGATGAGGGTGAGGGTTAGGGTTAAGGTTAGGCTTAGGCTTAGGGTTAGGCTGAGGCTGAAGGTGAGTGTGAGGGTTAGGGTTAGGGTGATGGTTAGGGTTACAGTTAGGGTGAGGGTTAGGATGAGTATTAGGGTTAGAGTGAGGGTTAGGATGAGGGGGACAGTAAGGGTGAAGGTGAGGGTCAGGCTGAGGGTAAGTGTTATGGTAATGTTGAAGGTTAGGGTTAGGATGAGGGTTAGGGTGAGGGTTAGGTTTAGGGTTAGGGTTAGGGTTAGCGTTAGGGTGAGGGTTAGTGTGAGGTTTAGGGTTAGGGTTACGGTCACGGTAAGGGTTAGGGTGAGGTTGATTGTGAAGGTTAGGGTTAGTCTTAGGCTTATGCTCAGGCTAAGGCCCAGCTTCAGGGTGAGGGTGGGGGTTACGGTTAGGGTGAGGGTTAGGGTTAGGGTAATGGTTAGGGTTAGGGCTAGGTTGAGGTTTAGGGTTAGGGTTAGGGTGAGTTTTAAGTTTAGGGTGATGATTAGGGTTAGTGTGAGGGTTAGTGTTCGGGTTAAGTTTAGTTTTAGTGTGAAGGTAAGGGTTAGTATGAGGTTTAGGGTTAGGGTTATGTTTAGGTTTAGAGTTAGTGTTAGGGTGCGGGTTAGGGTTAGGGTTAGGTTTAGGGTTAGAGTGAGGGTTAGGGTGAGGTTTAGTGTTACTGTTAGGTGTAGGGTTAGGTCTTGGGTTAGGGTGAGGGTAAGGGTTAGAGTGAGGTTTAGGGTTAGGGTTAGGGTTAGGGTGAGTGTTAGGGTTAGGGTGATGGTGAGGGTAAGTTTTAGGGTGAGAACTAAGGTTAGGGTTAGGGTTAGGGTTAGGGTAAGGTTTAGGTTTAGGGTAAGTTTGAGTGTGAGAGTTAGGTTTAGGATTAGGCTTAGCTGTAGGGTTAGGCTTAGGGTGAGCGTGAGGGTGAGTGCCAGGGTTAGGTATAGGGTGAGGGTGAGCCTTAGGGTGAGGGTGAGTGTGAAGTTGAATGTGAGGTTGAGGGTTAGGGTTTGGTTGAGTGTTAGGTTTAGGGTTAAGGTTAAGGTGAGGGTTAGGGTTAGGGTTAGGGTAAGGATGAGGGTTAGGCTTGGGTTAGGTTTAGGGTTAGGGTGAGGGTAAGTTTTAGGGTCAGTGTGAGGGTTAGGTTTAGGATTAGGTTTAGGGTTAGGGTGAGGGTTAGGGATAGGGTTAGTTTTAGGGTGAACGTTTTGGTTATGGTTAGGCTTAGGATTATGTTGAGGGTGAGGGTGAGGGTTAGGGTTAATGTGACGGTTAGGGTTAGCGTTAGGGTTAGGATGAGGGTTAGACTGAGAGTTAGGGTTAGGTTTGGGTGATGGTAAGAGTTAGGGTGAGGGTTAGGGTGAGGGTGAGGTTTAGGTTTAGGCTTGGGTTAGGGTGTGGGTTAGCGTTAGGGTTAGGGTTGGGGTTAGGGTGTGGTTTAGGGTGTGGGTAAGGGTTAGGGTGTGGGTAAGGGTTAGGGTGTGGGGAAGGTTTAGAGTGAGGGTTAGGGTGAGGGTGAGTGTTAGGGATAGCATTCGGGTTAAGGTTAGGTTTAGGGTGAGGTTTAGGGTTAGGGTTACAGTGAGAGTGAGGGTTAAGGTTAGCATTAGTGTTAGGGTTAGCGTAAGGGTGAGGTTTAGGGTTAGGTTGAGGGTGAGGGTGAGGCTTAGGGTTACGTTTAGGGTGAGGGTTAGGCTTAGGGTGAGGGTTATGGTTAACTTTAGGGTGAGGGTTAGGTTTAGGATTAGGCTTAGATGTTGGGTTAGGCTTAGGGTGATGGTGAGGGTGAGGTTCAGAGTTAAGTTTAGGATTAGGTTTATGGTATGGTTACGGATAGGTTGAGGATGAGGGTGAGGGTTAGGGTGAGGGTGATGGTGAGGGTGAGGGTGAGGGTAAGGGTTAGGTTCAGGGTGAGGAATAGGGTTATGGTTAGGGTAAGAGTGAGGGTGAGTGTGAGGGTGAGGTTGTGGGTGAGAGTGAGTGTTAAGGTTTAGGTGAGGGTCAGGTTTAGGTTTAGGGTGAGGGTTAGGGTTAGGGTTCGGGTTAGGATGAGGGTTAGGCTGAGAGTTAAGTTTGGGGTTAGGATAAGGATGAGGGTTTTGGTTAGGGTTAGGTTTAGAGTTAGGGTGAGGGTTAGGGTTAGTGTTTGGATGAGGGTTAGGGTTAGGCTGAGGGTGAGGTTGAGGGTGAGTGTGAGGTTAGGGTTAAAGTGAGGGCTAGGGTTAGGGTTAGCGTTAAGGTTAGGGTGAGGGTTAGGTTTAGGGTTAGGGTTAGGATGAGGGTTAGTCTGAGGGTTGGGGTTAGGATTTGGGCGAGGGTAAGGGTTAAGGTGAGGTTTAGGGTGAGGGTGAGGGTTAGGTTTAGGCTTTGGGTTAAAGTGAGAGTTATGGTTAGGGTGAGAGTGAGGGTTAGGGTTAGGGTTAGTGTGAGTGTTAGGGTTAGGTGAGGGTTAGGGATAGGGTGGGGGTTAGGGTTAGGGTCAGGGTTAGGGTAAGGGTTAGAGTTACGGTGAGGGTGAATGTGAGGGTTAGGGTTAGGTTTAGGGTTAGGTTTAGGGATAGGATGAGGGTGATTGTGAGTGTGAGGGTGAGTTTTAGGGTTAGGGTGAGGGTTAAGGTTAGGTTTAGGGTTAGGGTTGGGTTAAGGGTTAGGGTTAGCGTAAGGAAGAGGTTTTGGCTGAGGGTTAGTTTTATAGTTAGGGTGAGGTTTAGGGTTATTGTGAGGGTTAGAATGAGGGTTAGGCTGAGGGTTAGGGTTAGGGTTAGGGTGAGGTTAAGGTTAGGGTGAGGGTGAGGAATAGTTTTAGGATTAGGGTTAGGGTTAGGGTGTAGTTTAGGGATAGGTTTAGGATTAGGGTGAGGGTTAGGGTGAGGGTTAGGGTTAGGGTGAGGATTAGGGTGAGGGTGAGTTTTAAGGTGATGGTTAGGGTTAGGGTGAGGCTGAGGGTTAGGGTTAGGTTGAGGTTTAGGATTAGGGTGGTGTTTAGGGTGAGGGTGAGGTTTAGGGTGAGGATGAGTGTGAGGGTTAGGGTTAGGGTTTAGGTGAGTTTTAGGGTTAGGGTGAGGGCTAGGGTTAGGATTAGGGTTAGGGTGAGGTTTAGGTTTAGTGTGAGGGAGCGGGTGAGTGTTAGCTTTAGGTTTAGGCTTAAGTGTAGGGTTAGGCTTAGGGTGAGGGTGAGGGTGAGGGTCAGAATTAGGTTTAGGGTGAGGGTTAGGTTTATGGATAGGGTTAGGGTGAGGGTTAGGGTAAGGGTGATGTTGAGGGTGACGGTGAGTGTTAGGTTTAGATTGAGTGATAGGGTTATGGTTAGTGTTAGGGTGAGGGTGAGGGTGTGGGTTTCGGTGAAGGTGATTGTGAAGTTGAGAGTGAGCATGAGGGTTAGGGATTTGGTGAAGGTTAATTTTAGGGTTTGGGTTAAGGTTAGGTTGAGGGTTAGGGTTAGGGTTAGGATGATTGTTAGAGTGAGGGTTAGGTTTAGGGTTAGGGTGAGGGTAAGGTTTCGGGTGAGGATGAGCGTTAGGATTAGGATTAGGGTTAGTTTTAGGGTGAGGGTAAGGGATAAGATTAGGTTGAGGGTGAGGGTTTTGATTAGGGTTAGGTTTAGAGTTAGGGTGAGGGTGAGGTTTAGGGTTAGGTTTTGGATTAGGGTTAGGGTTAGGCTGAGGGTGAGGTTGAGGCTGAGGGTGACGGTTAGGGTGAGGGTTAGTGTTTGGGTTAGTCTTAGGATGAGGGTTAGGCTGAGGGTTAGGGTTAGGGTTCGGGTAAGGATAAGGGTTCGGGTGAGAGTGAGGGTTAGGGTTAGGCTTAGGGTTAGGGTGAAGGATAAGGTGAGGTTTAGTGTTAGGTTTAGGGTTAGGATTGGGATTAGATTGAGCGTTACGGTGTGGTTAAGGGTTAGGGTGAGGTTTAGGATGATGGTGATGGATAGGTTTAAGGAGAGGGTAAGGGTTACGGCGAGGCTTAGGGTGAGGCTGAGGGTTAATGTAGCATTAGGGTTATGGTGAGGGTGAGGGTTAGGGTGAAGGATAGGGTTAGGGTTAGGGATAGGGTGAGGATTAGGTTTAGGGTTAGGTTTAGGGTGATGGTTAGGCTGAGGGGTAGGGTTAGTGTTAGTGTTAGGGTGTGGGTTAATCTTAGGGTTAGGGTTAGGGTGAGGTTGAGGGTGAGGGTAAGGGTTAGGGTGAGGGTGATGGTGAAGTTGAGGTTTAGTGTTAGCATTAGGGTTAGGTTTAGGGTTAGGGTTAGGATTAGGCTTAGGGTGAGGGTGAAGGTTAGGATGAGGGTGAGTTTTAGGGTGTATGTGACGGTTAGGGTTAGGGTGAGGATTAAGGTGATGGTGAGGGTTAGGGTGAGGGTTACGTTTAGTGTGAGGGTTAGGTTTAGGGTGATATTTAGGGTGAGGGTGAGGTTTAGGGTGAGGATTAGTGTAAAGGGGAGGATTACAGTTAGGGTTAGGATGAGGGTTAGGTTTAGGTTTATGTTTAGGGTGAGGGTGAGGGTTAGGATGAGCGTGAGAGTGAGGGTGAATATTTAGGTGAGGATTAGGGTTAGGGTTAATGTTAGGGTGAGGGTGAGGGTTAGAGTTAGGGTTATGGACATTGTTAGGTTTACCGTGAGGTTTAGGGTTAGGTTTAGGGTGAGGGTGAGGGTGAGGGTTACGGTTACGGTGAGTTTTAGGGTGAGGGTTAGGGTGAGTTTATGTGTGAGGATTAGTGTTAGGGTTAGGGTTATGTTGAGGGTAAGGGTTAGGGTGAGGTTTAGGGTGAGAGTGAGGGTTAGGGTTAGCGTTAGCGTTAGGGTGAGGGTTAGGGTTACGGTTAGGTTGAGGGTTAGGTTTAGGGTGATATTTAGGCTGACAGTGAGGTTTCGGCTGAGTATTAGGGTTAGGGTGAGGATTATGGTTAGGGTGAGGGTGAGGGTGAGGATTAGGTTTATGTTTAGGGTGAGGGTAAGGGTTAGGGTGATGGTGAGGATGAGCGTAAGTGTGAAGGTGTAGGTGAGGGTTAGGGTTACGGTGAGGGTAACGGTGATGGTGAGGTTTAGGGTGAAGGTGATGGTTAGGGTTAGGTTTAAGGTGAGGGTTAGGTTAGGTTTAGGCTGAGGTGTAGGGTGAGGGGTAGGGTTAGGGTTAGGGTGAGGGTTATGTTTAATGTGACAGTTAGGGTTAGGGTTAGGGTTAGGGTTAGTGTGAAGTTAGGTAGGGCTTAGGGTGAGAGTGGGGATTAGGGTTAGCTTTAGTGTTAGGGTGAGGGTTAGGGTGAGGGTTAGGATGAGGGTGA
Source organism: Dipodomys merriami (assembly GCF_024711535.1). NCBI lineage: Eukaryota > Metazoa > Chordata > Mammalia > Rodentia > Heteromyidae > Dipodomys > Dipodomys merriami. The sequence goes on along the minus strand of NW_027206324.1, from coordinate 5,683,955 downwards.
GGCTTAGGTTGAGGGTGAGGGTTAGAGTTAGGTTTAAGTGAGGGTTAGGGTTATGGTGAGGTTTAGGATTAGGTTTAGGGTGAGGGTTAGAGTTCAGGTGAGCTTGAGTGTTAGGGTGTGGGTGATGGTTAGGGTTAGGTTGAGGGTTAAGGTGACGGTTAGGGTTAGGGTGAGGGTGAGAGTTACGGTTAAGGTGAGCATTAGGGTGAGGGTTAGGATTAGGGTATGTGTGAGGATTAGGGTTAGGGTTAGGGTTATGGTGATGGTAATGGTTAGGGTGAGGTTTAGGGTGAGGTTGAGGGTGAGGGTTAGGGTTAGTTTTATGGTTAGGGTGATGTTACGGTGAGGTTTAGGCTTATGGTGAGGGTGAGGATTAGGGTTAGGGTTAGGGTGAGGGTTGGAGTTAGTGTGAGTGTTCGGGATAGGGTTGGGTTTAAGGTGAGGGTCAGGGTTATGGTGAGGTTTAGAGTTAGGTTGAGGGTGAGGGTGAGGTTTAGGGTTAGGATTAGGGTTAGGGTTAGGGTTAGGCTGAGGGTGAGTCTGAGGGTGAGGGATAGGAATAGGTTGAGGATTAGGGTTAGTGTAAGGGTCAGGTTGAGGCTTAGGGTTAGAATTAGGAAGAGGGTTTGGTTCAGGGTTAGGGTTAGGGTGAGGGTGAGGGTTAGGGTTAGTGTTGGGGTTAGGGTGAGGGTTAGTTTGAGAGGTAGGTTTAGGGATAGGGTTAGGGTGATGTTTAGGTTTAGGGTGAGGGTTAAGGTTAGGGTTAGGGTGAGGGTTAAGTTGAGCATTAGAGTGAGGGTTAGGGTTAGGTTTAGGGTTAGGGTGATGGTTAGGGTGAGGTTTAGTGTTAGTGTTAGGGTTAGGGTTAGTGTGAGCGTTAGGGGGAGGTTTAGGGTTAGAGTGAGGGTTAGGGAGAGGTTGAGGGTTAGGGATAGTGTAAGGGTTAGGATTAGGTTTACAGTTAAGGTTAGGGTTAGGTTTGGGATTAGGTTGAGGGTGAGGGTTATGGTTATCCTTACGGTTAGGGTTAGGTTTAGGGTGAGGGTTAGGGATAGGGTTAGAGTTAGGATGAGGGTGAGGGTGAGGGTTAGGGTTAGGTTTAGGGTGAGGGTTAGTATTAAGGTGAGGGTTAAGGTTAGGGTGACGGTGAGGGTAAGGGTTAGGGTGAGGGCTAGGTTTAGGGTTAGGGTTAGGTTGAGGTGAAGGTTTAGGGTGAGTGTGAGGTTGAGGGTTTGGTTTAGGATGAGGCTTAGGTTTAGGGTTAGGCTTTGGGTGAGGGTGAGGTTGAGGGTAAGAGTTAGGTTTAGCGTGAGGGTTAGTGTTATGGTTAGGGTTACGGTGAGGGTGAGGGTTTGGGTGATGGTAAGGGTGCGGGTGAGGTTGAGGGTTAGGTATAGAGTGAGGGTTAGGGTTATGGTTAAAGTGAGGGTGAGGTTTAGGGTGAGTGTTAGGGTGAGTTTGAGGTTTAGGGTTTGCATTAGGATAAGGGTTAGTGTTAGGCTGAGTTTTAGCCCTAGGATTAGGGTGAGGGTGAGGTTGAGGATGAGTGTGAGGTTTAGGCTGAAGTGTAGGGTTAGGGTTAGGGATAGGGTAAGGATTAGGGTTAGGGTTAAGTTTAGGGTGAGTGTTATGCTGAAGGGTAGGTTTCGGGTTAGGGTGAGGGTTAGGGTTAGTGTTAGGGTTAGGGTTAGCGTTAGGGTGAGGTTGAGGGTGAGGGTAAGTTTTAGGGTGATGGTTAGGGTGAGGTTGAGGTTTAGGGTTAGCATTAGGTTTAGAGGTAGCCTTAGGCTAAGTTTTAGGGTTAGGATTAGGGTTGGGGTGTGGGTGAGGGCTAGTGTTAGCAATAGGGTTAGGTTTAGGATTAGGGTTAGTGTGAGGGTTAGGGATAGGCTTATGGTAAGGATGAGGGTAAGGGTTAGGGTTGTGGTGAGGGTGAGGGTGAGGGTTAGGGTTAGGGTTAGTTTTAGCGTGAGGGCTAGGGTGAGGGTTTGGTTGAGGGATATTGTGAGGGTATTAGTTTCGGTTAGGAAAGGCTTAGAGTTAGGGTTAGGGTGAGGATTTGGGTGAGGCTGAGGTTTAAGTTGAGGATTAGGGTTAGGGTGAGGATTAGGGTCAGGGTTAGGTTAAGGGTGAGAATTAGGGTGATTTTTAGGGTGAGGGTAAGGTTTAGGGCGTGGGTGAGGGTGAGGGTGAGGGTTAGGGTGTAGGTGAGGGTTAGGGTTAGGGTGAGGGTTAGGGTTAGGGTTATGTTAGGGTGAGGTTTAGGTTTAGCTTGAGGGTGAGGGTGAAGGTTAGGTATAGGATTACGCTTAGGTGTAGGGTTAGGCTTAGTGTGAGGGTCAGAGTTAGGGTTTAGGGTTAGGTTTAGGGTTATGGTTCGGGTTAGGGTGAAGGTGAGGGTTAGGGTTAAGGTTTGGGTTAGGGTGAGGTTTAGGGTGAGGGTGAGGGTTAGGATTGGGATTACGGTTAGTTTTAGGGTGAGGGTAAGTGATAGGGTTAGGGTTAGTCTGAGGGTGAGGATTAGGGTTAGGTTTAGAGTTAGGGTGAGGGTGAGGTTTAGGGTTAGGTTTTGTATTAGGTTTAAGGTTAGTGTAAGGCTGAGGGTGAGGTTGAGGATGAGGGTGACGGTTAGGGTGAGGGTTAGGTTTAGGGTTAGTTTTATGATGAGGGTTAGGCTGAGCGTTAGGGTTATTGTTCGGGAAAGGATAAGTGTTAGGGTGGGAGTGAGGTTTAGGGTTAGGCTTAGGGTTAGGGTGACGGTTAGTGTGAGGTTTAGTGTTAGGTTTAAGTTTAGGGTTAGTGTGAGTGTTAGCGTTAGGGTAAGGGTTAGGATGAGTGTTAGGGTGATGGTGAGGGATAGGGTTAAGGTGAGGGTAAGGGTTAGGGCGAGTTTTAGGGTGAGGCTGAGGGTTAATGTAGCATTAGGTGTACGGTGAGGGTGAGGGTTATGGTGAGGCTTAGCATAAGTGTTAGGGATTGGGTGACTATTAGGGTTAGGGTTAGGTTTAGGGTGACGGTTATGCTAAGGGGTAGGGTTAGGGTTAGTGTTAGGGTGAGGGTTAGGGTGTGGGTTAATGTTAGGGTTAGGGTTAGGGTGAGGTTGAGGGTGAGGGTAAGGGTTAGGGTGAGGGTTATGGTGAGGTTGAGGTTAAGGGTTAGCATTAGGGTTAGGTTTAGGTTTAGGGTTAGGGTTAAGATTAGGGTTAGGGTGAGGGTGAGGGCTAGTGTTACCATTAGGGTTAGGATTAGGCTTAAGGTGAGGGTGAGGTTTAGGGTGAGGGAGAGGGTTAGTTTGAGGGTTAGGGTGAGGGTGAGGTATTTGGTTAGGAAAGGCTTAGGGTTAGGGTTAGGGTGAGAATTAGGGAGAGGGTGAGGTTTAAGTTGAGGATTAGGGTTAGGGTGAGGATTGGGGTTAAGGTTAGGGTTTGGGTTAGGGTTAGGGTGATGTTTAGGGTGAGAGTGATGGTTAGGGTGAGGGTGAGGCTGAGAGTGCGGGTGAGGGTGTAGGTGAGGGTTAGGGTGATGTTGATGGTTGGGGTGATGGTGAGGGTGAGGGTAAAGGTGAGGGTGAGGGTTCGGTTAGGGTTAGGGTGAGGGTTAGGGTTAGGGTTAGGGTTAGTGTGAGGATACGGGTTAGGGCGAGGGTTAGGGTGAGAGTGAGGGTTAGGTTTAGCGTTAGGGTTAGGGTTAGGTTTAGGATGAGGGTTAAGGTGAGGTTTAGGGTTAGTATGAGGTTGAGGGTTAGAGTTAGGTTTAGGGTGAGGGTTAGGGTTAGGGTTAGGGTTAGAGTGAGGGTTAGTGTGAGGGTTAGGGTTAGGATGAGGGTTAGGCTGAGAGTTAAGTTTTGGGTTAGGGTGAGGGTGAGGGTTAGGTTTTGGATTAGGGTTAGGGTTAGGGATAGGGTTATGATTAGTGTGAGGGTTTTGGTTAGGTTTAGGTTTAGAGTTAGGGTGAGGGTTAGGGTTAGTGTTTGGATTAGTGTTAGGATTAGGGTTAGGCTGAGGGTGAGGTTGAGGGTGAGGTTGAGGGTGAGGGTGAGGGTTAGGGTTAATGTGAGGTTTAGGGTTAGGATTAGCTTTAAGGTTAGGGTGAGGGTTAGGTTTAGGTTTAGGGTTAGAATGAGGGTTAGGCTGAGGGTTAGGTTTAGGTTTCAGGTAAGGGTAAGGGTTAGGGTGAGTTTTAGGGTGAAGGTGAGGGTTAGGTTAAGGCTTAGGGTTAGGGTGAGGGTTAGGGTTAGGGTAAGGGTGAGGGTGAGGTTTAGGGTGACGGTGAGGGTGAGGGTTAGGGTTAGGTGAGGGTTAGGGATAGGGTTGGGGTTAGGTTGAAGTTTAGGGTTAGGGTTAGGGTTAGAATTAGGGTGAGGGTGAGTGTGAGGTTTAGGGTTAGGTTTAGGGTTAGGTTAGGGTTAGGCTGAGGGTGAGGGTGAGGGTGAGGGTGAGGTTTAGGGTTAGGATGAGGGTTAGATTTTGGGTTAGGGTTAGGGTTGGGTTGAGGGTTACGTTTAGGGTTAGGAAGTGGGTTTGGCTGAGGGTTATGTTTATGGTTAGGGTGAGGTTTAAGGTTAGTGTGAGGGTCAAGATGAAGGTTAGGCTGAGTGTTAGTGTTAGGGTTGGGGTGAGGGTAAGGGTTAGGTTGAGAGTGAAGTTTAGTTTTAGGGTTAGGTTTATGATTAGGGTGAGGGTAAGGGATAGGGTTAGGATTAGGGTGAGGGTTAGGGTGAGAGTTAGGTTTAGGGTTAGGATTAGGGTGAGGGTGAGGTTTAAGGTGAGGGTTAAGGTTAGGATGATGACTAGGATTAGGTTTAGGGTGAGGTTTATGATTAGGGTGATACTTAGGGTGAGGGTGAGGATTAGTGTGAGGGTGAGGGTGAAGGTGTAGTTGAGGGTTAGGGTTAGGTTGAGGGTTAATGTGACGGTGACGGTGAGGGTTAGGGTGAAGTTGAGGGTTTGGGATAGGGTTAGTATGTGGGTTAGGATTAGGGTTATGATTTGGGTGAGGGGTAGGGTGAGGGGTAGGGTTCGGGTTATGTTGAGGGATAGGGTTAATGTGAGGATTACGGTTAGGGTTAGGGTTAGTGTGAGGATAAGGATAATATTGAGGTTTAGGGTGAGAGTGAGGTTTAGGGTTAGCATTAGGGTTAAGGTGAGGGTTATTGTGAAGATTAAGGTGAGGGTTAGGTTTAGTATGAGGGTGAGGGTTAGAGTTAGGTTTAGATTGAGGGTTAGGGTTAGGGTGAGGTTTAGGTTTCGGTTAGGGTGAGGGTTCGGGTTCGGGTTCGGGTGAGTTTTAGGGTGTGGGTGACGGTTAGGGTTAGGGTGAGGGTTAGGGTTACGGTGAGGATTAGGGTTAGGGTTAGGGTTAGGGTTATAGTGAGGGTAAGGGATAGGATGAGGTTTACGTTGAGGGTGAGTTTTAGGGATAGCGTTAGTGTTAGGGTGAGGGTTAGGGTGAGGGTTAGGATCCAGGTTAGGTAAGGTGAGGGTGAGGGTTATCGTTAGGTTTAGGGTTAGGTTTAGGGTGAGGGTAAGGTTTAGGGTGAGCGTTAGGGTGAGGGTGAGGGTTAGGGTTAAGTTGAGGGCTAGGGTGAGCGTTAGGGTGAGATTTCAGTTGAGGGTTAGGGTTAGGGTTAGGGTGAGGTTGAGGTTGAGGGTGAGACTTAGGGTTAGGTTTAGGGTGAGGATGAGGTTTAGATTGAGGTTTAGTGTTACTGTTAGGGTTAGGATTAGGGTGAGGGTAAGGGTTAGAGTGAGGTTTTCGGTGAGGTTGAGGGTTAGGGATAGCATTAGCGTTAAGGATAGGTTTAGGATGAGGGTTAGGGTTAGTGATAGGGTTACGGTGAGGGTGAGGGTTAGGGTTAGGGTTAGGGTGAGGGTTAGGGTTAGGGTTAGTGTGACGGTGAGGGTAAGGGATAGGGTGAGGACTAGGGTTAGGTTTAGGTTTAGGGTAAGGTTTAGGTTTAGGGTGAGGGTGAGAGTGAGAGTTAGGTTTAGGATTAGGCTTAGGTGTAGGGTTCGGCTTAGGGTGAGGGTGAGCGTGAGTGTCAGAGTTAGGTTTAGGGTGAGGGTTAGGGTTAGTGTTAGGGTTACGGTGAGGGTGAGAGTTAGGTTTAGGGTGACGGTGAGGGCAAAGGTCAGGGTGAGGGCTAGGTTTAGGTTTAGGGTTAGGTTGAGGTTTAGGTTTAGGGTGAGTGTGAGGTTGAGGGTTTGGTTTAGGATGAGGCTTAGGTGTAGGGTTCGGCTTAGTTTGAGGGTGAGGGTGAGTGTCAGAGTTAGGTTAAGGGTGAGGGTTAGGGTTATGGTTATTTTTAGGGTGAGGGTGAGGGTGAGGGTTAGGGTGAGGTGAGGGTCAGGTTGAGGGTGAGGGTGAGGGTTAGGGTTTGGGTGAGGGTTAGGGTTAGGGTTAAGTTTAGGGTGAAGGTTTGGGTTAGTGTCAGTGATAGGATTATGATTAGGCTGAGGGTTAGGTTTAGGTTTAGGGTGAGGGTAAGTGTTAGGGTGAGGGTGAGGGTTAGGTTTAGGATTAGGGTTAGGGTTAGGGCGAGGGTTAAGGACAGGGTTAGGATTAGGGTGAGCGTTTTATTTAGGGTTAGGTTTAGAGTTAGGGTGAAGGTGAGGGTGAGGGTTAGCGTTTGGATTAGGGTTAGGGTTATGCTGAGGTTGATGTTGAGCGTGAGGGTTAGGGTTAATGTGAGGGTTAGAGTTAGGGTTAGCTTTAATGTTAGGGTGAGGGTTAGGGTTAGGGTTAGGATGAGGGTAAGGGTTAGAGTTAGGGTTAGGGTGAGGGTAAGGGTTAGGGTGAAGTTTTGGGTGAGAGTGAGGGATAGGCTTATGGTCAAGGGAAGGGTTAGGGGCGAGGTTTCGGGTGAGGTTGAGGGCTAATGTTAGCATTAGGGTTATGGTGAGTGTGAGGATTAGGGTTAGAGTTAGGGTTATGTTTTGGGATATGGTGAGGATTAGGGTTAGGATTAGTTTTCCGGTGAGGGGTAGGTTGAGGGGTAGCGTTAGGGTTACAGTTAGGGTGAGGGTTAGAGTTAGGGTGACAGTAAGGGTAAAGGAGAGGTTTAGGATGAGGATTAGGGTTAGGGTTAAGGTGAGGGTGAGGATTAGATTGAGGATTAATGTTAAGTTTAAAGTGAGGTTTAGGGTGAGGATGAGGGTTAGGGTTAGGGTGAGGGCTAGGGTGAGGGTGAGGGTTAGGGATAGGGTTAGGTTTAGGTTTAGGGTTAAGGTGAAGTTTAGGGTTAATGTGAGGGTTAGTGTTAGGACTAGGTTTAGACGTAGGGTGAGGGTAAATGTTAGGGTGAGTGTTAGCGTTAGGGTGAGGGTTATAGATAGGGTTAGTGTTAGTGTTAGGTTCAGGGTTATTGTTAGGGTTAGGGTTAGGGTTACAGTTACGGTTAGGGTGAGGGTGAGGGTTAGGGTTTATGTGAGGGTTAGGGTTAGGATGAGGGCTAAGGTTAGGTTTAGGGTTAGGGTGAGGTTTAGATTTAGTGTGAGAGTGAGGGTGAGGGTCAGAGTTAGTTTAGGGTGAGGGTTAGGTTTATGGATAGGGTTAGGGTGAGGATGAGGGTTAGGGTGAGGGTGATGGTGAGGGTGAGGGTGAGGGTTAGGTTTAGGGGGAGGGATAGGCTTATGGTTGCGGTTAGGGTGAGTGTGAGTGTGTGGGTTACGGTGAGCTTGATGGTGAGATTGAGAGTGAGGGTGAGGGTTAGGATTTGGGTGAAGGTTAAGTTTAGGGTTTGGGTTAATGTTAGGTTGAGGGTTAGGGTTAGGGTTAGGATGAGGGTTAGGCTGAGGGTTAGGTTTAGGGTTAGGGTGTGGGTAAGGGTTAATGTGAGGGTGAGGGTTAGGATTAGGGTTAGGGTTAATTTTAGGGTGAGGCTTTTGGTTAGGGTTAGGTTTAGAGTTAGGTTGAGGTTGAAAATTAGGTTTAGGTTTTGGATTAGGGTTAGGGTTAGGCTGAGTGTGAGGTTGAGGGTGAGGGTGAGGGTGACGATTAGGGTGAAGGTTAGTGTTAGGTTTAGATTTAGGATGAGGGTTAGGCTGAGGGTTAGGGTTAGGTTTCGGGTAAGGGTAAGGGTTCGGGTGAGAGTGAGAGTTAGGGTTAGGCTTAGGGTTAGGGTGACGTTTAGGGTGAGGTTTAGTTTTAGGGTTAGCTTTGGTGTTAGATTGAGCGTTAGGGTGTGGGTAAGGGTAAGGGTGAGGTTTAGGATGATGGTGAGGGATAGGGTTAAGGTGAGGGTAAGGGTTACAGCGAGGCTTAGGGTGAGGCTGAGTGTTAATGTAGCATTAGGGGTACGGTGAGGGTGAGGGTTAGGGTGAAGGTTAGTGTTAGGGTTAGGGATAGGGTGAGGATTAGGGTTAGGGTTAGGGTTAGGGTGACAGTGAGGCTGAGGGGTAAGGGTTAGGGTTAGTGTTAGGGTGAGGGTTAGGGTGTGGGTTAATGTTAGGGTTAGGGTTAGGGTGAGGTTGAGGGTGAGGGTAAGGATTAGCGTGAGGGTTATGGTGAGGTTGAGGTTTAGTGTTAGCATTAGGTTTAGGTTTAGTGTTAGGGTTAGGGTTAGGATTAGGGTTAGGGTGAGGGTGAGGGTTAGGATGAGGGTGAGTTTTAGGGTATATTTGATGGTTATTGTTAGGGTGAGGTTTAAGGTGAAGGTGAGGGTTAGGGTGAGGGTGAGGGTTACGGTTAGGGTGAGGGTTAGGGTTAGGGTGATGTTTAGGGTGAGGGTTAGGTTTAGGGTGAGGATTAGTGTAAGGGGAAGGATTAGTGTTAGGGTTAGGGTGAGGGTTAGGTTTATGTTTAAGGTGAGGGTGAGGGTTATGATGAGGGTGAGGGTGAGGGTGAAGGTTTAGGTGAGGATTAGTGTTAGGGTTAATGTTAGGGTGAGGGTGAGGGTTAGAGGTTGGGTTAGGGACAGGGTTAGGGTTGGGGTGAGGGTGAGGGTGAGGGTTACGGTTACGGTGAGCTTTAGGGTTATGGTTAGGGTGAGTTTAGGTGTGAGGATTAGTGTTAGGGTTAGGGTTATGTTGAGGGTAAGGGTTAGGGTGAGGTTTAGGGTGAGAGTGAGGGTTAGGGTTAGGGTGAGGGTTAAGATTAGGGTAAGGGTTAGGATGATGGTTAGGCTGAGGGTTAGGGTTAGGGTTAGGGTGAGGTTTAGGGCTAGGTTTAGGGTTAGAATAAGTGTTAGTCTGAGGGTTAGTGTTAGGCTTAGTCTGAGGGTTAGGTTTAGGGTTAGGGTGAGGGTAAAGTTTAGGATGACGGTTAGGGTGAGTGTGAGGGTTATGGTTAGGGTGACGGTTAAGGTGAGGGTGAGGGTTAGGGTTAGCATTAAGGTTAGGGTGAGGGTGAGGGTTAGGGTGAGGGTTTGGGTTAAGGTTAAAGATAGGGTGAGGATTAGGTTTAGGTTTAGGTTTAGGGTGAGTGTTAGGCAGAATGGTAGCCTTAGGGTTAGGGTGAGGGTTTAGTTTAGTGTTAGGGTTAGGGTTAGGGTTAGAGTGACGGTAAGGGTTAGGGTGAGGTTTAGGGTGAGTGTGAGGATTAGGGTTAGCATTAGGTTTAGCATTAGGGTTAGGATGAGTGTTAGGGTTAGGGTGAAGGAGAGGGTGAAGGTTAGTATTAGGGTGAGGTTTAGGATTAGGGTTAGGGTGAGGGTGAGGTTTAGGGTGAAGGTAAGTGTTACGGTGAGGGTTAGGGTGAGGCTGAGGTTTAGGGTTAGCATTAGGGTGAGGGTGAGGGTGAGGGTTAGTGTGAAGTTTTGGGTTAAGGTTATGGATAGGGTGAGGAATAGGGTTAGGGTTAGGTCGAGGGTGAGGGTTAGGTTGAGGGGTAACATTAGAATTTGGGTGAGGGTTAGGTTTAGTGTGAGGGTTAGGGTTAGGGTTAGGGTGACAGTAAGGGTTAGGGTGATGGTTAGGGTGAGTGTGAAGTAGGGTGAGAGTTAGGGTTAAGGTGAGAGTTAGGGATAGGTTTAGGGTTAGGTTGAGGGTTAGGGTTATGGTTAGGATTAGAGTTAGGGTGAGGGTAAGGCTTAGGGTGAGGGTTAGGGTGAGGTTGAGGTTTAGGGTTAGGGTGAAGGTGAGGGTAAGTATTATTGTGAGGACTAGGGTTAGGGTTAGGGTTAGGGTGAGTGTTAGGGTAATGTTGAGGGAGAGGGTGACGGTTAGGTTCAGTATTAGGGTTACGGTTAATGTGAGGGTTAGTGATAGGGTTATGGGTATTGTGAGGGTTAGAGTTAGGGTTAAGGTGAGGGTTAGTCTGAGAGTTATGGTTAGGGTTAGGGTGAGGGTTAGGCTTAGTGTGAGGATTATGGTTAGGGTGAGCGTTAGGGTTAGGTTCAGGGTTAGGGTGAGGGTGAGTGTGAGGGGGAGGGCTAGGTTGAGGGTTTGGGTAAGGGTGAGGGTGAGGTTTTCCGTTAGGTAAGGTTTAGGGTTAGGTTTAGGGTGAGGATTATGGTGAGTTTGTGGGTTCGGGTTAGGGTGAGGGTGAGGGTGAGGGTTAGTGTTAGGATGAGGGTTAGGGTTAGGGTGAGGGTGAGGGTGAGGGTTAGGCATAGGGTTAGTGTGAGGGTTAGGGTTACGGTGAGGGTTATGGTTAGGGTGAGGGTTAGGGTTAGGGGTAGTGTGAGGGTTAGGTTTAGGGTGATGTTTAGTGTGAGTGTGAGGGTTAGGTTGAGGGTGAGTGTTCGGGTGAGAGTTAGGGTTAGGGTTAGCGTTAGGGATAGGGTTAGGGTGAGGGTAAGGTTTAGAGTGAGAGTTTGGGTGAGGGTGAGAGTTAGGTTGAGGGTGAGGTTTAGGGTTAGCGAGAGAGTGAGGGTTAGGTTTAGGTTTAGGGTAGTGTGAGGGTTCAGGTTAGGTTGAGGGTTAGGGTTAGGTTTAGGGTTAGTATAAAGATAGGGTGATGGTTAGGGTTACGGTTAGTGTGATTGTTAGGTTTATGGTTAGGATTTGGGTTAGGTTGAGGGTAAATGTTAGGGTGAGGGTTAGGGTGATGCTGAGGGTTAGGGTTAGGGTGAGGGTTAGGTTCAGGGTTAGGATTAGGGTTACAGTTAGGGTAAGGCTGAGGGGGAAGGGGAGGTTGAGGGTGAAGGTTAGGGTTAAAGTTAGGGATAGGGTGAGGATTTGGGTTACAGTTAGATTTAGGTTTAGGGTTAGGCTGAGGGGTAGGGTTAGGGTTAGGGTTGAGTGTTAGGTTTAGTGTGAGGTTTAGGGTTAGGGTTAGGGTGAGGGTTAGGTTTAGTGTGTTGGTTAGGGATAGGGTTAGGGTGAGGGTAAGGGTTAGGGAGAGGGTGAGGTTTAGGGTTAGCATTAGGTATAAGGTTAGGATTAGGATGAGGTTTAGGGTTATGGAGAGGGTGAGGGTGAGGTTTAGGGTTAGGATGAGGGTTAAGGTTAGTATGAGGGTGAGGTTTAGGTTTAGGGTGAGGGTTAGGGTGAGGGTTAGGCTTAGGGTGAGAGTCAGGGTGAAGGTTAGGTTTATGTTGAGGCTTAGGGTTAGGGTGAGGGTTAGGGTTAGGGTTAGGCGAGAGTTATGGTTAGGGTGATATTTTTTGTGAGGGTGAGTGTTCGTGTGAGGGTGGGTGTTCGTGTGAGAGTGAGGGTTCTGGTGAGGGTGAGGATTAGGGTGTGGTGAGGGTTAGGTTTAGGATGAGAGTCAGGGTGAGGTGTAGGGATAGGGTTAGGGTTAGGTTTAGTGTGAAGATTAGGGTTAGGGTTATTGTTAGGGTTAGTATGAGGATAAGAGTTAGGGTGTGGTTTAGTGTGAGGGTGAGCGTTAGGCTTAGCTTTAGGGTTAGGGTGAGGTTTAGGATGAGATTTAGGTTTAGGGTGAGTGTTATGTTTAGGATTAGTGTGAGGGTTAGGGTTAGGGTGATGTTTAGGGTGAGGTTGAGGATTAATGTGAGGGTGAGGGTGAGGGTGCGGGTGCGTGTGAGGCTGAGGGTGAGGGTGAGAGTTAGGGTTAGGTTTAGGGTGAGTGTGAGGGTTAGTGTTAGGATTAGGGTTAGAGTTAGGCTGAGGGTGAGGATGAAATTGAGGGTGAGGTTTAGGGTTAGAGTTAGGGTGAGGTATCAGGTTAGTGTGAGGTTTAGGGTGAGGCTGAGTGTGAGGTTGAGGGTTAGGATTATGGTTAGGGTGAGGGTGAGGGTTTGGTTTAGGTTTAAGGTGAGGGTTAGGGTTAGTGTGAGGGTTAGGGGGAGGGGGAGGGTTAGTGTGATGATGAGGGTCAGGATGAGTGTGAGTGTTAGAATGAGGGTGAGGGTGAGGGTGAGGGTAAGGGTTAGGATTAGGTTAGGGTGAGTTTTAGTGTTAGGGTAGGGTTATTGTTAGGGTTGGGAATAGGGTTAGGTGAGGGTAAGGGTGAGTGTTAGCGTTTTGGTTAGGGTTAGGGTTAGGGTGAGGGTGTGGTTGAGGGTTAGGGTTAGGATTAGGGTTAGGGTTAGGGTAAGGCTGAGGCGGAAGGGGCTGTTGAGGGTGAGGTTTACGGTTAGGGTTAGGGTTAGCATGAAGGTTACTGTTAGGTTAAGGGTTAGTATTAGGGTTAGGCTGAGGGTGAGGGTTATGGTTGGTGTGAGTGTTAGGTTTAGGGTTAGGGTTTGGGTTAGGTTGAGGGTAAAGTTTAGGGTGAAAGTTAGGGAGAGGGTGAGGTTTAGGGTTATGTTGAGGGTTCGGGTGAGGGTTAGGTTTAGGGTTATGGTTAAGGTTAGCGTGATGGTTAGGGTGAAGGTTAGGTTTAGGTTTAGGGTGAGGGTGAGGCTTAGGTTTATGATGAGGGTTAGGGTGAGTGTTCGGGTTTGGGTTAGGGTTAGGGTGAGGGTGAGTGTGAGGTTTAGGGTTAGGGTTTTTGTTAGGCTGAGGTGAGGGTGAGGTGAGTGTTAGGGTTGGGGTTAGGTTGAGGGTTAGTGTTAGTGTGATTGTTAGTGTGAGGGTGACTATAACGGTTAGGGTGATGATTAGGGTGAAGTGACGGTTAGGTTTAGGGATATGGTTAGGGTGAGGTTTTGTGTTAGGGTGAGGGTTAGGCTGCATGTGAGGGTTAGGGTTAGGGTTAGTTTTAGGATGAGGGTTATGGTTGGTCAGTGGGTTAGGGTGAGGGTGAGGGTTAGGGTTAGCATTAGGGTTAGGATGAGGGTGAGGGTTAGGGTTAGGTTAGGGTGAGGGTGAGGGTGAAGGTGAGAGTGAGGGTTAGGGTTGGTGTTAGTTTTAGTGTTAGGTTTAGGGTGAGGTTGAGTGTTAGGTTTAGCATTAGGGTTAGGGTGAGGGTGAGGGTTAGGGTTAGAATTAGGGTTAGGGTGAGCGATAGGGATAGGTTTAAGGTTAGGGTTAGGGTGAGGGTGAGTTTTAGGGTGAGGCTGAGTATGAGGTTGAGGGTTAGGATTATGGTTCGGGTGAGGGTGAGGGTGTAGGTGAGGGTTAGGTTTAGGATTAGTGTTAGCGTTAGGGTTAAGCTGAGGGTGAGCTTGCGGGTGAGGGTGAGGGTTTGGTTTAGGTTTAAGGTGAGGGTTAGGGTTAGTGTGAGGGTTAGGCTGAGGGGGAGGGTTAATGTTACGGTTAGGGTGAGTGTTAGTGTGAGGGTTAGGGTTAGGGTTAGGGTTAGGTTGTGGATAAGTGTTAGAGTGATGGTTAGGATGAGGGTTAGGGTTAGTTTGAGGGTTAGAGTTAGGTTTAGGGTTAGGGTGAGGGTTAGGGTTAGTGTGAGCGTTAGAGTTAGGGTTAGGGCTAGGATGAGGCTAAGGCTTAGGGTTAGGTTTAGGGTGAATTTGAGGGTTAGTTTGAGGGTTATTGTTAGGTTTAGGGTAAGGTTTATGGTGAGGTCTAATCTGAGGTTGAGGCTTATGGTGAAGGTGATGGTGAGGGTGAGCTTTTCGGTTAGATAAGGGTTAAGATTAGGGTTAGGGTGATGATTAGGGTGAGGATCAGGGATAGGATGAAGTTTAGGGTTAGAGTGATGGTTAGGGTTAGTGTGAGGTTTAGGGTTAAGGTTAGGGTTAGGGTGAGTTTTAGGGTTCGGGTTTGCATTAGGGTTAGGGTGAGGGTTAGGGTGTTTTTGAGGGTTAGGGTTAGGGTTAGGATTAGTGTTAGGGTGAGGGTGAGCGTTAGGTTTAGTGTTAGTATGAGGTTTAGGATAAGGGGTAGGTTTAGGATTAGGGTGAATGTCAGGATTAGGGTGATGGTTAGGGTAATGGTAAGGGATAGGGTTAGGGTGAGGTTAAGGATTAGAGTGAGGGTTAGGGTTAGTGTTAGGTTTAGGGTGATGGTGAGGGTTAAGGGTGAGGGTGAGGCTGAGGGTGAGGGTTAGGGATAGGGTAATGTTTAGTGTTAGGGATAGTTTGAGGATTAGGCTGAGGGTGATGGTGAGGGTGAGGGTGGGGTTGAGGTTAAGTGTGAAGGTTAGGGTTAAGGTTAGTTTTAGGGTGAGGGTAGGGTGAGGATGAGGGTTAGGGTGAGGTTTAGGGTAGGGTTAGGGTGAGGGTGAGGGTTCGGTTAGTGTGAGTTTTAGGGTGTGGGTGACATTTAGGGTTAGGATGAGGGTTAAGGTGATGTTGAGGGTTAGGGTGAGGGTGAGGGTTACGGTTACAGTGAGGATTAGTGTTCGGGTTGGTTTTAGGGTTATTGTGAGGTAAGGGTTAGTATGAGGTTTAGGGTGAGGCTGAGGTTTAGGGATAGCGTTAGAGTTAGGGTGTGGGTTAGGGTGAGGGTTAGATTAGGGTGAAGGTGAGGGTTAGAGTTAGGGTTAGTGTTATGGTTAAGTGAGGGTTAGGTGAGCTTTAGGATGAGGGTTAGGTTTAGGTTTAGGTTTAGGGTGAGGGTTAAGGTGAGGTTTATTGTTAGTGTTAGGATGAGGGTTAGGCTGAGGGTTAAGGTTAGGATTAGTGTGAGGGTAAGGGTTTGGGTGAGGGTGAGGGTTAGGTTTAGGATTAGGGTTAGGCTAAGGATGAGGGTGGGGAATTGGGTTAGGTTTAGGGTGAGGGTTTTGGTTACGGTTAGGTTTAGAGTTAGGGTAAGGTTGAGGGGTTGTGTTTGGATTAGTGTTAGGGTTAGGGTTAGGCTCAGGGTGAGGTTGAGGGTGAGGGCGAGGGTTAGGGTTAAGGTGAGGGTTAGGGTTAGGGTTAGAGTTAAGGTTAGGGTGAGGGTTAGGGTTAGGTTTAGGTTTAGGATGAGGGTTTGTCTGAGGGTGAGAGTTAGGGTTCGTGTGATGGTAAGGGTTAGGGTGAGGTTAAGGGTGAGGGTGAGGGTTAGGGTGAGGGTGCAGTTGAGTGTTAGTGTTAGGGTGAGGGTTACGGTGAAGGTTAGGGTTAAGGTTAGAGTGAGGGTTAGGGTGAGGGGAAGCGTTAGGGTGAGGGTTAGTGTGTGGGTAAGTGATAGGGTTAAGGTGAGTGTAAGGGTTAGGGCGAGGTTTAGTGTGAGGTTGAGGATTAATGTTAGCATTTGGGTTACGGTGAGGGAGAGGTTTAGGGTGAGTGTTAGGGTTATGGTTAGAGATACCTTGAGGATTAGGGTTAGGGTTAGGTTTAGGGTGAGGGTTAAGCTGAGGGTTAGGGTTAGGATTAGGTTGAGGGTTAGGGTGAGGTTTAGGGTTAGGGTTAAAGTTATGGTGAGGCTGAGGTTGAGGGTGAGTGTAAGGGTTAGAATGAGGGTTAGGGTGAGTTTGAGGTTTAGTGTTAGAATTAGGGTTAGGTTTAGGGTTAGGGTGAGGGTTAGGGTTATGATTAGGGTTAGGGTGAGGGTGAGGGATTGTGTTAGCATTAGGGTTAGGGTTAGGTTTAGGGTTAGAGTGGGGTTCAGGGTGAGGGTTAGGGTTAGTGTTAGGATTAGGTTCAGGGTTAAACTGGGGGGGGGTGAGGTTGAGGGTGAGGATTAGGTTTAGGGATATTTTTAGCGTGAGGGCTAGGGTGAGGGTGAGGTTTAGTGTGAGGGTTAGGTTGAGGGTTTGGGTTAGGAAAGGCTTAGGGTTAGGGTTAGTGTGAGGGTGAGGATTAGGCTGAGCTTTTAGGTGAGCATTAGTATTAGGGTGAGGATTACGGTTAGGTTTAGGGTGAGGGTTAGGATTAGGGTAACGTTTAGGTTGAGGGTATGGGTTAGGGTGAGGGTGAAGGTGAGGGTGAGGGTGATATTGAGGGTAGTGCGAAGGGGAGGGTTAGGGATAGGGCTAAGCTGAGGGTTAGGGTTAGGGGTAGGGTGAGGGGTAGGGTGAGGGGTAGGGTTAGGGTTAGAGTGAGGATTAGGGTGAATTTGAGGCTTAGGGTTAGGATAAGTGAGAGGATAAGGTTTAGTGTGAGGGTTAGGGTGAGAGTGAGAGTTAGGTTAGCCTTAGGGTTAAGGGTGAGGGTTAGGGTGAGGTTTATGGTGAGGTTTTGGGTTAGTATGAGGGTGAGGTTTAGAGTTAGGTTTAGGGTGAGGGTTAGGGTTAGGGTGAGGTTTAAGGTAGGGTTAGGGTGAGGGTTGGGTTCTGGAGAGGGAGAGTTTTAGGGTGAGAGTGACGGTTAGGGTTAGGGTGAGGGTTAAGGTGAAGGTGAGGATTAGAGTGAGGTTCAGGGTTAGGGTTTCGGTGAGGATTAGGGTTAGGGTTAGTGTTAGGGTTAGGGTGAGGGTAAGTTTTAGGGTGAAGGTTAGGGTGCGGCTGTAGTATAGGTTTAGGTGAGGGTTAGGGTGAGCGTTAGGGTGAGGGTTAGGTTTAGGTTTAGGGATAGTGTGAGGGTTAGGGTGAGGTTTACTGTTAGTGTTCAGGTTAGGTTTAGGGTGAGGGTTAGGTTTAGGGTAAGGGTTTGATTGAGGATTAGGGTAAGGGTGAGTGTTAGGGATAGTATTAGGGTTAAGGTTAGGTTTAGGGTGAGGGTTAGGGTTAGGGTTATGGTGAGGGTGAGTGTTAGGGTTAGCATTCGGGTTAGGGTTAGAGTTAGGGTGAGGGTTAGGGTTAGGATTAGGTTTAGGGTGAGGGCTAGGTTTAGGCTTAGGGTAAGGTTTACGTTTAGGGTGAGAGTGAGGGTGAGGGTTAGGTGTAGGATTAGGCTTAGGTGTAGGTTTAGGCTTATGTTGAGGATGAGGGTGAGTGTCAGAGTTAGGTTTAGTGTGAGGGTTAGGGTTATGGTTAGGGTTAGGGTAAGGTTGAGGGTGAAGGTTAGGGTGAGGGTGAAGCTGAGGTTGAGGGTAAGTGTGACGGTTAGGGTTTGTGTGAGGGTTAGGGTTAGGGTTAAATTTAGGGTGAGGGTTAGGGTTAGGGTTAACATTAGAGTGAGTGCTAGGGGGAGGGTATGGTTTAGGTTTAGGTTAAGGGTTAGGGTGAGGGTTAGGTTTAGGTTTAGGGATAGGGTGAGGGTTAGGGTGAGGTTTAGTGTTAGTGTTAGGGTTAGGGTTAGAGTGAGGGTTAGGGTTAGGGTAAGGGTTAGAGTGAGGTTTAAGGTGAGGGTTAGGGTTATGGATAGTATTAGAGTTAAGGTTACGTTTAGGGTGAGAGTTAGTGTTAGGGTTACAGTGAGGGTGAGTGTTAGGGTTAGCATTAGGGTTAGCGTGTGGGTGAGGGTTAGGGTTAGGGTTAGGGTTAGGGTGAGGGTGAGGTTGAGGGTTAGGGTTAGGGTTAGGGTGAGGTTTAGGGTTAAGATTTGGGTTCGAGTTAGGGTTAGGTTGAGGGTGAGGGTGAGGTTTAGTGTTAGAGTTAGGCTTAGGGTGAGGGTTAGTTTGAGGGTTAGGGTTAGGGTTAATGTTAGGGTTAGGGTGAGGGTTAGAGTGAGGGTTAGGGTTAGAGTTAGGGTTAAGTTTAGGGTTAGGGTGAGGGTGTGTCTGTGGGTTAGGGTTAGGTTAAGGTTAGGCTTAGATTTACACTAAGGGTGAGGTTGAGGGTGAGGGTTAGGGTTAGAGTGAGGGTTAGGCTTAGGGTTAGGTTGAGGGTTAGGATGAGGGTTAGGTTTAGGATTATGGTTAGGGTGAGTGCTGGGGTGACGTTTCGTGTGAGGGTTAGGGTTAGGGATAGTGCTAGGTTTAGGATTAAGGTTAGGTTGAGGGTGAGTCTGAGGGTTAGGGTTAGGGTTAGGATTAGGCTTAGGCTTAGGGTTAGGGTTAGGGTTTGGTTTAGTGTGAGGGTGAGGTTGAGGATTAGGGTTAGTGTTAGTGTTAGGGTGAGGGTTAGGGTTAGGGTTAGAGTGACGGTTAGGGTTATTGTTAGGGTTAGGTTTAGGCTTAGGCTTAGGGTTAGGTTTATGGTGAGGGTGGGGATGAGGTTAAGGTTTAGAATGATGGATAGGGTTATGGTTACATTGAGTGTTAAGGTGAGGGTTTGTGTTAGGATTAGGGTTACGGTGACTGCTAAGGTGAGGGTGAGGTTTAGGGTGAGGGTTAGGTTTAGGATTAGGGTTATGCTGAGGCTGAGGCTGAGGGTGTGGGTTAGGTTTAGAGTGATGGTTAGGGTTACCTTTAGGGTGAGGACTAGGATTAAGGTTAGTGTTAGGGTGAGGGTTTGGGTGAGTGTTAGGCTTAGGGTTAGGGTGAGGTTGAGGGTTAGATTGAGGGTTAGGGTTATGTTGAGGGTTATGTTTAGGGTAAGGGTTAGGTTTAGGTTTAGGGTTATTGTTAGCATTAGGGTTAGGGTTACGGTTAAGGTGAGGGTGAGAGTGAGGGTCAGGGTGAAGGTTAGGGTGAGGTTTAGGTTTAGGGTTAGGGTTAGAGTTAGGGTTAGGGTGAGGGTGAGGTTTAGGGTTAGAGTTAGGGTTAGTGTTAGGGTTAGGGTTACGGTGAGCGTTAGGGTGAGGGTTAGAGTTCAGGTTAGGCTTAGGCTTAGGCTGAGCATGAGGGTGAGGGTTAGGGTTAGGTTTAGGGTTACGTTTAGTTTGAGGGTTAGGATGAGGTTTAGGGTTAGGGTTAGGGTTAGTGTTAGGGTTAGGTTTAGGGTTAGGGTTAGGTTTAGGATTAGGGTTAGGGATAGGGTGAGGGTTTGGGTTAGGGTGAGGGTGAGGGTGAGAATTATGGTTAGGGTTAGTGTTAGGGTTAGGGTTAGGGTTAGGGTTACAGTGAGGGTTACGGTTAGGTTTAGGGTTATTTTTAGTGTTATGTTTAGGGTTAAGTTTTGGGTGAGGGTGAGGCTCAGGGTGAGGGTTATGGTTAGTGTTAGGTTTAGGGTTAGGTTTAGCATTATTGTTTGGTTAGGATTAGAGTTACGGTCAGGGTGAGAGTGAGGGTGAGGTTTAGGGTTAGGGTGAGGTTTAGCGTGAGGTTTAGGGTTAGGGTTAGGGTTAGGGTGCTGGTGAGGTTTAGGTTTAGATTTAGGGATAGGGGGAGGGTTAGGGTTAGGTTTAGGGATAGGTTTAGTGTTAGGGTTAGAGTTAGGGTTAGGTTGATGGTGAGGTTTAGGGTTAGGGTTAGAGTTAGGGTTAGGGTGATGGTGAGGTTTAGGATTAGAGTTAGGGTTAGGTTTAGGGTGAGGGTTAGAGTTCAGGTTAGGCTTAGGCTTAGGCTTAGGCTTAGGCCGAGCATGATAGTGAGGGTTTAGGTTTAGTTTTAGCATTAGGGTGAGGTTGAGGGTTAGGTTGAGGTTTAGGGATAGGGTTAGGGTTAGGATTAAGGTTAGCGTGAGATTGAGGTGAGGGTTAGGGTTAGGGTTAGGCTTAGGGTTACGGTTAGGCTGAGGGTGAGTGTGGGTGTGAGGATTAGGGTTAGGTTGATGGATAGGTTTAGGGTTAGTGTTATTGTTAGGGTATGGGTTAGAGTTACGGTGAGGGTGAGGTTGCAGGTGAGGGTTAGGGTTAGGGTTAGGGTGAGGTTTAGGGTTAGGGTTAGAGATAGGGTTAGGCTGAGTGTGAGGGTGGAGGTGAGGATTAGGGTGAGGGTTAGCTTCAGGGTTAGATTTTTTGTTAGTGTTATGGTTAGGGTTAATTTTGCAGTGAGGGTGAGTTTGAGGTTGAGGTTTATGGTTAGGGTTAGGTTTAGGGTTAGGGTTATGGTTACTGTTATTGATAGGGTTTGGGTTATAGTTATGTTGAGGGTGAGGGTGAGGTTTAGGGTTAGGGTTAGGTTGAGGGTTACAGTGAGGGTTAGTGGTACAGTTAGTGTGAGGGTTAGGTTTAGAGTTAGTGTTATTCTTAGGGTGAGGGTGAGTGTTAGGTTGAGGTTTAGGGATAGTGTTCGGGTTAGGATTAGGGTTAGGTGGAGTGTGAGTGTGATGGTTAGGGATAGGCTTAGGCTTAGTCTTAGGGTTAGACTGAGGGTGAGGGTGGGTGTGAGGGTTAGTGTTATGGTGAGGGTGAGGATTAGTGTTAGGGTGAGGGTTAGGATGAAGGTAGTGTTAGGGTTAGGATTTGGTTTAGGGTGAGGGTGAGGGTGAGGATTAGGGGTAGGGTTATGGTTAGGGTTAGGTTTACAGTGAGGGTTAGGTTTAGGTTTAGGGGTATGGTTATGCTTAGGTTAGGCTGATGGTGAGTGTGGGGATGAGGATTAGGTTTAGAGTGATGGTTAAGGTTATGGTTACGTTGAGGGTTAGGGTGAGGGTTAGGTTTAGGATTAGGGTTATGGTAAGGGCTAAGGTATGGGTGAGGGTTAGGGTTAAGGGTAGGCTTAGGATTAGGGTTAGGCTGAGACTGAGGTGGAGAGTAAGTGTTAGGGTTAGGGTGATGGTTAGGGTTACGGTTAGGGTGAGGGTTAGGATGAGAGTTAGGGTTAGGGGGTGGTTTAGGGTGAGGGTGACGGTAAGGGTAAAGTTGAGGGTTAGGATTAGGGTGAGGGTTAAGGTGAGGATGAGGGTTAGGGTTAGGCTGAGGGTTAGGGTGAGGTTGAGGGTTACGGTTAGGGTGAGGGTGAGGTTTAGATTGAGGTTTAGGGTTATGTTGAGGGTTATGTTTAGGGTGAGGGTTAGGTTTAGTTTTAGGGTTATTGTTAGGGTTAGGGTTAGGGTTACGGTTAAGGTGAGGTTGATGGTGAAGTTTGGGTTAGGGTTAGGGTGAGGTTTAGGTTTAGTGTTAGGGTTAGAGTTAGGGTTAGGTTGATGGTGAGGTTTAGGGTTAGGGTTAGAGTTAGGGTTAGGGTGATGGTGAGGTTTAGGATTAGAGTTAGGGTTAGGTTTAGGGTGAGGGTTAGAGTTCAGGTTAGGCTTAGGCTTAGGCTTAGGCTTAGGCCGAGCATGATAGTGAGGGTTAGGTTTAGGGTTAGGGTGAGGGTTAGCGTTAGGTTTAGGGTGAGTGTTAGGATGAGGTTTATGGTTAAGCTTAGGGTTAGGTTTAGGTTTAGGATTAGGGTTAGGTTTGGGTTTAGGGTTAGGGTTAGGGTTTGGGTGAGGGTTAGGGTTAGGGTTAGGGTTAGGGTTAGGGTTATTGTTAGTGTTAAGGTTAGTTTTAAGTTTGCAGTGAGGGTGATGCTCAGGGTGAGGTTTATGTTTAGTGTTAGTGTTAGGGTTAGGTTTAGTGTTAGGGTTAGGGTTGGGTTTAGGGTTACGCTTAGTGTTAGGTGGAGGGTGAGGTTTAGGGTGAGGGTTAGGGTTTGGGGTAGGGTTAGGGTGAGTATTAGGATTCGGGTTATGGTGAAGGTTTGGGTTAGTTTTGAGCTGAGGGTTAGGGTGAGGACTAAAGTGAGGGTGAGGGTTAGGGTTAGGGTGAGGGTTAGGTTGGGGTTTAGGTTTAGGTTTAGGGTTAGGGTTAGGGTTAGGGTTAGGGTTAGGATTAGGGTTAGGCTGAGGGTGAGTGTGAGGTTTAGTTTAAGGGTTAGGCTTAGGCTTAGGGTTAGGCTGATGGTGAGGGTGGGGATGAGGATTAGGTTTAGAGTGATGGTTCTCATTATGGTTAGGTTGAGGGTTAGGATGAGGGTTAGGGTTAGGATTAGTGTTAGGGTGAGGGCTAGGGTGATTGTGAGGTTTAGGGTTAGTTTTAGGCTTAGGCTTAGGGTTAGGCTGAGGCTGAAGGTCAGGGTGAGGGTTAGGGTTAGGGTGATGGTTAGGATTACGGTTAGGGTGAGGGTTAGGATGAGGGTTAGGTTTAAGCTGAGGGTTAGGATGAGGGTGACAGTAATAGTAAAGATGAGGGTTAGGGTGAGGATGAGGGTTATTGTTAGCGCGAGGGTTACGGTTAGGTTGAGGGTGAGGGTTAGATTGAGGATTAGTGTTAGCATTAGTGTGAAGTTTAGGGTGAGGATGAGTGTTAGGTTTAGGTGGGGCTAGGGTGAAGTTGAGGGTTAGGGTTAGGATTAGGGTGAGGTTTAGGTTTAGCGTGATGGTTAGCATTAGTGTGAGCATTAGTGTTAGGTTCATTGTTAGTGTTAGGGTGAGGGTAAGTGTTAGGGTAAAGTTTAGGTTTAGGGTGAGGTTTAGGATTAGGGTTAGTGTTAGGGTTAGGGTGTGGGTGAGGTTTAGGGTTAGAGTTAGGGTTAGGGTGTGGTTTCGGGTTAGGCTTAGGGTTAGGTTTATTGTTAGCGTTAAGGTTAGGGTGAGGTTTAGTGTAGGGGTGAGGGTTAGTGTTAGGTTTAGGATTAGGGTTAGGGTTAAGGTAAGGGTGAGTATGAGGGTGACAGTTAGGGTTAGGGTTAGGATTAGAGTTAGGGTGAGCGTGAATGTGAGGGTTATGGTTAGGATGAGTGTTTGGGTTAGGGTTAGAGTGACGGTTAAGTGAGGGTTAGGCTTAGGCTTAGGGTTTGGGTATGGGCTAGGCTGATGGTGAGGGTTAGGGTTAGGGTTAGAGTGAGGGGTAGGGTGAGGGTTAGGGTTAGTGTTAGTGTTAATGTTGGGGTTAGGGTAAGGCTTAATGTTAGGCAGAGGTTGAGGCTGAGTGTGAGGGTTAGGGTTAGGGTGAGAGTGAGGTTTGGGGTTAGATTTAGCATTAGGGTGAGGGTTAGTCTGAGGGTTAGGGTTAGTGTTATGGTTAGGGTTAAGGTGAGGGTGAGTGTGAGGGTTAGGGTTCACCTTAGGCTTAGGCTAAGGCTTAGGCTGAGTGTGACTGTGAGGGTGGGGGTTAAGGTTAGGGTTTTAGGGTTAGGGTGAGTGTTAGGATAAGGTTTAGGGTTAGCATTAGTGTGAGGGTGAGGGTTAGAGTTAGGGTGAGGGTTAGGGTTAGCGTTAGGGTGAGGTTTATGGTTAGGATTTGGGTTAGGGTTACAGTGAGGGTGAGGGTTAGGGTGAGGGTGAGGGTTAGGATTAGGGTTAGGGTGAGGGTTTGGGTTAGGATTAGAGTTACAGTGAGGGTCATGGTTTGGGATAGGCTTAGGCTTAGTGTTACAGTCAGGGTTAGGGTTAGAGTAACAGTGAGGGTGAGGGTATGGGTGAGGTTTAGGATCAGGGTTAGGGTGAGGTTTAGGATTAGGGTTATGGTTAAGGTGAGGGTAAGGTTTAGGTTTAGAGTTAGGGTTATGGGGAGGGTCTGGCGGATGGTTAGGGTTAGGGTTAGAGTTAGAATTAGGTTGAGGTTTAGGTTGAGGTTAAATATTAGAGTTAGGGTTAGGTTTAGGATTAGGTTTGCAGTGAGGGTGAATGTGAGGGTTAGGGTTATGGTTTGGCTTAGGCTTAGGGTTAGGCTTAGCGTGTGGGTTGGGATGAGGATTAGGTTTAGAATGATGGTTAGGTTTAGGGTTAGGTTGAGGGCTAGGTTGAGGGTGAGGGTTAGGTTTAGGGTGAGGTTTAGGGTTAGGGTGATGGTTAGGGTTAGTGTGAGGGTGGGTGTTAGGGTGAGGGTTAGGTTTAGGGTGAAGGTTATGGTTAGGATGAGGGTTATTGTTAGGGTTAGGGTTAGGGTTAGGGTTATGGTGAGGGTGAGGGTGAGGGTTAGGTTTAGGCTTAGGTTTAGGTTTCGGGTTAGGGTTATATTTAGGGTTATGGTGAGTGTGAGGTTTAGGGTTAGAGTTAGGGTTAGTGTTAGTATTAGGGTTAGGGTGAGGGTTAGGGTTAGGGTTAGGCTTATGCTTATGCTTATGCTTAGGCCGAACATGAGGTTGAGTGCTAGGGTTAGGGTTAGGGTGGGGTTTAGGGTTAGGGTTAGGGTGAGGGTGAGGGTCAGGTTGAGGGTTAGATATAGGGTTAGGGGGAGGGTTAGGGTGAAGGTTTGTTTTTGGGTTAGAGTTTGTGTTAGGGTGAGGGTAAGTTTTAGGTTGAGGGTTTGGTTTTGGGTGAGGTTTATGGTTAGGGTGAGGGTTAGGAATAGGGTTAGGTTTATTGTTAGGGTTAGGTTTAGGGTTAAGGGTAGGGTGAGGGTGAGGGTAAGGATGCGGTTTAGGATTAGGGTTAGGGTGAGGTTTAAGGTTTGGGTTAGGGTTAGAGTTAGGGTTAGGCTGAAGGTGAGATTTAGGGTTAGAGTAGGGTTAGGATGAGGGTTAGGTTGAGGGTTAGGGTTAGGGTTAGTGATAGCGTTAGGGTTAGGGTGAGAGTTAGGGGGATGGTTAGAGTTAGGGTTAAGGTTAGCGTTAGGATTAGGATTAGGGTGAGGGTGAGTGTGTGTATTAGGGTTAGATTTAGCGTTCAGTTTAGGGTTAGACTGAGGGTGAGGTTGAAGTTGAGGGTTAGGGTTAAGGTTAGTGTTAGGTTTAGAGTTAGTGTGAGGGTTAGGGTTAGTGTTAGGCTTAAGCTTAGGGTAATGCTGAGGGTGAGAGTGAGGGTGAGTGTTAGGGTTAATGTGAGGGTTAGTGTTAGGGTTAGGGTGAAGTTTAGTGTTAGGGTTAGGGTTATAGTTAGGGTTAGGGTGAGGGTGATGTTTCTCGCTAGAGTTAGGGTTAGGGTGAGGGTTAGGGGTAGGGTGAGGGTTAGATTGAGGATTAGTGTTAGGATTAGGGTGAGGTTTAGGTTGAGGATGAGGCTTAGGGTTTAAGGTGAGGGCTTGTGTGAGGGTGAGGGTTAGTGTTAGGGTTAGGGTGAGTTTTAGGGTTAGGGTGATGGTTAGGGTTAGTTTGAGAGTTAGTGTGAGTGTTAGGATTAGTGTTAGGGTGAGGGTTATTGTTAGGGTGAGGGTTACTGTTAGGGTTTTGGGTACTGTTAGGGTTAGGGTTAGGGTTATGTTTCAGGTTAGGTTGAGGGTGAGGGTTAGGATGAGGTTTAGGGTTAGGGTTAGATTTAGGGTTAGCATGAGAGTTAGGTTTAGGGTTAGAGTTCGGGTTAGTGGTAGGTTTAGGGTTCTGGTGAGGTTTAGGGTTAGGGTTAGTTTTAGGTTTAGGCTTAGGCCGAGCATGAGGGTGAGGGTTAGGGTTAGGGTTAGGGTGAGAGTTAAGATGAGGTTTAGGGTTAGGATTAGGGTTAGGGTGAGGGCTAGGTTGAGGGTTACAGTGAGGGTTAGGTTTAGGGATAAGGTTAGGTTTAGGATTAGGTTTAGGGTAGAGTTTGTTTGAAGGTTAGGATTAGGGTTAGGGTTAGGCTTAGGGTTAGGATGAGGGTTCTGATTAGGGTTTGCATTAGGGTGAGGGTGAAGCTGAGGATTAGGGTTAGGTTTAGTGTCAGGGTTAGGTTTAGTGTTAAGGTTAGGTATAGGGTTAGGGTTAGGGTTAGGTTTATGGTGAGGGTTAGGGTTAGGTTTAGGCTTAGGGTTAGGCTGAGGATGAGGCTGAGTGTGAGGTTTATGGTTACCCTTAGGGTTACTGTTACGGTTAGGGTTAGTGTTACTGTTAGGGTTAGTGTTAATGTTAGGATTAGGGTTTGAGTTATGGTGAGGTGGAGGGTGAGGTTTAGGGTTAGAGTGAGGTTTAGGGTGAGGTTTAGGGTTAGGGTGAGGGTGAGGTTTAGGGTTAGAGTAAGTTTTAGAGGGAGCATTAGGGTGAGGTTTAGGGATAGCATTAGTGTTAGGGTTAGGGTGATGGTGAGGGTTAGGTTGAGGTTTAGGGATAGGATTAAGTTTAGGATTAGGGTTAGGGTGAGGTTGAGTGTGAGGGTTAGGGTGAGGGTTAAGTTTAGGCTTAGGATTAGGCTGAGAGTGAGGGTTGGGGTGAGGATTAGGGTTAGGGTGATGGTTAGGGTTAGGGTTAATGCTATTGTTAGGGGTAGGGTTAGAGTTACAGTGAGCATGAGGGTTCCGGTGAGGGTTAGGGTTAGGGTTAGGGTGGGGTTAAGGGTTAGGGTTTGAGTGAGGGTGAGGGTGAGGTTTATGGTTAGATATAGTGTTAGGGGGAGAGTGAGGGTGAGCTTTAGGGATAGGGTTAGTGTTATGGTTAGGGTGAGGGTGAGGGTTACATTGAAGTTTAGGGTTAGGCTTAGGGTTAGAGTTAGTGTGAGGGTTAGTTTTAGGGTTAGGTTTAGTGTTAGTGTGAGTGTAAGTGTTAGGGTGAGGTTTTGGGTTAGGGTGATATTTATGGTTAGGATGAGGGTTAGGATTTGTGTTAGGGTTATTGTTAGGGTTAGGTTTAGGGTTTGGGTTAGGGTTAGAGTTAGGTTTAGGGTGAGGTTGAAGTTTAGGGTTAGAGTTAGCGTTAGGGTGAGGGTCAGGGTTAGGGTTAGTGTTAGGGTTAGGGTTAGTATTAGGGTGAGAGTTAGGGGGAGGGTTAGGGTAAGGGTTAGGTTTAGGGTTATGATTCAGGTAAGGCTGAAGGTGAGTGCGAAGTTTAGGGTTAGGTTTAGTGATAGGTTTATTGTTAGTGTTAGGGTTAGAGTGATGTTGAGGGTAAGGGTGAGGGTGAGGATTAGGTTTAGGGTTAGGGTGAGGTTTAGGGTTAGGTTTAGGGTTAGGGTGAGGGTTAGGGTTAGGGTTAGGGTGAGGGTTAGGATGAGGATTAGGGTTACAATTAGGGTTAGGTTGAGGGCTAGGATGAGGGTGAGGATTAGGGTTAGTGTTAGGGTAAGGTTTAAGGTTAGGGTTAGGTTTAGGGTGAGAGTTAGTATGAGGGTTAGGGTTACTGTGAGGGTGAGGGTTAGGGTGAGCATTAGGGTTAGGGTGAGGGTGAGTGTTAGCATTATGGTTAGGGTTAGGGTTAGGTTTAGGGTAAGGATTAGTGTTATTGTCAGTGTTAGGGTTAGAGTTATGGTGAGGGTGAGGGTGAGGTTGAGGCTTAGGTTTAGGGTTAGGGTGAGGTTTAGTTTTAGGGTTAGGATTAGGGTGAGGCTGAGGGTGAGGTTTAGGGTTAGGTTTAGGGTTAGTTTGAGGGTTAGGTTGAGGGTTAGGGTTAGGGTTAGTTTTAGGGTTAAGGTTAGGGTGAGGGTTAGGTTGAGGTTTAGGGTTAGTGTTAGAGTTAGGGCTAGGATTAGGGTTAGGGTTAGGGTGAGTGTGAGGGTTAGGTTGAAGGTTAGAGTTACGATGATGTTTAGGCTGACGGTTAGGTTTCGGCTGAGGATTAGGTTTAGGGTGTGTATTACGGTTAGGGTGAGGGTGAGGGTTAGGATTAGGGTTATGTTTAGTGTGAGGGTAAGGGTTAGGGTGAGGGTTATGGAGAGGTTGAGGTTTAAGGTTAGCATTAGGGTTAGGTTTAGGATTAGGGTTAGGGTTCTGATTAGGGTTAGAGTGAGGGTGAGGGATTTGTTTAGGAAAGGCTCAGGGTTAGGGTTAGGTTGAGGATTAGAGTGAGGGTGAGGTTTAAGTTGAGGATTAGGGTTAGGGTGAGGATTAGGGTTAACGTTAGTGTTTGGGTTAGGGTTAGAGTGATGTTTAGGGTGAGGGTGATGGTTAGGGTGGGGGTGAGCCTGAGAGTGATTGTGAGCGTGTAGGTGAGTGTTAGGGTGGTGGTGATGTTTGGAGTGATGGTGAGGGTTAGGGTAAAGGTGAGGGGGAGGGTTCGGTTAGGGTTAGGGTGAGGGTTAGGGTTAGGGTTAGAGTTACTGTGAGGATAAGTGTTAGGGTGAGGGTTAGGGTGAGAGTGAGGGTTAGGGTTAGCGTTAGGGTTAGGGTTAGGTTTAGGATGAGGGTTAAGTTGAGGTTTAGTGTTAGTATGAGGGTGAGGGTTAGAGTTAGGTTTAGGGTGAGGATTAGGGTTAGGGTTAGGGTTAGAGTGAGGGTTAGTGTGAGGGTTAGTGTGAGCATGAGGGTGAGGTTGAGGGTGAGGTTGAGGGTTAGGGTTTAGGTGAGGGTCAGGTTTACGGTTAGGGTTAATGTTAGGGTGACGGTTAGGGTTAGGATGAGGGTTAGGCTGAGGGTTACGTTTAGGGTTAGGGTGAGGGTAAGGTTTAGAGTGAGGGTAAAGGTTACAGTGAGGGTGAGGGTTAGGTTTTGGATTAGGGTTAGGGTTAGGGTGAGGGTTTAGGGTTATATTTATGATTAGTGTGAGGGTTTTGGTTTGGTTTAGAGTTAGGGTGAGGGTTAGAGTTAGTGTTTAGATTAGGGGTAGGGTTAGGGTTAGGATGTGGGTGAGGTTGAGGGTGAGGTTGAGGGCTAGGGTTAATGTGAGGGTTAGGGTTAGGAATAGCGTTAAGGTTGGGGTGAGGGTTAGGTTTAGGGTTAGGGTTAGGATGAGGGTTAGGCTGAGGGTTAGGTTTAGGGTTCAGGTGAGGGTAAGGGTTAGGGTGAGGTTTAGGGTGAGGGTGAGGTTTAGTTTAAGGCTTAGGTTTAGGGTGAGTGTTAGGGTTAGGGTTAGGGTGAGAGTGAGGTTTAGGTTTAGGGTGAGGTTAGTGATAAGGTTAGGGTTAGGGTCAGGGTCAGGGTTAGGGTTAGCGTTAGAGTTAAGGTGAGGGTGAGTGTGAGGGTTAGGGTTAGGTTTAGGTTTAGGGTTAGGTTTAGGCTGAGGGTGAGGGTGAGGGTGAGGGTGAGGTTTAGGGTTAGGATGAGGGTTAGAGTTAGGGCTAGGGTTAGGGTTGGGTTGAGGTTTAGGGTTAGGTTTAAGAAGTGGGTTTGGCTGAGGGTTACGGTTATGGTTAGGGTGAGGTTTAGGGTTAGTGTGAGGGTTAGGATGATAGTTAGGCCGAGTGTTAGTTTTAGTGTTAGGGTGAGGGTAAAGGTTAGGGTGAGGGTGAGGGTTAGGTTTAGGGTTAGGTTTAGGGTTAGGGTGAGGGTTAGGGATAGGGTTAGGATTAGGGTGAGGGTTAAGGTGAGGGTTAGGGTTAGGGTTAGGGTTAGGGTGAGGTGTAGTTGAGGGTTAGGTTTAGGGTGAGGTTTAGGGTGACGGTGACGGTAAGGGTTAGGGTGAAGTTGAGGGTTTGGGATAGGGTTAGTGTCAGAGTTAGGCTTAGGGTTAGGGTTAGGGTGAAGGGTAAGTTGAGGGGGTATGGGTAGGGTTAGGGTGAGGTATAAGATTAATGTGAGGATTAGGGTTAGGGTTAGGGTTAGTGTGAGGATAAGGATAAGAGTGAGGGTTAGGGTGAGAGTGAGGTTTAGGGTTAGCGTTAGGGTTAGGGTGAGGGTTAGTGTGAAGGTTAAGGTGAGGGTTTGGTTTAGTAAGAGGATGAGGGTTAGAGTTAGGTTTAGATTGAGCGTTAGGGTTAGGGTGAGGTTTAGGATAGGTTTAGGGTGAGGGTTCGGGTTCAGGTTCGGGTGAGTTTTATGGTGTGGGTGCCGGTGAGGGTTAGGGTGAGGGTTAGGGTTATGGTGAGGATTAGGGTTAGGGTTAGGGTTAGGGTTATAGTGAGGGTAAGGGTTAGGATGAGGTTTAGGGTGAGGGTGAGGTTTAGGGATAACGTTAGAGTTAGGGTGAGGGTTAGTGTTAGGGTTAGGGTGAGGGTGAGGGGTAGTGTGAGGTGTAGGGTTAGGGTTAGTGTGAGGGTTAGGGTTAATGTGAGGATTAGAGTTAGGGTTAGGGTTAGTGTGAGGATAAGGATAAGTGTGAGGGTTAGGATGAGAGTGAGGTTTAGTGTTAGCGTTAGGGTTACGGTGAGTTTTAGGGTGAGGGTTAAGGTGAGGATTAGGGTTAGGGTTTGGGTTATAGTCAGGGTAAGGGTTAGGATGAGGTTTAGTTTGAGGGTGAGGTTTAGGTATAGCGTTAGAGTTAGGTTGAGGTTTAGGGTGAGGGTTAGGATCCAGGTTAGGTTAGGTGAGGGTGAGGGTTATCGTTAGGTTTAGGGTTAGGTTTAGGGTGAGGGTAAGGCTTAAGGTGAGGGTTAGGGTGAGGGTGAGGGTTAGGGTTAAGTTGAGGGTTAGGGTGAGCGTTAGGGTGACAGTTCAGTTGAGGGTTTGGGTTAGGGTTAGGGTGAGGTTGAGGTTGAGGGTGAGACTTAGGGTTAGGTTTAGGGTGAGGATGGGGTTTAG
Organism: Dipodomys merriami; assembly: GCF_024711535.1. NCBI lineage: Eukaryota > Metazoa > Chordata > Mammalia > Rodentia > Heteromyidae > Dipodomys > Dipodomys merriami. Next base: position 5,653,921 of record NW_027206324.1, on the reverse strand, counting down.
GTTTAGTGTTAGTGTTAGGGTTAGGGTGAAGGATAGGGTGAGGGTAAGGGTTAGAGGGAGGTTTAGCGGAAGGGTGAGGGTTAGGGATATCATTAAGGTTAAGGATAGGTTTACGGTGAGAGTTAGGGTTAGTGTTAGGGTTACGGTGAGGGTTAGGGTTAGGGTTAGGTTTAGGGCGAGGGTTAGGGTTAGGGTTAGGGTTACGATGAGTGTAAGGGTTAGGGTGAGTACTAGGGTTAGGTTTTGGGTTAAAGTAAGGTTTAGGTTTAGGGTGAGGGTGAGAGTGAGAGTTAGGTTTAGGATTAGGCTTAGGTGTAGGCTTAGGCTTAGGTTGAGGGTGAGGGTGAGTGTCAGAGTTAGGTTTAGTGTGAGGGTTAGGTTTATGGTTACTTTTAGGGTGAGAGTGAGGGTGAGGGTTAGGGTGAGGTTGAGGGTGAGGTTGAGGGTTAAGGTTTTGGTGAGGGATAGTATTAGGGTTAAGGTTAGTGTGAGGTTTAGGGTTATGGTTAGTGTTAGGATGAGGGTTAGGTTTAGGGTTAGGGTGAGGGTAAAGTTTAGGGTGAGGGTGAGGGTTAGGGGTAGGATTAGGGTTTGGGTTAGGGTGAAGGTCAGGGATAGGTTTAGGATTAGCGTGAGGGTTTTGTTTAGGGTTAGGTTTAGAGTCAGGGTGAGAGTGAGGGTGAGGGTTAGCGTTTGGTTAAGGTTAGGGTTAGGGTTAAGCTGAGGTTGATGTTGAGGATGAGGGTTAGGGTTAATGTGAGGTTTAGCGTTAAGGTTAGGGTGAGGGTTAGGTTTAGGGTTAGGATGAGGGTAAGGGTTAGGGCGAGGGCTAGGGTGAGGGTGAGGGTTAGGGATAGGGTTAGGTTGAGGTTTAGGGTTCAGGTGATGGTTAGGGTTAGTGTGAGTGTTAGTGTTAGGACTAGGGTTAATTTTAGGGTGAGGGTTAGTGTTAGGGTGACTTATAGTGTTAGGGCTAGTGTTATGGTTAGGGTTAGGGTTAGTGTTAGCTTTAGAGTTATTGTTTGGGTTATGGTTAAGGTTACGTTGAGGGTGAGGGTGAGGTTAATTGTTAGGGTGAGGGTTACCATTAGGGTGAGGGTTATGGTTAGCATTAGGGTTAGTGTTAGGTTAAGGGTTTTTGTTAGGGTTAGGGTTAGGGTTAAGGTTACGGTGAGGGTGAGGGTGAGGGTAAGTTTTAGGGTTAGGTTGAGGTTTAAGTTTAAGGTTAGGGTTAGAGTTAGGGTTAGGGTGAGGGTGAGGGTGAGGGTGAGGTTTAGAGTTAGTGTTAGGGGGAGGGTTAGGGTGAGGGTTAGGGTTAGGGTTAGGGTTAGTGTTAGGATTAGGGGTAGGGTGAGGTTGAGTGTGAGGGTTAGGCTTAGGGTTAGTCTGACGGTGAGGGTGAGGTTTAGGTTTAGGATTTGGTGAGGTTTAGGATGAGGTTAAGGTTAGGATTAGGGTTAGGATGAGGGCAGGTGTTAGGGTGAGGTTTAGGGTTAGCAATATGGTGAGGTTTAGGATTAGGGTTAGGTTTATGGTTAGGGTGAGGGTTACTGTTAGGGTTACAGTGAGGGTGAGGTTTAGTGTTAGGGTGATGGTTAGAGTTAGGGTTAGGGTGAGGGTGAGGTTTAGGGTTAGAGTTAGGGTTAGTGTTAGGGTTAGAGTTAGGGTGAGGGTTAGTGTGTGGGTTAGGGTGAGGGTTAGAGTTCGGGTTAGGCTTAGGCTTAGGCTTAGGCTGAGCGTGGGGGTGAGGTTTAGGGTTAGGTTTAGGGTGAGGGTTAGGGTTAGATTCAGGGTGAGGGTTAGGATGAAGTTTGTGGTTATGGTTAGGGTTAGTTTTAGGGTTAAGATTAGGGTTAGTTTTAGGGTTACGGTTAGGGTGAGGTTTTGGGTTAGGTTTAGGGTTAAGATTAGGATTAGGGGTAGGGTTAGGGTTATTGTTAGTGTTATGGTTAGTGTTAAGTTTGCGGTGAGGGTGAGGCTCAGGGTGAGGGTTATGGTTAGTGTTAGGGTTTGGGTTAGGGTTAGTATTATTGTTAGGGTTCGGGTTAGAGTTACGGTCATGGTGAGAGTGAGGGTGAGGGTTAGGGTGAGGTTTAGGGTGAGGTTTAGCGTTAGGGTAAGGGTTAGGGTGCTGGTGAGGTTTAGGGTTAGAATTAGGGTGAGGGGGAGTATTAGGGTGACGTTTAGGGTTAGGTTTAGTGTTACCATTAGGGTGAAGGTGAGGGTTTGGTTGAGGTTCAAGGATAGGGTTAGTGTTAGGATTAGGGTTAGGGTGATGGTGAGGGTTAGGGTTAGTGTTATTGTTAGGGTTAGGGTTAGAGTTAAAGTGAGGGTGAGGGTGCAGGTAGGGTTAGGGTTAGGGTTAAGCTGAGGTTTAGGTTTAGGTTTAGAGATAGGGTTAGGGTGAGGGTGAGGTTTAGGTTTAAAGTTAGGGTTAATGTTAGGGTTAGGCTAAGGGTTAGAATGAGACTGAGCGTGGGCGTGAGGATTCGGGTTAGGGTTAGTGTTAGGGTTAGATTTAGGGTTAGGGTTAGGGTTAGGGTAAGGGTTAATGTTAGTGTTATGGTTAGTGTTAGGTTTAAGTTTGCAGTGAGGGTGAGGCTGAGTGTGAGGTTTATGGTTAGGGTTAGGGTTATGGTTAGTGTTATTGTTAGGGTTAGGGTTAGAGTTACGGTGAGGGTGAGGGTGAGGGTTAGGGTTAGGTGACATTTAGGGTGAGGTTTAGGGTTTGGGCTAGGTTGAGGGTGAGGATTAGGTTTAGAGTTAGGGTTAGTGGGAGGGTTAGGGTGAGGGTTAGGGTTAGGTTGATTTTTAGGGATAGGGTTAGGGTTAGGATTAGGGTTAGGGCGAGGGTGAGTGTGAGGGTTAGGGTTAGGGTTAGGCTTAGGCTTAGGGTTAGGCTGAGGTTGAGGGTGGGAGTGAGCGTTTGTGTTACAGTGACGGTGAGGATTAGAGTTAGGGTGAGGGTTAGGATGAGGGTTAGGGTTACAGTGAGGGTGAGGGTTAGGGTTAGGGTGAGGGGTACGTTTAGGATTAGGGTTAGGGTGAGGGTGAGGGTTAGGATTAGGGTTAGAGTTAGGTTTATTTTTAGTTTTATGGTTAAGGTTACTTTTGGAGTGAGTGTGAGGCTGAGGGTGAGGGTTAGGGTTAGGATTAGGTTTAGGGTTAGGATTAGTGTTAGGGTGAGGGTGAGATTGAGGGTGAAGTTTAGGGTAAGGGTGACGTTTAGTGTTACAGTTAGCTTGAAGGTTACGATGAGGGTTAGGGATAGATTGATTGTTAGGGTGAGGGTGAAGGTTAGGGTAAAGTTGAGGGTTAGGCTATGGGTGAGGGTTAAGAAAAGGGTCAGGGTTAGGGTTAGGGTGAGGGTTAGGGTAAGTGTGAGGGTTAGGGGTTAGGGTGAGGGTGAGGGTTAGATTGAGGATTAGGATTAGGGTTAGTGTGAGGTTTAGGGTGAGGATAAGGGTTTAGGGTTAGGTGAGGATAAGAGTTAGAATTAGGGTTAGGGTGAGGGCTACGGTGAGGCTGGGGGTTAGGGTTAGGGTTAGGGTTAGGGTGAGGTTTAGGGTTAGGATGAGTTTTATGGTTAGTGTGAGGGTTAGTGTTAGGGTTATGGTTAGTGTTAGGGTGGGGGTATGTGTTAGGGTGATGGTTAGGGTTAGGGTGAGGGTTACAGTTAGGTTGAGGGTTAGGGTTCGTGTTAGCGTTATTTTTAATTTTAGGTTAAGGGTTAGGTTGAGGGTGAGGGTGAGGGTTAGGGTTAGTGTGAGGATTAGGGTTAGGATTAGGGTTAGAGTTAGGGTTAGGGTTAGGGTGAGGGTTAGCGTTAGAGTTAGGGTTAAGGTTAGGGTGAGGGTTAGTGTGAGGGTTAGGGTTAGAGTTAGGGTTAGGGTTAGGATTATGATTAGGGTGAGGGTGAGTGTGTGGGCTAGGCTTAGGTTTAGAATAAGGCTTAGCATTAGGCTGAGGGTGAGGTTGAAGGTGAGGGTTAGGTTTAGGGTGAGTGTTAGGATTAGGGTTAGGGTGAGGGTGGGTTAGGGTTAGGGTTAGGATTAGGGTTAGGCTGAGGGCTAGGGTGAGGGTGAGGTTTAGGTTTATGGTTAGGGTGAGGTTTAAGGTTAGGTTTAGGTTGAGGGTGAGGTTTAATTTTAGAGTTAGTGTTAGGGTGAGGGTTAGGGTTAGGGTTAGTGTTAGGGTAAGAGTGAGGGTTAGGGTTATGGTTAGGATTAGGTTTAGGGTTACTGTGAGGGTGAGTGTGAGGTTTACGGTGAGGGTTAGGGTTGGTCTTAGGGTTAGGCTGTGGGTGATAATGAGGGTGAGGGTTAGGGTTAGGGTGAGGTTGAGGTTTAGGGTTAGAGTTAGTGTTAGTGTGAGGGTTAGTGTGAGAGTGAGTGTTAGGTTTAGGTTGTGGGTGAGGGTCAGGATTAGGGTGATGCTTAGGGTTATGGTCAGGGTGAGGGTTAGGATGAGGGTTAGGGTTATTGTGAGGATTAGGGTGAGGGTGACAGTAAGGGTAAAGTTGAGGGTTAGGTTGAGAGTGAGGATTACGGTAAGGGTGAGTGTTGGGGCTGGGGTGAAGGTTAGGGTTAGGGTTAGGGTTAGGGTGTGGTTTAGATTGAGGATTCGTTTTTGGGGTTAGTGTGAGGTTTAGGGTGAGTATGAGGTTTAGGGTTGGGTTGAGGGCTAGGGTGAGGATGAGGGTGAGGATTAGGGTTAGGGTGAGTGGTAGGTTTTGGGTGATCGTTAGGGTTAGTGTGAGGGTTAGGGTTAGTGTTAGGGTGAGGGTAAGTGTTAGGGTGTGGTTTAGGGTTAGGGTGAGTGGTATGGTTAGAATGAGGGTTAGGTTTAGGGTTATTTTTAGGGTTAGGGTTAGCGTTAGGATGAGGGTCAGGGTTAGGATTAGGGTTACCGTGAGAGCTAGGGTGAGAGTGAGGATTAGGTTTAGGGTTAGGCTTAGGCTTAGGGTTAGGCTGAGGCTGAGGGTGAGGTTGAGGGTTCGGGTTAGCATGATGGTTAGGGTCATGGTTAGGGTGAGGGTTAGGATGAGGGTTAGGTTTAGGGTGAGGTTTAAGTTGAGGGTGACAGTAAGGGTCAAGATGAGGGTTAGAGTGAGGATTAGGGTTAGGGTTAGGGTGAGGGTGAGGATAAGATTGAGGATAGTGTTAAGGTTAGAGTGAGTTTTAGGATGATAATGAGAGTTAGGGTTAGGGTGAGGGCTAGGGTGAGGGTGAGGGTTAGGGATAGGTTTAGGTTGAGGTTTAGGGTTAAGGTGATGATTAGGGTTAGTGTGAGGGTTAGTGTTAGGACTAGGATTAGTTTTAGGGTGAGGGTTAGTGTTAGGGTGAGTTATAGCGTTAGGGTGAGGGTTATGGTTATGGTTAGGGTGAGTGTTAGCTTTAGGGTTATTGTTTGTGTTAGGGTTAAGGTTACGTTGAGGGTGAGATTTAGGGTAAGTGTTAGGGTGAGGGTTAGCGTTAGGGTGAGGGTTATGGTTAGGGTTAGGGTTAGTGTTAGGTTTAGGGTTATTGTTAGGGTTAGGGTTAGGGTTAAGGTTACTGTGAGGGTGAGGGTGAGGTTAAGGTTTAGGGTTAGGTTGAGGTTTAGGTTTAGGGTTAGAGTTAGAGTTAGGTTTAGGGTGAGGGTGAGGTTCAGGTTATACTTAGTGTTAGGGGGAGGGTTAAGGTGAGGGTTAGGGTTAGGGTTAGGGTTAGTGTTAGGATTAGATTTAGGGTGAGGTTAGGGTTAGGGTTAGGGTTAGGGTTAGTCTGAGTGTGAAGGTGAGGGATAGCTTTAGGATTTGGGTGAGGTTTAGGATGAGGTTAAGGTTAGGATTAGGGTTAGGATGAGGGCAAGTGTGAGTGTGAGAGTTAGGGTTAGCATTATGCTGAGGTTTAGGATTAGAGTTAGGTTTATGGTTAGGGTGAGGGTTACTGTTAGGGTTACAGTGAGGTTGAGGTTTTGGGTTAGGGTGAGGGTTAGAGTTAGGGTTAGGGTGAGGGTGAGGGTGAGGTTAAGGGTTAGAGTTAGGGTTAGTGTTAGAGTTAGGGTTAGGGTGAGGGTTTGTGAGGGTTAGGGTGAGGGTTAGAGTTCGGGTTAGGCTTAGGCTTAGGCTTAGGCCGAGCGTGGGGGTGAGGGTTAGGGCTAGGTTTAGGGTGAAGGTTAGGGTTAGGTTTAGGGTGAGGGTTAGGATGAGGTTTGTGGATATGGTTATGGTTAGGGTTAGTTTTAGGGTTACGATTAGGGTTAGTTTTAGGGTTAGGGTTAGGGTGAGGGTTTGGGTTAGGGTTAAGGTTAAGTTTAGGATTAGGGTTAGGGTTAGGGTTATTGTTAGTGTTTTGGTTAGTGTTAAGTTTGCGGTGAGGGTGAGGCTCAGGGTGAGGGTTATGGTTAGTGTTAGGGTTTGGGTTAGGGTTAGTATTACTGTTAGGGTTAGGGTTAAGTTACTGTCATTGTGAGAGTGAGGGTGAGGGTTAGGTTTAGGATTAGGTTTAGGGTGAGGGTGAGGGTTAGGGTTAGGCTTAGGCTTAGGGTTAGGCTGAGGGTGAGGCTGGGGTTGAGGATTAGGGTTAGGGTGATGGTTAGGGTTAGGCTTAGTGTGATTGTTAGGGTTAGGGTTAGAGTTAAAGTGAGGGTGAGGGTGCGGGTAGGGTTAGGGTTAGGGTTAAGCTGAGGTTTAGGGTTAGGTTTAGAGATAGGGTTAGGGTGAGGGTGAGGTTTAGGGTTAAAGTTAGGGTTAATGTTAGGGTTAGGCTTAGGGTTAGAATGAGGCTGAGCGTGGGCGTGAGGATTAGGGTTAGGTTTAGGGTTAGGGTTAGAGTTAGGGTTAGGGTTAGGGTTAGGGTTAGGGTAAGGGTTAATGTTAGTGTTATGGTTAGTGTTAGGTTTAAATTTGCAGTGAGGGTGAGGCTGAGGGTGAGGTTTATGGTTAGGGTTAGGGTTATGGTTAGTGTTATTGTTAGAGTTAGGGTTAGAGTTAAGGTTTGGGTGAGGGTGAGGTTTAGGTGAGATTTAGAGTGAGGTTTAGGGTTAGGGTTAGGTTGAGGGTGAGGATTAGGTTTAGAGTTAGGGTTAGTGGGAGGGTTAGGGTGAGGGTTAGGGTTAGGTTGATTTTTAGGGATAGGGTTAGGCTTAGGATTAGGGTTAGGGTGAGGGTGAGTGTGTGGGTTAGGGTTAGGGTTAGGCTTAGGCTTAGGTTTAGGCTGAGGGTGAGGGTGGGAGTGAGCGTTTGTGTTACAGTGACGGTGAGGATTAGAGTTAGGGTGAGGGTTAGGATGATGGTTAGGGTTACAGTGAGGGTGAGGGTTAGGTTTAGTGTGAGGGTTAGGGTTAGGATTAGGGTTAGGGTTAGGGTGAGGGTGAGGTTTAGGATTAGGTTTAGAGTTAGGTTTTTTGTTAGTGTTATGGTTAAGGTTATTTTTGGAGTGAGGGTGAGGCTGAGGGTGAGGTTTATGGTTAGGATTAGGGTTAGGGTTAGGATTAGGGTTAGGGTGAGTGTGAGATTGAGGGTGAGGGTGAGGGTTTGTGTTAGGGTTAGGGAGAGATTTAGGTTTAGGATTAGGGTTAGAGTTAGGTTTAGGGTTAGGGTGAGGTTAAGTGTTAGGGTGAGGGTTAGGTTTAGGGTTAGGGTTACAGATAGGTTGAGGGTTAGGTATCCTGCTAGGATTATTTTTAATTTTAAATTTAGTGTTACGCTGAGGGTGAGGGAGAGGGTGAAGGTTAGGGTTAGGGTTAGGGTGAGGTTTAAGGTTAGGATTAGGTTAGAGTTAGGGTTAGGGTTAGGGTCAGGTTTAGGGTTAGAGTTAGGCTTAGCGTGAGGGTTAGTGTGAGGGATAGGGTTAGGGTTAGTGTTAGGTTAGGGTTAGGGTGAGGGTTAGTGTGAGGGTTAGGGTTAGGTTTAGGTTGAGGTTTAGGTATAGGGTTAGGGTTAGAGTTAGGGTTAGGTTGATTGTGAGGTTTAGGGTTAGAGTTAGGGTTAGTGTTAGGGTTAGGTTTAGGGTGATGATTAGTGTGAGGGTTAGAGTTCGGGTTAGGCTTAGGCGGATTGTGAGGGTGAGGGTTAGGATTAGGGTGAGGGTTAGCGTTAGGTTTAGGGTGAGGTTTTGGATGAGGTTTTTGGTGTATGGTTAGGGTTAATGTTACTTTTAGGGTTAGGGTTAGTTTTAGGTTTAGGTTTATGGTTAGGGTTAAGGGGAGGTTTTGGGATAGGGTTAGGCTTAGGGTTAAGGTTAGGTTTATTGTTAGTGTTATGGTTAGTGTTAATTTTGCAGTGAGGGTGAAGTTCAGGTTGAGGGTTATGGTTAGTGTTAGGGTTAGGTTTAGGGTTAAGGTTAGTGTTATTGTTAGGGTTAGGGTTAGAGTTATGGTCACGGTGAGAGTGAGGGTGAGGGTGAGGGTTAGGGTGAGGTTTAGGGTGAGCTTTAGTTTTAAGGTTAGGGTTAGGGTGCTGGTGAGGTTTAGGTTTAGAGTTAGGGTTAAGGGGAGGGTTAGGGTGAGGGTTAGGTTTAGGATTAGGGTTAAAGATAGGTTGAGGGTTAGGGTTCCTGCTAGGGTTATTTTCAATTTTATGTCTAGCGTTATGTTCAGGGTGAGGGTGAGGGTTAGGGTTAGGGTTAGGTTTAGGTTTAGGCTTAGAGTGAGGGTTAGTGTGAGGGTAGGGTTAGGGTTAGTGTTAGGTTGGGGTTAGGGTGAGGGTTAATCTGAGGGTTAGGGTTAGGTTTAGGTTGAAGTTTAGGTATAGGGTTAGAGTTAGAGTTAGGGTTAGGTTGATCGTGAGGTTTAGGGTTAGAGTTAGGGTTATTGTTAGGGTTAGGCTTAGGCTTAGGGTTAGGCTGAGGGTGAGGGTGGGGGTTAGGGTTAGTGTCATGTTGAGGGTGAGGATTAGGGTTAGGGTGAGTGTTAGGATGAGGGTTAGTGTTATGGTGAGGGTAAGGTTTAGGGTTAGGGTGAGGTTTAGGGTTAGGATTAGGGTTAGGGTGAGAGTGAGAGTTAGCTTAGGGTTAGGGTTAGGGTTATTGTTAGTGTTATGGTTAAGGTTACCTTTGAAGTGAGGGTGAGGGTTAGGGTTAGGATTAGGGTTAGGGTGAGGTTGAGGGTTAAGGGTGAGGTTGAGGGTTAGGGTTAGGTTTAGGGTGAGGTTTAAGTTTAGGGTGAGGGTTAGGGTTAGTGTGAGGGTTAGTGTTAGGGTTATGGTTAGGTTTAGGGTCAGGGTTAGGGTTAGGGTTAGTGTTAGGGTTAGGGTAAGGGTGAGGGTTAGTTTGAGGTTTAGGGTTAGGGTTAGGTTTAGGATTAGGTTTGGGTGAGGGTGAGTGTGAGGGTTAGGGTTACGCTTAGGCTTAGGCCGAGGGTGAGGGTGGGTGTGAGGATTAGTGTTTGGTGATAGTTAGGTTTAGAATTAAAGTGACGGTTAGGATGAGGTTTAGGGTTACCATTAGGGTGAGGGCTATGGTGAGGGTGAGGGTTAGTATAAGGGTTAGGCTTAGGCTGAGGTTTAGGCTGAGGGTGAGATTGAGGGTGATTGTTACGGTTAGGTTGATGGTTAGGGTTACGGTTAGCTTGAAGGTTAGAATGAGGTTTAGGGATAGGGTGAGTGTTAGGGTGAGGGTGATGGTAAGGGGAAAGTTGAGGGTTAAGGTGTGGGTGAGGGTTAAGATAAGGGTGAGGGTTAGGGTTAGGGTGAGGGTTAGGGTAAGTGTGAGGGTTAGGGGTTAGGGTGAGGATGAGGGTTAGGTTTAATGTGAGGTTTAGGATGAGGATGAGGGTTAGGGTTAGGTGAGGATAAGGGTTAGAATTAGGGTTAGGTTGTGGGCTAGGGTGAGGGTGAGGGTTAGGGTAAGGGTTAGGGTTAGGGTGAGGTTTAGGTTTAGGGTGAGTGTTATGGTTAGTGTGAGGGTTAGTGTTAGGGTTAGGGTTAGGGTTAGGGTGAGGGTAAGTGCTAGGGTGAGGGTTAGGGTTAGGGTGAGGGTTACAGTTAGGGTGAGGTTTAGTTTTAGTGTTAAGGTTATTTTTAATTTTAGGTTTAGGGTTACATATAGGGTGAGGTCAGGTTGTGGGTTAGGGTTAGGGTTAGGGTGAGCTTTAGGGTTAGGATTAGTGTTAGAGTTAGGGTTAGGTTTAGGGTGAGGTTTAGGGTTAGAGTTAGGCTTAGGGTGAGGGTTAGTGTGAGGGTTAGGGTTAGGGTTAGTGTTATGTTACGGTTAGAGTGGGGGTTAGTGTGAGGGTTAGGGTTAGAGTTAGGGTTAGTGTTAGGATTAGGTTTAGGGTGAGGGTGAGTGTGTGGGTTAGAGTTCGGTTTAGGGTTAGGCTTAGGTTTAGGCTGATGATTAGGTTGATGGTGAGGTTTAGGTTTAGGGTGAGTGTTAGGATTAGGGTTAGAATGAGGGTTAGGGAGAGGATGAGGGTTAGGGTGATTGCTGGGGTAAAGGTGAAGTTTTGGGTTAGGGTTTGGGTGAGGTGTAGGGTTAGGGTTAGTGTGAGGGTGAGGTTTAATTTTAGAGTTAGGGTTAGGGTGAGGGTTAGGGTTAGGGTTAGTGTTTGGGTTAGGGTTAGGTTTAGTGTTAGTGTTTGGTTGAGTGTTAGGGTTATGGTTAGGATTAGGTTTAGGGTGAGGGTGAAGGTGAGTGTGACGGTTAGGGTTATGGTTAGGCTTAGGGTTAGGTTGAGGGTTAGGGTGAGGTTGAGGGTTTGGGAGAGTTTTAGGGTTAGAGTTAGTGTTAGTGTGAGGGTTAGTGTTAGGGTTAGGGTTAGGGTTAGGCTGAGACTGAGGGTGAGGTTGAGGGTTAGGGTTAGCATGATGGTTAGGGTTATGGTTAGGGTTATGATGAGGTTTAGGGTTAGGATGAGGGTTAGGATGAGGTTTAGGGTTAGGATTAGGGTTACGTTGAGGGCAAGGGTGAGTTTGAGGGTTTGTTTTGGCATTATGGCATGGTTTAGGATTAAGGTTAGGTTTAGGGTTAGGGTGAGTGTTAGGGTTAGGGTTACGGTGAGGTTGAGGTTTAGGGTTAGGTTGAGGGCTTGGGTTAGGGTTAGGTTTACAGTGAGGTTGAGGGTTAGGGTTAGTGTTAGGGTTAGGTTTATTTTTAGGGTTTGGGTTAGAGATATGGTGAGCGTGAGGGTGAGGGTGAGGTTTAGGATTAGGGTGATGGTGAGGTTTCGGGATAGAGTTAAGGTTAGGGGAAGAGTTAGGGTGAGGGTTATTGTTAGGGTTAGGGTTAGTGTTAGGTTTAGGGTTATTGTTAGGGTTAGGGTTAGCGTTAAGGTTACGGTGAAGGTGAGGGTGAGGGTAAGGGTTAGGATTAGGGTGAGGCTTAGGTTTAGGGTTGGGGTTAGAGGTAGGGTTAGGGTGAGGGTGAGGTTTAGGTTTAGAGTTAGGGTTAGGGTGAGCATTAAGGTGACTGTAAGGGTTAGCGTTAGGGTTAGGTTTAGTGTTAGGATTAGGGTTAGGGTGAGGTTGAGTGTGAGGGTTAGTGTTAGGGTTAGGCTGAGTGTGAGGTTGAGCGTTAGGGTTAGGGTGAGGGATTGGGTTAGTGTTAGGATTAAGGTGAGGTTTAGGATGAGGTTTAGTGTTAGGATTAGGGTTAGCATGAGGGCAAGTGTGAGGGTGAGGGTTAGGGTTAGAATTATGGCGAGGTTTAAGATTAGGGTTAGGTTTAGGGTTAGGGTGAGGGTTAGGGTTGGGTTTAGTGTTAGGGTGAGTGTGAGGGTTAGGATTAGGTTTAGGGTTAGGGTTATTGTTAGTGTTATGATTAAGGTTAAATTTAAGGTGAGGGTGAGGCTCAGGGTGAGGTTTAGGGTTAGTGTTATGGTGAGGTTTCGGTTAGGTTTAAGGTTAGGTTTAGGGTGAGGGCTTGGGTTAGGGTTAGGGTTACGGTGAGGGTGAGGTTTAGGGTTAGGGTTTGGGTTAGGGTTATTTTAGGGTTTGGGTAACGGTTAAGCTGAAGGTAAGGGTGAGGGTTAGGTTAGGGTTAGGGTGAGGTTTAGGTTTAGGGTTAGGGTTAGAGTTAGGTTTAGGGTGATGGAGAGGTTTAAGGTTAGAGTTAGGGTTAGTGTTAGGGTTAGGGTTAGTGTGAGGGTTAGGGTGTGGGTTAGAGTGACGGTTATGGTTAGCTTTATGGTGAGGGTTAGGGTTATGTTTAGGGTGAGGTTTAGGATGAGGTTTAGGGTTAGGTTTAGGGTTATGGTTAGTTTTAGGGTTAGGATTAGGGTTAGGGTTAGGGTTAGGGTGAGGGTTAGGGTTAGGGTAAGGGTTAGGGTTTGGCTTAGGGTTAGGGTTAGGGTTATTGTTAGTGTTATGGTTTGTGTTAAGTTTCCGGCGAGGGTGAGGCTCAGGGTGAGGGTTATGGTTAGTGTTAGTGTTTGGTTTAGGGTTAGTATTATTATTAGGGTTTGGGTTAGAGTCTCGGTCATGGTGAGAGTGAGGGTGAGGGTTAGGGTGAGGTTTAGGGTGAGGTTTAGGGTTAGGGTTAGGGTTAGGTTTAGGGTACTGGTGAGGTTTAGGGTTAGAGTTAGGCGGAGGGTGAGGGTTAGGGTGAGGGTTAGGGTTAGGTTTAGTGTTAGTATTAGGGTGAGGGTGAGGGTTAGGTTGTGGTTTAGGGATAGGGTTAGGGTTAGGATTAGGGTTAGGGTGAGGGTGATGCTGAGGGTTATGGTTATGCTTAGGCTTTGGGTTAAGCTGAGGGTGAGACTGGGGTTGAGGATTTGGTTTAGGGTGAGTGTTAGGGTTAGGGTTAGGGTTAGGGTAAGGGTTAATATTAATGTTATGGTTAGGTTTAAGTTTGCAGTGAGAGTGAGGCTGAGGGTGAAGTTTATGGTTAGGGTTAAGGTTATGGTTAGTGTTATTGTTAGGGTTAGAGTTAGAGTTTGGTGAGGGTGAGGGTGATGGTGAGGGTTAGGGTTACGGTGAGATTTATTGTAAGGTTTAAGGTTAGGGTTAGGTTGAGAGTGAGGATTAGGTTTAGAGTTTGTGCTATTGGGAAGGTTAGGTTGAGGGTTAGGGTTAGGTTGAATTTTAGGGATAGGGTTAGGGTTAGGATAAGGGTTAGGGTGAGGTTGTGTGTGAGGGTTAGGGTTAGGGTTAGGGTTAGGCTCAGGCTTAGGCTGAGGGTGATGTTGGGGGTGAGGGTTAGTTTTACACTGAGGGTGAGGATTAGGGTTAGTGTGAGGGTTAGGATGAGGGTTAGAGTTACAGTGAGGGGGAGCGTTAGGGTTAGGGTGAGGGTGAGGTTGAGGGTTAGGATTGGGGTTAGGGTTAGGTTTATTGTTAGTGTTATGGTTAAGGTGACTTTTGGAGTGAGCATGAGGCTGAGGGTGAGGGTTAGGGTTAGGATTAGGGTTATGGTTAGGATTAGGGTTAGGGTGAGGGTGAGATTGAGGGTGAGGGGAAGGGTTAGGGTGATGGTTAGTGTTATGGTTAGCTTGAAGGTTAGGATGAGGTTTAGGGATAGATTGAGTGTTAAGGTGAGGGTGAAGGTAAGGGTAAAGTTGAGGGTTAGCCTGTAGGTGAGGGTTAAGATAAGTGTGAGGGTTAGGGTGAGGGTTAGGGTAAGTGTGACGGTTAGGGGTTAGGGGGAGGGTGAGGTTAGATTGAGGATTAGGGTTAGGGTTAGTGTGAGGTTTAGGGTGAGGATAAGCGTTGAGGGTTAGGTGAGGGTAAGCATTAGAATTAGGGTTAGGGTGAGGGCTAGGGTGAGGTTGATGGTTAGGGTTAGGGTTAGGGTTAGGGTGAGGTTTAGGGTGAGGGTGAGTGTGAGTGTTAGGGTTACAGTGAGGATTAGTGTTACGGTTACGGTTAGTGTTAGGGTGATGGTTAGGGTTAGGGTGAGGGTTACAGTTAGGTTGAGGGTTAGGGTTCGTGTTAGGGTTATTTTTAATTTTAGGTTTAGGGTTACGTTGAGGGTGAGGGTGAGGGTGAGGGTTAGGGTTAGGGTTAGTGTGAGGTTTAGGGTTAGGATTAGAGTTAGACTTAGGATTAGGGGTAGGGTGAGGTTTAGGGTTTGATAGGCTTAGGGTGAGGGTTAGGTTGACAGTTAGGGTTAGGGTTAGTGTTAGGTTAGGGTTAGGATGAGGGTTAGTGTGAGGGTTAGGGTTAGAGTTAGGATTAGGGTAAGGGTGAGGGTGAGTGTGTGGTTTAGGGTTAGGTTAAGGGTTAGGCTTAGGGTTAGGATGAGGGTGAGGTTGAGGGTGAGGTTTAGGTTTAGGATGAATGTTAGAATTAGGTTTAGGGTTTGGGTTAGGGTGAGGGTTAGGGTGAGGTTTAGGGTGACAGTTAGGTTTAGGATTAGGGTTAGGCTGAGCGCTAGGGTGAGGGTGAGGTTTAGGGTTAGGTTTATAGTGAGGTTTAGGGTTAGGTTTTGGTTGAGGGTGAGGTTCAATTTTAGAGTTAGTGTTAGGGTGAGGGTTAGGGTTAGGATTAGTGTTAGGGTTAAAGTTATGGTTAGTGTTAAGGTTAGGGTGAGGGTTAAGGTTATGTTTAGGATTAGGTTTAGGGTTACTGTGAGGGTGAGTGTGAGGGTTAGGGTGAGGCTTAGGGTTAGGTTTAGGGTTAGGCTAAGGGTGAGTGTGAGGTTGAGGTTTAGGGTTAAGGTGAGGGTGAGGTTTAGGGTTAGAGTTTGTGTTAATTTGAGCGTTAGTGTGAGAGTGAGTGTTAGGGTTAGGTTGTGGGTGAGGGTTAGGATTAGGGTGATGCTTAGGGTTATGATCAGAGTGAGGGTTAGGATGAGGGTTAGGGTTATTGTGAGAGTTAGGGTGAGGGTGACAGTAAGGGTAAAGGTGAGGGTTAGGCTGAGAATGAGGATTACAGTAAGGGTGAGGGTTAGGGTTAGGGTGAGGTTTAGGGTTAGGGTTAGGGTGTGGTTTAGATTGAGGATTCGTTTTTGGGTTTAGTGTGAGGTTTAGAGTGAGGATGAGGGTTAGGATTAAGTTGAGGTCTAGGGTGAGGATGAGGGTTAGGTTTAGGGTTAGGGTGAGTGTTAATGTTAGGGTGATTGTTAGGGTTAGTGTGAGGGTAAGTGTTAGGGTGAGAGTTAGTGTTAGGGTGAGGTTTATGTTTAGAATGAGGGTTAGGGTTAGGTTTAGGGTTATTTTTAGGGTTAGCGTTAGGGTTAGGATGAGAGTCAGGGTTAGGATTAGGGTTAGGGTGAGGGCTAGGGTGAGGGTGAGGATAAGGGTAGAGTTAGGCATAGGCTTAGTGTTAGGCTGAGGCTGAGGGTGAGGTTGAGGATTAGGGTTAGCATGATGGTTAGGGTCATGGTTAGGGTGAGGGTTAGGATGAGGATTAGGGTTAGGGTGAGGGTGACATTAAGGGTCAAGTTGAGGGTTAGGGTGAGGATTAGGGTTAGGGTTAGGGTGATGGTGAGGATTAGATTGAGGAGTAGTGTTAAGTTTAGAGTGAGGTTTAGGGTGAGGATGAGGGTTAGGGTTATGGTGAGGGTTAGTGTTAGGACTATTGTTAGTTTTATGGTGAGGGTTATGGTTATGGTTAGGGTTAGTGTTAGTTTTAGGGTTATTGTTAAGGTTAGGGTTAGTGTTAAGGTTACGTTGAGGGTGAGGTTAAGGGTAAGGTTTAGGGTTAGGGTGAGGTTTAGGTTTAGCGTTAGGGTTAGGGTTATTGTTAGTGTTATGGTTAGTGTTAAGTTTGCGGTGAGGATGAGGCTCAGGGTGAGGTTTAAGGTTAGTGTTAGGGTTAGGGTTTGTGTTAGGGTTAGTATTATTGTTAGGGTTAGGGTTAGAGTTAAGGTCATGGTGAGAGTGAGGGTGAGGGTTTGGGTGAGTTTTAGGGTGAGGTTTAGGGTTAGGGTTAGGGTTATGGTTAGGGTGCTCGTGAGGTTTAGGGTTATAATTCGGGTGAGAGTGAGGGTGAGTGTGAGGGTTAGGGTTAGGTTTAGTGTTAGCATTAGGGTGAGGGTGAGAGTTAGGTTGAGGTTTAGAGATAGGGTTATTGTTACAATTACGGTTAGGGTGACGGTGAGGTTTAGGGTTAGGCTTAGGCTTAAAGCTAGGCTGAGGGTGAGGCTGTGGGTGAGGATTAGGGTTAGGGTGATGGTTACGGTTAGGGTTAGTGTTATTGTTAGGGTTAGAGTTAGAATTACCATGAGGGTGAGTGTGCGGGTAGGGTTAGGGTTAGGGTTAGGCTGAGGTTTAGGGTTAGGTTTGAGATAGGGTTAGGGTGAGGGTGAGGTTTAGGGTTAAAGGTAGGGTTAGGGTTAGGGTTAGACTTAGGGTTAGACTGAGGGTGAGGGTGGGGTGAGGATTAGGGTTAGGGTTAGGGTTAGAGTTAGTGTTAGGGTTAGGGTTAGGGTAAGGGTTAATATTAGTGTTATGTTTAGGTTTAAGTTTGCTGTGAGGGTGAGGCTGAGGGTGAGATTTATGGTTAGGGTTAGGGTTATGGTTAGTGTTATTGTTAGGGTTGGGGTTAGAGTTATGGTGAGGGTGAGGGTGCGGGTTAGGCTTACGTTGAGATTTAGTGTGAGGTTTAGGGTTAGGGTTAGGTTGAGGGTGAGGATTAGGTTTAGAGTTAGGGTTAGTGGGTGGGTTAGGGTGAGGGGTAGGCTAATGGTTAGGGTTAGGCTTAGGGTTAGGCTGAGGGTGAGGATG
Source organism: Dipodomys merriami (assembly GCF_024711535.1). Lineage (NCBI taxonomy): Eukaryota > Metazoa > Chordata > Mammalia > Rodentia > Heteromyidae > Dipodomys > Dipodomys merriami. Next base: position 5,637,334 of record NW_027206324.1, on the reverse strand, counting down.
AGGTTGAGGGTTAGGGTTAGGTTGAGGGTGAGGTTTAGGTTTAGAGTTAGGTTTGGGGGAGGGTTAGGGGGAGGGCTAGTGTTAGGGTTAGGGTTAGTGTTAGGATTAGGATTAGGGTTAGGATGAGGTTGAGTGTGAGGGTTAGGGTTAGGGTTAGGCTTAGGGTTAGGCTGAGGGTGAGGGTGAGGGTTAGGGTTAGGGAGAGGTTTAGGGTTAGGATTAGGGTGAGGGATAGGATGAGGTTTAGGGTTAGGATTAGGGTTAGGATGAGGGCAAGGGTGTGTGTGATGGTTAGGGTTAGCATTATGGCAAAGTTTAGGATTAGGATTAGGTTTAGGGCTAGGGTGAGTGTTAGGATTAGGGTTACTGTGAGGTTGAGGTTAAGAATTAGGGTGAAGGTTACGGTTAGGTTTAGGGTGAGGGTGATGGTTAGGATTAGGGTTACGATTAGGGTTATTGTTAGTGTTATGGTTAAGTTTTCAATGAGGGTGAGGCTGAAGGTGAGTGTTAGGGTTAGGGTTAGGGTTAGGGTGAGGGCTTGGGTTAGGTTTAGGGTTATGGTGAGGGTGAGGGTTAAGGTTAGTGTTAGGGTTAGGGTTATTGTTAGGGTTAGCTTTAGAGTTATGGTGAGGGTGAGGGTGAGGGTGAGGTTTAGGGTTAGGGAGAGGGTTAGGTTTATTGTTAGAATTAGGGTTAGGGGGAGAGTTAGGGTGAATGTTAGGGTTAGGTTTAGTGTTAGGGTTAGGGTTTTTGTTAGGATTAGGGTTAGAGTTATGGTGAGGGTGAGGGTGAGTTTGAGGTTTGGGTTGAGGGTGAGGGTAAGGTTTAGGTTTAGAATTAGGGTTAGGGAGATAGTTAGGGTGAGGGTTGGGGTTAGGTTTTGTGTTAGGGTTAGGGTGAGGGTGAGGGTTAGGTTGAGGTTTAGGGTTAGGGTTAGGGTTAGGTTTAGGATTAGGGTTATGGTGAGTGTGAGTGTGAGGGTTAGGGTTAGGGTTAGGCTTAGACTTAGAGTTAGGCTGTGGGTGAGAGTGGGGATTAGGATTAGGTTTTGGGTGATGGTTAGTGTTAGTGTTAGGTTTAGGGTTATGATTAAGTTTAGGGTTAGGATTAGGGTTAGGGTGAGGGCTAGGGTGAGGGTGACGGTTAGTGTTAGGGTTAGGCTCAGGATTTAGGGTTAGGCTGATGGTGAGGTTGAGGGTCAGTGTTAGTGTTAGGGTGATGCTTAGGATTATGGTCAGGGTGAAGGTTAGGATGAGTGTTATGTTTAGGGTGAGGGATTTGGGTGAGGGTGATGGTAAGGGTAAAGCTGAGGGTTACGCTGAGTGTGAGGATTAAGGTAAGGTCTAGGGTTAGGGTGAGGGTTAGGGTTAGGGTGAGGGTGAGGTTAAGATTGATGATTAAGTTTAGTGTTAGTGTGAGGTTTAGAATGAGGATGAGGGTTAGAGTTAGGGTGAGGGTAGGTTGAGGGTGAGTGTTAGGGTTAGGCTAAGGGTGAGGTTTAATGTTAGGGTGATGGTTAGGGTTAGTGTGAGTGTTATTGTTAGGGTTAGGGTTAGTGTTAGGGTGAGGGTAAGAGTTAGTTTGAGGGTTAGGTTTAGGGTGAGGGTTATGGTTAGAATGAGGGTTAGGGTTAGGGTTAGGGTTATTGTTAGTTCAGGGTTAGTGTTACATTTACGGTGAGGGTGAGAGTTAGGGTTTGGGTCAGGGTGTGGTTTATGTTTAGGGTTAGGGTTAGAGTTAGGTTTAGGGTGAGGGTTAAGTTTAGAGTTAGAGTTAGAGTTAGCGTTAGTGATAGTGTTAGGGTTAGGGTGAGGGTCAGTGTGAGGGTTAGGGTTAGGCTTAAGCTTATGGTTAGGCTTAGGCTTAGACCGAACGTGAGTGTGAGGGTTAGGGTGAGGTTTAGGTTTATGGTTACGGTGAGGATTGGGTTAGGGTTAGTGATAGTGTTAGGGGTAGGGTTAGGGTGAGGGTGAGAGTAAGGGTAAAGGTGAGGGTTTGGGTTAGGATCAGGTTTAGATTGAAGGTGAGTGTGAGAGTTATGGTTAGGGGTAGGGTTAGGCTTAGGGTTAGGGTGAGAGTTAGGGTTAGGGTTAGGGCTGGTGTTGGTGTTAGGGGTAGGGTTAGGGTGAGGGTTAGGGTGAAGGTGAGGATTAGGGTTAGGATTAGGATTAGGATTAAGTTGAGGGTGAGTGTGAGGGTTCGTGTTAGGGTTAGGGTTAGGGTGAGCTTGAGGGTTAGGGTTAGGGTTAGGGTGAGGTTTAGAGTTAGGGTCAGTGTTAGTGTTAGGGTTAGGGTTAGGAGGGTGAGGGTTAGGGTAAGGGTTAGTGTTAGGGTTAGGGTTAGGGTGAGGGTTAGGATGAGGGTGAGGGTTAGGGTTAGGGTTAGGATTATGATTAGGGGTAGTGTTAGGGTGAGTGCTTGGGTTAGGCTTAGGGTTAGGATTAGGCTTAGCATTAAGATGAGGGTGAGGGTGAGTGTTAGGTTTAGGGTTCAGGTTAGGGTTAGCATTTGGGTGAGAGTTAGTGTTCGGGTTAAGTTTAGGGTTAGGGTGATGGTTTTGAATTAGGTTTTCGGTTAAGGATTAGGGGGAGTGTTAGGATGAGGATTAGGTTTAGGATTAGGGTTAGGGCGATGGCTAGGTTGAGGGTGAGGATTAGGGTTATTGTTAGGGAGAGGTTAAGGGTTAGGGTTAGGGTGAGGGTGAGGGTTAGGATGAGGTTTAGGGTTATGGTGAGGGAGAGGGTTAGGGTTAGGGTGAGAGTTAGGTTGAGGATGAGGGTTAGGGTGAGGGTGAGGGTTAGGATTAGGGTTATGGTTAGGATTATTGTTAGTGTTATGGTTCTGGTTACCTTGGCAGAGATGGTGAGGCTGAGGTTGAGGGTTAGGGATAGGATTAGGGTTAGGTTTAGGTTTCGAGTTAGGATTAGTGTTATTGTTAGGGTTAGGGTAAGAGTTCCGGTGAAGGTGAGGGTGAGGGTAAGCATGAGGGTTAGGGTTAGGGTTAGGGTGAGGTTTAGTGTCAGGGTTACGATTAGGTTTAGGGTGAGGGTGAGTATGAGGGTTAGGGTTATGATTAGGGTTTGGCTTAGGTTTAGGCTGAGGGCGAGGGTGAGTGTGAGGGTTGGTGTTAGTTTGAGGTTTAGGGTTAGGATTACAGTGAGTGTCAGGGTTAGCATTAGTTTGAGGGTTACAATTAGGTTTAGGATTAGGTTGAGGTTTAAGGTTAGGGTTAGGGTTTGGGTTAGAATGAGTTTTAGGGTTAAAATTAGGGTTAGGGTGAGGGCTAGGGTGAGGGTGAGGTTTAGTGTTAGGGTTAGGGTGAGGTTTAGGTTTAGGGGGAGGGTTAGGGGGAGGGTTAAGTTTCGGGTTACATTGAGGGTGTGGGTTAGGTTTGAGGTGAGGGTTATGTTGAGTACTAAAGTGAGGGTGAGGGTTAGGATTAGGGTTAGGGTGAGGGTTAGGTTGAGGTTTAGGTTTAGGGTTAGGGTTAGGTTTAGGAATAGGGTTGGGCTGAGGGTGATGTTGGGGATGAGGATTAGGTTTAGAGTGATGGTTCCTTAATGGTTAGGTTGAGAGTTAGGATGAGGGTTAGGGTTAGGCTTAGGCTTAGGGTTAGGCTGAGGCTGAAGTCGATGGTGAGGGTTAGGGTTAGGGTGATGGTTAGGGTTACAGTTAGTGTGAGGTTTAGGATGAGGGTTAGCTTTGGGGTGAGGGTTAGGATGAGGGTGACAGAGTAAAGGTGTGGGTTAGGCTGAGGGTGAGGGTTATTGTAAGGGTGAGGGTTCTGGTTAGGGTTAGCGTGAGGGTGAGGGTTAGATTGAGGATTAGTGTTAGGGTTAGTGTGAGGTTTAGGGTGAGGAGGCGTGTTAGGTTTAGGGTGAGGGCTAGGGTGAAGTTGAGGGTTAGGGTTTGGGTTAGGATGAGGTTTAGTTTTAGGGTGATTGTTAGCGTTAGTGTGAGGGTTAGTATTAAGGTTAGTGTACATGTTAGGGTGAGGGTAACTGTTTGGGTAAGGTTTAGGTTTAGGGTGAGGTTTAGGATTAGCGTTAGGGTTAGGGTTAGGGTGAGGGTGAGGTTTAGGGTTAGAGTTAGGGTTAGGGTGAGGCTGAGGTTTAAGGTTAGGGTTAGGGTTAGTGTTAGGGTTAGAGTTAGGGTGAGGTTTAGTGTGGGTGTGAGGGTTAGTGTTAGGGTTAGGATTAGGGTTAGGGTTAAGGTGAGGGTGAGTGTGAGGGTTAGGTTTAAGGTTAGGTTTAGGTTTAGAATTAGGGTGAGGGTGAGGGTGAGGGTTACGGGTAGGGTGAGTGTTGGGGTTAGGGTTAGAATGAAGGTTAGGTTGAGGTTTAGGCTTAGGCTTAGGGTTTGGGTATGGGCTAGGTTGAGGGGGAGGGTTAGTGTGAGGGGTAGGGTGAGGGTAAGGGTTAGTGTTAGGGTTAGGGATAGGGTGAGTTTTAGTGTGGGGTTGAGGGTTAGTGTTAGTTTGGATTAGGGTTAGGGTTAAGGTGAGGGTGAGTGTGAGGGTTAGGGTTAGGGTTAGGGTTAGGGTTAGGGTTAGGTTTAGAGTTAGGGTGAGGGTGAGGGTTACGGTTAGGGTGAGTGTTGGGGTTAGGGTTAGAGTGAGGGGTAGGGTGAGTGTTAGCCTTAGGCTTATGGTTTGGGTATGGGCTAGGGTGAGGGTGAGGGTTAGGGTGTGGGTGGGGGGTAGGTTAAGGGGTAGGGTTAGTGTTAGGGTTAGGGTTGGGGTCAGGGTTAGGCTTAATGTTAGGCGGATAGGGAAGGTGTGGGTGAGGGTTAGAGTTAGGGTGAGGGTGAGGTTTAGGGTTAGAGTTAGCGTTAGGGTAAGGGTTAGTGTGAGGGTTGGGTTAGGGTTAGTGTTACTGTTAGGGTTAGGATGAGGGTGAGTGTGAGGGTCAGGGTTAGTCTTAGACTGAGTCGGAGGCTTAGACAGAGCGTGAGGGTGAGGGTGAGGGGTAGGGTTAGGGTTTTAGGGTTAGGGTGAGTGTTAGGATGAGGATTAGGGTTAGTATTAGGGTTAGGGTGAGGGCTAGAGTTAGGGTGAGGGTTAGGGTTAGCGTTAGGGTGAGATTTAGGGTTAGGGTTAGGGTAAAGGTTAAGGTGAGGCTGAGGGTAAGGATTAGGGTTAGAGTTACAGTGAGGGTCAGGGTTTGGGTTAGGTTTAGGGTTAGTGTTATAGTTAAGTTTAGGATTAGAGTTACAATAAGGTGAGGGTGAGCGTGAGGGTTAGGATCAGGGTTAGGGTGAGGTTTAGGGTTAGGATTATTGTTAGGGTGAGGGTGAGGATTAGGGTTAGAGTTATGGTTAGGGGGAGGGTTAGGTTGAGGTTTAGGTTTAGGGTTAGTGTTAGGCTTAGGCTTAGGGTTAGGTTGAGGCTGAGGGTGATGTGAGGGTTAGGGTTAGGGTGATGGTTGGGTTTGCCTTTACGGTGAGGGTTAGGATGAGGATTTAGGTTATGGTGAGGATTAGGGTGAGGGTGACCGTAAGGGTAAAGGTGAAGGTTAGGCTGAGGGTGAGGGTTACGGTAAGGGTGAGGGTTAGGGTTAGGGTGAGGGTGAGGGTTAGATTCAGTAATAGTGTTAGGGTTAGTGTGAGGTTCAGGGTGGGAATCAGGGTTAGGGTTAGGTTGAGGGCTAGGTTGAGGGTGAGAGTTAGTGTTAGGGTGAGGTTTAGGGTTGGGGTGATGGTTAGGGTTAGTGTTATGGTTAGAGTTAGTGTTAGGGTGAGGGTAAGTGTTAGGGTGAGGGTTAGGTTTAGGATGAAGGTTATGGTTAGGATGAGGGTTAGGGATAGGTTTAGGTTTATTGTTAGGGTTAAGGTTAGGGTTATGTTGAGGGTGAGGGTGAAGGTGAGGGTTAGATTAGGGTTAGGGTTAGGGTTATTGTTAGTGTTATGGTTAGGGTTAAGTTTACAGTGAGAGTGAGGCTGAGCATGAGGATTAAGGTTAGGGTTAGGGTGAGGTTTAGGGTTAGAGTTAGGGTTAGGGTTATGGTGAGGGTTTGGTTTAGGGTGAGGGTTACGCTGACGGTGAGGGTGAGGGTAAGGGTTAAGGTTAGTGTGAGGTTTAGGTTTAGGGTTAGGTTAGGGTTAGGGTGAGGGTGAGGTTTAGTTAGATTTAGGGTTAGGGTGATGGTTAGGGTGAGGGTTAGTGTTAGGGTTAGGGTGAGGGTTAGGATGAGGGTGAGGGTTAGGGTTTGGGTTAGGATTAGGATTAGGGTTATCATGAGGGTGAATGTTTGGGTTAGGCTTAGGGTTAGAGTTAGTCTAATGGTTAAGCTGAGGGTGAGGTTAAGGTTGAGTTTTAGGGTTAGGGTTTGGGTTAGGGTTAGCGTTAGGGTGAGTGTTAGGGTTTGTGTTTAGTTTACGGTTGGATGAGGTTTAGGGTTCGGGTTACAGTGAGGGTGAGGGTTAGGGTTAGGTTGAGGGTAAGGGTTAGGATTAGGGTTAGGGTGAGTGTTAGGGTTAGGGTTAGGGTGAGTGTTAGAATGAGGATTTGGGTTAGGATTAGGTTTAGGGTGAGGGCTAGGGTGAGGGTGAGGGCTAGGGTGACGTGAGGGTTAGGGTTATTGTTAGGGTGAGGTTTAGTTTTAGAGTTAGGGTTAGGGCGAGGGTTAGGATGAGGTTTAGGGTTATGGTGAGGGTGAGGGTTAGTGTTAGGGTGAGGGTAAGGGTGAGGATGAGGGTTAGGGTTAGTGTGAGGTTTATGGTGAGGTTTAGGGCTAGGGTTAGTGTGAGGGATAGGGTTAGGATTAGGGTTAGGGTGAAGGCTAGGGTGAGGGTGAGGTTTAGGGTTATTGTTAGGGTAAGGGTTAGGATGAGGGTTAGGGTGAGGGTGATAGTTAGAATTAGGGTTAGGGTTAGGATTATTGTTAGTGTTATGGTTCTGGTGACTTTTGCAGTGATGGTGAGGCTGAGAGTGATGGTTATGGATAGGATTAGGGTTAGGTTTAGGTTTCGAGTTAGGATTAGTGTTATTGTTAGGGTTAGGGTTAGAGTTACGGTGAGGGTGAGGGTGAGGGTAAGGGTGAGGGTTAGGGTTAGGGTTAGGGTGAGATTTAGGGTCAGGTTTAGGATTAGGGTTAGGGTAAGTGTGAGGTTTAGGGTAAGAGTTAGGGTTAGGGGGAGGGTGAGTGTGAAGGTTAGGGTTAGGGTTAGTGTTATGGTTAGGGTTAGGGTGAGGGTGAGTGTGAGGGTCAGGGTTAGTCTTAGGCTGAGGCGGAGGCTTAGGCGGAGCGTGAGGTTGAGGGTAAGGGTTAGTGTTAGGGTTTTAGAGTTAGGGTGTTAGGATGATGTATAGAATTAGGTTTAGGGAGAGGGCTAGAGTTAGCGTGAGTGTTAGGGTTTGCGTTAGGGTGATGTTCAGGGTTAGGGTTAGGGTTATGTTGAGAGTGAGGGTTAGGGTTAGGGTTAGGGTTAGGGTTAAGGTGAGGCTGAGGGTTAGGATTAGGATTAGGGTGAGGGTTTGTGTTAGGGTTAGAGTTACGGTGAGGTTCAGGGTTTGGGTTAGGTTTAGGGTTAGTGTTATAGTTAAGGTTAGGGTTAGAGTTACAGTAAGGGTGAGGGTGAGGGTGAGTGTTAGGATCAGGGTTAGGGTGAGGTTTAGTTTTAGGATTATGGTTAGCGTGAGGGTGAGGTTTAGGGTTAGAGTTAGGGTTAGGGGAGGGTTAGGTTGAGTTTTAGGGTTAGGGTTAGTGTTAGGGTTAGGGTGATGGGTAGGTTGAGGTTTAATGTTAGGGTTAGGATTAGGGTTAGGGTTAGGTTGACGGTAGGGTGAGTGTGAGGGTTAGGGTTAGGGTTTGGCTTAGGCTTATGGTTAGGCTGAGGGTATGGGTGGGGATGAGGATTAGGTTTAGAATGATGGTTAGGGTTATGGTAGGTTAAGGGTTAGGATGAGTGTTAGGGTTAGGATTAGGGTTAGGGTGAGGGCTAGGGTGAGGGTGAGGGTTATGGTTAGGTTTAGGCTTAGGCTTAGGTTTAGGTTGAGGCTGAGGGTAAAGGTGAGGGTTAGGCTGAGGGTGAGGTTTATGGTAAGGTGAGGGTTAGGGTTAGGGTGAGGTTGAGGGTTAGATTCAGGATTAGTGTTATGGTTAGTGTGAAGTTAAGGGTGAGGATGAGGGTTAGGGTTAGGTTGAGGGATAGGTTGAGGGTGAGAGTTAGGGTTAGGGTGAGGTTTAGGGTTAGGGTGATGGTTAGGGTTAGTGTAATGGTTAGGGTTAGTGTTAGGGTGAGGGTAAGTATTAGAGTGAGGGTTAGGGTTAGGGTGAAGGCTATGGTTAGGATGAGGGTTAGTGTTAGGGTTAGGGTTATTGTTAGGGTTAGGGTTAGGGTTATGTTGAGGGTGAGGGTGAGGGTTAGAGTTAGGATGAGTTTTAGGTTTCAGGTTAGGGTTAGAGTTAGGGTTAGGGTGAGGGTGAGGTTTAGGGTTAGAGTTAGGGTTAGTGTTAGTGTTCCGGTTAGGGTGAGGGTAAGTGTGGGGGTTAGGGTTAGGGTTAGGTTTAGGCTTAGGTTTAGGCTCAGGGTGAGGGTGGGGATGAGGAATAGGTTTAGGGTGATGGTTAGGGTTAGGGTTAGGTTTTGGTTTAGAATTAGGGTTAGGGTTAGGATTATGGTTATGGTTAGGGTGAGGGTTACGGTGAGGGTTAGGGTTACGTTTAGGGTTAGGGTGAGGGTGAGGGTTAGGGTTAGGGTTAGGGTGAGGGTGAGGGTTAGATTGAGGGTTAGGGTTATATGGAGGGTTATGTTTAGGGTGAGGGTTAGGTTTAGTGTTAGGGTTATTGTTAGGGTTAGGGTTAGGGTTACGGTGAGGTTGAGGGTGAGGGTTAGGTTTAGGATTAGGGTGAGGTTTAGTTTTAGGGTTAGGGTTAGAGTTAGGGTTAGGGTGATGGTGAGATTTAGGGTTAGAGTTAGAGTTAGTGTTAGGGTTAGGGTTAAGTTGAGGGTTAGGTTGAGGTTTAGAGTTCGGGTTAGGCTTAAGCTTAGGCTTAGGCTTAGGCCAAGAGTGAGGGTTAGGGTTAGGTTTAGGTTTAGGATGAGTGCTAGGATGAGGTTTAGGGTTAGGGTTAGGTTTAGGTTTAGTGTTAGGGTTAGGGTTAGGGTTAGGGTTAGGGTTAAGGTGAGGGTTAGGCTTAGGCTTAGGCTTAGGCTTAGGGTTATGTTTAGGGTTATTGTTAGTGTTATGGTTAGTGTTACATTTGCGGTGAGGGTGAGGCACAGGTTGAAGTTTATGGTTATTGTTAGGTTTAGGGTTAGGGTTACTATTATTGTTAGGGTTAGGGTTATAGTTATGGGCTTGGTGAGAGTGAGGGTGAGGATGAGGATTAGGGTGAGTTTTATGGTGAGGTTTAGGGTTAGGGTTAGGGTTAGTGTTAGGGTGCTGTTGAGGTTTAGGGTTACAGTTCGGGTTAGGGGGATGGTTAGGGTGAGGGTTAGGTTTAGTGTTAGCATTAGGGTAAGGGTGAGGGTTAGGTTGAGGTTTAGGGATAGGGTTAGGGTTAGGATTAGGGTTTGGGTGAGAATGAGGGTGAGGGTTAGTGTTAGTGTTAGCCTTAGGCTGAGGGTTAGGCTGAGGTTGAGGGTGGGGGTGAGGGTTAGGGTTAGGGTGATTGTTAGGGTTAGGGTTAGTGTTATTGTTAGGGTTAGGGTTGGAGTTACATTGAGGCTGAGGGTGGGGGTGAGGTTTAGGATTAGGGTCAGGGTGAGGTTTAGGGTTAGGTTTAGAGATAGGGTTAGGGTAAGGGTGAGGTTTAGGGTTAGCGTTAGGGTTAGTGTTAGGGACAGGCTTAGGGTTAGGCTGAGGGTGAGGGTGGGGTTGAAGATTAGGGTTAGGGTTAGGGTTCGGGTTAGGGTTAGAGGTAGGGTTAGGGTAAGGGTTAGGGTTAGGATTAGGTTTAAGGTTAAGGAGAGGGTGAGTGTGAGCGTTAGAGTTAGGGTTAATGTTAGGATTAGGGTTAGGGTGTGTGCTAGCATGAGGGTTAGGGTTAGGGTTAGGGTTAGGGTGAAGTTTAGCGTTAATTTTAGTGTCAGAGTTAGGGTTAGGGTGAGGGTTTGGGTTAGGGTTAGAGTAAGGGTGAGGGTGAGGTTTAGGGTTAGTTTTAGGGTTAGGGTTATTTTTAGGGTTAGGGTTAGGGTTAAGGTTAAGGTAAGGGTGAGGTTGAGGGTGATGTTGAGGGTTAGGGTTAGGGTTAGGATGAGATTTAGAGTTATGGTTAGGGTTAGGGTTAGGGTCAGGGTGAGGTTTAGGGTTAGATGTAGGGTTAGGGTTAGGGTTAGTGTGAGTGTTAGGGTTAGGGTTACTGTTACAGTTAGGGTTATGGTGAGGGCTAGTGTGAGGGTGAGGGTTAAGGTTAGGTTTAGGCTATGGCTTTGGGTTAAGCTGAGGCTCAGGGTGAGGGTGAGGGTTAGGGTGAGAGTGAGGGTGAGATTTAGGGTTAGAGTTAGTGTTAGGGTGAGAGTTAGGGTTAGGGTTAGTGTGAGGGTTATGGTTATGGTAAGGGTGAGGCTTAGGGTTAGGGTGAGGGTTAGGGTTAGGATGAGGGTTAGGGTGAGGGTGAGGGTTAGGATTAGGGTTAGGGTTAGGATTATTGTAAGTGTTATTGTTCTGGCTACCTTTGCAGCGAGGGTGAGGCTGAGGGTGAGGGTTAGGGATAGGATTATTGTTAGGGTTTGGTTTAGGGTTAGGATTAGTGTTATTGTTAGGTTTATGGTTAGAGCTATGGTGAGGGTGAGGGTAAGGGTGAGGGTTAGGGTTAGGGTTAGGGTGAGGTTTAGGGTCAGGGTTAGGATTTGGGTTTGGGTGAGTGTGAGGTTTAGGGTTAGAGTTAGGGTTAGGGGGAGGGTTAGCGTGAGGGTTAGGGATAGGTTTACTGTTAGGGTTAGGATTAGGGGGAGGGTTAGGTTGAGTTTTAGGGTTAGGGTTAGGGTTAGTGTTAGGATTAGGGTTAGGGTGAGTTTGAGTGTGAGGTTTAGGGTTAGCATTTGGGTTAGACTTAGTGTTAGCCTGAGGGTGAGATTGAGCTGAGGGTTATGGTTAGGGTGAGGGTCGGGGTTAGGGTTAGGGTGAGGGTGAAGTTTAGGTTGAGGATTAGTGTTAGGGTTAGTGTGAGGTTTAGGGTGAGGATTAGGGTTAGTGTTAGGGTTAGGTTGAGGGCTAGGGTGAAGGTGAGGGTTAGCTTTAGGGTTAGGGTGAGGTTTCGGTTTAGGGTGATTTTTTCGCGTTAGTGTGAGGATTAGTGTTAGGTTTAGTGTTAGTGTTAGGGTGAGGGTAAGTGTTAGGGTAAGGTTTAGGTTTAGTGTGAGGTTTAGGATTAGGGTTAGGGTTAGGGTTGGGTGAGTGTGAGGGTTAGGGTTAGGGTTAGGGTTAGGGTTAGAGTTAGGGCGAGGGTCAGGGTGAGGTTTACGGTTAGGGTGAGTGTTGGGGTTAGGGTTAGAGTGAGGTTTAGTGTGATGGTTAGGCTTAGGCTTAGGATTTGGGTATGGGCTAGGTTGAGGGTGAGGTTTAGGATTAGGGTTAGGGTGAGGGATAGGGTGAGGGTTAGAGTTAGTGTTAGGGTTAGAGTTGGGGATAGGGTGAGGTTTAGTGTGGGGTTGAGGATTTGTGTTAGGGTTAGGATTAGGGTTAGGGTGAGTGTGAGTGTGAGTGTGAGGGTTAGGGTTAGGGTTAGGATTAGAATTAGAGTTAGGGTGAGGTTGAGGGTTAAGTTTAGAGTGAGTGTTGGGGTTAGAGTTAGAGTGAGGATTAGGGTGAGGGTTAGGCTTAGGCTTAGGGTTTGTGTATGGGCTAGGGTGAGGGTGAGGGTTAGGGTTAGGGTGAGGGGTAGAGTGAGGGTTAGGGTTAGTGTTAGGGTTAGGTTTGGGGTTAGGGTTAGGCTTAATGTTAGGCAGAGGGTGATGATCAGGGTGAGATTTAGGGTTAGGTTGACGGTGAGGTTAAAGTTTATAGTTAGCGTTAGAGTGAGGGTTAGGGTTATTGTTAGGATTAGGGTTAGGGTGAGGGTGAGTGTGAGGGTCAGGGTTAGTCTTAGGCTGAGGCGGAGGCTTAGGCAGAGCTTGAGTGTGAGGGTAAGGGTTAGTGTTAGTGTTTTAGGGTTAGGGTGAGTGTTAGGATGAGGTTTAGGGCTAGCATTAGGGTTAGGGGGAGGAGTAGAGTTAGGGTGACGTTTAGGGTTAGCGTTAGGGTGAGGTTTAGTGTTAGGGTTAGGGTTATGGTGAGGGTGAGGTTTAGGGTTAGGATTAGGGTTAGGGTTAAGGTGAGGCTGAGGGTTAGGATTAGGATTAGGGTGAGGGTTGGTGTTAGGGTTAGAGTTAGGGTGAGGTTCAGGGTTAGTGTTAGTGTTCAGGGTTAGTGTTATAGCTAAGGTTAGATTTAGAGTAACAGTAAGGGTGAGGGTGAGGGTGAGGGTTAGGATCAGGGTTAGGATGGGGTTTAGGGTTAGGATTATGGTTAGGGTGAGGGTGAGGTTTAGGGTTAGAGTTAAGTTTAGGGGGAGGGTTAGCTTGAGTGTTAGGGTTAGGGTTAGTGTTAGGGTTAGGGTGAGGGTTAGGTTGAGTTTTAATATTAGGGTTAGGGTTAGGTTTAGGATTACGATGACGTGGAGGGTGAATGTGAGTGTTAGGGTTAGGGTTTGGCTTAGGCTTACGGATAGGCTGAGAGTATGGGTGGGGATGAGGATTAGGTTTAGTATGATGGTTAGGGTTATGGTTAGGTTAAGGGTTAGGATGAGGGTTAGGGTTAGTATTACGGTTAGGGTGAGGGCTAGGGTGAGGGTGAGGGTTAGGGTTAGGCTTAGGCTTAGGCTTAGCGTTAGGCTTAGGCTGAGGGTGAGGGTGAGGGTTAGGGTTAGGGTGATGGTTGGGGTTGCCGTTAGGGTGAGGGCTAGGATGAGGATTTATGCTATGGTGAGGGTTAGGGTGAGGGTGACCGTAAGGGTAAAGGTGAGGTTTAGGCTGATGGTGAGGGTTAAGGTACAAGTGAGGGTTAGGATTAAGGTGAGGGTGAGGGTTAGATTCAGGATTAGTGTTAGGGTTAGTGTGAGGTTAAGGGTGAGGAAGAGGGTTAGGGTTAGGTTGAGGGCTAGGGTGAGGGTGAGAGTTAGTGTTAGGGTGAGGTTTAGGGTTGGGGTGATGGTTAGGGTTAGTGTTATGGTTAGAGTTAGTGTTAGGGTGAGGGTAAGTGTTAGGGTGAGGGTTAGGTTTAGGATGAAGGTTATGGTTAGGATGAGGGTTAGGGATAGGTTTAGGTTTATTGTTAGGGTTAAGGTTAGGGTTATGTTGAGGGTGAGGGTGAAGGTGAGGGTTAGATTAGGGTTAGGGTTAGGGTTATTGTTAGTGTTATGGTTAGGGTTAAGTTTACAGTGAGAGTGAGGCTGAGCATGAGGATTAAGGTTAGGGTTAGGGTGAGGTTTAGGGTTAGAGTTAGGGTTAGGGTTATGGTGAGGGTTTGGTTTAGGGTGAGGGTTACGCTGACGGTGAGGGTGAGGGTAAGGGTTAAGGTTAGTGTGAGGTTTAGGTTTAGGGTTAGGTTAGGGTTAGGGTGAGGGTGAGGTTTAGTTAGATTTAGGGTTAGGGTGATGGTTAGGGTGAGGGTTAGTGTTAGGGTTAGGGTGAGGGTTAGGATGAGGGTGAGGGTTAGGGTTTGGGTTAGGATTAGGATTAGGGTTATCATGAGGGTGAATGTTTGGGTTAGGCTTAGGGTTAGAGTTAGTCTAATGGTTAAGCTGAGGGTGAGGTTAAGGTTGAGTTTTAGGGTTAGGGTTTGGGTTAGGGTTAGCGTTAGGGTGAGTGTTAGGGTTTGTGTTTAGTTTACGGTTGGATGAGGTTTAGGGTTCGGGTTACAGTGAGGGTGAGGGTTAGGGTTAGGTTGAGGGTAAGGGTTAGGATTAGGGTTAGGGTGAGTGTTAGGGTTAGGGTTAGGGTGAGTGTTAGAATGAGGATTTGGGTTAGGATTAGGTTTAGGGTGAGGGCTAGGGTGAGGGTGAGGGCTAGGGTGACGTGAGGGTTAGGGTTATTGTTAGGGTGAGGTTTAGTTTTAGAGTTAGGGTTAGGGCGAGGGTTAGGATGAGGTTTAGGGTTATGGTGAGGGTGAGGGTTAGTGTTAGGGTGAGGGTAAGGGTGAGGATGAGGGTTAGGGTTAGTGTGAGGTTTATGGTGAGGTTTAGGGCTAGGGTTAGTGTGAGGGATAGGGTTAGGATTAGGGTTAGGGTGAAGGCTAGGGTGAGGGTGAGGTTTAGGGTTATTGTTAGGGTAAGGGTTAGGATGAGGGTTAGGGTGAGGGTGATAGTTAGAATTAGGGTTAGGGTTAGGATTATTGTTAGTGTTATGGTTCTGGTGACTTTTGCAGTGATGGTGAGGCTGAGAGTGATGGTTATGGATAGGATTAGGGTTAGGTTTAGGTTTCGAGTTAGGATTAGTGTTATTGTTAGGGTTAGGGTTAGAGTTACGGTGAGGGTGAGGGTGAGGGTAAGGGTGAGGGTTAGGGTTAGGGTTAGGGTGAGATTTAGGGTCAGGTTTAGGATTAGGGTTAGGGTAAGTGTGAGGTTTAGGGTAAGAGTTAGGGTTAGGGGGAGGGTGAGTGTGAAGGTTAGGGTTAGGGTTAGTGTTATGGTTAGGGTTAGGGTGAGGGTGAGTGTGAGGGTCAGGGTTAGTCTTAGGCTGAGGCGGAGGCTTAGGCGGAGCGTGAGGTTGAGGGTAAGGGTTAGTGTTAGGGTTTTAGAGTTAGGGTGTTAGGATGATGTATAGAATTAGGTTTAGGGAGAGGGCTAGAGTTAGCGTGAGTGTTAGGGTTTGCGTTAGGGTGATGTTCAGGGTTAGGGTTAGGGTTATGTTGAGAGTGAGGGTTAGGGTTAGGGTTAGGGTTAGGGTTAAGGTGAGGCTGAGGGTTAGGATTAGGATTAGGGTGAGGGTTTGTGTTAGGGTTAGAGTTACGGTGAGGTTCAGGGTTTGGGTTAGGTTTAGGGTTAGTGTTATAGTTAAGGTTAGGGTTAGAGTTACAGTAAGGGTGAGGGTGAGGGTGAGTGTTAGGATCAGGGTTAGGGTGAGGTTTAGTTTTAGGATTATGGTTAGCGTGAGGGTGAGGTTTAGGGTTAGAGTTAGGGTTAGGGGAGGGTTAGGTTGAGTTTTAGGGTTAGGGTTAGTGTTAGGGTTAGGGTGATGGGTAGGTTGAGGTTTAATGTTAGGGTTAGGATTAGGGTTAGGGTTAGGTTGACGGTAGGGTGAGTGTGAGGGTTAGGGTTAGGGTTTGGCTTAGGCTTATGGTTAGGCTGAGGGTATGGGTGGGGATGAGGATTAGGTTTAGAATGATGGTTAGGGTTATGGTAGGTTAAGGGTTAGGATGAGTGTTAGGGTTAGGATTAGGGTTAGGGTGAGGGCTAGGGTGAGGGTGAGGGTTATGGTTAGGTTTAGGCTTAGGCTTAGGTTTAGGTTGAGGCTGAGGGTAAAGGTGAGGGTTAGGCTGAGGGTGAGGTTTATGGTAAGGTGAGGGTTAGGGTTAGGGTGAGGTTGAGGGTTAGATTCAGGATTAGTGTTATGGTTAGTGTGAAGTTAAGGGTGAGGATGAGGGTTAGGGTTAGGTTGAGGGATAGGTTGAGGGTGAGAGTTAGGGTTAGGGTGAGGTTTAGGGTTAGGGTGATGGTTAGGGTTAGTGTAATGGTTAGGGTTAGTGTTAGGGTGAGGGTAAGTATTAGAGTGAGGGTTAGGGTTAGGGTGAAGGCTATGGTTAGGATGAGGGTTAGTGTTAGGGTTAGGGTTATTGTTAGGGTTAGGGTTAGGGTTATGTTGAGGGTGAGGGTGAGGGTTAGAGTTAGGATGAGTTTTAGGTTTCAGGTTAGGGTTAGAGTTAGGGTTAGGGTGAGGGTGAGGTTTAGGGTTAGAGTTAGGGTTAGTGTTAGTGTTCCGGTTAGGGTGAGGGTAAGTGTGGGGGTTAGGGTTAGGGTTAGGTTTAGGCTTAGGTTTAGGCTCAGGGTGAGGGTGGGGATGAGGAATAGGTTTAGGGTGATGGTTAGGGTTAGGGTTAGGTTTTGGTTTAGAATTAGGGTTAGGGTTAGGATTATGGTTATGGTTAGGGTGAGGGTTACGGTGAGGGTTAGGGTTACGTTTAGGGTTAGGGTGAGGGTGAGGGTTAGGGTTAGGGTTAGGGTGAGGGTGAGGGTTAGATTGAGGGTTAGGGTTATATGGAGGGTTATGTTTAGGGTGAGGGTTAGGTTTAGTGTTAGGGTTATTGTTAGGGTTAGGGTTAGGGTTACGGTGAGGTTGAGGGTGAGGGTTAGGTTTAGGATTAGGGTGAGGTTTAGTTTTAGGGTTAGGGTTAGAGTTAGGGTTAGGGTGATGGTGAGATTTAGGGTTAGAGTTAGAGTTAGTGTTAGGGTTAGGGTTAAGTTGAGGGTTAGGTTGAGGTTTAGAGTTCGGGTTAGGCTTAAGCTTAGGCTTAGGCTTAGGCCAAGAGTGAGGGTTAGGGTTAGGTTTAGGTTTAGGATGAGTGCTAGGATGAGGTTTAGGGTTAGGGTTAGGTTTAGGTTTAGTGTTAGGGTTAGGGTTAGGGTTAGGGTTAGGGTTAAGGTGAGGGTTAGGCTTAGGCTTAGGCTTAGGCTTAGGGTTATGTTTAGGGTTATTGTTAGTGTTATGGTTAGTGTTACATTTGCGGTGAGGGTGAGGCACAGGTTGAAGTTTATGGTTATTGTTAGGTTTAGGGTTAGGGTTACTATTATTGTTAGGGTTAGGGTTATAGTTATGGGCTTGGTGAGAGTGAGGGTGAGGATGAGGATTAGGGTGAGTTTTATGGTGAGGTTTAGGGTTAGGGTTAGGGTTAGTGTTAGGGTGCTGTTGAGGTTTAGGGTTACAGTTCGGGTTAGGGGGATGGTTAGGGTGAGGGTTAGGTTTAGTGTTAGCATTAGGGTAAGGGTGAGGGTTAGGTTGAGGTTTAGGGATAGGGTTAGGGTTAGGATTAGGGTTTGGGTGAGAATGAGGGTGAGGGTTAGTGTTAGTGTTAGCCTTAGGCTGAGGGTTAGGCTGAGGTTGAGGGTGGGGGTGAGGGTTAGGGTTAGGGTGATTGTTAGGGTTAGGGTTAGTGTTATTGTTAGGGTTAGGGTTGGAGTTACATTGAGGCTGAGGGTGGGGGTGAGGTTTAGGATTAGGGTCAGGGTGAGGTTTAGGGTTAGGTTTAGAGATAGGGTTAGGGTAAGGGTGAGGTTTAGGGTTAGCGTTAGGGTTAGTGTTAGGGACAGGCTTAGGGTTAGGCTGAGGGTGAGGGTGGGGTTGAAGATTAGGGTTAGGGTTAGGGTTCGGGTTAGGGTTAGAGGTAGGGTTAGGGTAAGGGTTAGGGTTAGGATTAGGTTTAAGGTTAAGGAGAGGGTGAGTGTGAGCGTTAGAGTTAGGGTTAATGTTAGGATTAGGGTTAGGGTGTGTGCTAGCATGAGGGTTAGGGTTAGGGTTAGGGTTAGGGTGAAGTTTAGCGTTAATTTTAGTGTCAGAGTTAGGGTTAGGGTGAGGGTTTGGGTTAGGGTTAGAGTAAGGGTGAGGGTGAGGTTTAGGGTTAGTTTTAGGGTTAGGGTTATTTTTAGGGTTAGGGTTAGGGTTAAGGTTAAGGTAAGGGTGAGGTTGAGGGTGATGTTGAGGGTTAGGGTTAGGGTTAGGATGAGATTTAGAGTTATGGTTAGGGTTAGGGTTAGGGTCAGGGTGAGGTTTAGGGTTAGATGTAGGGTTAGGGTTAGGGTTAGTGTGAGTGTTAGGGTTAGGGTTACTGTTACAGTTAGGGTTATGGTGAGGGCTAGTGTGAGGGTGAGGGTTAAGGTTAGGTTTAGGCTATGGCTTTGGGTTAAGCTGAGGCTCAGGGTGAGGGTGAGGGTTAGGGTGAGAGTGAGGGTGAGATTTAGGGTTAGAGTTAGTGTTAGGGTGAGAGTTAGGGTTAGGGTTAGTGTGAGGGTTATGGTTATGGTAAGGGTGAGGCTTAGGGTTAGGGTGAGGGTTAGGGTTAGGATGAGGGTTAGGGTGAGGGTGAGGGTTAGGATTAGGGTTAGGGTTAGGATTATTGTAAGTGTTATTGTTCTGGCTACCTTTGCAGCGAGGGTGAGGCTGAGGGTGAGGGTTAGGGATAGGATTATTGTTAGGGTTTGGTTTAGGGTTAGGATTAGTGTTATTGTTAGGTTTATGGTTAGAGCTATGGTGAGGGTGAGGGTAAGGGTGAGGGTTAGGGTTAGGGTTAGGGTGAGGTTTAGGGTCAGGGTTAGGATTTGGGTTTGGGTGAGTGTGAGGTTTAGGGTTAGAGTTAGGGTTAGGGGGAGGGTTAGCGTGAGGGTTAGGGATAGGTTTACTGTTAGGGTTAGGATTAGGGGGAGGGTTAGGTTGAGTTTTAGGGTTAGGGTTAGGGTTAGTGTTAGGATTAGGGTTAGGGTGAGTTTGAGTGTGAGGTTTAGGGTTAGCATTTGGGTTAGACTTAGTGTTAGCCTGAGGGTGAGATTGAGCTGAGGGTTATGGTTAGGGTGAGGGTCGGGGTTAGGGTTAGGGTGAGGGTGAAGTTTAGGTTGAGGATTAGTGTTAGGGTTAGTGTGAGGTTTAGGGTGAGGATTAGGGTTAGTGTTAGGGTTAGGTTGAGGGCTAGGGTGAAGGTGAGGGTTAGCTTTAGGGTTAGGGTGAGGTTTCGGTTTAGGGTGATTTTTTCGCGTTAGTGTGAGGATTAGTGTTAGGTTTAGTGTTAGTGTTAGGGTGAGGGTAAGTGTTAGGGTAAGGTTTAGGTTTAGTGTGAGGTTTAGGATTAGGGTTAGGGTTAGGGTTGGGTGAGTGTGAGGGTTAGGGTTAGGGTTAGGGTTAGGGTTAGAGTTAGGGCGAGGGTCAGGGTGAGGTTTACGGTTAGGGTGAGTGTTGGGGTTAGGGTTAGAGTGAGGTTTAGTGTGATGGTTAGGCTTAGGCTTAGGATTTGGGTATGGGCTAGGTTGAGGGTGAGGTTTAGGATTAGGGTTAGGGTGAGGGATAGGGTGAGGGTTAGAGTTAGTGTTAGGGTTAGAGTTGGGGATAGGGTGAGGTTTAGTGTGGGGTTGAGGATTTGTGTTAGGGTTAGGATTAGGGTTAGGGTGAGTGTGAGTGTGAGTGTGAGGGTTAGGGTTAGGGTTAGGATTAGAATTAGAGTTAGGGTGAGGTTGAGGGTTAAGTTTAGAGTGAGTGTTGGGGTTAGAGTTAGAGTGAGGATTAGGGTGAGGGTTAGGCTTAGGCTTAGGGTTTGTGTATGGGCTAGGGTGAGGGTGAGGGTTAGGGTTAGGGTGAGGGGTAGAGTGAGGGTTAGGGTTAGTGTTAGGGTTAGGTTTGGGGTTAGGGTTAGGCTTAATGTTAGGCAGAGGGTGATGATCAGGGTGAGATTTAGGGTTAGGTTGACGGTGAGGTTAAAGTTTATAGTTAGCGTTAGAGTGAGGGTTAGGGTTATTGTTAGGATTAGGGTTAGGGTGAGGGTGAGTGTGAGGGTCAGGGTTAGTCTTAGGCTGAGGCGGAGGCTTAGGCAGAGCTTGAGTGTGAGGGTAAGGGTTAGTGTTAGTGTTTTAGGGTTAGGGTGAGTGTTAGGATGAGGTTTAGGGCTAGCATTAGGGTTAGGGGGAGGAGTAGAGTTAGGGTGACGTTTAGGGTTAGCGTTAGGGTGAGGTTTAGTGTTAGGGTTAGGGTTATGGTGAGGGTGAGGTTTAGGGTTAGGATTAGGGTTAGGGTTAAGGTGAGGCTGAGGGTTAGGATTAGGATTAGGGTGAGGGTTGGTGTTAGGGTTAGAGTTAGGGTGAGGTTCAGGGTTAGTGTTAGTGTTCAGGGTTAGTGTTATAGCTAAGGTTAGATTTAGAGTAACAGTAAGGGTGAGGGTGAGGGTGAGGGTTAGGATCAGGGTTAGGATGGGGTTTAGGGTTAGGATTATGGTTAGGGTGAGGGTGAGGTTTAGGGTTAGAGTTAAGTTTAGGGGGAGGGTTAGCTTGAGTGTTAGGGTTAGGGTTAGTGTTAGGGTTAGGGTGAGGGTTAGGTTGAGTTTTAATATTAGGGTTAGGGTTAGGTTTAGGATTACGATGACGTGGAGGGTGAATGTGAGTGTTAGGGTTAGGGTTTGGCTTAGGCTTACGGATAGGCTGAGAGTATGGGTGGGGATGAGGATTAGGTTTAGTATGATGGTTAGGGTTATGGTTAGGTTAAGGGTTAGGATGAGGGTTAGGGTTAGTATTACGGTTAGGGTGAGGGCTAGGGTGAGGGTGAGGGTTAGGGTTAGGCTTAGGCTTAGGCTTAGCGTTAGGCTTAGGCTGAGGGTGAGGGTGAGGGTTAGGGTTAGGGTGATGGTTGGGGTTGCCGTTAGGGTGAGGGCTAGGATGAGGATTTATGCTATGGTGAGGGTTAGGGTGAGGGTGACCGTAAGGGTAAAGGTGAGGTTTAGGCTGATGGTGAGGGTTAAGGTACAAGTGAGGGTTAGGATTAAGGTGAGGGTGAGGGTTAGATTCAGGATTAGTGTTAGGGTTAGTGTGAGGTTAAGGGTGAGGAAGAGGGTTAGGGTTAGGTTGAGGGCTAGGGTGAGGGTGAGAGTTAGGGTTAGGGTTTGGTTTAGGGTTAGAGTGATGGTTAGGGTTAGTGTGAGGGTTAGTGTTATGGTTGGGGTTAGAGTTAGGGTGAGGGTAAGTGTTAGGGTTAGGGTGAATGTTATGGTTAGGATGAGGGTTAGGGTTAGGGTTATTTTTATGGTTAGGGTTATGTTGAGGGTGAGGGTGAGGGTGAGGGTTAGGGTTAGGTTTAGGTTTAGGTTTCAGGTTAGGGTTAGAGTTAGTGTTAGGGTTAGGGTGAGGTTTAGGGTTAGAGTTAGGGTTAGTGTTAGTGTTAGAGTTAGGGTGAGGTGAGGGTGAGGTTGAGGGTTAGATATAGCGGTAGGGGGAGTGTTAGGGTTAAGGTTAGGTTTAGGGTTATTGTTAGGGATAGGGTGAGGGTGAGGATTCGGTTGAGGTTTAGGGTTAGGGTTAGTGTTTGGGTTAGTGTTAGTGTTAGGATGAGGGTAAGTGTTAGGGTGAGGGTTCGGGTTTGGGTGAGGGTTAAGTTTAGGGTGAGGGTGAGGGTTAGGATTCGGGGTGGGGTTAGGGTTATTGTTCGTGTTATGGTTAAGCTTAAGTTTACGGTTAGGGTGAGGTTGAGGGTGAGGGTTAGGTTTAGGGTTAGGGTGAGGTTTAGGGTTCGGGTTAGGGTTAGGGGTAGGGTTCGGGTTTGGGTTAGGTTTAGGGTTACGGTGAAGGTGAGGGTTAGGGCGAGGTTTAGGGTTAGGGTGTGGGTTAGGATGAGGGTGAGGTTTAGAGTTAGAGTTAGGGTTAGGGGGAGGGTTAGGTTGAGGGTTAGGGCTAGGGTTATTGTTAGGGTTAGGTTTAGGGGGAGGGTTAGGTTGAGGTTTAGGGTTAGGGTTATGCTTAGGTTTAGGATTAGTGTTATGATGAGGATGAGTGTGAGGGTTAGGGTTAGGTTTAGGCTTAGGATTAGGCTGAGGGTTAAGGTGAGGGTAAGGGTTACGTTTAGCGATAGGGTTAAGGTGAGGGTTAGGGTTAGGGTTAGGGTGAGGGTGAGGGTTAGATTAAGGGTTAGATTTATGTTGAGGGATATGGTTAGGGTGAGGATTAGGTTTAGTGTTAGGGTTACTGTTAGGGTTAGGGTTAGGTTTAAGGTGAGGTTGAGGGTGAGGGTTAGGTTTAGGTTTAGGGTGAGGTTTAGTTTTAGGTTTAGGGTTAGAGTTAGGGTTAGGATGATGGTGAGGTTAAGGGTTAGAGTTAGGTTAGTGTTAGGGTTAGGTATAAGGTGAGGGTTAGGATGAGGTTTAGAGTATGGGTTAGGCTTAGGCTTAGGCTTAGGCTTAGGCCCAGAGTGAGGGTGAGGGTAGGGTTAGGGTTAGGGTGAGGATTAGGGTTAGGTTTAGGGTGAGGGTTAGGATGAGGTTTAGGGTTAGGTTTAGGGCTAGGGTTAGGTTTTGTGTTAGGGTCAGAGTTAGTTTTAGGGTTAGGGTTAGTTTAGGGTGAGGGTTAGGGTTAGGGTTAGGGTTAGGCTTAGGCTTAGGCTTAGTGTTAGGGTTAGGGTGAGAGTGAGAGTGAGGGTTAGTGTTAGGGTTAGGGTAGGCTTAGGGTTAGGCTGAGGGTGAGGGTGGGGGTGAGGATTAGCTTTAGGGTGATCGTTAGGTTTAGGGTTAGTTTTATTGTTAGGGTTAGGGTTAGAGTTACGGTGAGGCTGAGGTTGCAGGTGAGGGATAGGGTTAGGGTCAGGGTGAGGTTTAGTGTTAGGTTTAGAGATAGGGTTAGGGTGAGGGTGAGGTTTAGGGTTAGAGTTAGGGTTAGTGTTAGGGACAGGCTTAGGGTTAGGCTGAGAGTGAGGGTAGGGTTGAGGATTAGGGTTAGTGTTAGTGTTAAGGTTAGGGTTATAGTTAGGGTTACAGTTAGGGTTAGGGTTGGGATTAGGATTAAGTTTAAGGTGAGGGTTAATGTTATGGTTAGGGTTAGGATTAGGGTTTGGGTGAGGGTGAGGTTTAGGGTTAGGGTTAGTTTTAGAGTGAGGTTTAGGGTCAGGGTTAGGTTTAGGGTTAGTTTTAGGGTTAGGTTTGGGGTTAGTGTTAGGATTAGGGTTACTGTGACTGTGAGTGTGAGGGTTAGGGTTAGGGTTAGTGTTAGGCTGAGGCTGAGGGTGAAGTTGAGGGTTAGATTTAGGGTTAGGGTATGGTTTATGTTTAGAGTGAGGGTTAGAGTGAGGGTTAGGGTTAAGATTAGGGTTAGGGTATGTGCTAGGGTTAGGGTTAGGGTTAATTTTAGGGTTAGGGTGACGTTTAGCGTTAGGTTTAGTGTCAAAGTTTGGGTTAGTGTGTGGGTTTGTGTTAGGGTTATAGTTACGGTGAGGGTGAGGTTTAGGGTTAGGTTTAGGGTTAGGGTTATTCTTAGGGCTAGGGTTAGGGTTAAGGTTAAGGTAAGGGTAAGGGTGAGGGTGATGTTGAGGGTTAGGGTTAGGGTTAGGATGAGGTTTAGAGTTAGGGTTAGGGTTAGGGTCAGGGTGAGGTTTAGGGTTAGAGTTAGGGTTAGGGTTAGGGTTAGTGTGAGTGTTAGGTTTAGGGTTAGTGTTACATTTAGGGTTATGTTGAGGGCTAGTGTGAGGGTGAGAGTTAGGGTTAGCGTTAGGCTTTGGCTTTGGGTTAAGCTGAGGGTGAGGGTGAGAGTGAGGGTTAGGGTGAGGGTGAGGGTGAGATTTAGGGTTAGAGTTACGGTTAGGGTGAGGGTTAGGGTGAGGGTTAGTGTTAGTGTTAGGGTTAGGGATAGTGTTACAGTTAGGGTTATGTTGAGGTCTAGTGTGAGGGTGAGGGTTAGGGTTAGTGTTAGGCTTTGGCTTTGGGTTAAGCTGAGGGTGAGGGTGAGGTTGAGGTTTAGGTTGAGGGTGAGGTTGAGATTTAGGGTTAGAGTTACCGTTAGGGTGAGGGTTTTGGTGAGGGTTAGTGTTAGTGTTAGGTTTAGGGTTAGGGTTAGTGTTAGTGTTAGGGTTAGGGTGAGGGTTAGGATGAGGGTGAGGGTTAGGGTTAGGGTTAGGATTAGGATTAGGGTTAGTGTTAGGGTGAGTGCTTGTGTTAGGCTTATTGTTAGGGTTAGGCTTAGCAATAAGCTGAGGGTGAGGGTGAGGGTTAGGGTAAGTTTTCCGCTTAGGGTTAGCATTTGGGTGAGAATTATGGTTCGGGTTAAGTTTAGCGTTAGGGTGAGGGTTAGGGTTAGGGTTACAGTGAAGGTGAGGGGTAGCATTAGGTTGAAGGTTTGGGTTACTATTAGGGTTAGGGTGAGGGTTAGGATTAGGGTTAGGGTGAGAGTTAGGATGAGGATTAGGTTTAGGATGGTGGTTAGGGTAAGGGCTAGGTTGAGGGTGAGGATTTGGGTTAGTGTTAGGGTGAGGTTTAGGGTTAGGGTGAGGGTTAGGATGAGGATTAGGGTTACGGTGAGGGTTAGGATTAGGATGAGGGTTAGGGTTACGGTGAGGGTTAGGGTTAGAGTTAGAGTGAGGGTTAGGTTTAGGATTAGGGTTAGGGTGAGGGTGATTGTTAGGATTAGGTTTACGGTTAGGATTATTGTTAGTGATATGGGCATGGTTACATTTGCAGTGAGGGTGAGGCTGAGGGTGAGGATTAGGGATAGGATTAGGGTTAGGGTTAGGTTTAGGGTTAGGATTAGTGTTATTGTTAGGTTTAGGGTTAGAGTTACCGTGAGGGTGAGGGTGAGGGTTATGGTTAGGGTAAGGGTTAGGTTTAGGGTTAGGGTGAGGGCTAGGGTGAGGGTGAGGGTTAGGGTTAGTGTTAGGGTGAGGTTTAAGTTTAGGGTTTGGGTGAGGTTTAGGGTTATGGTGAGGGTGAGGGTGAGGGTAAGGGTGTGGGTGAGGGTTAGGGTTAGGATTAGGGTTAGGGTGAGGGTTAGGGTTAGGGTTAGGGTGAGTGTTAGGATGAGGATTAGGGTTAGGATTAGGGTTAGAGTGAGGGCTAGGGTGAGGGTGAGCGTTAGAATTAGTGGTAGGGTGAGGTTTAGTGTTAGGGTTAGGGTGAGGGTTAGGGTTATGGTGAGGGTGAGGGTGAGGGTAAGGGTGAGGGTTAGGGTTAGGGTGAGATTTAGGGTCAAGGTTAGGATTTGGATTAGGGTGAGTGTGAGGTTTAGGGTTAGAATTATGTTTAGGGAGAGGGTTAGGGTGTGGGTTAGGGTTAGGGTTAGTGTTAGGGTTAGGGTTAGGGTGAGTGTTAGGTTGAGGTTTAGGGTTCGGGTTAGGGTTAGTGGTAGAATTAGGGTTAGGGTGAGGGTGAGTGTGAGGGTTAGGGTTAGGGTTTGGGTTAGGCTTAGTGTTAGGCTGAGGGTGAGGTTGAGCTAAGGGTTATGGTTATTGTGAGGATCCGGGTAGGTTTAGGGTGAGGGTTAGAATTAGGTTTAGGGTTAGCGTGAGGGTTAGTGTTAGGGTGAGGGTGAGGTTTCGGATAAGGTTTAGGGTTACAATTAGGGTTAGGGTGAGGGCTAAGGTGAGGGTGAGGGTTAGTGTTAGGATTAGGGTCAGGTTTAGTGTTAGGGTTAGGGGTAGGGTTAGGGTCAGTGTTAGCGTTTGGGTTACGGTGAAGGTGTGGGTTAGTTTTGAGGTGATGGGTAGGGTTAGGACTAAAGTGACGGTGAGGGTTAGGGTTAAGGTTAGGGTTAGGGTGAGGGTTAGGTTGAGGCTTAGGTTTAAGGTTAGTGTTAGGGTCAGGATTAGGGTTAGGCTGAGGGTGAATGTGAGTGTTAGGGTTAGGGTTAGGCTTAGGGTTAGGGTTACGCCGAAGGTGAGGGTGGGGATGAGGATTAGGTTTAGAGTGATGGTTCTGGTTATGGTTAGGTTGAGGGTTAAGATGAGAGTTAGAGTTAGGATTAGGTTTAGGGTGAGGGCTACGGTGAGTGTGAGGTTTAGGGTTAGGTTTAGGCTTAGGCTTATGGTTAGGGTGAGGCTAAAAGTGAGGGTGAGGATTAGGGTTAGGGTGATGTTTAGGGTTACAGTTAGGGTGAGGGTTAGGATGAGGGTTAGTTTTAGGTTTAGGGTTAGGGTTAGGGTGATGTTAGGTTTAGGGTGATGGTTAGCGTTAGTGTGAGGGTTAGTGTTAGTATTAGTGTTACTGTTAGGTTGAGGGTAAGTGTTAGGGTAAGGTTTAGGTTTAGGGTGAGGTTTAGTATTAGGGTTAGGGTTAGGGTCAGCGTGAGGTTTAGGGTTATAGTTAGTGTTAGGGGAGGTTTTGGTTTAGGGTTAGGGTTAGGTTTAGTGTTAGGGTTAGGGTTAGGGTGAGGTTTAGTAGGGAGTGAGGGTTAATGTTAGGGTTAGGATGAGGGTTAGGGTTAGTGTGAGGGTTAGGGTGAGGGTGACAGTAAGGGTAAAGTTGAGGGTTAGGCTGAGAGTGAGGATTACGGTAAGGGTGAGTGTTAGGGTTAGGGTGAGGGTTACGGTTAGGTTTAGGGTGAGGGTGTGGTTTAGATTGAGGATTACTTTTAGGGTTAGTGTGAGGTTTAGGATCATGGTGAAGGTGGGGGCTAGGATTAGATTTAGGTTTAGGGTTATTCTTAGGGTAGGGTTATTTTTAGTGTTATGGTTAGCGTTAATTTTGTGGTGAGGGTGATGCTGAGGGTGAGGGTTAGAGCTAGGGTTAGGGTTAGTGTTATTTTTAGTGTTAGGGCTAGTATTACGGTGAGGTTGAGGGTGAGGATGAAGTTTAGTGTTATGGTGAGTTTTAAGGTTAGGGTAAGGGTAAGGGTGAGGGTGTGGTTTAGGGTTAGAGTTATTTTTAGTGTTAGGGCTAGTATTACGGTGAGGTTGAGGGTGAGGATGAAGTTTAGTGTTATGGTGAGTTTTAAGGTTAGGGTAAGGGTAAGGGTGAGGGTGTGGTTTAGGGTTAGAGTTAGGGTTAGGTATAGGGTTAGTTTGAGGGTTAGGGTTAGGGTTATGGTTAGGATGAGGATTAGATTGAGGATTAGGGTTAGGGTTAGGGTTAGTGTGAGGTTTAGGGTGAGGATGAGGGTTAGGGTTAGGGTGAGGGTGAGGGTAGGACTTAGGGTTAGGGTGAGGGCTAGTTTGAGGGTTAGTGTTAGAGTTAGGTTTAGGTTTAGGATTAGGTTTAGAATTAGGGTGAGGTTTAAGGTTAGTGTGAGGGTTAGTGTTAGGGTTAGGGTTAGTGTTAGTGTGAGGGTAAGTGTTAGGTTGATGTTTCCGGTTAGGGTGAGGGTTATGGTTAGGGTGAGGGTTAGGGTTAGGGTCATGATTATTGTTAGGTTTATTGTTAGGGTTACGGTTACATTGAGGGTGAGGGTAAGGGTTAGGGTTAGTGTTAGAGTGAGGTTGGTTTAGTGTTAGTGTTAGTGTTAGAGTTAGGGTTAGGGTGAGCGTGAGGTTTAGGTGTAGAATTAGGGTTAGGGTGAGCGTTAGGGTTAGGGTGAGGGTTAGGGTGGGGGTGACTGTAAGGGTAAAGATGAGAGTTAGGCTGAGGGTGAGCGTTACAGTAAAGATGAGGGTTAAGGTTAGAGTGAGGGTTAGCTTTAGGGTTAGGATGAGGGTGAAGGTTAGGGTGAGTGATAGGGCGAGGTTGAGGTTTAGGGTTAGTGTTAGGGTGAGGTTTAGGGTAAGGGTGATTTTTAGGTTTAGTGTGAGCTGTAGTGTTAGCATTAGGGTTAGTGTTAGGGTGAGGCTAAATATTAGGGTGAGGGTCAGGGTTAGGGTGAGGGTTATGGTTAGGGTGAGTGTTAGGGTTAGGGTTAGGGTTATTGTTAGTGTTAGGGTTATACGGTTACGGTGAGGGTGAGGGTGTGGTTTAGTGTTAGGTTTAGGATGAGGTTTAGCTTCCGGGTTAGTGTTAGAGTTAGGGTGATGGTGAGGATGAGTTTTAGGGTTAGAGTTAGGTTTAGTGTTAGAGTTAGGGATAGGGAGAGGGTTAGGGTTAGGCTTTGGCTTAAGCTAAGGCTTAGGCCGAGCATGAGGGGGAGGTTTAGGGTTCAGGTTAGGGTGAGGTTTAGGGTTAGGGTTAGCGTGAGTGTTAGGATGAGGTTTAGGGTTAGGATTAGGTTTAGGGTGAGGGTTAGGGTGAGGGTGTGGGTGAGGGTTAGGGTTAGGACAGGGATAGGTTTAGGATTTGAGTTAGGATGAGGGTGAGTGTGAGGGTTATGGTTATGGTGAGGGTTAGGGTTAGGGTTAGGGTTAAGTTAGGATTAGGCTGAGGGTGAGGGTGGGGGTGAGGATTAGGGTTATGGTTATGTTTAGGGTTAGGGTTATTGTTAGTGTTATGGTTAGGGTTAAGTTTGCAGTGAGGGTGAGGCTGCGGGACAGGGTTATGGTTAGGGTTAGGGTTAGGGTGAGGGTGAGGGTGAAGGTTAGGTTGAGGTTTAGGGATAGATTTACATTTAGGACTAGGGTTAGTGTAAGGGTGAGTGTGAGGGTTAGGTTGAGGGTTAGGCTGAGGCTTAGGGTTAGGCTGAGGGTCACGGTGGGTGTGAGGATTAGGGTTAGGGTGTTGGTTAGGGTTAGGGTTAGGGTTATTTTTAGGGTTAGGGTGAGGGTAAGGGTTAGGATGAGGGTTAGGGTTAGGGTTAGGATTAGGTTTAGTATGAGGGCTAGGGTGAGGATGAGGGTTAGCATTAGTGTTTGGGTGAGGTTTACGGTTAGCATTAGGGTTAGGATGAGGGTTAGAGTTATGGTGAGCGTGAGGGTTAGGGTTAGGGTGAGGTTTAGGGTTACATTTAGGTTTAGGGGGAGGGTTAGGTCGAGGGTTAGGGTTAGTGTTAGGGTTAAAGTTAGGGTGAGGGTTAGCTTGGGGTTTAGGGTTAGGTTTAGGATTAGGTTTAGGGTGAGGGTGAGTGTGAGGGTTAGGGTTAGGTTTAAGCTTAGGCTTAGGGTTAGGCTGAGGGTCTGGGTGGGGGTGAGGATTAGGGTGAGGTTGATGGTTAGGGTTACGGTGAGGGTTAGGATGAGGGTTAGGTTTAGGATTAGGGTTAGGGACAGTGCTAGGGTGAGGGTGAGTTTGTGTGTTAGGGTTAGGTTTAGTGTTAGGCTTTGGTTTAGGCTGAGGGTGAGGTTGAGGGTGAGGGTTAAGGTTAGGTGTAGGGTTAGGATGAGGGTTAGCGTTAGGATTAGGGTTAGGGTAAGGTCTAGGGTGAGGGTGAGGTTTAGGGTTAGCGTTAGGGTGAAGTTTAGGGTTAGCGTTAGGGTTAGGGTTAGGGTGAGTGTGAGGTTTAGGGTTAGAGTTAGGGTTAGGGTGAGGCTGAGGGTGAGGTTTTGGGTTAGGGTTAGTGTTAGGTTTAGGCTTGGGTGAGGGTGAGGGTTAGGCTGAGGGTGAGGGTTAGGTTTAGGATTAGGATTAGGGTTAGGGTTAGGGTGAGTATGAGGGTTAGGGTTACGGTTAGGGTCAGGCTGAGGGTTAGGGTGAGGGTGAGGATTAGGGTTAGGGTGTGGGTTGGGGTTAGGATTATGGGGAGGGTTAGGATGAGGGTTAGTGTTAGGATTAGGGTTAGGGTGAGGGCTATGGTGAGGATGAGGTTTAGGCTTAGGGTTAGGGTGCGGTTTAGAGTTAGGTTTAAGTTTAGGGTTAGGGTGAGGGTGAGGTTTACGGTTAGAGTTAGGGTTAAGTTGAGGCTGAGAGTGAGGGTTAGGGTTAGGGTTAGAATTAGGATTAGCGTACGGGTTAGAGTGAATGTCAGTGTTAGGGTTAGGGTTCGGGTTTGTCTTAGGGTTACACTGACGTTGAGGTTGAGGGTGAGGTTTAGGGTTAGCATTAGGGATAGGGTGAGGCTGAATGTGTTTGTTAGGGTTAGGTTTAGCGTTAGACTTAGGGTTAGGCTGATGGTGAGGTTGAGGGTGAGGGTTAGGGTTAGTGTGAGGATTAGGTTAAGGGTTACAGGGAGGGATAGGATGAGGATTAGGGTTAGGTTGAGGTTTAGGGTTAAGATTAGGGTTAGGATGAGGGTGAGGATTAGGGTTAGGTAAGGGTTACTGTTAGTGAGTTTTAGGGTTAGGGTTAGGGTTAGTGTTAGTGTGAGGGTGAGTTTTAGGGTGAGGGTGAGGTTTAATGTTAGGGTTATGGTTAGATTTAGGGTTAGGGTTAGGGTGAGAGTATGATTCGGGTTAAGTTTAGGGTTAGACTGAGTGTTAGGTTAATGGTTACGGTGAGGTTGAGGGTTAGGTTTAGTTTGAGGTTTAGGGTTAAGATTAGGATTAGGGTGAGGGTGAGGGTTAGGGTTAGGGTAAGATTTATTGTGAGGGTGACGCTTTGGGTTAGGGTTAGGTTTAGGATTTTTGTTAGGGTGAGGGCTAGGGTGAGGGTGAGGGTTAGGGTAAGGCTTTGGCTTAGGCTTAGGGTTATGCTGAGCGTGAGGTTGAGGCTGAGAGTTAGGGTTAGGGTTAGTGTGAGTTTTAGTGTTAGGGTTAGGGTTAGAGTTAGGATTAGGGTGAGGTTTAGGGGTAGAGTTAGTGTTAGGGTAAGGGTTAGGATGAGGGTTAAGATTAGGCTTAGGGTGAGGGCTAGTTTGAGGGTGAGGTTTAGAGTTAGTGTTAGGGTGAGGTTTAGGGTTAGGGTTAGGGTGAGGGTGCGGTTTAGGTTTAGAGTTAGGTTAACGGGGAGGCTGAGGTTGAGGGTTAGGGTTAGGATTAGTGTTAGAGTTAGGGATAGGGTGAGGATTAAGGTGAGGGTGAGGGTTAGGCTTAGGGTTAGGTTTAGGATTAGGGTAATGTTTAGAGTGAGTGTGAGGTTTAGGGTTAGGGTTAGGCTTAGACTTAGGGTTAGGCTGAGGGAGAGGGTGAGGTTTAGGTTTAGATTGACGGTTAGGGTTAGGGTTAGCTTGAGAGTTAGGGTTCTGGTTAAGTTTAGGGTTAGGGTGAGGGTTAGGGTTACGGTTACGGTGAGGGTGATGTTTAGGGTTAGTTTGAGGGTTAGGGTTAGGCTTAGGGTGAAGGTTAGGATTTGGGTTAGGGTTAGGGTTAGGATGAGGATTAGGGTTAGGATTAGGGTTAGGTTGAAGGCTAGGGTGAGGGTGAGGTTTAGGGTTAGTGTTAGGGGAAGGTTTAAGGTTAGGGTTAGGTTTAGGGTGAAGGTTAGGATGAGGCTTAGATTTACGGTGAGGGTTAGAGTTAGTGTGAGGGTTAGGGTTAGGATTAGGGTTAGGGTGAGGGTGAGTTTTAGCATTATCGTTAGGGTTAGGGTTAGGTTTAGGGTTAGGATTAGTGTTATTGTTAGGGTTAGGGTTAGAGTTATGGTGAGGGTGACGTTGAGGGTGAGGGTTAGGGTTAGGGTTAGTGTGAGGTTTAGTGTTAGTTTTAGGGTTACAGTTAGGATTAGGGTGAGGGTGAGGTTTAGGGGTAGAGTTAGTGTTAGGGTGAGGGTTAGGCTTAGGGTGAGGGATAGGGTGGGGTTGACAGTAAGGGTAAGGTGAAGGTTATGCTGAGGTTGAGGGTTACGGTAAGGGTGAGGTTTAGGGTTAGGGTGAGGGTGAGGGTTAGGGTTAGGGTGAGGGTGAGGGTTAGATTGAGGATTAGTGTTAGGGTTAGTGAGAGGTTTACTGTGAGGATCAGTGTTAGGGTTAGGGATAGGGCTAGGGTTAGGTTGAGGTTTAGGGTTAGTGTTAGGGTGAGGTTTAGGGTTAGGGAGATGGTTAGGGTTAGTGTGAGGCTTAGTGTTCGGTTTGCAGTTAGTGTTAAGGTGAGGGTTACTGTTAGGGTGAGGGTTAGGTTTAGGGTGAGGGTAATTGTTAGGGTGAGGGTTAGGGTTATGTTTAGGAAATTTGTTAGGATTATGGTTTGGGTTACTGTTACTGTGAGGGTGAGTGTTAGGGTTAGGGTTAGAATTAGTATTAGGGTTAGTGTTAGGGTGAGGGTAAGTGTTAGGGTGAGGGTTAGGGTTAGGGTGAGGTTTATGGTTAGGGTGCAGGTCAGGGTTAGGGTTAGCGTTACCTGGACCGTGAGGGTTAGGGTTAGGTTGATGGTTAGGGTTAGGGTTAGGGTTCGGGTGAGTTTAGGGTTAGGGTTAGTGTGAGGGTTAGTGTTAGGGTTAGGGTTACTGGTAGGGTGAGGTTAAGTGTTAGTGTGATGTTTAATGTTAGGGTGAGGATTATGGTTAGGGTGAGGGTTAGGGTTATTGTTAGGGTTAGGGTTAGGGTTAGAGTTAGGGTTAGGTTGAGGGTGAGATTTAAGGTTAGAGTTAGGGTATCTGTTAGGGTTAGGGTGAGGATTAGGCTTGGGCTTAGGCTTAGGCTTAGGCTTAGGCCGAGCATGAGGGTGAGGTTTACTGTGCGGGTTAGGGTGAGTGTTAGGATTATGGTTAGTGTCAGGTTTAGGATGTGGTTAAGGGTTAGAGTTAGGGTTAGGTTGAGGGCTAGGGTGAGGGTTAGGGTGAGGGTTAAGGTTAGGGATAGGGTTAGGTTTAGGATTAGGGTTAGGGTGAGGGTGAGTGTGAGGCTTAGGGTTAGGGTTAGGATTAGGCTTAGAGTTAGGGTGAGGTTTAGGGTTAGAGTTAAGGTTAGGGTGAGGGTTTGGTTGTGGGTTAGGTTAGAGTTAGTGTTATGGTTAGGGTTGGGTTGAGAGTTAGTAGGAGGATTAGGGTTAGGGTTAGGGTTAGGTTTAGGGTGAGGGTTAGGTTGAGGGTGAGGGTTAGGGTAAAGGTTAGGATTAGGATTAGGATTAGGGTTAGGGTGAGAGTGAGGGTTAGGGTTAGGGTGAGGGTGAGGTTTAGGGTTATGGTGAGGGTTAGGATGAGGGTTAGGGTTAGGAATAGGGTTAGGGTGAGGGCTAGGGTGAGGGTGAGGTTTATGGTTAGGGTTAGGGTTAGGGTGAGTGTTAGTTTTAGGGTTAGAGTTAGGCTTAAGGTGAGGCTTCGGGTGAGGGTGAGGGTTAGGGTTAGGATTAGGATTAGGGTAAGGGTTAGGGTGAGTTTGAGGGTTAGGTTTAGTGTTAGGATTAGACTTAGGGTTACACTGAGAGTGAGGTTGAGGGTGAGGGTAAGGTTTAGGATTAGGGTTAGGGTGAGGGTGAGTGTGTGTGTTAGGGTTAGGCTTAGGTTTATGCTTAGGGTTAGGGTGAGGGTGAGGTTGAGGGTGAGGTTTAGGGTTAGGGTGAGGGTTAGGGTAAGTGTTAGGGAGAGGGTTAGAATAATGGTTAGGATTAGGATTATGGTTAGGGTGAGGGTGAGGTTTAGGGTTAGGGTTAGAGTGAGGGTTAGGGTTAGGGTGAGAGTTGGGATTCAGGTTAAGTTTATGTTTAGGGTAAGGGTTAGAGTAAGGGTTATGGTGAGGGTGAGGGTTAGGGTTAGAGGGTTAGGGTTAGTTATTAGGGTTAGGGTGAGGTTGAGGTTGTGGGTTAGGGTTAGTGTTAGGGTGAGGTTTAGGATGAAGGTTAGGATTAGGGTTAGGCTGAGGGTGAGGTTTAGGGTTAGATTTAGGGTAAGGGTGCGGCTGAGGTTGAGGGTTAGGTTTAGGGTTAGTGTTAGAGTTAGGGTTAGGGTGAGGGTTAAGTTGAGGGTGAGGTTTAGGCTTAGGGTTAGGATTAGGATTAGGGTAATGGTTAGGGTGAGTGTTAGGTTTAGGGTTAGGGTTAGGCTTAGGCTTAGGGTTTGGCTGAGGGAGAGGGTTAGGGTGAGGGTTAGTTTTAGGTTGAGTGTTAGGGTTAGGGTTAGCTTGAGAGTTAGGGTCCAGGTTAAGTTAAGGGTTAGGGTGAGGGTTAGGGTTGGGGTTTCGGTGAGCGTGAGGGTTACGGTTAGTTTGAGGGTTACAGTTAGGTTAGGGTGAGGGTTAGGATTAGGGTTAGGGTGAGGTTTAGGATGAGGATTAGGGTTACGATTAGGGTTAGGTTGAGGTCTAGGTTGATGGTGAGGATTAGGGTTAGTGTTAGGGTAAGGTTTAAGTTTAGGGTTAGGTTTAGGGTGAGGGTTAGGATGAAGGTTAGGGTTACCGTGAGTTTGAGTGTTAGGGTTAGGGTGAGGGTTAAGTTTAGGATTAGGGATAAGGTGAGGGTGAGTGTTAGCATTAGGGTTAGGGTTAGGGTTAGGTTTAGTGTTAGGATTAGTGTTAATTTTAGGGTTAGTTTTAGAGTTATGGTGAGGGTGATGGTGAGGGTGAGGCTGAGGCTGAGGGTTAAGTTTAGGGTTAGGGTTAGGGTTAGGGTGAGGGTGAGATTTAGGGTTAGATATACGGTTAGGAGAGGGTTAGGGGGAGGGTTTGGTTTAGGGTTAGTGTTAGGGTTAGGGTGAGGGTGAGGGTTAGAGTTAGGGTTAGGGTTAGGTTTAGAGTGAGCTTTAGGGTTAGGGGTTGGGTTAGGGTTAGTCTTATGATGAGGGTGAGGGTGCAATTGAGTGTGAGGGTTAGGTTTAGGTTTAGGATTATGGTTAGGGTTAGGGCAAGGGCTAGGGTGAGGGTGAGGATTAGGGTTAAGGTTAGGGTGAGGTTTAGTGTTAGGGTTAGTTTTAGGGTTAGGGTGAGTGTGAGGTTTAGGGTTAGAGTTAGGGTTAAGGTGAGGCTGAGGGTGAGGGTTAGGTTTAGGGTTAGGGTTACTGTTAGGTTTAGGTTTAGGGTGAGGGTTAGGGTAAGGTTTAGGGTTTGGGTTACGATTAGGCTTAGGGTTAGGGTTACGGTGAGTGTGAGGGTTAGGGTTTGGGTTAGGCTTAGGCTTAGGATTAGGCTGAGGGTGAGATTGAGGTTGAGGGTTAGGGTTAGGGTGAGGGTTTGGGTTAGGTTTAGGGTTAGTTGGATAGTTAGGTCGAGGGTTAGGGTTAGGGTTAGTTTAAGGGTTAAGTTTAGGGTGAGGGTTAGGTTGAGGTTCAGGATTAGTTTTAGAGTTAGTGTAAGATTAGGTTTAGGGTGAGGGTGAGTGTGAGGGTTATGGTTAGGCTTAGGCTTAGACTTAGGTTTAGGTTGAGGGTAAGGGTGGGGCTCAGGATTAGAGTTAGGGTGATGGTTAGGGTTAGGGTTAGGGTGAAAGTTTGGATGAGGATTAGGTTTAGGATTAGGGTTAGGGTGAGTGCTAGGTTGAGGGTGTGGGTTAGGTTAAGTGTTAGGCTTAGACCTAACGTTTCGTTGAGGATAAGGGTTAGGGTTAGGTTTAGGGTGAGATTTAGTGGTAGGGTAGGTTTAGAGTTAGGGTGAGGTTGACGGTAAGGTTTAGGGGTAGAGTTAGGGTTAGGGTGAGGGTTAGGGTTAGGGTGAGGGTTAGGGTGGGGGTTACGGTAATCGTAAAGATGATGGTTAGACTGAGGGTGAGGGTTATTGTAAGGGTGAGAGTTAAGGTTAGGGTGAGCATTAGGGTTAGGGTTAGAGTGAAGGTGAGGGTTAGATTGAGGAAAAGTTTTAGGGTTAGTGTGAGTTTTAGGGTGAGGATGAGGGTTAGGGTTAGGGTGAGGGCTAAGGTGAGGGTGAGGTTTAGGGTTAGGGTGATGGTTAGGGTTAGTGTGAGGGTTAGTGTTAGGGTTAGTGTTAGTGTTATGGTGAGGGTAATTGTTAGGATGAGGGTTAGTGTGAGGTTAGGGTTAGGGTTACTGTGAGGGTGAGGGTAAGTGTTAGGGTCAGAGTTTGGGTTAGGGTGGGGGTTATGGTTAGATTGAGGGTTAGGATTACGGTTAGGGTTATTGTTAGGGTTAGGTTTGGGATTAAGGTTAGGGTGAGTGTGAGGGTGAGGGCTAGGGTTAGGGTTAGGGTGAAGTTAGGGTTTGCGTTAGGGTTAGAGTTAGGTTTTGGGTGAGGGTGAGGTTTAGGGTTAGAGTTAGGGTTAGGGTGAGGGTTTGATTGTGGGTTAGGTTAGGGTTAGTGTTATGGTTAGGGTTGGGGTGAGAGTTAGTAGGAGGTTTAGGGTTAGGGTTATGGTTAGGGTGAGGGTGAGTGTTAGGGTGAGGGTGAGGGTTAGGGTTAAGGTTAGTATTAGGATTAGGGTTAGGGTTAGGGTGAGAGTGAGTGTTAGGGTTAGGGTGAGGGTGAGGTTTAGGGTTATGGTGAGGGTTAGGATGAGGGTTAGGGTTAGGATTAGGGTTAGGGTGAGGGCTAGGGTGAGGGTGAGGTTTATGGTTAGGGTTAGGGTTAGGGTGAGGGTGAGTTTTAGGGTTAGAGTTAGGCTTATGTTGAGGCTGCGGGTGAGGGTGAGAGTTAGGGTTAGGATTAGGGTTAGGGTTAGGGTTAGGGTGAGTGTGAGGGTTAGGTTTAGTGTTAGGATTAGGCTTAGGTTTACACTGAGAGTGAGGGTGAGGGTGAGGGTAAGGTTTAGGATTAGGGTTAGGGTGAGGGTGAGTGTGTGTGTTAGGGTTAGGCTTAGGTTTATGCTTAGAGTTAGGGTGAGGGTGAGGTTGAGGGTAAAGTTTAGGGTTAGGGTGAGGGTGAGGGTAAGGGTTTGGGAGAGGGTTAGAATAATGGTTAGGATTAGGATTATGGTTAGGGTGAGGGCTATGGTGAGTTTGAGGTTTAGGGTTAGGGTTAGGGTGAGGGTTAGGGTTAGGGTGAGAGTTGGGATTCAGGTTAAGTTTATATTTAGGGTAAGGTTTAGAGTAAGGGTTATGGTGAGGGTGAGGTTTAGGGTTAGTTTGAGGGTTAGGGTTAGTTATTAGCATGAGGGTGTGGGTTAGGGTTAGTGTTAGGGTGAGGGTTAGGATGAGGGTTAGGATTAGGGTTAGGCTGAGGGTGAGGTTTAGGGTTAGAGTTAGGGTAAGGGTGAGGCTGAGGTTGAGGGTTAGGTTTAGGGTTAGTGTTAGAGTTAGGGTTAGGGTGAGGTTTAATGTGAGGGTGAGGGTTAGGCTTAGGGTTAGGATTAGGTTTAGGGTAATGTTTAGGGTGAGTGTTAGGTTTAGGGTCAGGGTTAGGCTTAGGCTTAGGGTTAGGCTGAGGGAGAGGGTGAGGGTGAGGGTTAGCTTTAGGTTGAGGGTGGGGGTAGGGTTAGCTTGAGAGTTAGGGTTCAGGTTAATTTAAGGGTTAGGGTGAGGGTTAGGGTTAAGGTTTCGGAAAGCGTGAGGGTTAGGGTTTAGTTGAGGGTAAGAGTTAGGTTAGGGTGAAGGTTAGTATTAGAGTTAGGGTGAGGGTTAGGATGAGGATTATAGTTATGATTAGGGTTAGGTTGAGGGCTAGGGTGAGGGTGAGGATTAGGGTTAGTGTTAGTGTAAGGTTTAAGGTTAGGGTTAGGTTTAGGGTGAGGGTTAGGATGAAGGTTAGGGTTACCGTGAGTTTGAGGTTTAGGGTTAGGGTGAGGGTTAGAGTTAGGATTAGGTTTAGGGTGAGGGTGAGTGTTAGCATTAGGGTTAGGGTTAGGTTTAGGTTTAGGGTTAGGATTAGTGTTAATTTTAGTGTTAGTTTTAGATTTATGTTGAGGGTGATGGTGAGGGTGAGGCTGAGGGTGAGGGTTAGGTTTAGGGTTAGGGTTAGGGTTAGTGTTAGTGTGAGGTTTAGGGTTAGATATAGGGTTAGGAGATGGTTGTGGGAGGGTTTGGATTAGGGTTAGTGTTAGGGTTAGGTTGAGGGTGAGGGTTAGATTTAGGGTTAGGGTTAGGGTTAGAGTGAGCTTTAGGGTTAGGGGTTGGGTTAGGGTTAGTGTTACGGTGAGTGTGAGGGTGCAGGTGAGTGTGAGGGTTAGGGTTAGGATTAGGTTTATGGTTAGGGTTAGGGTGAGGGCTAGGGTAAGGGTGAGGATTAGGGTTAAGGTTAGGGTGAGGTTAGGTGTTAGGATTAGGTTTAGGGTTAGGGTGAGTGTGAGTTTTAGGGTTAGAGTTAGGGTTAAGGTGAGGCTGAGGGTGAGGGTTAGGGTTAGGGTGAGGGTTACTGTTAGGTTTAGGTTTAGGGTGAGGGTTAGGGTGAGGTTTAGGGTTTGGCTTAGGATTAGGCTTAGGTTTAGGGTTAGGGTGAGTGTGAGGGTTAGGGTTTGGGTTAGGCTAAGGCTTAGGGTTAGGCTGAGGGTGAGGGTGAGGTTGAGGGTTAGGGTTAGGGTGAGGGTTACGGTTAGGTTTAGGGTTTGTTGGAGGGTTAGGTCGAGGGTTAGGGTTAGGGTTAGTTTTAGGGTTAAATTTAGGGTGAGGGTTAAGTTGAGGTTTAGGATTAGTTTTAGAGTTAGTGTTAGGATTAGGGTTAGGGTGAGGGTGATTGTGAGGTTTATGGTTAGGCTTAGGCTTAGACTTAGGTTTAGACTGAGGGTGAGGGTGGGGCTCAGGATTAGAGTTAGGGAGATGGTTAGGGTTAGGGTTAGGGTGAGGGTTAGGATGAGGGTTAGGTTTAGGATTAGGGTTAGGGTGAGTGCTAGGTTGAGGGTGTGGGTTAGGTTAAGTGTTAGGCTTAGACTTAGGGTTAGGCTGAACGTTTCGTTGAGGATAAGGGTTAGGGTTAGGTTTAGGGTGAGATTTAGTGTTAGGGTAGGTTTAGAGTTAGGGTGAGGTTGAGGGTGAGGTTTAGGGGTAGAGTTCGGGTTAGGGTGAGTGTTTGGATTTGGGTGGGGGTTAGGGTGGGGGTTACGGTAATGGTAAAGATGATGGTTAGACTGAGGGTGAGGGTTATTGTAAGGGTGAGAGTTAAAGTTAGGGTGAGCATTAGGGTTAGGGTTAGAGTGAAGGTGAGGGTTAGATTGAGGAAAAGTTTTAGGGTTAGTGTGAGGTTTAGGGTGAGGATGAGGGTTAGGGTGAGGGCTAAGGTGAGGATGAGGGTTAGGGTTAGTTTTAGGGTGAGGTTTAGGGTTAGGGTGATGGTTAGTGTTAGTGTGAGGGTTAGTGTTAGGGTTAGGGTTAGTGTTATGGTGAGGGTAATTGTTAGGATGAGGGTTAGTGTGAGGTTACGATTAGGGTTACTGTGAGGGTGAGGGTAATTGTTAGGGTCAGAGTTTGGGATAGGGTGAGGGTTATGGTTAGGTTGAGGGTTAGGATTATGGTTACGGTTATTGTTAGGGTTAGGTTTGGGATTAAGGTTACAGTGAGTATGAGGGTGAGGGCTAGGGTTAGGGTTAGGGTGAAGTTAGGGTTTCCGTTAGGGTTAGAGTTAGGTTTTGGGTGAGGGTGAGGTTTAGGGTTAGAGTTAGGGTTAGGGTAAGGGTTTGGTTGTGGGTTAGGTTAGGGTTAGTGTTATGGTTAGGGTTGGGGTGAGAGTTAGTAGGAGGTTTAGGTTTAGGGTTAGGGTTAGGGTGAGGGTGAGGGTTAGGGTGAGGGTGAGGGTTAGGGTTAAGGTTAGGATTAGGATTAGGGTTAGGGTTAGGGTGAGAGTGAGTGTTAGGGTTAGGGTGAGGGTGAGGTTTAGGGTTATGGTGAGGGTTAGGATGAGGGTTAGGGTTAGGATTAGGGTTAGGGTGAGGGCTAGGGTGAGGGTGAGGTTTAGGGTTAGTGTTAGGGTTAAGGTAAGGGTGAGTTTTAGGGTTAGAGTTAGGTTTAAGGTGAGGCTGCCGGTGAGGGTGAGGGTTAGGGTTAGGATTAGGATTAGGGTAAGGGTTAGGGTGAGTGTGAGGGTTAGGTTTAGTGTTAGGATTAGACTTAGGTTTACACTGAGAGTTAGGGTGAGGGTGAGGGTAAGGTTTAGGATTAGGGTTAGGGTGAGGGTGAGTGTGTGAGTTAGGGTTAGGCTTAGGTTTATGCTTAGGGTTAGGGTGAGGGTGAGGTTGAGGGTGAGGTTTAGGGTTAGGGTGAGGGTTAGGGTAAGGGTTAGGGGGAGGGTTAGAATAATGGTTAGGATTAGGATTATGGTTAGGGTGAGGGCTATGGTGAGTTTGAGGTTTAGGGTTAGGGTTAGGGTGAGGGTTAGGGTTAGGGTGAGAGTTGGGATTCAGGTTAAGTTTATGTTTAGGGTAAGGGTTAGCGTAAGGGTTATGGTGAGGGTGACGGTTAGGGTTAGTTTGAGGGTTAGGGTTAGTTATTAGCGTTAGGGTGAGGGTGAGGGTGTGGATTAGGGTTAGTGTTAGGGTGAGGGTTAGGATGAGGGTTAGGATTAGGGTTAGGCTGAGGGTGAGGTTTAGGGTTAGAGTTAGGGTAAGGGTGCGGCTGAGGTTGAGGGTTAGGTTTAGGGTTAGTGTTAGAGTTAGGGTTAGGGTGAGGGTTAAGGAGAGGGTGAGGTTTAGGCTTAGGGTTAGGATTAGGATTAGGGTAATGGTTAGGGTGAGTGTTAGGTTTAGGGTTAGGGTTAGGCTTAGGCTTAGGGTTAGGCTGAGGGAGAGGGTGAGGGTGAGGGTTAGCTTTAGGTTGAGGTTTAGGGTTAGGGTTAGCTTGAGAGTTAGGGTTCAGGTTAAGTTAAGGGTTAGGGTGAGGGTTACGGTTAGGGTTATGGTTAGGTTTACGGTTAGCGTGAGGGTTAGGGTTAGGTTGAGGGTTACAGTTAGGTTAGGGTGAGGGTTAGGATTAGGGTTAGTGTTAGGGTAAGGTTTAAGGTTAGGGTTAGGTTTAGGGTGAGGGTTAGGATGAAGGTTAGGGTTACCGTGAGTTTGAGGTTTAGGGTTAGGGTGAGGGTTAGGGTTACGTTTAGGGTTAGGGTGAGGGTGAGTGTTAGCATTAGGGTTAGGGTTAGGGTTAGGTTTAGGGTTAGTGTGAGGTTTAGGGTTAGATATAGGGTTAGGAGAGGGTTAGGGGGAGGGTTTGGTTTAGGGTTAGTGTTACTGTTACGGTGATGGTAAGTGTTAGAGTTAGGGTTAGGGTTAGGTTTAGAGTGAGCTTTAGGGTTAGGGGTTGGGTTAGGGTTAGAGTTACGGTGAGGGTGAGGGTACGGGTGAGTGTGAGGGTTAGGGTGAGTTTTAGGTTTAAGTTTAGGGTGAAGGCTAGGGTGAGGATGAGGTTTAGGGTTAGGTTGAGGGTAAGGTTTAGTGTTAGGGTTAGGGTTAGGGTTAGGGTGAGTGTGAGGTTTAGGTTTATAGTTAGGGTTAAGGTGAGGCTGAGAGTGAGGGTTAGGGTTAGGGTTAGGGTTACTGTTAAGTTTAGGTTTAGGGTGAGGGTTAGCGTGAGGTTTAGGGTTTGGGTTAGGATTAAGCTTAGGGTTAGTGTTAGGGTGAGTGTGAGGGTTAGGGTTTGGGTTAGGCTTAAGCTTAGGGTTAGGCTGAGGGTGAGGGTGAGGTTGAGGGTTAGGATTAGGGTGAGGGTTACGGTTAGGTTTAGGGTGAGTGTTAGGTTTTGGTTAATTTTAAGGTTAGGGTGAGGATGAGGGTTAAGATTAGGGTTAGGGTGAGGACTAGGGTGAGAGTGAGGGTTAGGGTTAGTGTTAGGGTAAGGTTTAGGGTTAGGATTAGGATTCGGGTGAGGGTTAGGATGAGGGTTAGGGTTACGGTGAGGGTTAGAGTTAGCTTGAGGTTTAGGGTTAGGATTAGTGTTAGGGTTGGGTGAGTGTTAGGATTATGTTTAGGATTTCGGTTAAGGTTAGGTTTAGGGTTAGGATTAGTGTTATTTTTAGGGTTAGGTTTAGAGTTATGGTGAGGGTGAGGTTGAGGGTGAGGGTGAGGATTAGTGTTTGGGTTAGGGTCAGGTTTAGAGTTAGGGTTAGGATTAGGATAAGGGTGAGGGAGAGTTTTAGTTTTAGGTATAGGGTTAGGGGGAGGGTTACTTTTAGGGTTAGGGTTAGGGTTAGTGTTAGGGTTAGGGTAAGGTTGAGGGTTAGGTTGAGGTTTATGGTAAGGGTGAGTGTTAGGGTTAGAGTTAGGCTTATGCTTAGGGTTAGGCTGAGGGTGAGGTTGGGGGTGAGGATTAGGGTTAGGGTGATGGCTGGGGTTAGGTTAGTGTGAGGATTAGGAGGAGGGTTAGGTTAGGATTAGGGTTAGGCTGAGGGTGAAGTTGAGGTTATTGTTAGGGTGAGGGTTAGGTTTAGGGTTAGGGTGAGAGTTAGGGTTTGGGTTAAGTTTAGGGTTAAGTTGAGGGTTAGGGTAAGGGTTACGGTGAGGGTGAGGGTTAGGGTTAGGTTGAGGGTTAGGGTTCGGATTAGGGTTAGGGTGAGTGTGACAGTGAGGGTTAGGTTTAGTGTTAGGGTTAGGGTTAGGATTAGGGTTAGGGTGAGGGCTAGGGTGAGGGTGAGATTCAGGGTTAGGGTTAGTGTTAGGGTTAGGGTGAGGGTGAGGTTTAGTGTTAGAGTTAGGGTTAGGTTTAGGCTGAGGGTGAGGGTTAGGGTTAGGGTTAGTGTTAGAGTTAGGTTTATGATGAGGGTTAGGGTGAGAGTGAGGGTTCGGCTTAGTGTTAGGATTAGTATACGGGTTAGGGTGAGGGTGAGGGTGAGGGTTAGGGATAGGGTAAGGCTTAGTGGTAGGTTTAGTTTGAGATTTAGTGTTCGGGTTAAGTTTAGTGTTAGGGTGAGGGTTAGGGTTAGGGTTAAGGTGAGCGTGAGGGTTAGGGTTAGGTTGAAGGTTAGGGTTAGGCTTAGGATTAGGGTGAGGGGTAG
Organism: Dipodomys merriami; assembly: GCF_024711535.1. Taxonomy (NCBI): domain Eukaryota; kingdom Metazoa; phylum Chordata; class Mammalia; order Rodentia; family Heteromyidae; genus Dipodomys; species Dipodomys merriami. The sequence continues at coordinate 5,595,527 of NW_027206324.1, read as the reverse complement.
GGTTAGGGTTAGGGTGAGTTTTAGGGTGAGGTTTGAGTTATAGTTAGGTTTAGGGGTAGGGTTAGGTTGAGGGTTAGGGTTAGTGTTAAGGTTAGGGTGAGGTTTAGGGTTAGGGTTAAGGTTATTGTTAGTGTTATGTTTAGGGTGAAGTTTGCCGTGAGGGTGAGGCTGTGGGTGAGGGTCATGGTTATGGTTATGGTTAGGGTTAGTGTTAGTGTTATTGTTAGGGTTAGGGTTAGAGTTAAGGTTAGGTTGAGGGTGAGGGTGAGTGTTAGGTTTAGGGTGTGTTTTAGGATGAGGTTTAGGGTTAAGATTTGAGTTAGGTTTAGGGTGAGGGTGAGGTTTAGGGTTAGAGTTAGATTTGAGGGGCGGTTAGGGTGAGGTTTAGGGTTAGTGTTAGGATGAAGGTGAGGGTTAGGTTGAGGTTTAGGGATAGGGTTAGGTTTAGGATTAGGGTTAGGATGAGGGTGAGTGTGAGGGTTAGGGTGAGGGTTAGGCTTAGGCTTAGGGTTTGTCTGAGGGTGATGGTGGGGGTGAGGATTAAAGTTAGGGTGATGGTAAGGGTTAAGGTTAGTGTTATTGTTAGGGTTAGGTTTAGAGTTAGGATTAGGGTGAGGGTGAGTTTTAGGGGTAGAGATAGGGTTAGGGTGAGTGTTAGGCTTAGGGTGAGTGTTAGAGTGGGGGTGACGGTAATGGTAAAGGTGAGGTTTAGGCTGTGGGTGAGGTTTACGGTAAGGGTTAGGGTTACCGTTAGGGTGAGGGATAGTTTTAGGGTTAGGGTGAAGGTGAGGGTTAGGGTTAGATTGAGGATTAGTGTTAGGGTTAGTGTGAGGTTTAGGGTGAGGATGCGGGTTAGGGTTAGGGTGAGGTCTAGGGTGAGGATGAGAGTTAGGGTTAGTGTTAGAGTGAGGTTTAGGGTTAGGGTGATGGTTAGGGTTAGTGTTAGGGTGAGGTTAAGTGTTAGGTTTAGGGTTAGGATTAATGTGAGGGTTAGCCTTAAGGTGAGGGTTAGGGTGAGGGTGAGTTTTAGGGTTAGGGTTTGGATTAGGTATAGGTTTAGGGTTAGGGTGAGTGTGTGGTTTAGGGTTAGCGTTAGTGTTAGGCTTAGGGTTAGGCTGAGGGTGAGGGTGAGGGTTATTGTTAGAGTGAGGGTTAGGGTTAGGGTTAGGGTGAGAGTTAGGTTTTGGTTTAAGTTTAGTGTTAGAGTGAGGATTAGGGTAAGGGTTACAGTAAGGGTGAGGGTTCGTTTTAGGTAGAGGGTTAGGGTTAGGGTTAGGGTGAGGTTCAGGATGAGGATTAGGGTTTGGATTAGGTTTAGGGTGAGGGCTAGGGTGAGGGTGAGGTTTAGGGTTAGGGTAAGGGTGAGGTTTAGGTTTAGGTTTAGGGTTACGTATAGGGTGAGGGTGAGGTTTAGGGTTAGAGTTAGGGTTAGGTTGAGGCTGAGGGTGAGGGTTAGGGTTAGGGTTAGTGTTAGAGCTAGGTTTACGGTGAGGGTTAGGGTGAGAGTGAGGGTTAGGCTTAGTGTTAGTATTAGGATTAGGGTAAGGGTTAGCATGAGGGTGAGGTTGAGGGTGAGGATGAGGGTTAGGGATAGGGTAAGGTTTAGGGATAGGGTTAGTTTGAGATTTAGGGTTCGGGTTAAACTTAGGGATAGGGTGATGGTTAGGGTTAGGGTTAGTCTTAGTGTTATTGTTAGGGTTAGGGTTAGAATTAAGGTTAGGTTGAGGGTGAGTATGAGTGTTAGGGTTAGGGTGATTTTTAGGGTGAGGTTTAGGTTTAGGGTTAGGGTTAGGGCTCGAGTGAGTGTGAGGGTTACAGTTAGAGTTAGGGTTGAAGAGAGGGTTAGGGTGAGATTTAGGGTTAGGTTTAGGATGAGGGTGAGGGTTAGGTTGAGGTTTAGGTATAGGGTTAGTTTTAGGATTAGGGTTAGGGTGAGGGGGAGTGTGAGGGTTAGGGTGAGGTTTAGGCTTAGTCTTATGGTTAGGCTGAGGGTGATGGTGGGTGTACGGATTAAGGTTATGGTGATGGTAAGGGTTAGGGTGGGTGTGACGGTAAGGGTAACGTGAGGTTTAGGCTGAGGGTGAGGGTTACGCTAAGGGTTAGTGTTAGGGTTAGGGAGAGGGATAGGGTTTGGGTTAGGGTGAGGGTGAGGGTTAGATTGAGGATAAGTGTTAGGGTTAGTGTGAGGTTTAGGGTGAGGATATGGGTTAGGATTATGGTGAGGTCTAGGGTGAGGATGAGGGTTATGGTTAGTGTTAGGGTGAGGCTTAGCGTTAGGGTGATGGTTAGGTTAGTGTTAGGGTGAGGTTTAGTGTTAGGTTTAGGGATAGGATTAATGTTAGGGTTAGGCTTAAGGTGAGGGTTAGGGTGAGGGTGAGGTTTAGGGTTTGGGTTAGGATTAGGAATAGGGTTAGGGTTAGGGTGAGTGTGAGGTTTAGGGTTAGCGTTATGGTTAGGCTTCGGGTTAGGCTGAGGGTGAGTGTGAGGGTGAGGGTTATTGTTAGGGTGAGGTTTAGGTTTAGGGTTAGGGTGAGAGTTAGGGTTCCGGTTAAGTTTAGGGTTAGAGTGAGGATTAGGGTAAGGGTTACAGTGAGGATGAGGGTTAGGGTTAGGTTGAGGGTTAGGGTTAGGCTTAGGATTAGCGTTAGGGTTCAGATTAGGTTTAGGGTGAAGGCTAGGGTGACGGTGAGATTTAGGTTTAGGGTTAGGGTGAGGTTTAGGTTTAGGTTTAGTGTTAGGGATAGGGTGAAGGTGAGGTTTAGGGTTAGAGTTAGGGTTAGGTTGAGGCTGAGGGTGAGGGTTAGGGTTAGGGTTAGTGTTAGAGTTAGGGATATGGTGAGGTTTAGGGTGAGAGTGAGGTTTAGGCTTAATGTGAGGATTACGATTAGGGTAAGGGTTTGGGTGAGGGTGAGGGTGAGGTTTAGGTTAGGGTAAAGTTTAGGGGTAGGGTTAGGGTGAGATTTAGGGTTCTGGTTAAGTTTAGGGTGAGGGTGAGGATTACGGTTAGGGTTACGGTGAGCGTGAGGGTTAGGGTTAGGTTGAGGGTTAGGGTTAGGCTTAGGATTAGGGTTAAGGTTATGGCTAGGATTAGGGTGAGGTTTAGGGTGAGGTTTTGGGTTAGAGTTAGGTTTAGGGGCAGGGTTAGGGTGAGGTTTAGGGTTAGGGTTAGTGTTAAGGTTAGGGTGAGGTTTACGGTTAGGGTTAGGGTTTGGGTTATTGTTAGTGTTATGGTTAGGGTGAAGTTTGCGGTGAGGGTGAGGCTGCGGGTGAGGGTTATGGTTATGGTTATGGTTATAGTTAGTGTTAGTGTTATTGTTTGGGTTAGGGTTAGATTTAAGTTTAGGTTGAGGGTGAGGATGAGTGTTAAGGTTATGGTGAGTTTTAGGTTGAGGTTTAGGGTTAGGGTTAGGGTTAGGTTGAGGGTGAGGTTTAGGGTTAGAGTTAAGGTTAAGGGGAGGTTTAGGGTTAGGTTTAGGCTTAGGGTTAAGATGAGGGTGAGGGTTAGGTTGAGGTTTAGGGATAGGGTTAGGTTAAGGATTAGGGTTAAGGTGAGGGTGAGTATGAGGGTTAGGGTGAGGCTTAGGGTTAGACTGAGGCTGATGTTGGGGGTGAGGATTAAGGTTAGGCTGATGGTAAGGGTTAGGGTTAGTGTTATTGTTAGTGTTAAGTTTAGAGTAAGGATTAGGGTAAGGGTGAGGTTTAGCGGTAGAGATAGGGTTAGGGTGAGGGTTAGGCTTAGGGTGAGGGTTAGGTTGGGTGTGAGGGTAAGGGTAAAGGTGAGGGTTAGGCTGAGGGTGAGGTTTACGGTAAGGGTTAGGGTTAGGGTTAGGGGGAGGGATAGGGTTAGGGTTAGGGTGAGGGTGAGGGTTAGGGTTAGATTGAGGATTAGTGTTAGGGTTAGTGTGAGGTTTAGAGTGAGGATGCGGGTTAGGATTAGGGTGAGTTCTAGGGTGAGGATGAGGTATAGGGTTAGTGTTAGGGTGAAGTTTAGGGTTAGGGTGATGTTTAGGGTTAGTGTTAGGGTGAGGATTAGTGTTAGGGTTTAGGTTAGGATTAATGTTAGGGTTAGGCTTAAGGTGAGGGTTAGGTTGAGGGTGAGGATTATGGTGAGGGTTAGGACGAGGTTTAGGGTTAGAATTAGGGTTAGGATGAAGGCTAGGGTGAGGGTGAGGTTTAGGGTTAGTGTTAGGGTGACGTTTAGGGTTAGGGTTACGGTTAGGGATAGGGTGATGGTGAGGTTTAGGTTTAGAGTTAGGGTTTGGGTGAGGCTGAGGGTGAGTTTTAGGTTCAGTGTTAGTGTTAGATATAGGGTTTCAGGGAGGGTTTGGGTGAGGGTGAGGGTTAGGCTTAGTGTTAGGATTAGGATTAGGGTAAGGCTTAGGGTGAGTGTGAGGATTAGGGTTACTGAGAGCGTGATTGTTAGGTTTAGGTTGAGGGTTAGGGTTAGGCTTAGGATTAGGGTGAGGGTTAGGGTTAGGGTAAGGTTTAGGGGTAGGGTTAGGGCGAGAGTTAGGTTTCAGGTTAAGTTTAGGGTTAGGGTGAGGGTTAGGTAGGGTTACAGTGAGCATGAGGGTTAGGGATAGGTTGAGGGTTAGGGTTAGGCTTAGGATTAGGGTGAGAGTTAGGGTTAGGGTTAGGGTGAGGTTTAGGGTGAGCTTTTGGATTAGGGTTAAGGTTAGGGTTATAGTGAGGGTGAGGTTTAGTGTTAGCGTTAGGTTTAGGGACAGGGTTAGGGTGAGGTTTAGGGTTACGGTTACAGTGAGCTTGGGTGTTAGGGTTAGGTTGAGTTTTAGGGTTAGGCTTAGGATTAGGGTGAGGGTGAGGTTTAGGGTTAGAGTTAGGTTTAGGGGCAGGGTTAGGGTGAGGTTTACGGTTAGGGTTAGTGTTAGGGTTAGGGTTAGATTTAGGGTTAGGGTTGTTGTTTGGTTTAGGGTTATTGTTAGTTTTATTGTTAGTGTTAAGTTTGCGGTGAGGGTGAGGCTGAGGGTGAGGGTTATGGTTAGGGTTAGGTTTAGGGTTAGGGTTAGTGTTATATTTAGGGTTAGAGTTAGAGTTAAGGGTAGGTTGAGGGTGAGGGTGAGGATTAGGTTTAGGGTGAGGTTTAGAGTGAGGTTTAGGGTTAGGGTTAGGGTTAGGGTTAGGGTGAGGATGATGTTTTGGGGTAGAATTAGGGTTAGGGGGAGGGTTAGGGGGAGGTTTAAGTTTCGGGTTAGGGTGAGGATGAGGGTTCGCTTGAGTTTCAGGGTTAGCTTTAGGTTTAGGATTAAGGTTCAGGTGAGGGTGAGTGTGAGGGTTAGGGTGAGGGTTATGCTTAGGCTGAGGGTTAGGCTGAGGGTGAGGGTGGGGGTGAGGATTAGGGTTAGGCGGATGGTAAGGGTTAGGGTTAGTGTTATTTTTAGGGTTTGGGTTAGAGTTACTCTGAGGGTGAGGGTGGGGGTGAGGGTTAGTTTTAGGGTTAGTGTGAGGTTTAGGTTTAGGGTTATTGTTAGGGTTATTGTGAGGGTGAGGTTTAGGGTTAGGTATAGGGTTAGGGGGAGGGTTAGGGGGAGGGTGAGGGTTAGGGTTAGGGTTATGGTGAGTTTGAGGGTTAGGTTGAGGTTTAGGTTTAGGGTTAGGGTTAGGGTTAGTGTGAGGGTTAGTGTTAGGGTTAGGGTTAGTTTTATGGTGAGGGTAAGGGTGAGGATTATGGTTAGGGTGAGGGTTAGGGTTAGGATTATTGTTAGGGTAATTCTGAGTTTGAGGGTGAGTGTGAGTGTTAAGGTTACGGTGATTTTTAGGGTGAGGTTTAGGGTTAGGGTTAGGGTTAGGGTTGGGCTGAGTGTGAGGTTTAGGGTTAGAGTTAAGGTTGAAGAGATTTAGGGTTAGGGTTCGGATGAGGGTTCATATGAGGATTAGGGTTTGGATTAGAGTTAGGGTGAGGGCTAGGGTGATGGTGACGTTTAGGTTTACTGTTGGGGTGAGTTTTAGGTTTAAGGTGAGGGTTAGGATGAGAGTTAGGGTTACCGTGACATGAGGGTTAGTGATAGGGTGAGGGTGAGGGTTAGAATTAGGGTTAGGGTGAGGGTGAGTTTTAAGATTAGGGTTAGTGTTAAGTTTAGTGTTAGGATTAGTGTTATTGTTAGGGTTAGGGTTAGACTTACAGTGAGGGTGAGGGTGAAAGTGAGGGTGAAGGTGAGGGTTAGGGTGAGGGTTTGGGTGAGGTTTATGGTTAGGGTTATTAATAGGGTTAGGGTGAGGGTTAGGGTTATGTTTAGGGCTAGGTTTAGTGTTATTGTTAGGGTTAGGGTTACAGTTACGAATAGGTTGAGGGTGAGGGTGAGGGTTAGGCTTAGGCTGAGGTTTAGGGTGAGCTTTAGCTTTAGTTTTATGGTTAGGGTTAGGTTGAGGATGAGGTTTAGTGTTAGAGTTAGGTTTAGGGGGAGGGTTAGGGTGTGGATTAGGGTTAGGGTTAGTGTTTGGGTTAGGGTGAGGGTGAGGGTTAGGTTGAGGTTTAGGGATAGGGTTAGGGTTACGATTAGGGTTAGGGTGATTGTGAGTGTGAGGGTTAGGGTGAGGGTTATCCTTAGGCTTAGGTTTGGGCTGAGGATGAGGTTGAGGGTGAAGGTTTGGGTTAGGGTGATGGTTAGGGTAAGGTTTAGAGGGAGGGTTAGGATGAGAGTTAGGGGTAGGATTAGGGTTAGGGTGACGGCTAGGGTAGGGTGAGGTTTAGGGTTAGGTTTAGGGTGAGGGTTAGGGTTAGGTTTAGGGTGAGAGTTAGGATTCGAGTTAAGTTTATGTTTAGGGTGAGGGTTAGGGTAAGGGTTACGGTGAGGGTTAGGGTTAGGGTTAGGTTGAGGGTTAGGGTTTGTGTTAGGGTGAGGGTTAGGATTAGTGTTAGGGTGAGGGTTAGGATGAGGATTAAAGTTACGATTAGGGTTAGGTTGAGGGCTAGAGTGAGAGTGAGGATTAGGTTTAGTGTTAGGGTAAGCATTAAGTTTAGGGTTAGGTTTAGGGGGAGGGTTAGGATGAGGGTAAGGGTTACAGTGAGAGTGAGGGTTAGTGTTAGGGTGAAGGTTAGGGTTAGGATTAGGGTTAGGGTGAGGGTGAGTGTGAGTATTAGGGTTAGGTTTAGGGTTAGGGTTAGGGTTAGAATTAGTGTTATTGTTAGGGTTAGGGTTAGAGTTATGGTGAGGGTGAGGGTTAGGTTTAGGGTTAGGTTGAGGTTTAGGTTTAGGCTTTGGAGTAGGGTTAGGGTGAGGGTTAGGTTTAGGGTTAGGTTTAGGATTAGTTGGAAGGTTAGTTCGAGGGTTAGGGTTAGGGTTAGTTTTAGGGTTAAGGTTAGGGTTAGGTTTAGGTTGAGCTTTAGGGTTAGTGTTAGAGTTAGGGTTATGATTGGTGTTAGGGTGAGGGTGAGTGTGAGGGTTAGGGTTAGGCATAGGCTTAGGCTTAGGGTTAGGCTAAGGGTGAGGGTGGGAGTGAGGATTAGATTTAGGGTGATTGTTAGGGTTAGTGTTAGGATGAGGGTTAGGATGAGGATTAGGGTTAGGATTAGGGTTAGGGTGACGGTGAGGATTAGTGTGAGCGTTAGTGTTAAGTTAGTGTTTGGGTTAGGCTTAGTGTTAGGCTGAGGGTTTCGTTTAGGGTGAGGGTTAGGGTTATGGTTAGGGTGAGCTTTAGTATTAGGGTTAGGGTTAGATTTAGGGTTAGGGTGAGTGTGAGGTTTAGGGGTAGAATTAGGGTTAGGGTGAGGGTTAAGTTTAGGGTGAGGTTTAGGGTGGGGGTGATGGTAAGTGTAAAGGTGAGGTTTAGACTGAGAGTTAGGGTTATGATAATGGTGAGGGTTAGTGTTAGGGTGAGGGTTAGTGTTAGGGTGAGTGTGAGGGTTAGATTGAGGATAAGTGTTAGGGTTAGTGTGAGGTTTTGTGTGAGGATGAGGGTTAGTGTTAAGGTGAGGGTAAGTGTTAGGGTGGGGGTTAGGTTTAGGGTGAGGGTTATGGTTAGGGTGAGGGTTCGGGTTAGGATTAGGGTTATTGTTAGCCTTTCGTTTAGGGTTACAGTTACGGTGAGAGTGAGGGTGAGGTTTAGGATTAGGGTTAGGGTTAGTGTTAGGCTGAGGGTAAGTTTTAGGATGAGGGTTAGGGTTAGTGTGAAGGTTATGGTAAGGGTGAGGTTTAGGGTTAGGGTTATGGTTACGTTGAGCTTAAGGGTTAGGGTTAGGTTGAAGGTTAGGTTTAGGGTTAGGGTGAGGTTAGGGTTAGTGTGAGGGTTAGAGTTGGAGTTAGGGTTAGTGTTACGGTGAGGGTAAGTATTAGGGTCAGGGTTTGGGTTAGGATGAGGGTTATGGTTAGGTTGAGGGTTAGGATTAGGGTTAGGGTTATTGTTAGGGATAGGTTTATGTTTAAGGTTACAGTGAGGGTGAGGGTGAGGGTTAAGTTTAGGGTTAGGGTGAGTTTTAGGGTTTGCGTTAGGGTTAGAGTTAGGTTTTGGGTGAGGGTGAGGTTTAGGTTTAAATTAGGGTTAGGGTGAAGGTTAGGTTGAGGGTTAGGGTTAGGGTTAGTGTTAGGGTTAGAGTTAGGGTGAGAGTTAGTGGGAGGGTTAGGGTTAGGGTTAGGTTTAGGATTAGGTTTAGGGTTAAGTTGAGTGTGTGTGATAGGGTTAGGTTTAGGCTTAGGCTTAGGTTTAGGATGAGGGTGAGGTTGAGGGTGAGGGTTAGGGTTAGGGTGAGGTTTAGGGTAAGGGTTAGTTGGAGGGTTAGGATGAGTGTTAAGGTTAGGATTAGGGTTAGGGTGAGGGCTAGGGTGAGGGTGAGGTTTAGGGTTAGGGTTAGGGTGAGGTTTAGGGTTAGGATTAGGGTGAGAGTTAGGGTTTGGTTTAAGTTTACGGTTAGGTTGAGGGTTCGGGTAAGGGTTATATTCAGGGTAAGGGTTGGGTTAGGTTGAGGGTTAGGGTTAGGATTAGGGTTAGGGTGAGTGTGAGGGTAAGGGTTAGAGTTAGTGTTAGGGTGAAGATTAGGATGAGGGTTAGGGTGAGGGCCAGGATGAGGTTGAGTTTTCGTGTTAGAGTTAAGGTGAAATTTAGGGTTAGGGTTAGGGTTAGTGTTAGGTTGAATGTGAGATTTAAGGTTAGAATTAGGGTTAGGGTGAGGCTGAGCGTGAGGGTTGGGTTAGGGTTAGGGTTAGAGTTTAGGTTAGGGTGAGGGTTACGTCGAGGTTTAGGGTTAGGGTTAGTGTTAGGTTTAAGTTTAGGGTGAGGGTTAGCTTGAGGTTTAGGTTTAAGGTTAGGATTAGGGTTAGGATTAGGGTTAGGGTGAGTGTGAGGTTTAGTGTTAGGGTTAGGCTTAGGCTTAAGTTTAGGCTGAGGGTGTGGGTGATGGTTAGGGTTAGGTTGAGTGTTAGGGGCAGGGTTAGGGTGAAATTTAGGGTTCAGGTTAAGTTTAGGGATAGGGTGAGGGTTAGGGTTAGGGTTATGGTGAGGGTTAGGATGAGGATTAGGGTTAGGATTATGCTTAGTGTGAGGGCTAGGGTGAGGGTGAGGGCTAGGGTTAGTGTTTGAGTGAGGTTTAGGATTAGGGTTAGGGGTAGGATGAGGGTTAGGGTTACGGTTTGAGTGAGGTTTAGGGGTAGGGTGAGTGTTAGGGTTAGGATTTGGGTTAGGGTTAGGGTGAGTTTTAGGGTTACATTTATGGTTAGGGTAGTTTTAGGTAGAGGATTAGGGTTAGGTGTAATGTTAGGGTTAAGGTTAGTGTTAGGGTTAGGGTCAGGGTTATGGTTAGGGTTAGCTTTAGGGTTAGGGTGAGGATTAGGTTGAGATTTAGGGTTGGGGTTAGGTTTTGCGTTAGGGTTAAGGTGAGTGTGAGGGTTAGGGTTAGGGTGACGCTTAGGCTTAGGGTTAAGCTGAGGGTGAGGGTTAGGATGAGGATTAGGGTTAGGGTGAGCGTTAGGTTGAGGGTGATATTAAGTGTAAAAGTGAGGGTTAGGCTGAGGGTGAGGGTTAAGATAAGATTGAGGGTTAGGTTTAGGGTGAGGGTTTGGGTAAGGGTTCGGGTTAGGTTTAGGGTGAGGGTTAAATTGAAGATTAGGGTTAGGGTTAGTGTGAGGTTTAGGGTGAGGATGAGGATTAGGGTTAGCCTGAGGGTGAGGGTTAGAATTAGGGTTAGCGTGATGGATAATGTGAGGGTGAGGGTTAGGGTTAGGGTTAGGGTTAGGGTGAGGTTTAGGATTAGGGTGAGAGTTAGGGTTAGTGTGAGGGTTAGGGTTAGTGTTAGGGGAGGGTAATTGTTAGGTTATGGGTTAGGTTTAGGGTGAGGTTTATGATTAGGGTTAGGTTTGGGGTTACATTTACGTGGAGGGTGAATGTGAGGGTTAGGGTTAGGCTGACGTTTAGTGTTAGGGTTAGGGTTAGATTTAGGGTTAGGGGGAGGGTGAGGTTTAGGGGTAGAGTTAGGGTTAGGGTGGGGGTTAGGGTGAGGGTTAGGATTAGGGTGAGGGTTAGCGTGGGAGTGACGGTAAGGGTAAAATTGAGGGTTAGGCCGAGGATGAAGGTTAGGGTTAGGGTGAGGGCTAGGGTGAGGATGAGGGTTAGGGTTATTGTTAGGGTGAGGTTTAGGGTTAGAGTGATGGTTAGGGTTGGTGTGAGGGTTATTGTTAGGGTTCGGGTTAATGTTAGGATGCGGGTTAGTCTTAGGGTGAGGGTTATGGTTAGAGTGAGGTTCAGGGTTAGTTTTAGGGTTAGAGTTAGGGTTAGTGTGAGGGTTAGGGTTATGGTGAGGGTAAGGTTGACGGTTAGGGTTGGGGTTAGGATGAGGTTTAGATTTAGGTTTGGGGTTAGAGTTAGGTTAGGGTGAGGGTGAGGTTTAGGGTTGGAGTTAGGGTTAGTGTTAGGGTTAGGGTTAGGGTGAGGGTGAGGGTTAGGGTTAGGCTTAAGCTTAGGCTTAGGCTTAGCCTGAACATGAGGGTTAGGGTTAGTGTTAGGGTGAGTGTTATTGTTAGGGTGAGGGTTAGTGTTAGGGTTAGGGTTAGAGTTAGGTTTAGTGTTAGCGTTAGGGTTACGGTGAAGGTAAGGGTGAGGCTTACGGTTGGGGTTAGGATTCGGTTTAGGATTAGGTTTAGGGTTAGAGTTTGGTTTAGGGTGTGTGTAAGGTTTAGGGTTAGAGTTAGGGTTAGGGTTAGTGTTAGGGTTAGGTTAGGATGAGTGTTAGGTTTAACATGAGGTTTAGGGTGAGGGCTATTGTGAGGGTGAGGTTTAGGGTTAGGGTTAGCTGAGGTTTAGGGTTAGGGTTAGGGTTAGGGTTAGGGTGAGGGTTAGGTTTAGGGTTAGAGTTAGGGTTAGAGTGAGGCTGAGGGTGAGGGTTAGGTTTAGGTTTAGTGTTAGATTTAGGGTTAGGGTGAGGGTTAGTTTGAGGTTGAGGGTTAGGCTTAGAGTTAGGATTAGGATTAGGTTAAGGGTTACAGTGAGTGTGAGGGTTAGGTTTAGGGTTAGGGTTAGGCTTAAGGTTAGGTTGATGGTGAGGGTTAGGGTGAGGGTTAGGGTTAGGGTTAGGTTGAGAGTTAGGGTTCGGGTTAAGTTTAAGGTTAGGGTGAAGGTTAGGTTTAGGGTTAGGGTGAGGGCTAGGATGAGAGTTAGGATTAGGGTGAGCGTGAGTGTTAGGATTAGGGTTAGGGTTAGGGTTAGGGTTAGGCTTAGGATTAGTGTTATTGTTAGGGTTAGGTTTGAGTTACCGTGAGGGTGAGGGTGAGGGTGAGGGTTAGGGTGAGGTTTAGGTTTAAGGTAAGTGTTAGGGTTAGGGTGAGGTTGAGGTTTAGGGTTAGATTTCCGGTTATAGGGAGGGTTAGGTAGAGGGTTTGGGTTAGGGTTGGTGTTAGGGTTAATGCTAGAGTGAGGGTTAGGTTGAGGTTTAGGGTTAGGGTTAAGTTTAGGATTAGGGTTAGGCTGAGGGTGAGGGTGAGGGTTACTGTTAGGCTTAGGCTTAGGTTTAGGCTGAGGGTGAGGGTGGGTGTGAGGATTAGGTTTATGGTGATGGTTAGGTTTAGGGTTAGGTGAGGGTTAGGGTGAGGGTGAGTGTTAGGGTAAGGCTTAGACTTAGGCTTAGGGTTGGGTTGAGCTTGAGATTGATGGTGAAGGTTAGGCTTAGGGTGATGGTTAGGTTTACGATTAGGGTGAGTGTTAGGATGAGATTTAGGGTTAGGGGAGGGTCAGGGTGAGGATGATGGTAAGGGTAATGGTGACCTTTACACTGAGGGTGTGGGTTAAGATAGGGGTGAGGGTTAGGGTTAGGTTTAGGCTTAGGTTTAGGGTTAGGGTGAAGGTTAGATTGAGTATTAGGTTTAGGGTTAGTGTGAGGTTTAGGGCGAGGCTGAGGTTCAGGGTTAGGTTGAAGGCGAGGGTTAGAATTAGGGTTAGTGTGAGGGCTAGTGTGAGGGTGAAAGTTAGTATTAGGTTTAGGTTTAGGGTGAGGTTTTAGGTGAGGGTTAGGGTTAGGGATGTGGTTAGGTTTAGGATTAGGGTTATGGTGAGGGTGAGTGTGAGGGTTAAGGTTAGAGTTATGCTTAGGGTTTGAGTGAGGGTTAGGGTTAGGGTTTGGGTAAGGGTGAGGGTGAGGCTAAGGATTAGGGTTAGGTTTAGTGTTAGGTTTAGGGTTAGGGTTATTTTTAGGTTTAGGCTTAGGGTTAGGATTATGCTGAGGGTTAGGGTTAGCCTTAGCCTTAGGCTTAGGTTAGGCTGAGGGTGAGGGTGAGGGTGGGGATGCGGATTAGGGTTAGGGTTAGGTTTAGTGTTATTGTTAGGTTTAGGGTTAGAGTTAAGGTGAGGTTGACGGTGAGGGTGAGGGTTCGGGTTAGGGTGAGGTTTAGGGTGAGGTTTAGGTTTAGGGTTAGGGTGAGGTTTAGGTTTTGGGTGAGGGCTACGGTGAGGGTTAGGGTTAGAGTGAGTGTGAGGGATAAGGTAAGGGTTTCGGTTAGGTAAGTGTTAGGGTTTGGTTTGGGGTGAGGTTTAGGGTTAGGGTTAGGGTGAGGGTGAGTGTTCGGTTTCGGGTGAGTGTGAGTGTTAGGGTGTGGGTTACGGTTAATGTTAGAGTGAGGGTTAAGGTGACAGTAAGGGTTAGTGTGAGGATTAGGGTTAGGGTTATTCTTAGGTTTATGGTGAGATTATGGATTAGGATAAGTTTTAGGGTGAGGGTGAAGGTTAGGGTTAGCTTTAGGGTTAAGGTGAGTGTTAGGGTGAGGTTGAGGGTTAGGGTGAGGGTGAGGGTTAGGGTTAGGGTTTGGGTGACGTTTAGAGTTAGGGTGTGGGTTAGGGATAGGTTTATGGTTAGGGTGAGGGTTAGGTTTTCGGTTAGGCTTCAAGTTAGGGTGAGTGTGAGGGTGAGCATTAGGATTAGGATTAGGGTTAGGGTTAGTGTTAGGCTGAGAGTGAGGGTGAGTGTGAGTATTAGGTTTAGGGTAATGTTTAGGGTTAGGGTTAGGTTGAGGTTTAGGGTTAGGGTTAGGATGAGGGTTAGGGTGAGGATTATGGTTAGGGTTAGGGTTAGGGTTAGGTTTAGTGTGATTGTTAGGGTTAGTGTGAGGGTGAGCGTTAGGGTGAGTTTTAGGGTTACGGTTAGGGATAGGTTTAGTGTGAGGGTTAGTGTGAGCGTTTGGGTGAGGGTTAGGTTTAGGGTTAGGGTGAGGATTAGGGTTAGATTTGAGATTAGGGTTAGGGTTAGCGTGAGATATAGGGTTAGGTTTAGGGTGAGGGTTAGGGTTAGTGTGAGGTTTAGGGTTCTGGTTAGGTTTATTGTTAGGATAAGGGTTAGGGTGAGGGTTAGGGTGAGGGTGAAGGATAGGGTTAGTGTAAGGGTTAGGGTGAGTGTTTGCTGAGGGTTAGGTTTAGGTTTTAGGTTAGGGTGAGGGTTAGGCTGAGGGTAAGTTTTAAGGTGAGGTTTCTGGTGAGGTTGAGTATTAGGGTTAGCATTAGTCTTAGGGTGAGAGTTAGGGTTAGGTATAGCATTAGGGTTAGGGTGAGGGTTAGTATTAGGGTTATGGTTAGGGTGAGGTTTAGGGTTAACATTAGGTAGGGTTAAGGTTATAGTGAGGGTGAGGGTGAGGGTTAGGATTAGGTTTAGGCTTTGGGTGAGGCTGAGGTTGAGAATGAGGTTGAGGGTGAGGTTTAGGGTTAGGGTTAGGTTTAGGGTGAGGTCTACGGTGAAGGTGAGGTTTAGGGTGAGGGTTAGGGTGAGGGTGACATAGAAGGTGAGGTTTAGGCTTAAGGTGAGGGTAAGGGTTAGGGTTAGGCTTGAGGGTTAGAGTTAGGGTGATGTTTAGGGTGAGGGTGAGGGTGAGGGTATAGGTGAGGGTTAGGTTCAAGGTGAGGGCAGGGGTGACGGTGAGGTTTAGGTTGAGTGTGTGGAAAAGGGTTAGGGTTAGGTTCAGGGTGAGGGTGAGGGTTAGGGTTAGCATAAGTTTTAGGGTGAGGGTTAGGGTTAGGGTTAGGGTTAGGATAAGGGTTAGGGTTAGGGTAAGGTTTAGGGTTAGGCTTAGGGTTAGGGTTAGGGTTAGGGTGAGGGATAGGTTTAGGGTTAGAGTTAGGATGAGGGTTATGGTTAGTGTGAGGGTTAGGGTTAGGGTGATGTTTAGGGTGACGGTGAGGTTTAAGGTGAGGGTGTGGTTGAGCGTGAGGGTTAGTGTGAGGGTGAGCGTGAGAGGGAGGGTGACGGTGAGGGTTAGGGTTAGGGTTAGGTTTAAGGTGATTGTAAGATTTAGGGTTACTATTAGGGTTAGGGTAATGGTTAGGCTGAGGGTTAGGGTGACGGTGAGGTTCAGGGTGTGCGTTTCTGTTAGGTAAGGGTTAGGGTTATGTTTAGGGTGACGATTAGGTTGAGTGTGAGGCATAGGGTTAGGTTGAGTGTTAGGCTTAGTGTGAGGGTCACGGTTAGGGTTAGGTTTAGTGTGAGGATAAGGATTAGGGTGAGGGTAAGGTTGAGATTCAGGGTTAGGGTTAGAGTTAGGGTTTAGGGTGAAGTTTAGGGTGGGGGTTAGGGTGAGGGTTAGGGTAGGGTTAGGGTTGGGTGAGGGTCAGGATGAGTGTTAGGTTTATGGTTAGGGTTAGGTTTAGGGTGCATGTTAGGGTTAGGGTTAGAGTGAGGGTGAAGGTCAGGGTTAATGTTAGGATTAGGTTTAGGGTTATGGTGGGGCTGAGGGTGAGGCTGAGGGTGAGGGTGAGGGTGAGGGTTAATGTGAGGGTTAGTTTTAGGGTGAGGGCTATTGTGAGGGTGAAATTTAAGGTGAGGGTTAAGGTTAGGGTGAGTGTTAGGGTTAGGGTCAGGGTGAGGGTTAGGGTTAGGGTGATGTTTAGGGTGAAGGTGAAGGTGAGAGTGAGGGTTCGGGTTCGGGTTAGGGTTAGGGTGAGGGTTAGGATTAGGGTAAGGGTTAGGGTGAGGGTAAGGGTTAGGATGACATTTACGGTGAGGGTGAGGGTTAGGGTTAGGTTTAGGGTTAGGGTGAGGGTTAAGGTGAGGGTTAAGGTGAGGGTTAGAGTGAAGCTTAGGGTGAAGGTTAGGGTTAGGGTTAGGGTTTGGGTTAGGTTGAGGGTTAGGTTGAGGGGAAGGGGTAGGTTGAGGTTTAAGGAGAGGGTGAGGGATAGGGTTATTGTGAGAATAAGTGTTAGGCTTAGGCTTAGGTTGAGAGTGAGCATTTGTGTTAGCATCAGGTTAGGGCTGATGGTGAGGGTTAGGGATAGGCTGAGGGGTAGTTTTAGGGTTAGGGTGAGGGGTAGGGTTTGGGTTAGGGTGAAATTAAGGTTTAGGGTGAGGGTGAGGGTGAGGGTTAGGGTTAGCCTTAGGGTGAGGGTGAGGGTTAGGGTTAGGGTTAGGGTGAGTGTGAGGGTTAGGGTTAGGGTTAGGGTGAGTGTGAGTGTGAGGGTTAGGTTTAGGATTAGGGTTAGGGTTAGGGTTAGGCTGAGGTTGAGGTTATGAGTGAGGGTGAGGGCTAGGGTTAGGTGGAGATGTAGTGTTAGGGTTAGGTTTAGGGTTAGTATTAGTGTTAGGGTTAGAATTAGGCTGAGGGTCATGGTGAGGGTGAGGGTTAAGTTGAGTTTTAGGGTGAGGGTTAGGTTTAGAGTTAGGGTTATGTTGAGCGCTAGGATGAGGGTGAGGGTTAGGGTTACCGTTAGGGTTATTGTGAGGCTTAGGGTGAGGGTTGAGTGTTAGGGTTACTGTTAGCTTGAGGGTGAGGGTTAGGATTAAGGTGAGGGTGAGGGTTCGGTTTAGGGTGGGGTTTAGAGTTACAGTGAGGGTGAGGGTGAAGGTTAGGATTAGGGTTAGGTTTAGGGATAGGATCAGGGTGAGGGTTAGGGTGTTTTTGAGGGTTAGGGTTAGGGTGAGGGTTAGGGTTAGGGTTAGGGTGAGGTTTAGCTTTAGGGTGAGGGCTACGGTGAGGGTGAGGTTTAGGGTGAGTGTGAGCGTGAGGGTGAGGGATTTTTTTTAGGTAAGGGTTAGGGTTAGGGTTAGGGTGAGGATTAGGTTGAGAGTGAGGCTTAGGTTGAGGGTAACGGGTAGTGTGAGAGTTAGGGTGAGGCTGAGGGTTAGGGTGAGGGTGAGGGTTCAGGTGAGGGTGAGGGTTCGGATGAGGGTGAAGTTTCAGGTGTGGGTTTGGGTTATGTTTAGGGTGAGGTTTAGTGTGACATTGAGGGTTAGGATGAGGGTGAGGGTTAGGATTAGGGTTAGGGTGAGTGTTAGGTTTAGGTTGAGGGTTAGGATGAGGGGTAGGGTTAGGGTTAGGGTAAGGGTTAAGGTTCGGGAGACTGTTAGGGTTAGTTTGAGGGTTAGGGTGAAAGTGGGTTTGAGGTTGAGGGTTAGGGTCTGGGTGATGGTGACGGTGATGGTTAGGGTTAGGATTCGGGTTAGGGTTAGGGTGAGGTTTAGGGTTACGGTTAGGGTTAGGGTGAGGGTAAGGGTGAGGGTGAGAGTTAGGGATAGTTTTAGGGTTAGGGTTAGATTTAGGGTAAGGGTTAGGTTTAGGGTGACAGTTAGGTTTAGGGTTAGGGTGAGGGTTAGGGTTAGGGTTTGGTTTAGGGTGAGGGTTAGGGTTATGATTAGGGTGAGGGTGAGGGTTAGGCTGAGGGGTAGGGTAAGGGTTAGTGTGAGGGTAATGGTTAGGGTTAGGGTTAGGCTGAGGTTGAGGGTATGAGTGAGTCTCACCCTAGCCCTCACGGCTAGGGTTAGGGTGAGTGGTAGGTTTAGGGTTAGATTTAGGGTGAGGTTTAGGTTTAATGTGAGGGTTAGGGTGATTGTAAGTGTTAGTGTGAGGGTTAGTGTGAGAGTGAGGTTTAGGGTGATGTTTAAG
Source organism: Dipodomys merriami (assembly GCF_024711535.1). Taxonomy (NCBI): domain Eukaryota; kingdom Metazoa; phylum Chordata; class Mammalia; order Rodentia; family Heteromyidae; genus Dipodomys; species Dipodomys merriami. The sequence goes on along the minus strand of NW_027206324.1, from coordinate 5,578,233 downwards.
CTGAAGGTGAAATTTAGGGAGTGTGAGAGGTTTTGGGTGAGAATGAGGGTTATGGTTTGGTTGAGGGTTAGTGTTAGTGTGAGAATAAGGGTTAGGGTGATGTTTAGGTTGAGGGTGAGGTTTAGGGAGAGAGTTAGGGTTCAGGGAATGGGTAGGGTTAGGGTGTAGGTGAGGGTTAGTGTAAGGGTGAGGCTTAGGGTGACCGTGGTGGTTAGGGTTCAGGGGAGGATTAGGGTTAGGGTTAGGGTTCGGGTTCAGGTTAGGGTTAGGGTTAGGGTGAGTGTTAGGGTGAGAGGTAGGGTTAGGTTTAGGATGAGGGTTAGGCTTTTTGTGAGGGTTACGGTTAGGGTTAGGGTTAGGGTTTATGTGAGGATAAGGGTTAGGGTGAGGGTTAGGGTGAAACTGAGGGTTAGGGTTAGCCTTAGGGTTAGGGTTAAGTTTAGGATGGGGGTTAGGGTGAGGGTTAGCATGATGGTTAGGGTTGGGAGAGGATTAGGGTGATGGTAAGGGTTAGGGTGAGGGTTAGGTTGAGGTTGAGGAATAGGGTTTTTGTGAGGTTAAGGTTTAGGGCGACGGTTAGGGTGAGGTTGAGGGTTAGGGTTAGCATTAGTGTTAGGGTGAGGGTGAGAGTTAGGGTGAGGGTTAGGGTTAGTTTTATGGTTAGTGTTAGGGTGTGGTTTAGAGTTAGGGTTAGGGTGAGGGTGAGGGTTAGGGTAAAGGTTAGGGTCACTGTTAGGGTGAGGGTGAGGTTTAGGGTTAGCATTACGGTTAGGGTTAGGTTTAGGTTGAGTGTTACAGTTAGGGTGAGGTTGAAGGTTAGGGTTAGCATTAGGGTAAGGGTTAGGGTTAGGATGCAGGTTAGGGTTAGGGTTAGAGTGAGGGTGAGGGTCAGGGTTAGGGTTAGGATTAGGTGTAGGTTTAGGGTGAGGCTGAGGGTGAGGTTGAGAATTAGGGTGAGCGTGAAGGTGAGGGTTAAGTTTATGGTTATGTTTAGGGTGAGGTATAGGGTGAGGGTGAGGGCTAGGGTGAGGGTGAGGGTGAAGGTGAGGTTTTCGGTTTGGAAAGGGTTAGGGTTAGGTTTAGGGTGAGGATTAGGGTGAGGGTGAGGTTTAAGGTGAGGGTTAGGGTTAGGGTGAGGGTTAGGGTTAGGGTTAGGGTGAGGGTTAGGGTTAGGGTGATGTTAAGGGTGAGGGAAGGGTGAGAGTTAGGGTTCGGGTGAGGGTGTGGGTTAGGGTGTTGGTGAAGGTTAGGGTGAGAGTGAGGGTGAGAGTGAGGGTGAGGGTTAGGGTGTTGGTGAGTTTTCGGATTAGGATGAGTTTTAAGGTTAAGGTGAGGTTTAGGGTGAGGGTGAGGGTTAAGGTTAGGGTTAGGATTAGGGTTAGGGTTAGGGTGAGGGTTAGGGTGAGGGTTATGGTTAGGGTTAGGTTGAGGATTAGGGTGAGAGTGAGGGTTAGGATTTGATTAAGGGTTAGGTTGAGGTTTAGGGTAAGGGTTAGGGTTAGGGTTAGGGTGAGTGTGAGGGTTAAAGTTAGGGTTAGGGTGAGGGTCATGGTTGGGGTTAGGGTTAGGGTTAGGGCTAGGGTGAAGGTTAGGATGAGGGTGAGGGTGAGTGTGAGTGTTAGGGTGTGGGTTACGGTTAGGTTTATGGTGAGGGTTAAGATGACGGTGAGTGTTAATGTGAGGGTGAGTGTTAGGGTTAGGGTGAGTGATAGGGTGAGGGTTAGGGTCAGATTGAGTGTGAAGATTAGGGTTAGGATTACCCTTAGGTTTATGGTGAGGGTATAATTTAGGGTGAGATTTAGGGTGAGGGTGAGGGTTAGGGTTAGCGTTAGGGTTAAGTTGAGATTAGGGTGAGGGTTAGAGTTAGGGTGAGGATTTGGGCTAGGGTTAGGGTGACGTTTAGGGTTAGGGTGTGGGTTAGGGATAGGTTTATGTATACGGTGGGAGTTAGGTTTATGGTTAGGGTTCAAGTTAGGGTGAGTGTGAGTGTGAGCGTTAGGGTTAGGATTAGGGTTTGTGTTACTGTTAGGCTGAGGGTGTGGGTGAGGGTGACGGTCAGGGTTAGGTTTAGGGTAATGTTTAGGGTTAGGGATAGTTTGAGGGTTAGGGTTAGGGTTAGGATGAGGGTTAGGGTGAGGATTATGGTTAGGGTTTGGGTGAGGGTTAGGTTTAGTTTGATTTTTAGAGTTAGTGTGAGGGTAAGCGTTAGGGTGAGGGTTAGGGTGAGGGTGAGGTATAGGTTTAGTGTTAGGGTGAGGGTGAGCGTTTAGGTGACGATTAGGATTGGGTTTAGGGTGAGGGTTAGGGTTAGGGTTGAGTTTAGGGTTAGGGTTAGTGTGGGGTTTAGTGTTAGGTTTTGGGAGAGGATTAGAGTTAGTGTGAGGTTTAGGGTTACGTTTAGGGTTAGTGTGAGGATAAGGGTTAGGTTGAGGGTTAGGGTGCGGGTGAGGGATAGGGTGAGTGTAAAGGTTAGGGTGACTGTTTGGTGAAGGTTAGGTTTAGGTTTAGGTTTAGGGTTAGGGTGAGGGGTAGGCTGAGGGTAAGTGTTAGGGTGAGGTGTCGGGTGAGGTTGAGTATTAGGCTTAAAATTAGTCTTAGGGTAAGTGTTAGGGTTAGGTATAGCATTAGGGTTAGGGGTAGGGTGAGGGTGAGGGTTAGGATTAGGGTAAAGTTGAGGGTGAGGTTTAGGGTTAGCATTAGGTTTAAGGTTATCGTTTGAGTGAGGGTTAGGGTGAGGATTAGGTTTAGGATTAGGTTTAGGGTTAGGGTGAGGCTGAGGTTGAGGATGAGCTTGAGGGTGAGTTTTTGGGTTAGGGTTAGGTTTAGGGTGAGGTCTAGGGTGAGGGTGATATTTAGGGTGAGGGTTAGGGTGAGGGTGAGGTTGAAGGTGAGGTTTAGGGTTAGGGTGATGTTTAGGTTGAGGGTGAGGGTGAGGGTGAGGGTGAGTTTTAGGGTATAGGTGAGGGTTAGTTTTAGGGTGAGGGTTAGGGTGACGGTGAGGGTTAGGGTGAGGGTGTGGAAAAGGGTTAGGGTTAGCTTCAGGGTGAGGGTTAGGGTTAGGGTTAGGGTGAGTGTTCGGGTTAGTTTGAGGGTTAGGGTTCGGGTTAGTGTGAGGAAAAGGTTTAGGGTGAGAATTAGGATGAAAGTAAGAGTTAAGGTTAGGTTTAGTGTTAGGGTTAGGGTGAGGTTTAGGGTTAGGATTAGGGTTAGGGTTAAGTTGAGGGTGAGGGTTAGAATTAGGGTTAGGTTGAGGGTTAGGTTTGGGGTGAGTGTTAGGGTTTCGGTTAGGGTGAGGGTGAGGTAGAGGTTTCGGTTTCGGGTGAGGGTTAGTGTGTGGGTGATGGTTAGTGTTCGGGTGAAGTTTAAGGTGACGGTGAGGGTTATGGTGACGGTGAGGGTTAGGGTTAGGATTCTGGTTAGGGTTAGGGTGAGGGTTAGGGTTAGGTTTAGGGTTAGGGTGAGGGTAAGTTTGAGGGTAAGGGTTAGGGTTATGGTTAGGTTTAGCGTTAGGGTTAGGTTTCAGGTAAGGTTTAGGGTTAGGATGAGGGTTAGGTTTAGGTTTAGGGTGAGGGTTAGGTTTAGGGTGAGGGTTAGTGTTAGGGTTAGGGTGATGGTGAGGGTTAGGTTGAGGGGTAGGGTTAGGAATAGGATAAAGGTTAGGGTTAGGGTGAGGTTTAGGTTTAGGGTGAGGGTTAGGGTGAGGGTTAGGGTGAGGGTTAGTGTGAGGTTTAGGTTTAGGGTAAGGGTAAGGGTTAGGTTCAGGGTGAGCATTAGTTTTAGGTTTAGGTTTAGGGTTAGGGTGATGCTGAGGGTTAGGGTTAGGGTTAGTGTGAGGATAAGGGTTAGGGTGAGGATTAGGGTGAGGATGAGTGTTAGGGTTAGCATAAGGTTTAGGGCGAGGGTTAGGGTTAGGGTTATGGTTAGGGTTAGGGTAGGGTAAGGGTTAGGGTTAGCGTGAGGGTTAGGGGTAGGGTGATGTTTAGGTTGACGGTGAGGGTTAGTGTGAGGGTGAGGTTGAGCGTGAGGGTTAGGGTGAGGGTGAGCATGAGTGGGAGGGTGACCATGAGGGTTAGGGTTAGGGTTAGATTTAGGGTGAGGATAAGAGTTAGGGTACTATTAGGGTTAGGGTAAGGGTTAGGCTGTGGGTGAGGGTGAGGGTGAGGTTTCAGTTTCGGTTAGGTAAGGGTTAGGGTTATGTTTAGGGTGAGGATTATGGTGAGGGAGAGGATTAGGGTTAGGTTGAGGGTTAGGCTTAGTGTGAGGGTTACGGTTAGGATTAGGGTTAATGTGAGGATAAGTTTTAGGATGAGGGTTAGGTTGAGAGTGAGGGTTAGGGTTAGCGTTAGGGTTAGGGTGAAGGTTAGTGTGGGGATTAGTGTGTGGGTTAGGGTTCGGGTTAGGGTTGGGTGAGGGTTAGGCTGAGCGTAAGGTTTAGGGTGATGGTTAGGTTGAGAGTGAGGGATAGGGTTATGGTGAGGGTAAGGGTTAGGGTTAGGGTGAGAGTGAGGGTGATGGTAAGGGTAAGGGTTAGCGTTCAGGTTAGGGTGAGGGTGAGGGTTAGGGTTAGCATTAGGGTTAGGGTTTGGTTTAGGTTGAGTGTTAGGGTTAGGGTTAGGGTTAGGGTGAGTGTAAGGGTTAGGATGACATTTAGGGTGAGGGTGAGGGTTAAGTTTAGGTTTAGGGTTAGGGTGAGTTTGAGGGTGAGGGTTAAGGTTAGGTGTAGGGAGCCGGGGCGAGACTCCGCCCACTCCCTTGCAGCTTTGAGGTTTCCACCCCAGACGGTGCTTGGTGGGACGCCTGGGCTGTGCGCGTGCACGAGCCAGGTAGAGCCCCCAGCAAATCCCATGACACCTGGTGACGGTGAAAGGCAGGCGACCAACAATAGAAAGACCCGCATTCTGATTCTCCTATATAAGCGGCTGTGTTTCGGGTGCACGCTCTCTCGCGCCCAAGCTCTCCTACAACTAAAAGGCTCTCCAATAAAGCGTGATCTGAGAAGACTCCTGGTGTGGTGGTCGTTTTTCCTCGCTGGTCGAGTAGACGGTCACTACAACTGGTGCCGAAACCCGGGAACGAACCTGGGACGGGACCCGCGCGAGAGTCCGAACTGGAGCCAGAACTCAACACGCGGAGAGGGGACGTCGGTAAATATCCCCCGGTATGCTGTTCACTGTAGATTTAGATATTTATTGGTTGCTTGCATTGCTTCTTCCCTTGTGGCTTGTCTTTTTGATGGTGCGCACTTGCCTCGAGGAGGGAGGGTTTGATTTAATCCAGGAAGGATGCAAAGTACTAACGCGGCATCAGGATAGTCTATCAGAGTCAGCATACAGTAAGGGGGAGGAAAATAGGCCTAAAAGAAAAAGGGAAAAAAGAGAAAAGGATCCTAAAGAATTAAAGCAAGAGGGGCTGCAGCCCTCACAAAAGGAGAAGGTTTTCAGAGAGGAGGGGGTCTCAAGGAGACTCCCGCGCCCTTCTTTAAAAGCAAACCGGTTCTCAGCCGTACATGTGGAAGGGCGGGACCAAGAATATAGTAATCTTGTGAGTGACTCAGAGGAAGAAATGTTAGAGGAGGAGGGAGAGCACCTCGATCCAGCTGATAGTGAAGAGTTAGAAGAGGCTGCGGCGGAGCACGTGGCAGACAGATATGGAGGGTGGCGCCCCCTAGGGGTGGGAGTACCGCAACAGCCAGGGAGAGGAAACGGAGCTGCCCCTCACCCGTCGGCCCCCCCGCCGTGCCCGCTGGCAGGGAAGAGTCACTTTATAAAAGGCAGCACCTGGTCGCCATTAGCGGCCGCCTTTCCAGTTTTTGAAAATCCCATTACTAATGAAAGAAATTTTGAGCTGGTTTCCTACTCCCAGTTAAAAGATTTAGTTGAGGCAGTCAGGACTTATGGAGTGACGGCCAATTATACCACTGCCTTGCTTCAAAGGCTAACTATTAATGCTATGATTCTGTGGGAGCAAAAACTGTTAAATATTTTCCTGAATTAGTGGCTAAACAGGCAATTTTGATCTGAGAAAAAAAAATAAAATTAAAAAAATAAAAAATAAAAAAAATAAAAAAAGAGGCAATTTTGGGTATGAAGTATTGTTTAATGCATTTTGCAAAAATTCCAGATAAATTAATTATTCCATACACCCGTGAGCAAGTTGAAATTTTAGCAGCCACAATGGATATGTGGGCAATTCTTGTTTGCTCATTTCCAAATGTAATTGATAATCATTATCCTAAGCATCCTCTGCTTGCCATAGTTAACAAAAATTTAGTGTATTTTCCTGTTGTCACTTCAAAGGAGCCCTTGGTTGATGCTCTAACCATCTTTACGGATGGATCAAAATCTGGACAAGGTGCCTTTTTTGTTCAAGGACACAAACAGCCGGTAGTCTTTAATTTTCGGCCGAATGCCCCACAGGCTGTTGAATGTTTAATTGTGCTTGAAGTGTTTAAAAGATTTGATCAACCTTTTAACTTATTTTCTGATTCATTATATGTTGTAAATGCCGTTGCTTCTCTTGAAGTTGCTGCTTCAATTAAGCAGGCCAGTACAATTTCTAATGTTTTGTTACAGCTTCAATCCCTTATCTTAAACAGAAAACATCCTTTTTATATTGGACATATTCGTGCCCACTCTATGTTGCCGGGCCCGATGGCAAAGTGTAATGATTTGGTGGACCAGGCAACTCGGGCTATGGCTCTGGTTGCTGCTGATCCTGTAGAATTGGCAAAAGACTTTCATAGATTGTATCATGTACCTGCTAATACCCTTAGGAAAAGATATAATTTGTCCAGGCATGTGGCAAGAGATATTGTTAAAGCCTGTAAATCTTGTGTTACCTTTCTTCATCCTCCCCATGTGGGGGTAAACCCCAGGGGGTTGAGACCAAATGCCCTATGGCAAATGGATGTTACTCATCTGACGGAATTTGGTAAGTTGAAATATTTACATGTGTCTGTGGACACCTTTTCTGGTGTCATTCATGCCACACCTCTGGCAGGAGAAAAGGTGTCTCACGTCAGAATACACTGCTTAGAAGCTTGGGCAGCTTGGGGAAAGCCCCTTAGACTTAAGACGGATAATGGCCCTGCTTATACTTCCCATGGTTTTCGCGCCTTTTGCACACAAATGCAGGTTGCCCACACCACCGGATTGCCCTACAATCCTCAAGGACAAGGTATAGTGGAAAGAGCTAATCGAAGCATAAAAGAAATGCTTCAAAAACAAAAAGGGGGAGTTGCTGAGTCCGCGTCCCCCAGGGAAAGACTTTCTCTTGCGCTCTTTACCCTTAATTTTTTAATTCTAAATGACAACGATCAGTCTGCCGCAGATCGGCATATGACAAGAGACTCCATGGATACTAAAGACATGGTTATGTGGAAGGATGTTATTAATAATAAATGGTATGGACCGGATCCGGTAATAACGAGATCCAGGGGAGCTGTTTGTGTTTTTCCACAGAGTCAAGAAGTACCTCACTGGGTGCCAACGAGACTGACCAGGCCGGTGGAGACTGCAGCAGAACCCGCTCTTGAAGATGCAGCTGATCTTCCTGCTGTTAGCAACAGTGCTAATAGCAATCCCTGTGATAGCTAAACCAATGATGCTGTGGGCTGTTACAATTTACTGACTGGATTGCCTCTGCGGTGTCCTTTTTCAAAGAGCGGGTGGGAGTCGGAATGTTTTTAGCCTGCTGCTTGGGAGGATGCGTGGTCTGCCTATGGTTGGTCTGTCGCCTTCGAGCCCAAACCAGAAGGGACAAGGTTGTTATCTTGCAAGCATTAGCCGCTTTGGAGAGTGGATCCTCACCCCAGATTTGGCTGTCGGCCCTAAGAGGCAGTTAAGCCTTACCATTCTGCATAGCCTTAGCACCCCGAGGGATCAGGGGATCCCATTGCACCGGGACAGGTATGCAATTTGCAATTTGGGACAGGGTGCAAGGCAAGTGCACTGCACTTGAGGAGATGGTTCTCATCTCCTCAAGAAGAGCATGCTGGGTTGCAAGTGGGTTGATGCCCAAGATCCCACCTCTGCAAAAAAGGCATCGGACGGGCCTGGTCATCACTGGGGAAGGCGCGACCCTCAGGCGAAGGCCAGTGCAAGGTCCTCTCATTAATGTCTTAGACAGAGGCCCAACCTCTACTCTTACCTGTTGCCATAAAACAAAGAAGGGGGAACTGTAGGGAGCCGGGGCGAGACTCCGCCCACTCCCTTGCAGCTTTGAGGTTTCCACCCCAGACGGTGCTTGGTGGGACGCCTGGGCTGTGCGCGTGCACGAGCCAGGTAGAGCCCCCAGCCAATCCCATGACACCTGGTGACGGTGAAAGGCAGGCGACCAACAATAGAAAGACCCGCATTCCGATTCTCCTATATAAGCGGCTGTGTTTCGGGTGCACGCTCTCTCGCGCCCAAGCTCTCCTACAACTAAAAGGCTCTCCAATAAAGCGTGATCTGAGAAGACTCCTGGTGTGGTGGTCGTTTTTCCTCGCTGGTCGAGTAGACGGTCACTACAGTTAGGTTTAGGGTGAGTGTTAGGGTTAGGGTTAGGGTGAGGGTGAGCGTTAGATTTAGGATGAGGGTTAGGGTGAGGGTGAGGGTGAAGGTTACGGTTAGGATTAGGTTTAGGGTGAGCGTGGGGATTAGGTTTAGGATTAGGGTTAGGGTTAGGCTTAGGGTGAGGGTGAGGGTGAGGGTGAGGTTGACGGTGAGGGTTAGGGTAAGTGTTAGGGTTACGGTAAGTGTGAGGGTGAGGGTTAGGGTTAAGGTGAGTGTGAGGTTTAGGTTTAGAGTTAGGGTTAGCGTGAGGGTTTTGGTTAGGGTTAGGGTTAGGGTGATGGTGAGGGTTAGGGTGAGTGTGAGGTTGAGGTTGAGGGTGAGGGTGAGGGTTAGGGTGTGGGTTAGGGTTAGGGTTAAGGTGAGGATTAGGGTTAAGGTGAGTGTGAGTGTTAGGTTTAGAGTTAGGGTTAGCATGAGGGTTATGGTTAGGGTTAGGTTTAGGGTGATGGTGAGGTTGAGGGTGAGGGTGAGGATGAGGGTGAGGGTGAGGGTTAGGGTGAGGGTGAGCATTAGGGTGAGAGTGTGGTTTCCAGTGAGGGGGAGGGGGAGGGGGAGGGTTATGGTTAGTGTTCAGGTTAGAGTTAGGTTGAGGGTGGGGGTGAGGGTTAGGTTTAGGATTAGGGTTAGGTTTAGGATTAGGTTGAGGGTGAGTGTGAGGGTGAGGTTAGGGTTCGGGTTAGGGGGAGAGTTAGGTTAATGTTAGGGTTAGGGTTAGGGTGAGGGATAGGGTTAGGGTTAGGGTTAGGATGAGGTTTAGGCTGTGGGGTAGAGTTAGGGTTAGGGTGAGGGTTAGGTTTAGTGTGAGTTTTAGGGTTAAGGTTAGGTTCAGGGTTAGGTTTATGGTGAGGAGAAGGTTTAGGGTGAGGGTTAGGATGAGGGTGAGGTTTAGGGTTTGGTATAGGGTTAGGGTAAGTTTAGGGTGAGGGCTAGCGTGGGTGTGAGGTTTAGGGTTAGGGTTAGGGTTAGGGTTCGACTGAGTCTTAGGCTGAGGGGTAGGGTTAGGAATAGGGTGAGGGTTAGGTTTAGTGTGAGGGTTAGGGTTTGGGGTAGGGTTAGGGTTAGGGTTAGGGTGAGGTTTAGGCTGATGGCTAGGTTTACACTTAGGGTGAGGGTTAGGTTTAGTGGGAGTGTTTGCGTTAGGTTTAGTGTTAGGGTTAGGGTGAGGGTTCGGGTGAGGGTTTGGATTAAAGTGTGGTGAGGGTTAGGGTTAGTGTGAGGACTAGGTTTAGGGTTAGGGTTACTGTTAGGGTTAGGGTTAGAGTGAGGGTAAGGGTTACGGTTAGGGTGATTGTGAGGGTAAGGGTTAGGGTTAGTGTTACGGTTAGGGTGAGATTTCGGGTTAGTGTGAGGGTTAGGGTTAGGGTGAGGGTTAGGGTGAGATTTAGGATTAGAGTTAGGGTTAGGATTAGGATTAGGGTGAGTTTGAGTTTTAGTGTTAGTGTTAGGCTTAGGATTATTTTTAGGGTTAGGGTGCGGGTGAGAGTGAGGGTGAGGGTGAGGTTTAGGGTTAGGGTAGGTTTTGGTTTAGCCAGAGGGTGAGGGTGAGGTTGATGGTTAGTGTTAGGATTAGGGTGGGGGTGAGGTTTAGGGTGTGGGTGAGGGTTAGGTTTTGGGTGAGGGTTAGGTTGATGGTGAGGATTAGGTGAGGGTGAGATTTAGATTTAGTGTTATTGTTAGGCTGAGGGTTAAGATCAGGGTCAGGATTAAGGTGAGGGTTGAGGTGAGGCTTAGTGTGAAGTTGAGGGTGAGGGTTTCCTTTACATCAGGGTTAGGGGTAGGGTAGGGATTAGGGTGAGGGTGAGGGTGAGGGTTTAGTTTACATCAGGGTTAGGGTTAAGCTGAGGTTAGGGTTAGGGTGAGGTTTAGGGTTAGTGTTAGGATTAGGGTTAGGGTGAGGGTGATGTTTAGGGTGAGGGTGAGGGTTAAGGAGAGGGTTAGATTGAGGTTCAGGGTTAGGGTTAGTGTTAGGGTTATGGTGAGGGTGAGGGTTAGGTTGACGTTTAGGGTTAGGGTTATTGTTAGAGTTAGGGTGAGGGTTAGGCTTAGGTTTAGTGTTAGGGTGAGGGTTAGGGTTAGGATTAGGATTATGGTAAGGGTTAGGGTTAGCGTGAGAGTTAGGTTTAGGGTGATGTTAAGGGTGACTTTGAGGGTTAGGGTTAGGGTAAGGTAGAGCGTGAGGATTAGGGTGCGGGTGAGGGTGAGTGAGAGGGTGACGGTGAGGATTAGGGTTAAGGTTAGGTTTAGGTTGAGGGAAAGAGTTAGGGTTTGGATTAGGGTTAGTGTAAGGGTTAAGCTGAGAGTGAGGGCGAAGGTGAGGTTAAGGGTGAGGCTTTCGGTTTGGTAAGGGTTAGGGTTAGGTTCAGGTGAGGATTCGGGTGAGGGTGAGGGTTAGGGTTAGGTTGAGCATTATGGTTAGGGATAGGGTTAGGGTGAGGGTTTGGGTGAGAGGTAGGGTTAGGGTTAGGATGAGGGTTAGGCTTAGTGTGACCGTTACGGTAAGGGTTAGGGTTAGTGTGAGGATAAGGTGAGGGTTAGGTTGAGACTGAGGGTTAGGGTTAGCGTTAGGGTTATGGTGAAGGTTTGGGTGGGGTTTAGGGTGAGGGTTAGGGTTCGGGTTAGGGTTGGGTGAGGGTTAGGGTGAGCGTAAGAGTTAGGGTGTGGGTTAGGTTGAGGGTTAGGTATAGGGTTATGGTGAGGGTAAGGGTTAGGGTTAGGGTGAGAGTAAGGGTGAGGTTTATGGTGAGGCTGAGGGTGAGGCTAAGGTTGAGGGTGAGGGTTAAGTTTAGGGTTAGGTTTATGGTGAGGGCTAGGGTGAGGGTGATATTTTTGTTTAGGAAAGGTTTAGGGTGAGAATTAGGGTGAGGGTGAAGTTTAAGGTGAGGGTTTGATTTAGGGTGAGGGTTAGGGTTAGGGTTAGGGTGAGGATGACATTTAGGGTGAGGGTGAGGGTTAGGCTTAGGTTTAGTGTTAGGGTGAGGGTTAGGGTTAGCGTTAGGGTGAGGGTTAAGGTAAGGGTTAGGTGGAAGTTTAGGGTTAGGGTTAGGGTTTGGGTTAGGGTGAGGGATAGGGTGAGGGGAAGGGGTAGGGTGAGGGTTAGGGAGAGGGTGAGGGATTGGGTTATGGTGAGGGTAAGGGTTAGGCTGAGGCTTAGGTTGAGAGTGAACATTTGTGTCAGCATCAGTGTTGGGTTTAGGGTGAGCGTTAGGGTTAGGCTGAGGGGTAGTTTTAGGGTGAGTGTGAGGGTTAGGGTTAGGGTTAGGGTTAGGGTTTGGGTGAGATTAAGGGTTAGGGTGAGGGTGAGGGTAAGGGTTGGTTAGGGTTAGCCTTAGTGTGAGGATGAGGGTTAGGGTTAGGTTTAGGGTGAGTGTGAGTGTGAGGGTTAGTTTTAGGATTAGGGTTAGGGTTAGGGTTAGGCTGAGGTTGAGGGTATGAGTGAGGCTTACGCTAGCCCTCACGGCTAGGCTTAGGATGAGGGGTAGATTTAGGGTTAGAGTTAGGGTGAGGCTTAGGTTTAGTGTGAGGGTTCGGGTTTGAGTAAGGGTTAGGGTGATGGTAATTGTTAGGGTGAGGGTTAGGGTGAGAGTGAGGCTTAAGTTTAGCCTAAGTGTTACGTTGTGGGTTAGGGTAAGGGTTAGGGTTTAGGGTTAGGGTGAGGGTGAGGGTTATGGTTAGGGTTAGGGTGAGTGTTAGGGTTAGGGTGATGTTTAAGGTGAAAGTGAAAATTAGGGAGAGTGAGAGGTTTCGGGTGGGGGTGAGGGTTAGGTTGTGGGTGAGATTGAGGGTTTGGGTTTGGGTGAGGGTTTGGGTTAGGGTGATGTTTAGGTTGAGGGTGAGGTTCAGGGTGAGAGTTAGGCTTCAGGGAATGGGAAGGCATAGGGTGTAGAAGAGGGTTAAGGTGAGGTTGAGGCTTAGGGTGACCATGAGTTTTAGGGTTCAGGGGAGGATTAGGGTTAATGTTAGGGTTCGGGTTAGGGTTAAGGTTAGGGTTAGGGTGAGTATTAGGGTGAGAGGTAGGGTTAGGCTTAGGATGAGGTTTAGGCTTAGTGTGAGGGTTACGGTTAGGTTTATGTTTAGGGTTAGTGTGAGGATAAGAGTTAGGGTGAGGTTTAGGGTGAGATTGAGGTGTAGGGTTTGCCTTACGGTTAGGGTGAATGTTATGGTGGGGGTTAGGGTGAGGGTTAGGTTTAGGGTTAGGGTTGGGTGAGGGTTAGGGTGAGTGTAAGGGTTAGGGTGACAGTTAGGTTGAGGTTGAGGGATAGGGTTATGGTGAGGGTAAGGGTTAGGACGACGGTTAGTGTGAGGTTGATGTTTAGGCTTATCATTAATGTTAGGGAGATGGTGAGGGTTAGGGTGAGGATGAGGGTTAGGCTGAGGGGTAGGATTAGGGTTAGGGTTAGAGGTAGGGTTAGGGTGAGTGTTGGGTTACGGATAGGGTGAGGGTGAGGGTTAGGGAAAGGGTTAGGGTCAGGGTTAGGATGAGGGAGAGGGTTAGGGTTACCATTAGGGTTAGGGTTAAGTTTAGGTTCAGTGTTAGGGTTAGGGTTAGGGTTAGGTGAGGTTGAGGGTTAGGGTTAGCATTACTGTTAGGGTTAGGCTTACGTTGCAGGTTAGGGTTAGGTTTAGAGTGAGGGTGAGGGTCAGGGTTAGGGTTAGGATTAGGTTTAGGGTTAGGGTGAGGCTGAGGGCTAGGGTGAGGGTGAGGCTGAGGGTGAGGGTGAGGGTGAGGGTTAAGTTTAGCGTTAGGTTTAGGGTGCAGGCTAGGGTGAGGGTCACGGCTAAGGTGAGGTTTAGGGTGAAGGTGAGGTTTTCGGTTAGGAAAGGTGTAGATTTAGGTTTAGCGTGCGGATTAGGGTGAGGGTGAGGTTTAAGTTTAGGGTTAGGGTTAGGGGGAGGGTTAGGGTTAGGGTTAAGTTGAGGGTTAGGGTTAGGGTGATGTTTAGGGTGAGGGTGAGGGTGAGAGTGAGGATTCGTTTGAGGGTGTGGCTAAGGGTGTTGGTGAAGCTTAGGGTGAGAGTGAGGGTTCGGGTGAGGGTGAGAGTTAGGGTGTTGGGGAGGGGTAGGGTTAGGGTGAGGGTTAGGGTGAAGGCGAGGGTTACGGTCAGGTTGAGGGTTAGGATAAGTGTAAGAGTGAGGGTTAGGTTTAAGGTGAGGGGTAGGGTGAGGGGTAGGTTTAGGGTTAGGGAGAGGGTTAGGTTTAGGGTTAGGATTAGGGTGAGTGTTATGGTTAGGGTTAGGGTGAGGGTTATATTTAGGTTTAGGGTGAGGTTTAGGTTTAGTGTGAGGGTTAGTGTTTGGGTTATTGTAAGGATCAGGGTTAGGTTGAGGATTAGGGTGAGAGTGAGGGTTAGGGTTAGATTAAGGTTTAGGGTGAGAGTTAAAGTTAGGGTTAGCGTGAGGTTTAGGGTTGGGGTGAGGGTTAGAGTTAGGATTAGGGTGAGGGTTAAGGTTAGGGTGAGGTTTAGGGTGAGGGTGAGTGTTAGGGTTAGGGTGAGCGATAGGGTGAAGGTTAGGGTTAGGGTGAGTGTGAGCATTAGGGTTAGGGTTACTCAGGGCTATAGTGAGGGTTTGGGTTAGGGTGAGGTTTAGGGTGAGGGTGAGGTTTAGGGTTAGCGTTAAGGTTAAGGTGAGTGTTAGGGTGAGAGTTAGCGTTAGGGTGAGGGTGAGGGTTAGGGTTAGGGCTAGGGTAATGTTTAGGGTTAGGGTGTGTGTTAGGGATATGTGTATGGTTAGGGTGAGGGTAAGGTTTACGGTTAGGGTTCAAGTTAAGGTGAGTGTGAGGGTGAGTTTTAGGGTTAGGATTATGGTTCGGGTTAGTGTTAGGCTGAGGGTGAGTGTGAGGGTTGGGTTTGGGTAATGTTTTAGATTAGGGTTAGTTTGAGCGTTAGGTTTAGGGTTAGGATGAGGTTTAGGGTGAGGAATATGGTTAGGGTTAGGGTGTGGGTTAAGTTTACTGTGAGGGTTATGGTTAGGTTTAGGGTGAGGGTGTGGGTAAAGGTTAGGGTGAGGGTCAGGGTGAGGGTGAGGTTTAGGGTAAGTTTAGAGTGAGTGTTTGGGTGAGGTTTAGGTTTAGGTTTAGGGTTAGGTTGAGGGTTAAGATGAGGGTAAGGGTTAGGGTGAGGTTTAGGTTGTGGTTGAGTATTAGAGTTAGCATTAGTCTTATTCTGAGTGTTAGGGTTACGTATAGCATTAGGGTTAGGGTTAGGGTGAGGGTGAGGGTTAGAATTAGGGTTAAGGTGAGGGTGAGGTTTAGGGTTAGCATTAGGTTTACAGTTAGGGTTAGAGTGAGGGTGAGGGTGAGGGTTAGGGTTAGGAATATGTTTAGGGTTAAGGTGAGGCTGAGGTTGAGGATGAGGTTGAGTTTGAGGGTTAGGGTTAGGGTTTGGCTTAGGGTGAGGGTTAGGGTGAGGGGGAGGGTTAAGGTGAGGGTTAGGTTGAGGGTGCGGTTTTCGGTTAGGAAAGGGTTAGGAAAGGGTTAGGTTGAGGATTAGGCTGAAAGTGAGGTTGAAGGTGAGGGTTAGGGTTAAGGTGAGGTTTAGGGTTAGGGTTAGGCTGAGGGTTAGGGTTAAGGTGATGTTTAGGGTGAGGGTGTGGGAGAGGTTTAGGGTTTCGGTGAGGGTTAGGGTTAGGTTGAGGGTTAGGGTGATGCTGAGGTTTAGGTTGAGGGTTAGGTTTAGTGTGAGGGTTAGGATTAGGGTTAGTGTGAGGAAAAGGGTTAGGGTGAGGATTAGGATGACAGTAAGAGTTAGGGTTAGGTTTAGCCTTAGGGTTAGGGTGAGGTATAGGGTTAGAGTTCGGGTTAAGGTTAGGTTGAGGGTGAGCGTTATACTTAGGGTTAGAGTGAGGGTTAGGGTTGTGGTGAGTCTTAGGCTTACAGTTAGGGTAAGGGTGAGGGTGACGGTGAGGGTGAGGGTGAGGTTTAGGTTGTGGGTTAGGGTTATGTTTATGGTTAGGGTAAGGGTTAGGGTGAGGTTTAGGGTGAGGGTTAGGGTTAGGGTGACATTGAGGGTTAGGGTGACAGTGGGGGTTAGGTTGAGGGTGAGGTTTAGGTTTAGTGTTAGTGTTACAGTGAGGGTGAGGGTCAGGGTTAGGATTAGGGTGAGGGTTAAAGTGAGGGTTAGGGTTAGGCTTAGGTTTAGGGTTAGTGTGAGGATTAGGGTTAGTGTTAGGTTTATAGTGAGGGTTAGGGTTAAGGTGAGGGTGAGGGTTAGGGTTATCGTGAGTGTGAGGTCAGGGTTAGGGTGAGGGTTCATGTTAGGATTAGGATTAGGGTTAGGGGGAGGGTGAGGGTTATGTTTAGGGTTAGGGTGAGGGTTAGGTTTAGGGTGATGTTTAGGGTGAGGGTGAGGGTTAGGGTGACAGTGATGGTTCGGGTGAGGGTGAGGATTAGGGTGTGGATGAGGGTTAGGGTGAGGGTGAGGGTTAGGGTTAGATTTAGGGTGTGGGTTAGGGTTAAGGTTAGGATTAGGGTGAGGGGTAAAGTCAGGGATAGGGTGAGTTTTGGGGTTAGTGTGAGGTTTAGGGTTAGGTTTAGGGTAAGTGTGAGGATAACGGTTAGGGTGAGGGATAGGGTTATTGTTAGGGTTAGGCAGAGGATTAAGGTTAGGTTTAGGGTTAGGGTGAGTGTGAGGGTTAGGTTGAGGTGAGGGTTCGGGTTTGGGTGAGGTTTAGGGTGATGGTGAGGGTTAGTGTTAGGGTTAAGTTGAGGGTGAGGATCAGAGTAATGGTTAGTGTTAGGTTTAGGGTGAGGGTGATGTTTTGGTTTAGGATTAGGGTTAGGCTTAGGCTTAGTGTGAGGGTGAGGGTGAGGATGTGGGTGAGGGTTAGATTTAGGGTGAGGGTTAGGGTTATGGTTATGGTTAGGGTGAGGTTTATGGGTATGGTTAGGGTTAGGATGAGCGTTATGCTGAGGGTTAGGGTTAGGGTTAGTGTGCAGGTTAGGTTTAGGGTTAAGGTTAGGGTGAGGGTGAGGGTTTAGTTTAGGTAACGTTTAGGGTAAGATTAGGGTGACGTTTAGGATGAGGTTGAGGGTTAAGGTGAGGGATTCGGTTAGGGTGAACGTTAGGGTTAGGATTAGGGTGAGGGTTATTGTTAGGGTGATGTTTAGGGTGAGGGTGAGGGTGAAGGTTCGGGTGAGGGGGAGGCTTAGGTTTAGGGTTAGAGTAAGGGTTATGGTTATGGTTAGGGTGATGGTGAGGGTTAGGGTGAGTGTGAGGTTGAGGGTGAGGGTTAGGATGAGAGTTATGGTGAGGGTTAGAGTGAGGGTGAGCGTTAGGGTGAGAGTGAGGGTTCAGGGGAGGGTGCGGGGGAGGGGGAGGATTATGGTTAGGGTTCGGTTTAGAGTTAGGGTGAGGGTGAGGGTGAGGGTTAGGGTGAGGGTTAGGGTTAGGGTTAGGGTTAGGTTGAGGGATAGGGTTAGGGTTAAGGTTAGGATGAGGGTTAGGCTGTGGGGTAGGGTTAGGTTTAGAGTAAGGGTTAGGTTTAGTGTGAGTTTTAGGATAAAGTTTAAGGTCGAGTTAGGATTAGTGTGAGGAGAAGGGTTAGGGTGAGGGTTAGGATGAGGGTGAGGTTTAGGGTTAGGGATAGGATTAGGGTGAGCTTAGGTTGAGGGCTAGGGTGAGTGTGAGGGTTAGGGTTAGGGTTAGGGATAGGGTGAGGTTTAGGGTTCAGGTTAGGGTTAGGGTTAGGGTGAGTCATAGGCTGAGGTTTAGGGTTAGGGATAGGGTGAGGGTTATGTTAATGTGAGGTTTAGGGCTTGGGATAGGGTTAGGGTGAGGGCTAGGGTGAGTGTGAGGGTTAGGGTTAGGTTTAGGGATAGGGTGAGGTTTAGATTTAGGGTTAGGTTTCGGGTGAGGTTTAGGCTAATGGGTAGGGTTACATTTAGGGTGAGGGTTAGGTTTAGTAGGAGTGTTAGGGTTAGGTTTAGCGTTAGGGTTAGGGTTCGGGTTCGGGTGAGGGTTTGGGTTAAGGTGTGGATGAGGGTTAGGGTTAGTGTGAGGACTATTTTTAGGTTTAGGGTTACTGTTAGGGTTAGGGTTAGGGTGAGGGTAAGGGTTAGGGTTAGGGTGATTGTGAGGGTAAGGGTTAGGGTTAGTGTTACCGTTAGGGTGAGGGTTCGGGTTAGTGTGAGGGTTAGGGTTAGGTTTAGGTCAAGGTGAGGGTAAGGGTTAGGGTGAGGGTTAGGGTGAGGGTGAGAATTAGGATTAGAGTTAGGGTTAGAATTAGGGTTAGGGTGAGGTTGAGGTTTAGTGTTAGGGCGAGGGTTAGGGTTATTGTTAGGGTTAGGGTGCAGGGTAGGGTGAGGGTTAGGGTTAGGGTAGGGTTAGGTTTAGGCTGAGGGTGAGGGTGAGGGTGAGGTTGATGGTTAGTGTTAGGGTTAGGGTGAGGGTGAGGCCTAAGGTGAGGGTGAGGGTTAGTGTGAGATTGAGGATGATGCTTTCGTTTAAGTCAGGGTTAGGGTTAGCGTGAGGATTAGGGTGAGGGTGAGGGTGAGGGTTTCGTTTACATCAGGGTTAGGATTAAGCTGAGGTTAGGGTTAGGGTGAGGGTTAGGGTTAGGGTTAGGGTATGGGTTAAGTTTAGGGTGATGTTTAGGCTGAGGGTGAGTGTTAGGGTCAGAGTTAGGATGAAGTTTAGGGTTAGTGTTAGGATTAGGGTTAGGGTGAGGGTGAGGTTTAGGGTTAGAGTTAGGGTTATGGGGAGGGTTAAATTGAGGGTCAGGGTTTATGTTAGTGTTAGGGTTAGGGTTAGCATGAGGGTTAGGCTGAGGATTAGGGTTACGGTTAGTGTAAGGGTTAGGGTTAGGTTAGGGTTAGGATTACGGTTTGGTTAGGGTGAAGGTTAGTTTTAGGTTTAGGGTTAGGATAAGGTTTAGGCTGAGGGTTAGGTTTAGGTTTAGTGTGAGGGTTAGGTTTAGGGTTAGGGTGTGGACTATGGTGAGAGTGAGGGTTAGGGTGAGGGTTAGGGTTAGGGCTGAGTTTAGCGTCAGGGGTAGGCTGAGGGTTAGGATTAGGGTATAGACTAGGGTTAGGCTGAAGTTGAGGGTGAGGTTCAGGGTGAGGGTTACTGTTAGAGTGAGGGTTAGAGTGTGGGTGAGGGAGAGTGGGAGTGTTTGGTTTAGGGTTAGAGTTAGGTTGAGGGTGAGTGTTAGGATTAGGGTTAGCACTAGGTTTAGGCTGAGGGTTAGGGTGAGTTTGAGGGTGAGGTTTAGGGTTAGAGTGAGGGTTAGGGTTAGGGTTAGTTTTAGGGTAAGTGTTAGGGTTAGGGTTAGGGTTAGGATGAGCATTAGACTGAGGGTTAGGGTTAGGGTTTGGTTAGGGTGAAGGTTGCTTTTAGGTTTAGGGTTAGGATAAGGTTTAGGATAAGGTGAGGGTGAGGGGTAGGGTGAGGTTGTGGGTTTGGGTTATGGTTAGGTTTAGCGTTAGGGTAAGGGTGAGGGGAAGGGTTAGAGTGAGCTTCAGGCTGAGGGTGAGTTTTTTGGTTAGGGTTAGGATTAGGGTGAGGGCTAGGGTGAGGGTGAAGGTTAGTGTGAGGGTTTCTTTTAGCCAAGGTTTAGTGTTATGGTGAGGATTAGGGTGAGGGTGAGGTTTAGGGTTAGGGTTAAGGTTATGGTGAGTGTTAGGGCAAGGGTTAGGATGAGGGTTAGGGTTTGGTTGATGTTTAGTGTGAGGGTGAGGATGAGGGTTCGAGTGAGGGTAAGGGTTCGAGTGAGGGTGAGAGTTAGGGTGTGGGTGAGGATTAGTGTTAGGTTGAGTGTTAGGGTTAGGTTTAGGATTAGTGTTAGGGTGAGGTTTAGGGCTAGGGATAGGGTTAGGTTGACGGTTAGGATTAGGGTTAGGCTTAGTATGAGGGTTAGGTTGAAGGGTAGGGTTAGGGGGAGGGTGAGCGTTAGGGTGAGGGTGAAGATTAGGGTGAGGGTGTTGGTGAGGTTTAGGGTTAGGTGTAGGGTTAGGGTGAATTTGAGGGTGAGGCTTAGGTTTAGGATTAGTATTATGGTTAGTGTTAGGAAGAGAGTTTGGGTGTCGGTGAGGGTTCGGGTGAGGGTCTGGGTTAAGGTGTGGGTGAGGGTTAGTTTTAGGGTGAGCATTAATGTTAGAGTTAGGTTTATGGTGAGGATAAGGGTTAGGGTGAGGTTTAGTGTGAGGGTTAGGGTTAGGGTTAGGGTGATGGTGAGGGTGAGGTATAGGGTTTGGGTTAGGGTTAGGGTGAGGGTTAGGGATAGGTTTAGGGTTAGGGTGAGGGTGAGGGTGAGGGTTAGGGTGAGGGTTAGGGTTAGGTTTAGTGTTAGAGTTAGGGTGAGGGTGAGGGTTAGTATTAGGGTTAGTATTAGAGTTAGCCTGAGCATGAGGGTAAGGTTTAGGTTTAGGGTGAGTGTTAGGGTTAGGGGTACGGTGAAGGTGAGGGTTAGGATTAGGGTAAGGGTTAGGATGAGCGTTAGGCTGAGGTTTAGGGTTTGAGTTAATGTGAGGTTTAGGGTTAGGGTTAGGGTTAGGGTGAGGGTTAGGGTTAGGTTTAGGTTTAGGATAAGGGTTAGGTTGAGGGTTAGATTTAGGTTTAGTGTGAGGGTTAGGTTTAGGTTTAGGGTTAGGGTTAGGGTCACGGTAAAGGTTAGGGTGAGGGTTAGGGTGATGGTGAGGGTAAAGATTACGGTGACGCTTAGGGTCAGGGTGAGTTTCAGGGTGAGTCTGAGGGGGAGTGTGAGGGTTTGGTTTAGGGTTAGATTTAGGGTGAGTGTGAGGGTTAGGATTAGGGTTAGCACTAGGTTTAGGGTGAGGGTGAGGTTGAGGTTGAGGGTGAGGTTTAGCGTTAGTGTGAGGGTTAGGGTTAGGATTAGGTTTAGGGTGAGGGTTAGGGTTAGGATTGGGATGAGCATTAGGCTGAGGGTTAGGGTTAGGGTTAGTGTGAGGGTTAGGGTTAGGGTGAGGTTTAGGGTTTGGTTAGGGTGAAGATTTGTTTTAGGTTTAGGGTTAGGATAAGGTTTATTCTGAGGGTTATGGTTAGGGTTAGTGTGAGGGTTAGGTTTAGCGTTAGGGTTAGGGTGTGGGCTAGGGTGGGGGTGAGTGTTAGGGTGAGGGTAAGGGTGACGGTTTAGTTTAGGTAAGGGTTAAGGTAAGGTTAGGTTGAGGATTAGGGTGAGGATGAGGGTTAAGGTGAGGGTTAGGGTTAGCGTGAGGGTCAGGGTTACTGTGAGGTTTAGGATTACGCTTAGGGTGAGGGTGAGGGTAAGGGTTAGGGTGAGGGTTATGGTGAGGTTGAGGGTTAGGATTAGAGTTAGGGTTAGGATTAGGGTGAGGGTGAGGGTGAGGGTTAGTGTTAGGGTGAGGTTTAGTGTTGGGGTGAGGGTTAGGGTTGGGGTGAGGGTGAGGGTGAGGTTTAGGGTTAGGGTTAGGTTTAGGTTTAGGCTGAGGTTGAGGGTGAGTTTGAGGGTTATAGTTAGGGTTAGGGTGAGGGTGATGGCTCGGGTGAAGTTGAGCGTTAGGGTGAAGGTGAGGATAAAGTTTAGTGTGAGGGTTAGGGCGAGGCTGAGGTTTAGGTTTAGGGTGAGGGTTATTGTGAGGGTTAGGGTAAGGGTAAGGGTTAGGGTGATGGTAAGATTGAGTTTGAGGGATAGGATTATGTTGTGGGTAAGGGTTAGGGTGAGGGTTTGGGTTAGAGTGGGGGTTAGGGTTAGGTTTAGGTTGAGGTTTAGGGTTAAGGTGATGTTTAATGTGAGAGTATGGTTTGGGGTTAGGGTGAGTGCTCGGATCAGCATGAGGTTTAGGATGAGAGTGAGCGTTAGTTTTACAGTTAGGGTTAGGGACAGGGGTAGGGTGAGCATTAGGGTTAGGATTAGGGTTACGATTAGGGTTAGAGTGAGGATGAGTGTGAGAGTTAGTGTGTGGGTAAGTGTTATGGTTAGGGTTAGTGTTAGGGCTAGGTTGAGGGTGAGTGTTAGTGTGTGGGTGAGGGTTTTGTTTAAGTTAGGGTTAGGGATAGGGTGAGGATTAGGTTGAGGGTGAGGGTTAAGCTGAGGTTAGGTTTAGGGTGAGGGTTAGGGTTAGGGTGATATTTAGGGTGAGGGTGAGTGTTCCGTGAGGTTGAGGGTGAGGGTTAGTGTTAGGGTTAGGTTTAGTTTGAGGGTGATTGTGAGGCTTAGGATTAGGAATAGGGTTAGGGTTTGTGTGAGGGTCAGTGTGAGGGTGAAGCTTAGGGTTAGGGTTAGGGTTATGGTTAGTGTGAAGGTTACGGTTAATGTGAGGGTTATGATTAGGGATAGGTTTAGGGTTACAGTAAGGGTAAGGGTTTGGGTGAAGGTGAGTGTTAGGGTTCGGGTTAGGGTTAGGATGAGGGCTAGGGTGAGGGTGAGTGTGTGAGGGTTTCTTTTAGGTCATAGTTAGGTTTATGGTGAGGATTAGCTTGAGGGTGAGGGTTAGATTTAGGGTAAGGGTTAGGGTTAGGGTTAGGGTGAGAGTTAAGGTTTGGGTGATGTTTAGGGTGAGGGTGAAGGTTAGGGTGTGTTTGAGGATTAGGGTTAGAGTTAGGTTTAGGGTTATGTTGAGGGTACGGTATAGGGTGAGGTTTATTGTGAGGGTTAGTGTTAGTGCTTGGTTTAGGATGAGGTTTAGGGTGAGGGTTAGGCTGAGAGGTAGGGTTAAGGTAGAGTGACTGTTAGGTTTAGTGTGAGGATTAGGGTTAGGGTGAGGTTTAGGTTTAGTGTAAGGTTTAGGATTAGGGTTAGGGTAAGGATGAGTGTTAGGGTTAGGTTGAGGGTGAGGGTGAGGTTGAGGGCTAGGGTTAGAGTTAGTGTGAGGTTTAGTGTTAGGGTGAGCGTTAGGTTTTGCTTGAGGGTTAGGGTTAAAGAAAGGGTTAGGGTGAGGGTTAGAGTTAGGATTAGGGTTAGGGTGAGGGTCAGGGTGAGGGTTAGGTTTAGGGTGAGGGTTAGGTTTAGGGTGAAGGTTAGAGTTAGGGTGAGCGTTAGGGTGATGGTGAGGGTTAGGGTGAGGGTGAGGGTTAGGTTTAGAGTTAGGGTTAAGATGATCTTTGGGGTGAGGTTGAGGGTTAGTGTGAGGGTGAGGGTGAGGGTGAGGGTTAGGGTTAGGATTAGGGTTAGGGTGAGTTTTAGGGTTCAGGTTAGGGTTAGAGTTATTGTTAGGGTTAGGGTTAGGATGAGGGTGAGGGTAATTGTTAGGGTTAGGGTTAGGGTGAGGGTGAGGGTGATGTTGAGGGTTAGTGTTAGGATTAGGGTTATGGTTAAGGTAAGGCTGAGGGAGAGGGGGAGTTTGAGGGTGAGGGTTAGGGTTAAGGTTAGGGTTAAGTTGAGGGCTTGAGTGAGGGTGAGGGTTAGGCTGAGGGTGAGGGTGAGGTTTTATGTTACATAAAGGTTAGGGTTAGGGTCAGGATTAGGGTGAGGATTAAGTTGAAGTTAGGTTCAGGGTTTGGGTTCGGGTTAGGGTTAGGGTGAGGGTTAGGGTTAGGGTGATGTTTAGGCTGAGGGTGAGGGTTAGGGTGAGCGTGAGGGCTAGGATTAGGGTTAGGGTTAAGCTTAGTGTGAGGATCAGGGTGAGGGTGAACATTAGGCTCAGTGTTAGGGTTAGGGTTAGAGTGAGGGTTACGGTTATTGTGAGTGTTATGGTTAGGGTTAGGGTGAGGCTAAGGGTTAGGGTGAGGGTAAGGGTTAGGGTGAGGGTTAGGGTGAGTGTGAGGGTTTGGATTAGGGTTTGTGTTAGGGTTAGGGTGAGGGTTAGTGTTTGGGTGATGTTTTGAGTGAGGGTGAGGGTTAGGGTGAGGATGAGGGTTTGGGTGAGCGTGAGGGTTCGGTTGACTGTGAGGGTTAGGGTGTGGGTGAGGAATAGGCTTAGGGTGAGGGTAAGCGTTAGGGGTAGGGTTAGGGTTAGGTTTAGGGTTAGGGTTAGGGTGAGGGTTAGTGTTTGGGTGATGTTTTGAGTGAGGGTGAGGGTTAGGGTGAGGATGAGGGTTTGGGTGAGCGTGAGGGTTAGGTTGACTGTGAGGGTTAGGGTGTGGGTGAGGAATAGGCTTAGGGTGAGGGTAAGCGTTAGGGGTAGGGTTAGGGTTAGGTTTAGGGTTAGGGTAAGAGTTAGGGTGAGGGTAAATGTAAGGGTGAGAGTCAGGGGAAGGGTGAGGTTTAGGGTTAGGGTGAGGGTGAGGGTAAGGGTATGGGTAAGTGTTAGGGTAAGGTTTAGGGTGAGGGTGAGTGTTAGCATCAAGGTTAGGTTTAGGGTTCGGGTTAGGGAGAGGGTTAGGTTTTGGGTAATTGTTAGGGTGAGGTTTAGGTTGAGGGTGAGGGTTATGGTTAGGGTGAGGGTAAGTGTTAGGGTGATGGTTAGGGTGAGTCTTAGGGTTAGGGTTAGCATTAGGGTGAGGGTGAGGGTTAGGGTTAGGGTTAGGATTAGAGTTAGTTTGAGGGTAAGGCTTAGGGTGAGGGTTAGGGTGAGGTTGAGGGTTAGGGTTAGGGTGAGGGTGAGGGTAAGTGTTAGGGTGAGGACTATGGTTAGGGTTAGGATTAGGGTGAGTGATAGGGTTAGGGTGAGGGTGTGGGAAAGTGTTAGGGTGAGGGTTAGGGCGAGGTTGAGGGTTAGGGTCAGGGTGAGGATAAGGGTTAGGGTGAGGGTAAGGGTTAGGTTGAGGGTTAGGTTCAGGATGAGGGTTAGGGTTAGCATTAGGTTTAGGGTGAGGTTGAGGTTTAGGGTGAGGGTTAGGGTTAAGTTTAGGGATAGGGTGAGGATTAGGGTTAGGGTGTGGTTTAGTTTTAGTGTGAGGTTTAGGTTTAGGGTTAGGCTTAGGATGAGTGTTAGGGTTAGGTTGAGGGTGAGGGTGAGGTTGAGGGCTAGGGTTAGTGTTAGTTTGAGGCTTAGTGTTAGGGTGAGCGTTAGGTTTAATGTTAGAGTTAGGGTTAAAGTAAGGGTTAGGGTGAGGGTTAGCGTTTGGGTTAGTTTTAGGGTGAGGGTCAGGGTGAGGGTTAGGTTTAGGTTGAGGGTTAGGTTTAGGGTGAGGGTTAGGGTTAGGGTGAGCGTTAGGGTGGTGTTGAGGGTTAGGGTGAGTGTTAGGGTTAGGGTTAGGGTTAGGGTGAGAGTTAGGGTGAGGTGTCGGGATACGGTTAGGTTGAGGGTTAGGGTTAGTGTGAAGGTTAGGGTTAGGATTAGTGTGAGGATAATGTTTAGGGTGAGGTTTAGTTTTAGGGTGAGAGTTAGAGTGAACGTTCGGGTTAGGTTCAGTGTGAGGGTTAGGGTTAAGGTGATGTTTAGGGTGAGGTTGAGTGTTAGTGTGAGGGTGAGGGTCAGGTTGAGGTTTAGGGTTAGGATTAGGGTTAGGGTGAGTTTTAGGGTTAGGATTAGGTTTAGAGTTATTGTTAGGGTTAGGGTTTGGGTTAGGATGAGGGTGAGGGTTATTGTTAGGGTTAGGGTTAGGGTGAGGGTGGGGTTGAGGGTTAGTGTTAGGATTAGGGTTATTGTTAGGGTAAGGCTGAGGGGGAAGGGGAATTTGAATGTGAGTGTTAGGGTTAAAGTTAGGGTTAGGGTGAGGGCTTGGGTGAGGGTGAGGGTTAGGCTGAGGGTGAGGGTGAGGGTTTCGGTTAGTTAAAGGTTAGGGTTATGGTGAGGATTAGGGCGAGGGTGAGGATTAAGCTGAGGTTAGGTTCAGGGTGAGGTTTCGGGTCAGGGTTAGGGTGAGGGTTAGGGTTAGGATGATAATTAGGGTGAAGGTGAAGGTTAGAGTGAGGGTGAGGGTTAGGGTTAGGGTTAGGTTTAATGTGAGGCTGAGGGTTAGGAATAGGAATAGGATTAGGGTTAGGGTTCAGCTGAGGGTGAGGATCAGGGTGTGGGTGAAGGTCAGGGTCAGGGTTACATTTATGGCTAGAGTGAGGGTTACGGTTATTTTGAGGGTTATGGTTAGGGTTAGGGTGAGGTTAAGGGTTAGGGTGAGGGTAAGGGTTAGGGTGAGTGTTAGGGTGAGTGTGAGGGTTAGGAATAGGGTTTGGGTTAGGGTGAGGGTGAGGGTTAGCTTTTGGGTGATGTTTAGAGTGAGGGTGATGGTTAGGGTGAGGATGAGGGTTCGGTTGAGGGTGAGGGTTCGGTTGAGGGTGAGGGTTAGGGTGTGGGTGAAGATTAGGGTTAGGGTGATGGTTAGGTTGAGGGTGAGGGTGAGGGTTAGGGTTAGGGTTTGGGTTAGAGATAGGGTGAATTTGAGAGTGAGGGTTAGGTTTAGGATTAGGGTGAGGGTTAGGTTTAGGTTGAGGGTTAGGTATATTGTTAGGGTTAAGGTAAGGGTGAGGGTGGGTGTTAGGGTTAGGTTTAGGGTTAGAGTTAGGGTGAGTGTGAGGGTGAGGGTTATGATTAGTTTAGGATTAGGGTTAGGCTGAAGGTGAAGGAGAGGGTGAGGGTGAGGGTTAGGTTTAGGGTGAGGTTTAGGTTTACGGTTAGGGTTAGGGTGAGGGTTAGGATTAGGGTTAGGCTTAGGATGAGGGTTAGGCTGAGGGTTAGGGTTAGGATTAGGGTGAGGTTTAGGGCTAGGTTTAGGGTTAGGATAAGGGTTAGGCTGAAGGTTAGGGTTAGGGTTAGTTTGAGGGATAGGCTTAGGGTTAGGGTGAGGGTAAAGGTTAGGGTGAGAGTTAGAGTGAGGGTGAGGTTTAGGGTTAGGGTGAGGGTTAGGGTAAAATTTAGGTTTAGGGTTAGGGTTAGGGTGAGGGTAAGGGTGTGAGTAAGTGTTAGGGTGAGGTTTAGGGTGAGTATGAGTGTTAGCCTCAAGGTAAGGTTTAGGGTGATATTTAGGGTTTGGGTAAGTGTTAGGGTGAGGTTTAGGGTGAGGGTGAGGGTTAGGGTTAGGGTGAGGGTAAGTGTTAGTGTGAGGGTTAGTGTGAGTCTGAGGGTTAGGGTTAGCATTAGGGTGAGGGTGAGGGTTAGGGTTAGGATTAGAGTTAGTATGAGGGTTAGGGTGAGGTTGAGGGTTAGTGTTAGGGTGAGTGGGAGGGTAAGTGTTAGGGTGAGGACTAATTTTAGGGTTAAGATTAGGGTGAGTGTTAGGGTTATTTTGAGGGTGAGGGTGAGGGTTACGTTCAGTATTAGGTTTAGGGTTAGTGTGAGGGTTTGTGATAGGGTTAGGGTTAGGGTGAGGTTCATAGTTAGGGTTAAGGTGAGGGTTAGTCTGAGAGGTAGGGTTAGGGTTAGGGTGAGGGTTAGGCTTAGTGTGAGGTTTAGGTTTAGGTTTAGGATTAGGGTGAGGGTGAGTTTGAGGGTGAGGGTTTGGGTTAGGGTGAGGGTTAGTGTTGGGGGAGGGCTAGGTTGAGGGTAAGGGTTTGGCTGATGGTGAGGATTTCGTTTAGGTAATGTTTAGGGTTAGGGTTAGGGTGAGGATTAGGGTGAGGTTGTGGGTTAGGTTTAGGGTGAGGGTGAGGGTCAGTGTTAGTGTTAGCATGAGGGTTACCGTTAGCCTTAGGGTGAGTGTGAGGGTTCGGGTGAGGGTTCGGGTGAGGGTTAGGGTGTGGGTTAAGGTTCGGTTTAGGGTGAGGGTTAGGATGACGGTGAGTGTTAGGGTGAGGTTGAGGTTGAGGATGAGGGTTAGGGTTTGGTTTGGGGATAGGATTAGGGTTAGGTTTAGGGTTAGGGTTAGGGTCATGTTGAGGGTTAGGTTTAGTGTTAGGGTGAGGGTTAGGGTTTGGTTTAGGTTTAGGGTGAGGGTTAGGGTTAGGATTAGGGTAACCGTGAGGGTTATGTTGAGGGGTAGGTTTAGGGATAGGGTAAGGGTTAGGGTTAGGGTGAGGGTTAGGTTTAGGGTTAGGGTTAAGATGAGGGTGAGGGTGGGGATTAGGGTTAGGGCTAGGGTTAGGTTTAGGTTTAGGGTAAGTGTTTGGTTTTTGGTGAGGGTTAGTTTCAGGTTTAGGGTTAGGGTGAGGTTGATGCTGAGGGATAGGGTTAGAGTTAGTGTGAGGATAAGGGTTAGGGTGAGGATTAGGGTGAGGGTGAGTGTTAGGTTTAGCATAACGTTTAGGGTGAGTGTTAGGGTTAGGGTTAGGGTTAGGGTAAGGGTTAGGGATAGGCTTATTGTTACGGTTAGTGTTAGTGTTAGGGTTAGGGTTAGGCTTATGGTTATGGTTAGTGTTAGGTTAGGGTGAGGGTTAGATTAGGGTGAGGGTTAGGGTGAGGGTTAGGCTGAGGAGTAGGGTTAGGGATAGAGTGACTGTTAGGTTTAGTGTGAGGATTAGGGTTAGGGTGAGGTTTAGGTTGAGGGTGAGGGTGAGGGTGAGGGCTATTTGTAGGGTTTGAGCGTTAGTGTCAGGGTGAGCGTTAGGTTTAAGGTGAGTGTTAGGGTTAAAGTAAGGGTTAGGGTGCGGGTTAGCGTTAGGGTTAGGGTTAGGGTGAGGGTCAGGGTGAGGGTTATGTTTAGGTTGAGGGTTAGGTTTAGGGTGAGGGTTAGGGTTATGGTGAGGGTTATGTTTAGGTTGAGGGTTAGGTTTAGGGTGAGGGTTAGGGTTAGGGTGAGGGTTAGGGTGAGCGTTAGGTTGATGGTGAGGTTTAGGTTTAGGGTGAGAGTTAGTATTAGGGTTAGGGTTAGGATGAGGGTTAGGCTGAGGCTTAGGGTTAGTGTTTGGGTGAGGTTTAGGGTTAGGATAAGGGTTGAGCTGAGGGTTAGGGTTAGGGTTAGTGTGAGCGTTAGGTTTAGAGTTAGGGTAAGAGTTAGGGTGAGGGTAAATGTTAGGGTGAGAGTTAGGGTGAAGTTGAGGTTTAGGGTTAGGGTGAGGGTTAGGGTCAAGTTTAGGTTTAGGGTTAGGGTTAGCGTGAGTGTAAGGGTGTTGGTAAGTGTTAGGCTGAAGTTTAAAATGAGGGAGAGGGTTAGCGTCAAGGTTGGGTTTAGGGTTAGTGTTAGGGTGAGGGTTAGGGTTTGGGAAAGTGTTAGAGTGAGGTTTAGGTGAGGGTGAGGGTTAGGGTTAGGGTGAGGGTAAGTGTTAGTGTGAGGGTTAGGGTGAGTCTGAGGGATATGGTTAGCATTAGGGTGAGGGTGAGGGTGAGGGTTAGGGTTAGGATTAGAGTTAGGGTGAGGGTATAGCTTAGGGTGAGGGTTAGGGTGAGGTTGAGGGTGAGGGTAAGTGTTAGGGTGAGGACTACGCATAGGGTTTGGGTTAGGGTAACTGTTAGGGTTATGGTGAGGGTGAGGGTTAGGTTCAGTATTAGTGTTAGGTTTAGTGTGAGGGTTAGTGATACGGTTAGGGTTAGGGTGAGGGTTAGTCTGAGAGGTAGGTTTAGGGTTAGCATTAGGGTTAGGGTTAGGTTTAGGGTTAGGGTGAGGGTGAGTGTGAGGGTAAGGGTTAGGGTTAGGGTGAGGGTTAGTGTTGGGGGGCTAGGTAGAGGGTTAGGGTTTGGGTGATGGTGAGGTTTTCGGTTAGGTAAGTTTTAGGGTTAGGGTTAGGGTGAGGCTTTGGGTTAGGGTTAGTGTGAGGGTGAGGGTGAGGGTTAGTGTTAGGATGAGGGTTAGGTTTAGGTTTAGAGTGAGGGTGAGGGTGAGGGTGAGGGTTAGGGTGTGGGTTAAAGTTCGGTTTAGGTTGAGGGTTAAGGTGACGGTGATTGCTAGGGTGAGGGTGAGGTTTAGGATAAGGGTTAGGGTGAGGGTTAGGGTTAGGGTGAGGGTTAGGGCGAGGAGTAGGGTTAAGGTTAGGGAGAGTGTTAGGGTTTGTGTGAGGGTTAGGGTTAGGGTTAGGGTTAGGTTTAGTATGAGGATAAAGGTTAGGGTGAGGGTTAGGGTGAGGGTTAGGCTTAGTGTGAGGGTTAGGGTTAGCGTTAGGGTTAGGGTTAGGTTTAGGGTAAGTGTTAGAGTTAGGGTGAAGGTTAGGTTTAGGGTTAGCGTTAGGGTTAAGGTTAGGGATGGGTTTAGGGTGAGTGTCAGTGTTAGGGTTTGGGTGAGTGTGAGGTTTAGGGTGAGGGGTAGGGTTAGGGTTAGGGTAAGGGACAGGGTTAGGGTGAGGGTTATGTTTAGGGTTAGGTTTAGGGTGAGGGTGAGGGTTAGGGTTATGGTTATGGTTAGGGTGAGTGTTAAGGTTAGGTTCAGTCTTAGAGTAAGGGTTACGGTTACAGTGAGGGTTATGTTTATGGTTAGGGTTAGAGTGAGGGTGAGGCCGAAGTTTAGGGTTAGGGTTAGTTTGAGGATAAGGATTAGGGTGAGGTTTAGGGTGAGTTTGAGGGTTAGGGTTAGCATTAGGGTTAGGGTGATTTTTAGGGTGATGGTGAGGGTTAGGGTGAGGGTGAGATTGAGCATGAGGGTTAGGGTGAGGGTGAGGGTGAGTGTGAGGGTGACGGTTAGGGTTAGGTTTAGGGTGAGGATAAGGTTTAGGGTTAGGATTAGGGTTAGTGTAAGGGTTAGGATGAGGGTGAGGGTGAGGGTTAGGGTGAGGGCTATGGTGAGAATGAGGGTTAGGGAGAGGGTGAGGGTGAGGTTGAGTGTTTCGGGTAGGCAAGATTTAGGGTTAGGGTTAGTGTGAGGATTAGGGTGAGGGTGAGGTTTAGGCTGAGGGTTAGGTTTAGGGTGAGGGTTAGGGTGAGGCTGAGGTTTAGGGTGAGGGTTAGGGTTACAGTGAGGGTTAGGGTTAGGGTTAGGTTGAGGATGAGGTTTAGGTATAGGTTAAGGGTTCGGGTTATGGTGAGGGTTAGTGTTAGGGCAAGTGTTAGGGTGAGGATGAGGGTTAAGTTTAGGGTTAGGGTGAGGTTTAGGGTTAGGCTTAGGGTTTGTGTAAGAGTTAGAGTTAGGGTAAAGGTTAGGGTTAGGGTTAGATTTAGTTTTAGGGTGAGGGTTCGGGTGAGGGTTAGTGTTAAGATTAAGGTTGGGGTTAGGTTGAGGGTAAGTGTTAGGGTGAGGGTTAATGTTAGGGTGAGAGTTTGGTTTAGGGTTAGGGTTAGGGTAGGGGTTAGGTTAGCGTGAGGGTTAGGTTTAGAGTGATGTTTAGGGTGACGGTGAGGGTTAGGGTGAGGGTGAGTGTGAAGGTGAGGGTTAGGGTGAGGGTGAGGGTGAGTGGGAGGGTGACGGTGATGATTAGGGTTAGGGTCAGGTTTAGGGTGAGGGTAAGAGTTAGGGTTAGGATTAGGGTTAGGGTAAGGTTTAGGCTGAGGTTGAGGGAGAGGATGAGGTTGTGAGTGAGGGTTTAGGTTAGGTAAGGGTTAGGGTTAGGTTTAGGGTGAGGATTATGGTGGGGGCAGGGTTAGGTTGTGGGTGAGGTTGAGTTTTAGGTTGAGGGTAAGTGTTAGGGTGATGTTTAGGGTGAGGGTGAGTTTTAGGGTGTGAGTTAGGGTTCAGGGAAGGGGAAGGGTTAGGGTGTAGGTGAGGGTTCGGGTTCGGTGGCGAATTTGGGTTAGGGTTAGGGTTCAGGTTAGGGTTAAGGTTAGGGTTAGGGTGAGTGTTAGGGTGAGAGGTAGGGTTAGGGTTAGGATGAGGGTTAGTCTTAGTGTGAGGGTTACGCTTAGGGTTATTGTTAGGGTTAGTGTGAGGATAAGAGTTAGGGTGAGGGTTAGGGTGAGACTGAGGGTTTGGGTTAGCATTAGGGTTAGGGTGAAGGTTAGGGTAGGGGTTAGGGTGAGGGATAGTGTTAGGGTTAGGTTTGGGTGAGGGTTAGGGTGAGTGTAAGGGTTAGGGTGAGGGTTAGGTTGAGGTTGAGGGATAGGGTTATGGTGAGGGTAAGGTTTAGGGCGACGCTTAGGGTGAGGTTGATATTTAGGGTTAGCATTAATGTTAGGGAGAGGGTGAGGGTTAGGGTGAGGGTAAGTGTTAGGCTGAGTGGTAGGATTAGGTTTAGGATTAGAGTTAGGGTTAGGGTGAGTGTTAGTGTTATAGATAGGTTGAGGGTGAGGGTTAGGAGAAGGGTTAGGTTCAGGATTAGAGTTAGGGTGAGGGTTAGGGTTAACATTAGGGTTATGGTTAGGTTGAGTTTGAGTGTTAGGGTTAGGTTTAGGGTGAGGTTGAGGGTTAGGGTTAGCATTAGGGTTAGGGTTATGCTTAGGGTGCAGGTTAGGATTAGGTTTAGAGTGAGGGTGAGGGTCAGGTTTACCAATAGGATTAGGTTTAGCATCAGGGTTTGGGTTTGGTTTAGGGTTAGGGTGAGGGTGAGGTATAGGGTGCGTGTTAGTGTTAGGGTGAGGGTTAGGTATATGGTTAGGGTGAAGTTGAGGGTTAGGTTTAGAGTTAGGGTGAGGGTGAGTGTTAGGATTAGGGTTAAGGTTAAGGTTAGGGATAGGTGTGAGGATTAGGGTTAGGGTTAGGTTTAGGGTGAGTGTTAGGCTGAGGGGTAGGGTTAGGGATAGAGTGACAGTTAGGTTTAGTGTGAGGATTAGGGTTAGGGTGAAGTTTAAGTTTAGTGTGAGGTTTAGGTTTAGGGTTAGGGTTAGGATGAGTGTTAGGTTTAGGTTGAGGGTGAGGGTGAGGGTGAGGGCTAGGGTTAGGGTTAGTGTGAGGGTTATTGTTAGGGTGAGCATTAGGTTTAGGGTGAGGGTTAGGGTTAAAGTAAGGGTTAGGGTGAGGGTTAGCGTTAGGGTTAGGGTTAGGGCGAGGGTCAGGGTGAGGGTTATGTTTAGGTTGAGGGTTAGGTTTAGGGTGAGGGTTAGGGTTAGGGTAAGCGTTAGGGTGATGGTGAGGGTTAGGGTGAGGGTGAGGTTTAGGTTTAGAGTTAGGGTTAGGGTGAGTGTTAGGGTTAGGGTTAGGGTTAGGGTGAGAGTTAGGGTGAGGTGTCGGTATAAGGTTAGCTTGAGGGTTAGGGTTAGTGTGAAGGTTAGGGTTAGGGTTTGGTTTAGTGTGAGGATAATGTTTAGGCTGAGGGTTAGTTTGTGGGTGAGAGTTAGGGTGAACGTTAGGGTTAGGTTCATTGTGAAGGTTAGGGTTAAGGTGATGTTTAGGGTGAGGTTGAGGGTTAGTGTGAGGGTGAGGATGAGGTTGAGATTTAGGGTTAGGATTAGGGTTAGGATGAGTTTTAGGGTTAGGGTTAGGGTTACAGTTATTGTTAGGGTTAGGGTTAGGGTTAGAATGAGGGTGAGGGTTATAGTTAGAGTTAGGGTTAGGGTTAGGGTTAGGGTGAGGTTGGGGTTGAGCGTTAGTGTTACGATTAGGGTTATGGTTAGGGTAAGGCTGAGGGTGTAGGGGAGTTTGAGGGTGAGGGTTAGGGTTAAGGTTAGGGTTAGGGTGAGTTCTTTGGTGAGGGTGAGTGTTAGGCTATGGGTGAGGGTGAGGGTTTCGGTTAGGTAAAGGTTAGGGTTAGGTTGAAGATTATGCTGAGTTTAGGTTCAGGGTGAAGCTTCGGGTTAGGGTTAGGGTGAGTGTTAGGATTAGGGTGATGTTTAGGGTGAGGGTTAGGGTTAGGTTGAGGGTGAGGGTGAGGTTTAGGGTTAGGGTTAGGTTTAGGGTTTAGGGTGAGGGTTAGGTTTAGCGTTAGGGTTAAGCTGAGTGTGAGGATCAGGGTGTGGATGAAGGTTAGGGTGAGGGTTAGGGTTAGGGTTAGAGTGAGGGTTACGGTTATTGTGAGGGTTATGGTTAGGGTTAGGGTGAGGGTAAGGGTTAGGCTCAGGGTAAGGGTGAGGGTGAGGGTTTGGATTAGGGTTTGGGTTAGGTTTAGGTTGAGGATTAGTGTTTGGGTGACATTTAGAGTGAGTGTGAGGGATAGGGTGAGGATGAGTGTTTGGGTGAGGGTGAGGATTCGGTTGATGGTGAGGGTTAATTTGTGGGTGAGGATTAGGTTAGGGTGAGGGTTAGCGTTAGGGGTAGGGTTAGGGTTAGGTTGTGGGTTAGGGTTAGCGTTAGGGTTAGGATGAGGGGTAGGGAGAGGGGAGGGCTTAGGGTAAGGGTGATGGTGAGTGTTAGGGTTAAGTTTAGGGTTAGAGTTGGGATTAGGGTTAGGCTGACGGTGATGGGAAGGGTGAGGGTGAGGGTTAGGGTTAGGGTGAGGTTTAGGTTTACGGTTAGGTTTAGGATGAGGGTTAGGATTAGGGTTAGGGTTAGGATGAGGGTTAGTCTCAGGGTTAGGGTTAGGGTTAAGGTGAGGTTTAGGGCTAGGTTTAGTGTTAGGATAAGTGTTAGGCTGAGGGTTAGGGTTAGGGTTAGTGTGAGGGTTAGGTTTAGGGTTACAGTAAGAGTTAGGGAGAGGGTAAACATTAGGGTGAGAGTTAGGGTGAGGTTTAGGGTCAAGTTTAGGTTTAGGGTTAGGTTTAGGGTGAGGGTAAGTGTTTGGGTAAGTGTTAGGGTGAGGTTTAGGGTGAGGGTGAGGGTTAGCGTCAAGATTAGGTTTAGGGTTAGGGTTTGGGTGAGTGTTAGGGTTTAGGTAAGTGTTAGGGTGAGGTTTAGGGTGAGAGTGAGAGTTAGGGTTAGGGTGAGGGTAAGTGTTAGGGTGAGGGTTAGGGTGAGTCTGCTGGTTAGGGTTAGCATTAGGGTGAGGGTGAGGGTTAGGGTTAGGATTAGAGTTAGGGTGAGGGTAAGGCTTAGGGTGAGTGTTAGGGTGAGGTTGACGGTTAGGGTTAGGGTGAGTTTGAGGGTAAGTGTTAGCGTGAGGACTACGGTTAGGGTTTGGATTAGGGTGAGTGTTAGTGTTATGGTGAGGGTGAGGGTGAGGGTTAGGTTCAGTATTAGGGTTAGTGTTAGTGTGAGGGTTAGTGATACGGTTAGGCTTAGGGTGAGGGTTAGAGTTAGGGTTAAGGTGAGGGTTAGTCTGAGAGGTAGGGTTAGGGTTAGGGTGAGGGTTAGGCTTAGTGTGAGGGTTAGGGTTAGAGTGAGGGTTAGGGTTAGGTTTAGGGTTAGGGTGAGGGTGAGTGTGAGGGTTAGGGTTAGGGTGAGCATTAGTGTTAGAGGGAGAGCTAGGTTGAGGGTTAGGGTTAGGGTGAGGGTTACTGTTAGGTTTAGGCTTTGTATATGGGTTAGGCTGAGGTTAAGGCTTAGGGTTAGTTTGAGTGTTAGGTTTAGGGTTAGGGTTTGGGTTATGTTGAGGGTAAAGGTTAGGATGAGGGTTAGGGAAAGGGTGAGGATTAGATTTATGGTGAGGGTTCGGGTTATGGTTAGGATTAGGGTTATTTTTAGGGTTAGCGTGAGGGTAAGGGGAAGGTTAGGTTTATTTTTAGGGTTAGCTTGACGGTTAGGGTGTCAGTAAGTGTTAGAGTGAGGGTTAGGGTGAGGTTAGTGTTAGGGGGAGGGGGAGGGTTAGTGTTAGCATTAGGGTTAGGGTGAGGGTGAGGGTTAGGTTGAGGATTAGGGTTGAGTTTAGGGATAGGGTGTGGATTAGGGTTAGGGTTATGTATAGGGTGAGGTCAGGGCTGAGGGTTAGGGTTAGGTTTACGGTGAGGGTTAGGTTTAGTGTGAGGGTTAGGGTTAGGGTTATGGTGAGGGTAAGGGTTATGTAGAGGTTTAGGGTGAGCCTGAGGTTTAGGGTTAGCATTAGGTTTAGGTTTAAGGTTACGATGAGGGTTAGGTTTAGGGTGAGGCTGGGTGTTAGAGTTACAGTGAGGGTGAGGGTGAGGATGAAGGTTAGGATTAGGGTTAGGTTTAGGGATAGGATCAGGTTGAGGATGAGGGATAGGGTGTTTTTGAGGGTTAGGGTTAGGGTGAGAGTGAAGGTTAAGATGAGTGTTAGGGAAAGGGGTAGGGTTAGGGTTAGGCTGAATGTTAGGATTAGGGTGAGGGTTAGGGTCAAGGTAAGGGTTAGGTTTAGGGTGAGGTTAAGGATTAGTGTGAGGGTGAGGGTTCGGGTTAGTGTTAGGATTAGGGTGAGGGTTAGGTTGAGGGTGAGGTTGAGGGTGAGGGTGAGGGTGAGGGTGATGTTGAGGGTTAGGGTGTTCTTTAGGGTTCAGTTTAGGGTGAGGGTTAGGGTGAAGGTGAGCGTTAGGTTGAGGGTGAGGTTTAGGATAAGGGTTAGGTTGAGGGTTAGAGTGCGGGGTAGGGTTAAGTTTAGGGAGAGAGTTAGGGTTTGTGTGAGGGTTAGGGTTAGGGTTAGAGTTAGGGTGACTATGAGGATAAAGTTTAGGATGAGGGTTAGGGTGAGGGTTAAGGTTCGGATTAACGTTTGTGTTAGGGTTAGGGTTACGTTTAGGGTAAGTGTTAGGGTTACGGTGAGGGTTAGTTTTAGGGTTAGCATTAGGGTTAGGGTTAGCTTTAGGGTGAGGGTCAGGGTTAGGTTTTGGGTCAGGGTGATGTTTAGGTTGAGGGGTAGGGTTAGGGTTAGGGTAAGGGTTAGGATTAGGGTGAGGGTTATATTTAGGCTTAGGTTTATGGTGAGGGTGAGGGTTATGGTTGGTGTTAGGGTTACGGTTAGGGTGAGGGTTAGGGTTAGGTTTGGGTTAGGGTAAGGGTTAGGGTTAGAGTGAGGTTTAGGTTTAGGGTTAGGGTTAGGGTGAGGGTGAGGTTGAGGGTTAGGTTTAGGGTTAGTGTGAGGATAAGGTTTACGGTGAGGTTTAGGTTGAGGTGGAGGGTTAGAGTTAGCATTAGGGTTAGGGTGAGAGTTAGGGTTAGGGTTATGGTAAGGGTTAGGGTTATGGTTAGGGTAAGGGTTATGGTTAGGGTGAGGGTTAGGGGTATGGTGATTTTTAGGGTGACGGTGAGATTTAGGGTGAGGGTGAGTTTGAGCGTGAGTGTTAGTGTGAGGATGAGGTTGAGTGTGAGTTTGACGGTTAGGGTTAGGTTTAGGGTGAGTATAAGAATTAGGGTTAGGTTTAGGGTTAGTGTTAGGGTTAGGGTTAGGGTTAGGGTGAGGGTGATGGTTAGGGTTAGGCTTAGTTTTATTGTTAATGTTAGGTTTAGGGTGAGAGTGAGGTTGAGGGTTAACATGTGGGTTAGGGTTAGGGTTATGGTTAGAGTGAGGGTGAGGGTGAGGGTTAGGGTTAGGATTAGTGTTAGGGTTAGGTTTAGGATGAGGGTTAGGCTGAGGGTTAGAGTTAGGGTTAGTGTGAGGCTTAGGGTTATGTTTACATTTAGGTTGAGGACAAGGGTTAGGGTAAAGGTTAGGGTCGGTTTGAGGGTTAGGGTTAGGTTGAGGTTTATGGTGAGGGTTTGGGTGAGGGTTAGAGTTAGGGTGAGGGTTAGGGTTAGCGTTAGTGTTAAGATGACAGTTAGGTTGAGAGTTAGGGTTAGGGTGAGGGTGAGGGTTAGGGTTAGGTTTAGGGTTAGGGTGATGTTTAGGTTTAGGGTGTAGGTTAGGGATAGGTTTATGTTTAGGGTGATGGTTAGGTTTATGGTTAGGTTCAAATTAGGGTGAGTGTGAGGGTGAGTGTTAGGTTTACGATTAGGGTTAGGGTTAGTGTTAGGCTGAGTTTGAGGGTGAGGGTGAGGGTGGGGGTTAGGGTTAGGGTAATGTTTAGGTTTAGATTTAAGTTGAGGGTTATGTTTAGGGTTAGGATGAGGGATACGGTGAGGATTATGGTTATGGTTCGGGTGAGGGTTAGATTTAGTGTGAGGGTTAGGTTTAGGGTGAGGGTAAGCGTTAGGGTGAGGGTTAGGGTGATGGTGAGCGATAGGGTGATTGTTAAGGTTAGGTTGAGGGTATGGATGAGGGCTAGGGTGAGGGTGAGGATTAGGGTTTGGGTTAGGGTTATGGTAAGTGTTATTGTGAGGGGTAGAGTTAGGGTAATGTTTAGGGTGAAGGTTAGGATGAGAGTGAGTGTTAGGGTTAGTGTTAGTGTGCGGTGAGGGTTACGGTGAGGATTCGTGTTTGAGTTAGGATTAGGGTTGGTGTGAGGATGAGGGTTATGTTTAAGGTTAGGGTGCGGGTTAGGGTTAGGGTGATTTTTAGAGAGAGGTGAGTGTTAGGGTGCCTGTGAGGGTTCGGATTTGGGTTCAGATTAGGGTGTGGATGAGGGTTAGGGTGAGGGTGAGGGTTAGGGTTATGTTTAGGGTGTGAGTTAGGGTTAGGGTTAGGATTAGGGTGAGGTTTAGGGTGAGGGGTAGGGTCAGGGTTAGGGTGAGGTTTAGGGTTAGTGTGAGGTTTAGGGTTAGGTTTAGGGTAAGTGTGAGGATAATGGTTAGGGTGAGGGATAGGGTTATTGTTAAGGTTAGGGTGAGAATGAGGGTGAGGGTTATGGTTAGGGTAAGGGTTCGGGTGAGGGTTAGGGTTAGGGTAAGGCTTAGGGTTAAGGTTAGGGTAAGGGTGCGTGTGAGGGTGATGGTTACTGTTAGGTTATGGTGAAGGTGAGGGTTCGGTATAGGATTAGGGTTAGGGTTAGGTTTATGGTGAGGGTGAGGGTTGGATTAGGATTAGGTTTAGGGTTAGGCTTTAGGTGAGGTGAAGGTGAAGGTGAGGGATAGGAAGAGGATTAGGGTTAGGTTTATGGTTAGGGTGAGTGTGAAGATTAGGTTGAGGTGAGGGTTCAAGTTTGAGTGAGGGTTAGGGTGACGGTGACGGTTAGGGTGAGGGTGAGGTTTAGGTTTAGTGTTAGTTTTAGGGTGATGGTTAGGATCAGGTTTAGGATTAGGGGGAGGGTTAAGGTGAGGGTTAGGGTTAGGGTTAGGGTTAGGGTGAGGGTGAGGGTTAGGGTTAGGGTTAGATTTAGGGTGAGGTTGAGGGTGAGGGTTAGGTTTGTGGTTAGGGTTAGGGTAAGTGTTAGGATTAGGGTAAGGGTGAGGGCTAGGTTTAGGGTGAGGTTTAGGGTTAGGCTGAGGTTTAGGGTGAGGGGTAGGGTTAGGGTTTGTGTGAGGGTGAGGGTTAGGTTTAGTGTGAGGATCATGTTTAGTGTTAGGGTTATGGTAAGTTTAAGGGTTAGGGTGAGGTTTAAGGTAAGAGTGAGGTTTAGGGTTAGCATGAGTTTGAGAGGGAGGGTTAGGGTTAGGGTTAGTGTTTGGGTGAGGGTGAGAGTTATGTTTAGGGTTAGGGTGAGAGTTATGGTTAGGGTGATGTTTAGGGTGAGGGTGAGGGTTAGGATGAGGGTGAGGTTTCGTGTGAGGGTGAAGGTTAGGGTGAGGGTGAGGTTTAGGGTAGGGTTAGGTTTAGGGTGTGGGTTAGGGTTAGGGTTAGGTTTAGGGTGAGGTTTAGGGTGAGGGTTAGGGTTATAATTAGGGTTAGGGTGAGGGGGAGTTTGAGGGTTAGGGTGAGGGTTAGGGTTAGGCTGAGGGTTAGGTTTGGGTTTAGGGTAAGGGTGAGGGTGAGGGTGAAGCTGAGGTTTAGCGTGTGGGTGAGGGTTAGGTTTAGGGTGAGGGTTAGGGTGACGGTGAGGGTTAGGTGTGGGTGAGGTTTAGGTTTAGTGTTAGAGTTAGGGTGACGGTTAGGGTCAGGGTTAATATTAATGTGAGGGTTAAGTTGACGGTTAGGGTTAGGGTTAGGTTTAGGGTTAGTTTGAGGATTAGGTTTAGTGTGAGGGTAAGCGTTAGTTTGAGGGTTAGACTGAGGGTGAGGGTTAGGTTTAGTGTTAGGGTTAGGGTGAGCATTTGGGGACTGTTAGGTGCATGGTTAGGGTTAGGGTGAGGGTTAGGGTGAGGGCAAGTGTTAGGGTCAGGTTTAGGTTGAGGGTGACGGATAGAGTTATGGTAAGGTGAGTGTGAGAATGAGGTTGAGGGTTAGGGTTAGGGTTAGGGTTAGTTTGAGGGTGAGGTATAGCATGAGGGTTAGGACGAGGATTAGGCTGAGTATGAGGGTGAGGTTTAGGGTGAGGTTTAGGGTTAGAGTGAGGGTTAGGATGAGTGGGAGTCAGAGGGTGAGGGTTAGGTTTAGGGTTAGAGTAAGGGTGAGGTTGAGGGTTAGGATTAGTTTAGGACTAGGTTTAGGCTGATGGTGAGGTTGAGGTTGAGGTTGAGGGTTAGGATTAGGGTGAGGTTTAGGGTTAGGGTTAGGGTTAGGGTTTGTATAGAGTGAAGGTTAGTTTTAGGTTTAGGGTTAGGATAAGGTTTAGGCTGACGGTTAGGGTTAGGGTTAGTGTGAGGGTTATGTTTAGCGTTAGGGTTAGGGTGTGGGCTAGTGTGAGGGTGAAGGTTAGGTTGATTGTTTAGTTTAGGTAAGGGTAAATGTTATGTTAGGGTGAGGATTAGCGTGAGGTTGAGGGTTAAGGTGAGGGTTAGGGTTAGGGTGAGTATTAGGGTTATGATTAGGTTTAGTGTTAGGGTGATGTTTAGGGTGAGGTTGAGTGTGAAGGTTCGGGTGAGAGGGAGGGTTAGGGTTAGGGTTAGAGGTAGGGTGAGCGTGAGGGTTAGGGTGAGGGGTAGGTTTATGGTTAGGGTGAGGGTGAGGGTTAGGTTTAGTGTTTGGGTTAGGGTTAGGGTGAGGGTGAGGGTTAGTGTGAGGATTAGGGTTAGTGTGAGCATGAGCGTGAGATTGAGGGTAATGGTTAGGGTTAGGTTTAGGGTGAGGGTGAGCATTAGGGTGAGAGTGAGGGTTCAGTTGAGGGTGAGGGGTAAGGGAAGGGTTATGGTTTGGGTTCGGGTTAGAGATAGGGTGAGGGTGTGGGTGAGGATTAGGTTTAGGATTAGTGTTAGGGTTAGGGTTAGGCTGAGTGTGAGTGTGAGGGTGAGGGTGAGGTTTAGGGTTAGGTTGAGGGTTATGGTTAATGTCAGGGTTAGGGTTAAGTTGAGGGTTAGGGTTAGGGTTAGGTTTAGGATGAGGGTTAGGCTGTGGGGTAGGGTTAGGGTTAGGGTGTGGGTTAGGTTCAGTGTGAGTTTTAGGGTTAAGGTTAGGGTCAGGGTTAGGATTAGGGTGAGGGTAAGGGTTAGCATGAGGGTTACATTGAGGGTGAGGTTTAGGGTTAGGGGTAGGATTAGGGTGAGGTTAAGGTGAGAGCTAGGTTGAGTGTGAGGGTTAGGGTTAGGGTTAGGGATAGGGTTAGGATTAGTTTTAAGGTTAGGGTTAGGGT
Source organism: Dipodomys merriami (assembly GCF_024711535.1). Taxonomy (NCBI): domain Eukaryota; kingdom Metazoa; phylum Chordata; class Mammalia; order Rodentia; family Heteromyidae; genus Dipodomys; species Dipodomys merriami. The sequence continues at coordinate 5,537,916 of NW_027206324.1, read as the reverse complement.
TAGGGTGAGTCTTAGGCTGAGGTGTAGGGTTAGGTATAGCGTGAGGGTTAAGTTTAGTGTGATGGTTAGGGTTTGGTGTAGGGTTAGGGTGAGGGCTAGGGTGGGTGTGAGAGTGAGGGTTAGGTTTAGGGATAGGGTGAGGATTAGTGTTATGTTTAGGGTTAGGGTGAGGTTTAGGCTGATGGGTAGGGATACAGTTAGTGTGAGGGATAGATTGAGTGGGAGGGTTCGGTTTAGGTTTAGGGTTAGTATTAGGGTGAGGGTTCGGGTGAGGGTTCGGGTTAAGGTGTGGTTGAGGATTAGGGTTAGTGTGAGGACTAGTTTTAGGGTTAGGGTTACTGTTATGGTTAGGGTTAGGCTGAGGGTAAGGGTTAGGGTTAGCGTGATTTTGAGGGTAAGAGTTAGGGTTAGTGTTATGGTTAGGGTGTGTGTTTGGGTTAGTGTGAGGGTTAGGGTTAGGGTTAGGTGAAGGTGAGGGTAAGGGTTAGGGTGAGGGTTAGGGTGAGGGTGAGGGTTAGGATTAGAATTAGGGTTAGGTTTAGGGTTAGGGTGAACTTGAGGTTTAGTTTTAGGGTGAGGGTTAGGGGTATTGTTATGGTTAGCGTTCGGGTGAGGTTGCGGGTGAGGGTGAGGGTTAGGGTTAGCGTAGGGTTAGGTTTAGGCTGAGGGTGAGGTTGACGGATAGTGTTCGGGTAAGGGTGAGGGCTAGGGTGAGGGTGAGAGTTAGTGTGAGGGTGAGGGTGAGGGTTTCGTTTATGTCAGGTTTCGGGTTAAGGTGAGGATTAGGGTGAGGGTGAGGGTGAGGGTTTCGTTTACATCAGGTTAGGGTTAAGTGAGTTTAGGGTTACAGTGAGGGTTAGGGTTAGGGTTAAGGTGTGGGTTAAGGTTATTGTGATGTTTAGGGTGAGGGTGAGGGTTAGGGTGAGAGTTAGGGTGAGGATTAGGTTTAGTGCTAGGATTAGGGTTAGGGTGAGGGTTAGGTTTAGTGTTAGAGTTAGGGTTATGGGGAGGGTTAAATTGAGTGTCAGGGTTAGGGTTAGTGTTAGGGTTAGGGTTAGAATGAATGTTAGGTTGAGGTTTAGGGTTAGGGTTAGGTTTAGGGTTAGGATGAGCGTTAGGCTGAGGGTTAGGGTTAGGGTTAGTGTGAGGGTTAGGTTTAGGTTAGGGTTAGGGTTAGGGTTTGTTTAGGGTGAAGTTTAGTTTTAGATTTAGGGTTAGCATAAGGTTTAGGCTGAGGGTTAGGGTACGGGTTAGTGTGAGGGATAGGTTTAGGGTTAGGTTTAGGGTGTGGACTATGGTGAGGGTGAGGGTAAGGGTTAGTGTTAGGGTTATGGTTAGGTTCAGGGGTAGGTTAAGGGTTAGGATTAGGTTAAGGACTAGGGGTTAGGCTGAGGGTGAGGGTGAGGTTGAGGGTGAGGGTTAGTGTTAGAGTGAGGGTTAGATTAAGGGTGAGAAAGAGAGGGAGATTTTGGTTTAGGGTTAGAGTTAGGTTGAGGGTAAGGTTTAGGATTAGGCTTAGCACTAGGTTTAGGCGGAGGGTGAGGGTGATGTTGAGGGTGAGGTTTAGGGTTAGGGTGAGGTTTAGGGTTAGGGTTAGTTTTAGGGTGAGGTTTAGGGTTAGGGTTAGAGTTAGGGTTTGGTTAGGGTGAAGGTTAATTTTAGGTTTAGGCTTAGATTAAGGTTTAGGCTGAGGTTTAGGGTTAGGGTTAGTGTGAGGGTTAGGTTTAGGGTTAGAGTTAGGGTGTGGGCTAGGCTGATGGTGAGGGTTAGGGTGAGGATGAGGGTGAAGGTTTAGTTTAGGTAAGTGTTAAGATTAGGTTAGCGTGAGGATTATGGTGAGGTTGAGGGTTAAGGTGAGGGTTAGGGTTAGGGTGCGGGGTAGGGTTAATATGAGGGTTAGGATTAGGGTTAGGGTGAGGGTGAGGGTAAGGTTTAGTGTGAGGGTTAGGGTGAGGGTGCTGTTTAGGATTAGAATTACGGTTAGGATTAGGGTGAGGTAGAGGATTAGGGTTAGTGTTAGGGTGAGGGTTAGGGTTGGGGTGAAGGTTAGGGTTAGGGTTAGGGTTAGGGTGAGGGTGAGGTTTAGGGTTAGGGTTAGTGTTAGGAATAGGCTGAAGGTGAGGGTGAGGGTGACGTTGAGCATTAGGGTTATGGTTAGTGTGATGGTGAGGGATAGTGTGAGGGTGATGGTTAGTGTGAGGATGAGGGTGAGGTTTTCGTTTATGTCAAGGATAGGGTTAATCTGAGGTTAGGTTTAGGGTGAGTGTTAGGTTTAGAGGTAAGGTGAGGTTTAGTGTTAGGTGATGTTTAGGGTGAGGGTGAGGGTTAGGGTGAGGGTGAGGATTACGGTATGGGTGAGGGTGAGGGTTAAGATTGGGAATACGGTTAGGGTTTTGGTTAGACTGAAGTTGAGGGTGAGGGTGAGGGTGAGGGTTTGGAATAGGTTAGGTTTAGGGTTAGGGTGAGGGTTACGGTTTCTGTGAGGGTTATGGTTAGGGTTAGGGTTAGGGTTAGGGTGAGGGGAAGGGTTCGAGTGAGGTTTAGGGTGAGGGTGAGGTTTAGGGTTAGGGTTAGATTTAGGGTGAGGGCTTGTGTGAGGGTGAGGGTTAGTGTAAAGTTAAGGTTGAGGTGTTCTTTTAGCCAGAGTTTAGTGTTATGGTGAGGATTAGGGTGAGGGTGAGGGTTAGGTTGAGGGTTAGGTTTAGGGTGAGGATTAGGGCAAGGGTTAGAGTGAGGGTTATGGTTTGGGTGATGTTTAGCATAAGTGTGAGGGTTATGGTGAGGATGAGTTTTCGGTGAGGGTCAGGGTTCGAGTGAGGGTAAGAGTTAGGGTGTGGTTGAGGATTAGTGTTAGGTTGAGTATTAGCATTAGATTTAGGGTTAGTGTGAGGGTGAGGGTTAGGGCTAGGATTAGGTTTAGGTTGACGGTTAGGATTAGGGTTAGGTTTAGTAGGATTGTTAGGGTGAAGGGTAGGGTTAGGGTTAGTGTTAGGAAGAGTGTTAGGGTGTCGGTGAGTGTTAGAGTGAGGATCAGGGTAAGGGTATGGGTGAGGGTTAGGTTTAGGGTAAGGATTATGGTTAGAGTTAGGTTAATGGTGAGGGTAAGGGTTAGGGTGAGGTTTAGTGTGAGGCTTAGGGTTAGGGTTAGGGTGAGGGTGAGGGTGAGGTATAGGGTTTGGGTTAGGGTTAGGGTGAGGGTTAGCGATAGGTTTACGGTTAGGGTGAGAGTGAGGGTGAGGGTTAGGGTAAGGTTTAGGGTTAGAGTTAGGGTGAGGGTGAGGGTTAGTATTAGGGTTAATATTTGAGTTAGCCTGAGGGTTAGGTTGAGGGTTAGGTTTAGGGTAAGTGTTAGGGTTAGGGGTAAGTTTAGGGTGAGGGTTAGGTTTAGGGTTAGGGTTAGGATGAGCTTTAGGCTGAGGTTTATGTTTAGGGTTAGTTTGAGGGTTAAGAATTAGGGTTAGGGTTAGGGTTAGGGTGAGGGCTGGGGTTAGGTTTAGGATTAGGATAAGGTTTAGTTTGAGGGTTAGGTTTACTGTTAGTGTGAGTGTTAGGTTTAGGGTTAGAGTTAGGTTTAGGGTCAGGGTAAATGTTTGGGTGAGATTTAGGGTGAGGGTGAGGGTTAGGGTTAGGGTGAGGGTTAGGGTGAGGGTGAGGGGGAGTGTGAGGGTTTGGTTTAGGGTTAGAGTTAGGGTGAGTTTGAGGGTTAGTAGTAGGGTTAGATCTAGGTTTAGGCTGAAGGTGAGGGTGAGGTTGAGTGTGAGGTTTAGGGTTAGGGTGAGGGTTAGGTTTAGGTTTAGGATTAGGGTTAGGGAGAGGTTTAGGATGAGGGTTAGGATGAGCGTTAGGCTGAGGGTTAGGGTTAGGGTTAGTGTGAGGGTTAGGATGAGGGTTAGGGTTAGGATTAGGGTTTAGTTAGGGTGAAGTTTTGTTTTAGGTTTAGGGTTAGGATAAGTTTTATCCTGAGTCTTATGGTTAGGATTATTGTGACGGTTAGGTTTAGGGTTAGGGTTAGGGTGTGGGCTAGTGTGAGGGTGAGGGTGAGGGTGAGGGTTTAGTTTATGTAAGGTTTAAAGTAAGGTTAGGTTGAGGATTAGGGTGAGTTTGAGGGTTAAGGTGAGGGTAAGGGTTAGGGTTAGGGTTAGGTTTACTGTGAGGTTTAGGGTTACGCTAAGCATGAGGGTAAGGGTAACGGTTAGGGTGAGGGTTACAGTGAGGGTGAGGGTTAGGATTAGAGTTAGGGTTAAGATTAGGGTGAGGTTGAGGGTGAGGGTTAGTGTTAGGGTGAAGGTTAGGGTTGGGGTGAGTCATAGGGTTAGGGTTAGGGTTGGGGTGAGGGTGAGGGTGAGGGTGAGGGTGAGGGTGAGGTTTTTGTTTACGTGAGGTTTAGGGTTAAGATGACGTTAGGGTTAGGGTAAGGGTTAGGGTAAGGGTTAACCTGAGGTTTACGGTTAGTGTGATGTTTAGGGTGAGGGTGAAGGTTAGGGTGAGGGTGAGGTTTAGGGTAAGTGTCAGGGTGAGGGTTTGGATTGGGAATAGGTTAGGGTTAGGGTTGGGCTGAAACTGAGGGTGAGGGTGAAGTTGAGGCTGAGGGTTAGGGTTAGGGTTAATGTTAGGTTTAGGGTTAGGGTGAGGGTAATGGTTACTGTGAAGGTTATGGTTATGGTTAGGGTTAGGGTTATTGTTAGGGTTAGGGTGAAGGCTAGGGTGAGGGTGAGTGTTAGTGTGAGTTTTAGGTTGAGGGTTTATTTTAGCCAAGGATTTGGGTTATGGTGAGGAATAGGGTGAGGTTGAGAATTATGTTTTGGGTTAGGGTTAGGATGAGGGTTAGGGCTAGGGTTAGGGTGAGGGTTAGGGTTTGGGTGATGTTTAGCATGGGGGTGAGGGTTAAGGTGAGGGTGAGGGTCAGGGGGTGGGTGAGGATTAGGGTTAGGTTGAGTGTTACTGTTAGGTTTAGGTTTAGTGTGAGGGTGAGGGTTATGGGTAGCATTAGGGTTAGGTTGAGGGTTTGGATTAGGGTTAGGGTGAGTCTGAGGGTGAGGGTGAATGGTAGGTTTAGGGTTTGGGTGAGGTTTAGGGTGAGGGTCAGGGATAGGGTGAGGTTGTGGGTTAGGGATAATGTTAGGTGTAGGGTTAGGGTGAGTTTAAGAGTGAGGTTTAGCTTTAGGAATAGGGTTAGGGTTAGGGTGCGGGTGAATGTTAGGTTTAGGGTGAAGATTAGGGTTAGAGTTAGGTTTATGTTGAGGGTAAGTGTTAGGGTGAGGTTTAGTGTGAGGGTTAGGGTTACGGTTAGGGTGAGGGTGAGGTATGGGTTTTGGGTTACAGTTAGGGTGAGGGTTAGGGATAGGTTTAGGGTTAGGTTGAGGGTGAGGGTGAGGGTGAGGGTTAGGGTTAGGTTTAGGGTTAGAGTTAGGTTGAGGGTGAGGGTTAGGGTTAGTATTAGAGTTAGCCTGAGGGTGAGGGTGAGGGTTAAGGTTAGTGTGAGGGTTAGGGTTAGGGTTAGGGTGAGGGTTAGGTTTAAGTTTAGGGTTAGGATCAGGGTTAGGTTGAGGGTTAGGTTTAGGGTTAGTGTGAGGGTTAAGTTAAGGATTAGGGTAGGGTTAGGGTCAGGGTAAAGTTAGGGTGAGGTTTAGGGTGAGGGCGAGGGTAAAGGTTAGTGTGAGGGTTAGGGCGAGGGTGAAGGTTAGGGTTAGGGTGAGGGTTAGGGTGAGGGTTAGGGTGAGGGTAAGGGTTAGGGTGATGGTAAGGTTGAGGGTGAGCGATAGGATAATGTTGTGGGTAAGGGTTAGGGTGTGGGTTAGCATGAGGTTTAGGGTTAGGGTGGGGGTTAGGGTTAGGGTTAGATTGAGGTTAGGGTTAGGGTGATGTTTATTGTGAGAGTATCGTTTAGGGTGAGGGTGAGTTTTTGGGTGAGCATGAGGGTTAGGATGAGGTTGAGGGTTAGGGTTACAGTTAGGATTAGGGAGAGGGGCAGGGTGAGCATTAGGGTTAGGATTAGGGTTAGAGTGAGGATGAGGGTGAGGGTTAGGTTGTGGTTAAGTGTTATGGTTAGGGTTAGGGATAGGGCTAGGGTGAGGGTGAGGGTTAGTGTGAGGGTTATTGTGAGGGTGACGGTTTCCTTTACATTAGTGTTACGGTTAGGGTGAGGATTAGGTTGAGGGTGAGGGTTAAGCTGAGGTTAGGGTTAGGGTGATGGTTAGGGTTAGAGTGATGTTGATTGTGAGGGTGAGTGTACGGTGAGGGTGAGGGTGAGGGTGAGGGTTAGTGTTAGGGTTAGGTTTAGGTTGAGTGTGATTGTGAGGGTTAGGATTAGGAATAGGATTAGGGTTAGGGTTAAGCTGATGCTGAGGGTCAGGGTGAGGGTGAAGGTTAGGGTCAGGGTTAGGGTTAGGGTTAGAGTGAGGGTTACGGTTAGTGTGAGGGTAATGGTTAGGGTTAGGGTGAGGGTAAGGATTAGGGTGAGAGTAAAGATTAGGGTGAGGGTTAGGGTGAGTGTGAGGGTTTGGATTAGGGTTTGTGTTAGAGTTAGGGTGAGGGTTAGTATTTGGGTGATGTTTAGAATGAGTGTGAGGTTTAGGGTGAGGTTGATGGTTCGGGTGAGGGTGAGGGTTCGGTTGAGGGTGAGGATTAGGGTGTGGGTGAGGATTAGGTTTAGGGTGAGGGTTAGCATTAGGGGTAGTTTTAGGGTTAGGTTGAGGGTTAGGGTTAGGGTTAGGGTGAGGGGTAGGGACAGGGGTAGGGTCAGGTTTAGGGAGAGGTTTAGGGTGAGTGTGAGGGTTAGGTTGAGGGTGAGGGTGAGGGTTAGGGTTCGGGTTTGCGTTAGACTTAGGGTGAGTTTGAGGGTGAGGGTTAGGTTTAGGTTTAGGGTGAGTGTTAGGGTTAGGTTGAGGGTTAGAGATAGTGTTAGGTTTAGGGTAAGGGTGAGGGTGAGTGTTAGGTTTACGTTTAGGGATAGAGTTAGGGTGAGGGTGAGGGTGAGGGTGAGGGTGAGGGTTAAGGTTAGGTTAGATTTAGGGTTAGGCTGAGGTTGATCGAGAGGATGAGGGTGAGGGTTAGGGTTAGGGTGAGGTTTAGGTTTCCGGTTAGGGTTAGGGTGAGGGTTAGGATTAGGGTTATGGTTAGGATGAGGTTTAGGCTAAGGGTTAGGATTAGGTTTAGGGTGAGGTTTAGGGCTAGGTTTAGGGTTAGGATAAGGATTAGGCTGAGGATTAGGTTTCGGGTTAGTGTGAGGGTTAGGTTTAGTGTTAGGGTAAGAGGGTGAGGGTAAAGTTTAGGGTGAGGGTTAGGGTGAGGGTGAGGTTTAGGGTTGGGGTGAGGGTTAGGGTCAATTTTAGGTTTAGGGTTAGGGTTAGAGTGAGGGTAAGGGTGTGGGTAAGTGTTAGGGTGAGGTTTAGAGTGAGGGTGAGGGTTAGCATCAAGGTTAGGATTAGGGTTAAGGTGAGGGTTAGGTTTTGGGTGAGTGTTAGGGTGAGTTTTAGGGTGAGGGTGAGGGTTAGGGTGAGGGTAAAGTGTTAGGGAGAGAGTTACGTTGAGGCTGAGGGTTATGGTTAGCCTTAGGGTGAGGGTGAGGCTTAGGGTGTAGCTTTGGGTTAAGGTTAAGGATACTGTGAGGATTAGGGTTAGGGTTAGGTTGAGGGTGAGGGTTAGGGTTAGGGGTAACATTAGAGTTTGGGTGAGGGTTAGGTTTACTGTGAGGGTTAGGGTTGATTTAAGGTGACCGTAAGGGTTAGGGTGACGGTTAGGTTGAGTGTGAGGTAGGATGAGGGTTAGGGTTAGGGTGAGGATTAGGGTTAGGGTTAGGATTAGAGTTAGGGTGACGGTAAGGCTTCGGGTGAGGGTTAGGGTGAGGATGAGAGTTAGGGTTAGGGTGAACGTGAGGGTAAGTGTTAGCATGAGGACTAGTGTTTGGTTTAGTATTAGGGTGAGTGTTAGGGTTATGGTGAAGGTGAGGGTGAGGGTTAGGTTCAGTATTAAGGTTAGGGTTAGTGTGAGGGTTAGTGATAGGGTTAGGGTTAGGGTGAGGGTTAGAGTTAGGGTAAAGGTGAGGGTTAATCTGAGAGTTAGGGTTAGGTTTAGGGTGAGAGTTAGGCTCAGTGTAAGGGTTAGGGTTAGGGTGAGGGTTAGTTTTAGGGGGAGGGCTAGGTTGAGGGTAAGGTTGAGGGTGAGAGTGAGTGTGAGGTTTTCGGTTAGGTAAGTTTTAGGGTTAGCGTTAGGGTAAGGATTTGGGTGAGGTTGTGGGTTAGGGTTAGGGTGAGTGTGAGGGTGAGGGTCAGGGTTAGTGTTAGGATGAGGGTTAGGGATAGGGTTAGGGTGAGGTTGCGGTTGAGGGTGAGGGTTAGGCTTAGGGTTATTTTGAGGTTTAGGGTTACGGTGAGGGTTATGGTTAGGTTGAGGGTTAGGGTTAGGGTTAGGTTGAGGGTTAGTGTTAGGTTGATGTTTAGTGTGAGGGTGAGGATTAAGGTGTGGGTGAGTGTTCAGGTAGAGTTAGGGTTAGGGTTAGGGTTAGGGATAGGGTTAGGGTTTAGCTAAAGTTTAGGGTGAGGGTGATGATTAGGGTTAGCTTGAGTTTTAGGGTTAGGTTTAGGGTTAAGATGAGGTTTAGGCTGAGGGTTAGGGTTAGGTTTAGGGTTAGTGTGAGGGTTCAGGTTAGGGTGAGGGTTGGATTTAGGTTTTGGGTTAGTATAAGGGATAGGGTGAGGGTTAGGGTTACGGTTAATATGAGTGTTAGGTTTAGGTTAGTTTGAGGGTAATGGTTAGGGTGAGGGTTAGGGTGAGGCTGAGGGATAGGTTTATGGTGAGGGTTAGGTTGAGTGTTAGGATTATGGTTATGGTTAGGGTAAGGCTGAGGGGGAAGGAGAGGTTGAAGGTGAGCGTTAGGGTTAAGGTTACTGATAGGATGAGGATACGGGTTAAGGTTAGATTTAGGGTGAGGGTTAGGCTCAGCGGTAGGGTTAGGGTTAGGTTGAGGGTTAGGTTTAGTGTGAGGTTCAGGGTTAGGGTTAGAGTGAGGGTTAGGTTTAGTGTGTTGGTTAGGGTTAGGGTTAGGTTGAGGGTAAGGGTTAGGGTGAGGGTGAGGATTAGGGTTAGCATTAGGTTTAAGGTTAGGGTTAGGATGAGGGTTAGGGTGAGGGAGAGGGTGAGGGTGGGGATAAGGGTTAGGATGAGTGTTAGGTTTAGTGTGAGGGTGAGGATTAGGTTTAGTGTGAGGATGAGGGTTAGGTTTAGGGTGAGTATTAGGGTTAGGGGAAGGGTGAGGGTTAGGGTTAGGGTTAGGATTAGGGTGAGGGTCAGGGTGAGGTATAGGTTTAGATTGAGGATTAGATATAGGGTGAGGTTTAGGGTTTGGGTTAGGGCGAGATTTTGGGTTAGGGTGATGTTTATTGTGAGGGTGAGTGTTAGGGCGAGTGTGAGTGTTCGGGTGAGGGTGAGTGTTCAGGTGAGGGTGAGGATTAGGGTGTGGTTGAGGGTTAGGGTTAGTATGAGAGTCAGGGTGAAGTGTAGGTATAGGGTTAGAGTGAGGTTTAGGGTTAGTGTGAAGGTTAGAGTTAGGGTTAGGTTTAGCGTTAGTGTGAGGATAAGAGTTAGGGTGTGGGTTAGTGTGAGGGTGAGGGTTAGGGTTAGCGTTAGGGTTAGGGTGAGCATTATGGTGAGGTTTAGGGTTAGGGTGAGGGTTAGGATTAGGGTTAGTCTGAGGGTTAGTGTTAGGGTGATGTTTAGGGTGAGGGGTGAGGTTGAGGGTTAGTGTGAGTTTGCGGGTGCCGGTGAGGGTGAGGGTTAGTGTTAGGTTTAGGGTGAGGGTGAGGGTTAGGGTTAGGATTAGTGTTAGGGTTAGGCTGAGGGTGAGGATGAAATTGAGGGTGAGGGTTAGGGTTAGGGTTAGGGTGAGGATTCGAGTTAGTGGGAGGGTTAGTGTGATGGTGAGGGTCAGGCTGAGGGTGAGTGTTAGAATGAGGTTGAGGTTGAGGGTGAGGGTTAAGGTTAGGATTAGATTAAGGTGAGTTTAGGGTGAGGGTTAGGGTTAGGTTTATTGTTAGGTTTAGGGTTTGGGTTAGGTGAGGGTGAGGGTGAGGGTTAGCGTTAGGGTTAGGGTTAGGGTTAGGGTGAGGGTGTAGTTCAGGGTTAGGGTTAGGATTATGTAAAGGGTAAGGCTGAGGGGGAAGTGGAGGTTGAGTGTGAGGTTTTGGGTTAGGGTTACGGTTAGGGTGAGGGTTACTGTTAGGTTTAGGGTTAGTATAAGGGCTAGGCTGAGGGTAAGGGTTAGGGATAGTGTGAGTGTTAGGTTTAGGGAAAGGGTTTGGGTTAGGTTGAGGGTAAAGTTTAGAGTAAGGTTTGTGGAGAGGATGAGGGTTAGGGTTACCTTGAGGGTTCGGGTGAGGGTTAGGGTTAGGGTTATGGTTAGGGGTAGCGTGAGGGTTTGGGCGAAGGTTAGGTTTAGGGTTAGGCTTCGGGTGTGGGTTAGGGTGTGGGTAAGTGTTAGAGTGAGGGTTAGGGTGAGGGTGAGGGTTAGGAGGAGGGTGAGGTTTAGTGTTAGCATTAGGGTTAGGGTGAGGGTGAGTGTTAGGTTTAGGGTTAGTGTTAAGGTGAGGGTTAGGGTTAAGGTTAGGGATAAGGTGAGGATTAGGGTTAGAGTTTGGAATAGGTTGAGGGTTAGGCTGAGGGGTAGTGTTAGGTTTAAGGTGAGGGTTAGGTTTAGTGTGAGGATTAGGGTTAGGTTTAGGGTGAGGTTTAGGTTTAGTGTGAGGGTTAGGGTTAGTGTTAGGGTGAGGGTAAGGGTTAGGGTGAGTTTTAGGGTGAGGGTGAGGTTTAGGGTTAGCGTTAGGTTTAGGTTTAAGGTTAGGATGAGTGTTAGGGTTAGGGTTAGGGTGAGGGTGAGGGTGAGGCTGATGTTTAGGATGAGGGTTAGGGTTAAGGTTAGGGTTCGGGTTAGGTTTAGGGTGATGGTTAGGGTCAGGGTAAGTGTTAGGGTGAGGGTTAGGGTTATGGTTAGGTTTAGTGTGAGGGTCATGGTGAGGTTTAGTGTTAGGTTTAGGGTTAGGGTTAGGGTGACGGTAATTGTTAGGGTGAAGGTTAGGGTGATTGTGTGGTTTATGGTTAGCATTAGGTTTAGAGTTAGGGTTAGGATGAATGTTAGGGTTATGTTTAGGGTTAGGCTTAAGGTGAGGGTGAGTGTTAGGGTTAGGTTTAGGGTTAGGGTTAGTTTTAGGGTGAGGGCAAGGGTGAGGGTGAGGTTAAGGGTGAGGGTGAGGGTTAGGGTGAGGTTTTCATTTAAGTAAGTGTTAGGGTTAGAGTTAGGGTGAGGTGTAGGGTGAGGGTGTGGGTTGGGGTTAGGGTTAGGGTTAGGGTGAGGCTGAGGGTCAAGGTTAGTGTTAGGATGAGGATTAGGGTTAGGGTTAGGGTGAGGGTGAGGGTAAGGTGTAGGGTTAGGGTTAGTGTGAGATTTAGGGTTACGGTGAGGGTTAGGGTTAGGGTGAGGAGTAGGGTTTGGGTTACGGTGAGGGTTAGGGTTGGGTGATGTTTAGTGTGAGGGTGACGGTTAGGGTGAGGGTGAGTGTTCTGTTGAGAATTAGGGTTAGGGTTAGGGATTGGGTTAGTGTGAGGGTAAGTGTTAGGGTGAGGGTTAGGGTGAGGGTAAGGTTTAGGGTTAGAGTGAGTGTTAGGTTTAGGGTTATGATGAGGGTGAGGGTTAGGGTGAGCCGTAGGTTTAGGGTTAGGGTTAGTTTGCGGGTTAGGATGAGGGTAAGGGTTAGGGTGCGGTTAAGGGTGAGGGTGAGTTTTAGGGTTAGGGAGAGATTAAGGTTTAGGGTGAGGGTTAGGGTGAGGGTTAGGGTTAGGGTTAGTGATAGAGTAAGGATTAGTGTTAGTGTGAGAGTTAGGGTGAGGGTTAGGATTAGTGTATGTGTGAGGATAAGTGTTAGGGTGAGGGTTACGGTGAGGGTGAGGGTTAAGGTTAGGGTGATGGTTAGGGTTAGGGTTATGCTTAAGGTGAGGGTTAGGGTGAGCTGTAGGTTTACCGTTAGGCTTATTTTGCGAGTTAGGGCGAGGGAAAGGATGAGGGTGAATTTTAGGTTTAGGGTGAGGGTTATGGTTAGGGTGAGGGTAAGGGTTAGGGTGAGGGTTAGGGTGAGGTTTCGGGTCTGCGTTAGGGATAGGGTGAGGATTAGGGTTAGTGTGAGGGTTAGGATTAAGTTTATTGTGAGGATAAGGGTTAGGGTGAGGGTTAGAGTGAGGGTGTGGTGTTGGGTTAGTGTTAGGGATAGGGTGAGCTTAAGGGTGAGGGTTAGGTTTAGGGTGAGGGTTATGGTTAGGTTTAGGGTGAGGGTCAGGGTGAGGTTCAGCATTAGGGTTAGGTTTAGGGTTAGGGTGAGGGTCGGTTTAGGGTTAGGGTTAGGATTAGTGTTAGAGTTAGGGTGAGGGCTAGGGTGAGTGTGAGGTTTGGGTGAGGGTGAGGGTGAGTGTTTCAGTTATGTAAGTGTTAGGGTTAGTGTGAGGATTAGGGTGAGGGTGAGGGTTAACCTGAGGTTAGGTTTAGCCTGATGGTTAGGGTTAGGGTGAGGGTGAGGGTTAGGGTTAGGGTGATGGTTAGGGTGAGGGTGAGGCTGAGAGTCAGGATTAGGAATAGGGTTAGTGTTAGGGTCAGGCTGAGGTGAGGGTCAGGGTGAGGGTGAAGGTTCGAGTTAGGGTTATAGTTAGAGTTAGGGTTAAGCTTAGTGTGTGGGTTAGGGTTAGGTTTATGTTTCGGGTGAGGGTTAGGATTTTATTTAGGGTTAGCATAAGGGTTAGGCTGAGGGTTAAGGTTAGGGTTAGTCTGAGGGTTAGGTGTAAGGTAAGTCTAATGTTTAGGGTGAGGGTTAGGGTGAGTGTGAGGGTTAGGGTTAGGGTGAGGGTTAGGTTTACGGTTAGGGTTAGGGTGAAGGTTAGAGTGTGGGTTAGTGTAAGGGTGAGGGTTAGGGTGAGGGTTAGGATTAGGGTTAGCATTAAGTTTAGGGTGAGGGTGAGGGTTAGGGTGAGGGTTTGGGTTAAGTTTAAAGATAGGGTGAGGATTAGCTTTAGAGTTAGGTTTAAGTTGAGGGTTAGGAGGAGGGGTAGGATTAGGGTTAGGGTGAAGGTTAGGTTTAGTGTGAGAGTTAGGGTTAGGGTTAGGGTGATGGTAAGGTTTATTGTGAGGGTTAGGGTGAGTGTGAGGTTTAGGGTTAGCATTAGCTTTAGCTTTAGGTTTAGGATGAGTGTTAGGGTTAGGTTTAGAGTTAGGATGAGGGTGAAGGGGAAGGTTAGATTTAGGATAAGGGTAGGGGTTAGGGGTAGGGTGAGGGTTAGGGTTAGGGTTACTGTGAGGGTTAGGATTATGGTGAGGGTTAGGGTGAGGGTGAGGGTGAAGTTTAGCATTAGGGTGGGGGTTAGCTTTAGGGTGATGTTTAGTGTTCGGGTGAGGGTTAGGATGAGGGTGAGTGTTCTGCTGAGAGTTAGGATTAGGGTTAGGGTCAGGGATAAGTTTAGTGTGAGGGTAAGGGTTAGGGTGAGTGTTAGGGTGAGGGTCAAGTTTAGGGTTAGGGTGATCGTTAGGGTTAGGGTTAGGGTTATGTTTAGGGTGAGGTTTAGGGTGAGCGGTAGGTTTAGGGTTAGGTTTACTTTGCGGGTTATGGTTTGGGTAAGGGTTAGGGTGAGGTTTAGGTTGAGGATGAGGGTTAGGGTTAGGGTAAGTGTAAGGGTTAGGTTGAGAGTGAGTGTGAAGGTGAGGGTTAGGGTTAGCATTGGAGTTAGGGTGAGGGTGAGGGTTAAGGTGAGGTTTAGTTTGAGGATGAGGATTAGGGTTAGTGTGAGGGTTAGGGTGAGTGTTAGGGTGAGGGTTAGGGTTAGGGTTTGGGTTAGGGTGAGGGTGAGGTATAGGGTGAGGGTTAGTGTTAGGGTGAGGGTTAGGGATAGGGTTAGAGTTAGGGTGAGGATGAGGGTGAGTGTTAGGGTTTGGTTTAGGGTGAGTTTGAGGGTGAGAGTTAGGATTAGGAATAGGGTTAGGGTTAGGGTTAGGCTGAGAGTGAGGGTCAGGGTTAGGGTGAGGGTTAGGGTTTGGGTGATGTTTAGAGTGAGGATGAGGGTTAGGGTGAGGATGAGGATTTGGGTGAGGGTGAGGGATCGGGTTAGGGTGTGGGTGGGATTAGGGTTATGGTGAGGGTTAGCATTAAGTTTAGGTTTAGTGCGACAGTGAGGGTGAGGTGTAGGGGTAGGGTTAGATTGAGTGTTAGGGTTAGGTTTAGGGTGATGGTTAGGGAGAGGGGTAATGTTAGGTTTAGTGTGAGGTTTAGGATGAGTGTGAGGGTTAGAGTTAGGTTGAGTGTTAGGTTTAGGGTTAGGGTTATGGTGAGGTTTAGGATTAGATTTAGGGGTAAGGTGAGTTTGAGGGTGAGGGTTAGGTTTAGGTTTAGGCTTAGGGTTAAGGTTATGGTGAGGGTAAGTGTTAGGGTGAGGTTTAGTGTGTGGATGAGGGTTAGGGTTATTATTAGGGCTAGGGTGAGGGTTAGGGTGAGGGTTAGGGTTAGGGTTAGCGTTAGGGTGAGGGTGAGGTATAGGGTGAGGTTTAGGGTTAGGGTGAGGGTTAGGAATAGTGTTAGGTTAGGGTGAGGGTTTGGGTGAGTGTTAGGTTTAGGTTTAGGTTTAGAGTTAGGGTGAGGGTGAGGGTGAGGGATAGGATTAGTGTTAGGGTTAGGGTTAGGATGACGGTTAGGCTGAGGGTTAGGGTTAGGGTTAGGGTTAGCATAATGTTTAGGCTGAGGGTTAGGGTTAGGCTTAGGGATAGGGTTAGGGTGAGGGTTACGCTGACGGTAAGTGTTAGGGTGAGGTTTAGGGTGAGGTTGAGTATTAGGCTTAGCATCATTCTTAGGGTGAGGTTTAGGTTTAGGTATAGCATTAGGGTTAGGGTTAGGATTAGGGTGAGGGTAAGGATTAGGGCTAAGTTGAGGGTTAGGTTTAGGGTTAGCATTAGGTTTAGGGTTAGGGTGAAGGTTAGGTTTAGTGTGAGAGTTAGGGTTAGGGTTAGGGTGATGGTAAGGTTTAGTGTGAGGTTTAGGGTGAGTGTGAGGTTTAGGGTTAGCATTAGTTTTAGCGTTAGGTTTAGGATGGGTGTTAGGGTTAGGTTTAGGGTTAGGGTGAGGGTGAGGGTGAAGGTTAGAGTTAGGATGAGGGTAGGGGTTAGGGTAGGGTGAGCGTTAGGGTTAGGGTTACTGTGAGGGTTAGGATTATGGTGAGGTTTAGGGTGAGGTTGAGGTTTAGCATTAGGGTGAGGGTTAGCTTTAGGGTGATATTTAGTGTCCGGGTGAGGGTTAGGATGAGGGAGAGTGTTCTGCTGAGAGTTAAGATTAGGGTTAGGGTCAGGGATAAGTTTAGTGTGAGGGTAAGTGTTAGGATGAGTGTTAGGGTGAGGGTCAAATTTAGGGTTAGGGTGATCGTTAGGGTTAGGGTTAGGGTTATGTTTAGGGTGAGGGTTAGGGTGAGCGGTAGGTTTAGCGTTAGGGTTAGTTTGCGGGTTATGGTGAGAGTAAAGGTTAGGGTGAGGTTTAGGTTGAAGATGAGGGTTAGTGTTAGAGTAAGGGTAAGGGTTAGGTTGAGAGTGAGTGTGAAGGTGAGGGTTAGGGTTAGCATTAGAGTTAGGGTGAGGGTGAGGATTAAGGTGAGGTTTAGTTTGAGGATGAGGATTAGGGTTAGTTTGAGGGTTAGGGTGAGTGTTAGGGTGAGGGTTAGGGTTAGGGTTTGGGTTAGGGTGAGGGTGAGGTATAGGGTAAGGGTTAGTGTTAGGGTGAGGGTTAGAGTTAGGGTGAGGATGAGGGTGAGTGTTACGGTTAGGTTTAGGGTGAGTGTGAGGGTGAGAGTTAGGATTAGGAATAGGGTTAGGGTTAGGGTTAGGCTGAGAGTGAGGGTCAGGGTTAGGGTGAGGGTTAGGGTTTGGGTGATGTTTAGGGTGAGGATGAGGGTTAGGGTGAGGATGAGGATTTGGGTGAGGGTGAGGGATCAGGTTAGGGTGTGGGTGGGATTAGGTTATGGTGAGGGTTAGCATTAGGTTTAGGGTTATTGTGACAGTGAGGGTGAGGGGTAGGGGTAGCGTTAGGTTGAATGTTAGGGTTAGGTTTAGGGTGATGGTTAGGGAGAGGGGTAATGTTAGGGTTAGGGTGAGGTTTAGGATGAGTGTGAGGGTTAGGGTTAGGTTGAGGGTTAGGTTTAGGGTTAGGGTTAGGGTGAGGTTTAGGGTTAGAGTTAGGGGTAAGGTGAGTTTGAGGGTGAGGGTTAGGTTTAGGTTTAGGCTTAGGGTTAAGGTTATGGTGAGGGTAAGTGTTAGGGTGAGGTTTAGTGTGTGGATGAGGGTTAGGGTTATTATTAGGGCTAGGGTGAGGGTTAGGGTGAGGGTTAGCATTAGGGTGAGGGTGAGGTTTAGGGTTAGGCTGAGGGTTAGGGATAGTGTTAGGTGAGGGTGAGTGTTAATTTTAGGTTTAGGTTTAGAGTTAGGGTGAGGGTGAGTGTGAGCGTTAGGATTAGTGTTAGGGTTAGGGTTAGGCTGAGGGTTAGGGTTAGGGTTAGGGTTAGCATAATGTTTAGGCTGAGGGTTAGGTTTAGGCTTAGGGATAGTGTTAGGGTGAGGGTTAGGCTGACGGTAAGTGTTAGGGTGAGGTTTAGGGTGAGGTTGAGTATTAGGCTTAGCATCATTCTTAGGGTGAGGTTTAGGTTTAGTTATAGCATTAGGGTTAGGGTGAGGGTTAGGATTATGGCTAAGGTGAGGGTTAGGTTTAGGGTGAGCATTAGGTTTAGGGTTAGGGTGAGGGTTTGGGTTACGGTGAGGGTTACCTTTCATGTGAGGGTTAGGTTTAGGTTGAGGGTTAGGGTTGGTGAGAGGGTTAGGGTGAGGGTACAGGTTAGGGTTAGCGTCAGCGTTAGGGTGAGGGTGAGGGTTAGGGTTAGGTTAGGATGAGGGTCAGGGTGAGGGTGAGGGTTAGGGCTGGTGTTAGTGTTAGTGTTAAGGTTAGGGTTAGGGTTAGGTTTAGGGTTAGCATTAGGGTTAGGGTTAGGGTTAGGGTGAGCGATCGGGATAGGGTTAGGGTTAGGGTTAGGGTGAGGGTGAGTGTTATGTTTAGGCTGAGGGTGAGCTTGAGGGTTAGTGATAGGGTTAGGGTGAGGGTGATGGTGTGGGTGAGGGTTATGGTTAGGATTAATGTTAGGGTTAGAGTTCCCTGATGGTGAGCTTGAGGGTGAGGGATAGGGTTAGGTTTAGATTTAGGGTGAGGGTTAGGGTTAGTGTGAGTGTTAGGATTAGGGTGAGGGTTAGGTTTATGGTTAGGGTGCTTGTTAGTGTGAGGTTTAGGGTTAGGGTTAGGTTTAGGTGAGGGTTAGGGTGAGGGTTAGGTTTAATGTTAGGGTTAGGTTGAGGGTGAGGGTTAGGGTGATGGTCAGAGTTAAGGTTAGGTTTTAGGTTTAGGGTTAGTTATAGGGTGAGGCTTAGGGTGAGGGGTAGGGTTAGGAAGAGGGTTAGGGTTAGTGTGAGGGTTAGAGTTAGGGTTAGGGTTAGGGTGAGGGTATGGATTAGGGTGAGGTTTAGTGTGAGGGTGAGGGTTAGTGTGAAGGTTTTTGTTAGGTTTAGTGTAAGGTTTATGGTGAGGTCTAATATGAGGTTGCGGGTTAGGGAGAGAGAGAGGGTGAGGGAGAGCGTGTCAGTTAGGTAAGTGTTAGGATTCGGGTCAGGGTGAGGATTAGGGTGAGAGTTAGGGATAGGATGAAATTTAGGGTTAGGCTGATGGTTAGGGTTAGTGTGAGGTTTAGGGTTAGGGTTAGGGTTAGACTGACGTTTAGGGTTCGGGTTTGCATTAGGGTTAGGGTGAGGGTTAGGCTGTTTTTGAGGGTTAGGGATAGGGTTAGGGTTAGTGTTAGGGTGAGGGTTAGGGTTAGGATTAGGTTTAGGATGAGGGTTAGGGTAAGGGGTAGGTTTAGGGGTAGGGTGAATGTTAGGATTAGGGAGAGGGTTAGAGAAAGGGTAAGGGTTAGGGTTAGGGTGAGGTTAAGGATTAGGGTGAGGGTGAGGGTTAGTGTTAGTTTTAGGGTGATGGTGAGCGTGAGGGTTAGGGTTAGGTTTAGGCTTAGTTTGAGGGATAGGATGAGGGTTTTGTTTAGTGTTAGTGTTAGGGTTAGGGTGAGGTTTAATATTAGTTGTGAGGGTTAGGGTGAATGTGAGGGTGAGAGTAAGGGTTTGGGTGAGGGTTAGGGTGGGTTTTAACATCCTGGTTAGGGCTAGGGTGAGGCTAACGGTGAGGGTCAGGGTTAATGTTATGTTTAAGGTGAGGTTTAGGGTTAGAGTTAGGGTTAGGGTGAGGATTAGGGTGAGGGTGAGGGTTAGGATGAAGGTTAGGGTTAGAGTGACTATTAGGGTTAGGGTTAGGGTTAGATTAAGGTTTAGGGTGAGGGTTAGGGTAAGGGTTAGGGTTAGGGTAAGGGTGAGTATGAGGGTTAAAGTTAGGGTTAGGGTGAGGGTTAGGGTTGGGGTGAGGGTTAGCGTTAGGTTTAGGGTGAGGCTTAGGGTGAGGTTTCCGGTGAGTGTGAGTGTTAAGTTGTGGGTGACGGTTAGGGTTAGGGTGAGGGTTAAGGTGACGTTGAGTGTTAGGTTGAGGGTGAGGGTTAGGGTTAGGGTGAACGATATCATGAGGGTTAGGGTTAGGGTGAGTGTGAGGATTAGGGTTAGGGTTACCCTTAGGGTTAAGGTTAGGTTATGGGTTAGGGTGAGGTTTAGGGTGAGGGTGAGGTTTAGGGTTAGTGTTACCCTTAGGTTTATGGTGAGGGTATAGGTTAGTTTGAGGTTTAGGGTGAGGGTGAGGGTTAGGATTAGCGTTAGGGTTAAGGTGAGGGTTAGGGTTAGGGTTAGGCTGAGGGTTAGGTTTAGGTTGATGATTAGGGTGAGGGTAAGTGTGAGGGTGAGGGTGAGGGTTAGGGTAGAGGTGAGGGTTAGGTTTAGGGTGAGGGTTAGCGTGACGGTGAGGGTTAGGGTGAGGGTGTGGAAAAAGGTTGGGTTCGGTTCAGGGTGAGGGTTAGGTTTAGGTTTAGGGTGAGGGTTAGAGTTAGTGTACGGGTTAGGTTTAGGGTTAGTGTGAGGAAAAGGGTTAGGGTGAGGATTAGGATGAGAGTAAGATTTAGGGTTAGGTTTAGCTTTAGGGTTAGGGTGAGGTTTAGGTTTAGGTTTCAGGTTAGGGTTAAGTTGAGGGTGAGGGTTAGAGTTAGGGTTCGGATGAGGGTTAGGTTTGGGGTGAGTGTTAGGGCTACGGTTAGGGTGAGGGTGATGGTGAGGGTTGGGTTTCGGGTGAGGGTTAGGGTGTGGGTGACAGTTAGTGTTAGGGTGAGGTTCAAGGTGACAGTGAGGGTTAGGATGAGGGTGATGGTTAGAGTTAGTGTGAGTATTAGCTTTAGGGTTAGGGTTTAGGTTATGGAGAGGGTAAGGATCAGGGTGAGGTTTAGGGTGAGGGTGAGAGTTAGAGTTAGCGTTAGGGTTACGGTGAGGGATAGGGTTAGGGTTAGGGTTAGGGTGAAGTTGAGGTTTAGGATTAGGGTTAGGATGAGGTTTAGGGTTAGGGTGAGGGTTAGGGATAGTGTTAGGGTTATGGTGAGGGTTAGGGTTAGGGTTACGTTTTGAGTTGGGTGAGTATGAGGGTGAGCTTTAGGGTTAGGATTAGGGTTAGGGTTAGTGTTAGGCA
The DNA here is from genome assembly GCF_024711535.1 of Dipodomys merriami. Classification (NCBI taxonomy): domain Eukaryota; kingdom Metazoa; phylum Chordata; class Mammalia; order Rodentia; family Heteromyidae; genus Dipodomys; species Dipodomys merriami. The sequence goes on along the minus strand of NW_027206324.1, from coordinate 5,518,210 downwards.
GAGGGTGAGGGTGAGGGTGAGGGTGAGGTTTAGGGATAGGGTCAGGTTTAGGGTTAGGGTGAGGGTGAGGGGTAGGGTTAGGGTTAGGGAGAGGAATAGGGTTAGGGTGAGGGATAGGGTGAGGGTTAGGGTCACGGGTAGGTTTAGGATTAGGTTGAGGATTAGGGTTAGTGTAAGGGTTAGGGTTAGTGTTAGGGTGAGGGTAAGGGTTACTGTGAGGTTTAGGGTGAGATTGACAGTTAGGGTTAGCTTTAGGTTGAGGGTGAGGTGAGGTTTCGAGTTTGCATTAGGGTTAGGTTGAGGGTTATGGTGAGGGTTAGGGTTAGGGTTAGGGTGAAGGTGAGGGTGAGGGTTAGGATTAGGGTGAGGGTGAGGGTGAGGGTGAGGTTTAGCGTGAGGGTGAGTGTGAGGTTTAGGTTTAGGTTTAGGTTTAGGGTTAGGGTTAGATTTAGGGTGAGCGTGAGGGTGAGAGTTAGGATTAGGGTGAGGGTGAGAGTGAGGATTAGTGTTAGGGTTAGTATCAGATTGAGGGTTAAGGTTAATGTGAGGTTTAGGGTGAGGGTGAGGGTAAGGGTTAGTGTGAAGGTTAGGGTGAGGATTAAGTTTAGGGTGAGGGGTAGAGGTAGTGTTAGGGTTAGGTTTAGCGTTAGGATTAGGCTGAAGGTGAGAGTGAGTTTTAGGGTGAGGTTAAGGTTGAGGGTGAGAGTGAGGGTTAGGGCTAGGTTTAGGGTGAGGGTCAGGGTGAAAGTAAGGGTTAGGGTGAGGGTGAGGGTTAGGTTTAGGGTTAGTGTTAGTTTGAGGGTTAGGGTTAATGTGAGTTTAGGGTGAGGGTGTGGGTAAGGGTTAGTGTGAGGGTTAGGGTGAGGGTGAGGGTTGGGTTAGCGTTATGGTTAGCGTTAGGATTAGTTTGAGGATTAGGGTGAGGTTTTGGGTTAGGGTGGCCGTTAGGTATAGGCTGAGTGTTAGGTTTAGGGTTAGGGTGAGGGTTAGGGTTAGTGTGATATTTAGGCTGAGGGTGAGAATTCGGGTTCTCATGAGGGTTAGCTTTTGTGTGACGGTTAGGGTTAGGGTTAGGGTTAGGGTGAGGTTGAAAGGGTGAGGGTGAGGGGTAGGGTTAGGGTTAGGGTGATTTTTAGGTTTAGGGTTAGTGTTAGGTGAGGGTTATGGGGAGGGTTAGGGTGAGGGTTAGGGTTAGGTTTAGGGTTAAGTTTAGGGTGAGGGTTACGGTGAGGTTAAGGGTTAGGGTTATGGTGAGGGTAAGGTTTAGAATGAGGGTTAGATTGAGGGTGAGGGTTAGGTTAGGGTTTGGGTGAGGGAAAGGGTGAGGGTTAGGGTTAGGTTGATGGTGAGGTTAGGGTGAGAATTTTGGTTAGTGTTAGGGTTTAGGGTTAGTGTTAGTGTGAGGGTGATGGTTATGGTTAGGGTTAGTATTAGGGTGAGGTCTAGGGTGAAGGTGAGGTTTAGTGTTAGTGTTAGGGTTAGGTATAGGGTGAGTATTAGTGTTATGCTTAGTGTGAGGGTTAGGCTGAGCGGTAGGGTTAGGGTTAGGTTTAGTGTGAGGATTCGGATTAGGGTTAGGATTAGGGTTAAGGTGAGGGTTAGGGTTAGGTTGAGGGTTAGGGTGCGGGTGAAGTTTAGGGTTAGCATTAGGGATAGGGTGAGGGGTAGGGTGTGGGTAAGGGTCTGGGTAAGGGTTAGGTTTAGGTAGAAGGATAGTGTTAGGGTGAGGGTTTGGGTTAGTTTGAGGGTTAGGGTGAAGGTGAGTTTGAGGTTGAGAGTTAGGGTGAGGGTGAGGGTGACGATAAGGTTTAGGGATAGCATACGGATTAGGGTTAGGTTTAGGTTTAGGGTTAGGGTGAGGTTGAGGGTGAGGGTGAGGGTTAGGGTTAGGGTTAGGTTTTGGATTAAGGTGAGGTTTAGGGTAAGGGATAGAGTTAGGGTGAGGGTTAGGTTTAGGGTTACGGTGAGTGTTAGGGTTAGTTTTAGGTTTAGGTGAGGGTTAGTGTTAGGATAAGGGTGAGGATGAGGGTTAGGTTGAGGGGCAGGGTTAGGGATAGGGTAAGGGTTAGTGTTAGGGTGAGGGTTAGGGTAAAGATTAGGGTTAGGGTGAGGGTGAGGGTGAGGGTTAGGGAGATTGGTAATGTTAGGGTTCGGGTGAGGTTTAGGGTGAGTGTGAGGGTTAGGGTTAGGTTGAGGGTTAGGGTTAGGGTTAGAGTTAGGGGTGGGTTGAGTTTGAGGGTGAGGGTTAGGTTTAGGTTTAGGCTTAGGGTTAAGGGTATGTTGACGGTAAGTGTTAGGGTGAGGTTTAGTGTGTGGATGAGTGTTAGGGTTATTGTTAGGGTTAGGGTGAGGGTTAGGTTGAGGGTTAGAGTTAGGGTTAGCGTTAGGGTGAGTGTGAGGTATAGGGTGAGTTTTAAGGTTAGGGTATGGGTTAGGGATAATTTTAGGATAGGGTGAGGTTGAGGGTGAGTGTTAGGTTTAGGTTTAGGTTTAGAGTTAGGGTGAGGGTGAGGGTGAGGGTTAGGGTTAGAATTAGGATTAGGGTTAGGGTTAGGATGAGGGTTAGGATTAGGGTTAGGATGAGGTTTAGGGTTAGGATGAGGTTTAGGGATAGGGTTAGGTTTATTGTGAGGTTTAGGGTTAGGGTTACGGTTTGAGTTAGGGTGAGTATTAGGGTGAGTTTTAGGGTTAGGATTAGGGTTATGGTTAGTGGTAGGCAGATGGTGAGTGTGAGAGTTAGGCTTAGGGTGAGGTTTAGGGTTAGGTTTAGGGTGAGGGTTAGGGTTAGGTTTAGGGAGAGGGATAGGGTTAGGGTGAGGGATAGGGTGAGGGTTAGGGTCACAGTTAGGTTTAGGGTTAGGTTGAACGTTAGGGTTAGTGTGAGGGTTAGGGTTAGAGTTAGGGTGAGGGTAAGGGTTACTGTGAGGTTTAGGGTGAGGGTGACAGTTTGGGTTAGCTTTTGTTTTAGGGTGAGGTGAGGTTTCGGGTTTGCATTTTTGTTAGAGTGAGGGTTATCGTGAGGGTTATGGTTAGGGTTAGGGTGAGGGTGAGGGTGAGGGTTAGGTTTAGGGTTATGTTGAGTGTTAGGTTTAGGGTGAGGGTTAGGGTTAGGGTTAGGATTAGGGTGAGGGTGAGGGTGAGGGTGAGGGTGAGGTTTAGGGTGAGGGTGAGGGTGAGGGTGAGGGTTAGGGTTAGGTTTAGGGTGAGGGTGAGAGTGAGGTTTAGGTTTAGGTTTAGGTTTAGGGTTAGGGTAAGGGTTAGGGTTAGGGTTAGGGTGAGGGTGTGGGTGATGGTTAGGGTTAGGGTGAGGGTGAGGGTGAGGGTTAGGGTTAGGTTTAGGGTTAGTTTTTGTGTTAGGATTAATGTGAGGTTTAGGGTGAGTGTGAGGGTAAGGGTTAGTTTGAGGGTTAGGTTCAGAGTTAGGGTTAGGGTGAGGGATAGAGGTAGGGTTAGGGTTAAGTTTAGGGTTAGGTTTAGGCTGAGGGTGAGGGTGAGGGTGAGGGTGAAGATGAGGTTTAGAGTTAGGGTTAGGGTGAGGGTGAGGGTGAGGGTTAGGTTTAGGGTTATGGTGAGTGTTAGGTTTAGGTTGAGGTTTAGGTTTAGGGGTAGGTTTAGGTTGAGTGTGAGGGTGAGGGTGAGGGTCAGGGTTAGGGTTAGGGTGAGGGTGAGGTTGAAGTTTAGGGTTAGGGTGAGGGTGAAGGTTATGGTTATGGTTAGGGTTAGGGTTAGGGTTAGTTTGAGTATTAGGGTGAAGTTTTGGGTTAGGGTGACCGTTAGGTATAGGCTGAGTGTTAGGTTTAGGGTTAGGGTGAGGGTTAGGGTTAGTGTGATGTTTAGGGTGAGGGTGAGGCTAAGGGTCAGGGTTCGGTTTCTCATGAGAGTTAACGATTGTGTGACGGTTAGGGTTAGGGTGAGGGTTAGGGTGAGTTTGAAGGTTAGGGTGAGGGTGAGGGGTAGGGTTAGGTTGAGGTTTAAGTTTAGGGTTAGTGTTAGGTGAGGGTTATGGGGAGGGTTAGGGTTAGGGTTAGGGTTAAGTTTAGGGTGAGGGTTATGGTGAGGGTTAGGGTTAGGGTTTGGGTGAGGGTAAGGTTTAGAGTGAGGGTTAGAGTGAGGGTGAGGGTTAGGATTAGGGTTTGGGTGAGGGAAAGGGTGACGGTTAGGGTTAGGGTGAGGGTAAGGGTTAGGGTGAGAGTTTAGGTTAGTGTTAGGTTTAGGGTTAGTGTGAGTGTTAGTGTGAGGGTGATGGTTAGGGTTAGGGTTAGTATTAGTGTGAGGTCTAGGGTGAGGGTGAGTGTTAGGGTTAGGGTTAGGGATAGGGTGAGGATTAGTGTTATGATTTGGGTGAGAGTTAGGCTGAGCAGTAGTGTTAGGGTTAGGTTTAGTGTGAGGATTAGGGTTAGGCTTAGGGTTAGGGTTAAGGTGAGGTTAAGGGTTGGGTGAGGGTTAAGGTTAGATTTAGCATTAGGGATAGGGTGAGGGTTAAGGTGTGGGTAAGGGTCTGGGTAAGGTTTAGGGTGAGGGTGAGGGGTTGAGTTAGGGTTAGGAAGAAGGTTAGTGTTAGGGTGAGGGTTTGGGTTAGTTTGAGGGTTAGGGTGAAGGTGAGTTTGAGGTTGAGAGTTAAGGTGAGGGTGATGGTGACGGTAAGGTTTAGGGATAACATACGGGTTAGGGTTAGGGTGAGGGTTAGGTTTAGGTTTAGGGTTAGGGTGAGGGTGAGGGTGAGGGTGAGGGTTAGGGTTAGGGTTAGGTTTAGGATTAGAGTTAGGTTTAGGGTAAGGGTTAGGGTTAGGTTGAGGTTTAGGTTTAGGGTTAGGATGAGGGTTAGGGTTAGGGTTAGGTTTAAGGTGAGGGTTAGTGTTAGGATTAGGGTGAGGATGAGGGTTAGTTTGAGGGGCAGGGTTAGAGTTAGGGTAAGGGTTATGGTTAGGGTTAGGGTTAGGGTGAGTGTGAGGGATAATTTTAGGGTGAGGGTTAGTGTGAGGGTTAGTGTGAGGTTTAGGTTTAGGGTTAGGGTAAGGGTTAGGTTTATGGTGAGCGATAGTTTTACGTTTAGGAATAGGTTGAAGTTAATGCTGAAGGTTATGGTTAGGTTTTGTGTGAGGATAAGGGTTAGGGTGAGGATTAGGGTGAGGATGAGGGTTAGGGTTAGCATAAGGTTTAGTGTGAGACTTAGGGTTAGGGTTAAGTTTAGGGTAAGGGTTAGGGTTAAGGTAAGGATTAGGGTTCGGCTTAGGGTAAGGGTTAGGGTTAGGGTTAGTGTGATGTTTAGGCTTAGGGTTAGAGTTAGGTTGAGGTTTAGGGTTAATTTTAGGGTTAGGGTAAGGGTTAGGGTTAGTGTGAGGTTTAGGGTTAGGGTGATGTTTAGGGTGACGGTGAGGTTTAGGGTGAGTGTGAATTTGAGAGTGAGGGTTAGGGTAAGTTTGAGGGTGAATGGGATGGTGACAGTGAGGGTTAGGGTTAGGTTTAGGTTTAGGGTAAGGGTAAGGGTTAGGCTGAGGGTGAGGGAGAGGGTGCGGTTGAGGGTGAGGATTTTGGATAGGTAAGCGTTAGGATTAGGTTTAGGGTGAGGATTAGGGTGACGTTAGGGTTAGGGTTAGGTTGAGTGTTAGGGTTAGGGTTAGGGTGAGGGTTAGGGTGTGAGGTAGGGTTAGGGTTACGATGAGGATTATGTTGAGGGTGAGGAATAGGGTTTTGGTGAGGGTAAGAATTAGGGTTATGGTGAGAGTGAGGGTGAGGGTAAGAGTAAGGGTTAGGGTCAGGGTTAGCGTGAGGGTGAGGGTTAGGGTTAGCATTAGAGTTAGGGTTAGGGTAAGGTTGAGTGTTAGGATTATGGTTAGGGTTAAGGTTAGGGTCCAGGTTAGGGTTAGGGTTACGCTGAGAGTGAGGTTCAGAGTTAGGGATAGGATTAGGTTTAGGGTTAGCTGGAGGCTGAGTGTGAGGATGAGAATGAGGATTAAGTTTTGGGTTAGGTTTAGGGTGAGGGCTAGGATGAGGGTGATATTTTTGGTTAGGAAAGGTTTAGGGTTAGGTTTAGGGTGAGGATTAGGGTGAGGGTGAGGTTTAAGGTGAAGTTTAGGGTTAGGGTTAGGGATAGGGTGAGGGTTACGGTGAGGGTTGGGTTGTGGGTAAGTGTTAGCGTGAGGGTTAGAATGAGGGTGAGGGTTAGGGGTAGGGTGAGTTTAAGGGTTATTGTGAGGGTTAGGATGAGGGTGATGGTTAGGGTTAGCTTTCGGGTTAAGGTGAGGGTGAGGTTTAGGGTTTGCATTAGGGTTCGGTTGAGGGTTAGGGTGAGGTTTAGGTTTAGGGTGAGGGTGAGGGTGAGGGTGAGGGTGAGTGTTATGGTTAGGGTTATGGTGAGTGTTAGGGTTAGGGTTAGAGTGAGGGTTAGGGTTAGGGTGAGTGTGAGGGTGAGGGTGATGGTGAGGTTGTGGGTTAGGTTTAGGTGTAGGGTGAGGGTGAGTGTTTGGTTTAGGGTGAGGGTGAGGATTGGAGTTAATGTGAGGTTTAGGGTGAGGGTGAGGTAAGGGTGAGGGTGAGGGTGAGGGTTAGGGTTAGGGGTAGGGGTAGATGTAGGTTTAATGTTAGGTTTAGGGTTAGTATTAGGGTTAGGGTTAGAATTAGGCTTAGGGTGAGGGTGAGGGTGAGGGTGAAGTTGAGGTTTAGATTTAGGGTTAGGTTAGAGTTATGGTTAGGTTGAGTGCTAGGATGAGGGTTATGGTTAGGGTGAGGGTGAGGTTGAGGGTATGATTGAGACTCACCCTAGCTTTCATGGCTATGGTTAGGGTGAGGGTTAGGGGGACGGTTAGATTTAGTGTTAGATTTAGGGTGAGGGTTAGGTTTAGTGTGAGAGTTAGGGTTAGGGATAGGGTTAGGGTGATGTTAAGTGTTAGAGTGAGGGTTAGGGTGAGAGTGAGGGTTAGGGTGATGTTTAAGGTGAAGGTGAAATTTCGAGAGAGTGAGAGGTTTCCGGTGACGGTGAGGGTTAGGGTGTGGGTGAGGGTGAGGGTTAGGGTGAGGGTAAGGGTTAGGGTGATGGTTAGAGTGAGGGTGAGGTTTAGGGTGAGAGTTAGGGTTCAGGGTAGAGGAATTGTTAGGGTGTAGGTGAGGGTTAGGGTAAGGGTGAGGCTTAGGGTGACCGTGAGTGTTAGGGTTCAGGTGAGGATTAGGGTTAGTGTTAGGGCTTGGGTTGGGGTTAGGGTTAGGGTTAGGGTGAGTGTTAGGGTGAGAGGTAGGGTTAGGTTTAGTATGAGGGTTAGGCTTAGTGTGAGGGTTTCGGGTTAGGGTTAGTATTAGTGTGAGGATAAGTCTTAGGGTGAGGGTTAGGGTGAGACTGAGGGTTAGGGTTACCCTTAGGGTTAGGGTGAAGTTTAGGGTGGGGGTTAGTGTGAGGGTTAGGGTTAGGGTTACGGTTGGGTGAGGGTTAGGGTGAGCGAAAGGGTTAGGGTGAGGGTTAGGTTGAGGTTGAGGGATAGGGTTATGGTGAGGGTAAGGGTTAAGGAAACGGTTAGGGTGAGGTTGAGGATTAGGGTTAGCATTAGTGTTAGGGTGAGGGTGAAGTTTAGGGTGAAGGTGAGGGGTAGGCTGAGGGGTAGGGTTATTGTTAGGCTCAGGGTTAGGGTGAGGGTGAGGGTTAGGGTTAGCATTAGGGTTAGGTTTAGGTTTAGGTTGAGTGTTAGGGTTAGGGTTAGGGTAAGGTTGAGGGTAAGGTTTAGTATTAGGGTTAGGTTTAGGGTTAGGTTGCAGGTTAGGGTTAGGGTTAGAGTGAGGGTAAGGGTCCGGGTTAGGGTTAGGTTTAGGTTTAGGGTTATGGTGAGGCTGAGGGTGAGGGTGAGCGTGAAGGTGAGGGTTAAATTTAGCATTAGGTTAAGGGTGAGGTCTAGGGTTAGGGGGAGGGCTAGGGTGAAAGTTAGGGTGAAGGTGAGGTTTTCGGTTAGGAAAGGGTTAGGGTTAGTTTTAGGGTGAGGAATAGGGTGAGGGTGAGGTTTAAGGTGAGAGTTAGGGTTAGGGTGAGGTTTAGGGTTAGGGTGAGGGTGATGTTTAGGGTGAGGGTGAGGGTTCGTGTGAGCGTTTGGGTTAGGTTGTTGGTGAGGGTTAGGGTGAGGGTGAGGTTGAGAGTGAGGGTTAGGATGTTGGTGAGGTTTCAGGTTAGTGTGAGCTTTAACGTGAGTGTTATGGTTAGAGTTAGGGTGAGGGATAGGGTTAGTGTGAGGGTTACAGTTAGGCTTAGTGTAAGGATAAGTGTTAGGTTGAGGATTAGGGTGAGAGTGAGGGTTAGGGTTAGATTAAGGGTTAGAGTTAGGGTAAGGGTTAAGGATAGGGTTAGGGTTAGGGTGAGTGTGAGGCTTAAAGGTAAGGTTAGGGTGAGGGTTAGGGTTGGGGTGAGTGATAGGGTTAGGGTTAGGGTGAGGGTGAGGGTGAGGTTTCGGGTGAGTGTGAGTGTTAGGGTGTGGGTGAAGGTTAGGGTTAGGGTGACGGTGAGGGTTAGGGTGAGGGTGAGGGTTAGGGTTAAGGTGAGTGATAGGGTGATGGTTAGGGTTAGGGTGAGTGTGAATATTAGGTTTAGGGTTACCCTTAGGGTTATGGTGAGGTTATGGGTTAGGGTGAGTTTTAGCGTGAGGGTGAAGGTTAGGGTTATCGTTAGGGTTAAGGTAAGAGTTAGGGTGAGGGTTATGGTTAGGGTGAGAGTGAGGTTTAGGGTTAGGGTGATGTTTAGGGTTAGGGTGTGGGTTAGGGTTAGTTTTATGGTTAGGGTGTGGGTTAGGTTTACGATTAGAGTTCGAGTTAGGGTGAGTGTGAGGGTGAGTGTTAGGGTTAGGATTAGGGTTAGGGTTATTGTTAGGCTGAGGGTGAAGGTGAGGGTTAGGTTTAGTGTTAATGTAATGTTTATGGTTAGGGTTAGGTTGAGGGTTAGGGTTAGGCTTAGGATGAGGGTTAAGGTGAGGATTATGGTTAGGTTTACGGTGACGGTTAGGTATAGTGTCACGGTTAGGTTTATTGTGAGAGTAAGTGTTAGGGTGAGGGTTAGGGTGAGGGTGAGGGTCAGGGTTAGGGTTAGGATTAGGTTTAGTGTTATTGTGAGGCTGAGGGTTAGGGTGAGTGTGAGGGTTAAGGTTAGGGTTAGGTTTAGGGTGAAGGCTAGGGTGAGGGTGATATTTTTGGTTAGGGTTAGGTTTAGGGTGAGGATTAGGGTGAGCATGAGGTTTGAGGTGAGGGAAAGTTTTAGGGTGAGGGTTAGGGTTAGGTTTAGGGTGAGGGTTAGGGTTAGGGTGATGTTTAGGGTGAGGGTGCAGGTGAGAGTGAGGGTTCTGGTGAATGTTAGGGTTAGGGTGAGGGTTAGGGTTTGGGTTAGGGTTAGGGTGAGAGTAAGGGTTAGGATGACAGTTGGGGTGAGGGTGAGGGTTAGGGTTAGGTTTAGGCTGAGTATGAGGTTTAGGGTGAGGGTTAGGTTTTGGTTCAGGGTGAGGGTTAGGGTGAGGGTTAGGGTTAGGGTTAAGGTTCGGGTTAGGGTAAAAGTTAGGGTTAGGGTGAGTGTTACGGTGAGTGTTAAGCTTAGGGTTAGGATGAGGGTTAGGCCTATTGTGAAGTTTATGGTTACGGTTAGGGTTAGTGTGAGCATAAGGGTTAGGGTGATGGTTAGGGTGAGACTGAGGGTTAGGGTTAGCCATAGGGTTATGGTGAAGTTTAGGGTGGGGGTTAGGGTGAAGGTTAGGGTTAGGGTTAGGGTTGGATGAGGGTTAGAATGAGTGTAAGGTTTACGGTGAGGGTTAGGTTGAGGAGGGATAGGGTTATGGTGAGGGTAAGGGTTAGAGCGACGGTTAGGGTGAGTTTGATGGTTAGGGTTAGCATTAATGTTAGTGATAGGGTGAGAATTAGTGTGAGTGTTAGGGTTAGGGATAGAGTGAGGGTGAGGGTAAGGGTAAGGGTTATGGTTAGGGTTATGGTGAGGGTGAGGGTTAGGGTTAGCATTAGGGTTAGGATTAGGTTTAGGTTGAGTGTTATGGTTAGGGTTAGGGTGAGGTTGAGGGTTAAGGTAAGCATTAGGGTTAGGTTTAGGCTTAGGGTGCAGGTTAGGGTTAGGTTTAGAGTGAGGGTGAGGGTCAGGGTTAGGGATAGGATTAGGTTTAGGGTTAGGGTGAGACTGAGAGTGAGGGTGAGTGTGAGGGTGAGCATGAGGGTGAGGGTTAAGTTTAGCATTAGGTTTAGGGTGAGGGTTAGGGTGAGGGTGAGGGATAGGGTGAGGGTTAGGGTGAAGGTGAGGTTTTCGGTTAGGAATGGTTTAGGATTAGGTTTAGGGTGTGGGTGAGGTTTAAGTTGAGGGTTAGGTTTAGGGTGCGGTTTAGGGTTAGGGTTAAGTTGAAGGTTTGGGTTAGGGTGATGTTTAGGGTGAGGGTGAGAGTGAGCATTCGGTTGAGTGTGTGGCTTAGGTTGTTGGTGAGGGTCAGGGTGAGAGTGAAGGTTAGGGTGAGGGTTAGAGTTAGGGTGCTGGTGAGGATTAGGTTTAGGGTGAGAGTTAGGTTGAAGGTGAGGGTTAGGGTGAGGGTGAGGGTTAGGTTTAGGGATAGGATTAGGGTGAGGGTTAGGGTTAGGGTAAGGGTGAGGGTTATGGTTATGGTTAGGGTGAGGATTTGGTTTAGTGTGAGTGTTAGGGTTAGGGTTAGTGTAAGGATAAGGGTTAGGTTGAGGATTAGGGTGAGAGTGAGGGTTAAGGTTAGATTAAGGGTTAGGGTGAGGGTTAGGGTAAGGGTTAGGCTTAGGGTTAGGGTGAGGCTGAGGGTGAGGGTTCGGGTGAGTGTGAGTGTTAGGGTGTGGGTCACGTTTAGGTTTAGGGTGAGGGATAAGGTGACGGTGAGGTTAAGAGTGAGGGTGAGTGTTATGGTTAGGGTGAGGGTGAGGGTTAGGGATAGGTTTAGGGTGATGTTTAGGGTTAGGGTGTGGGTTAGGGATAGGTTTATCGTTAAGTTGAGGGTTATGTTTACGGTTAGGGTTCTAGTTAGGGTGAGTGTGAGGGTGAGTGTTAGGGTTAGGATTAGTTTTAGGGGTAGTGTTAGGCTTAGGGTGAGGGTAAAGGGTGAGGGTTAGGGTGAGGGTGAGGGATACGGTTAGTGTTGGGGTTAGGGTGAGCGTTTGGATGAGGGTTAGGTTTAGGGTTAGGGTGAGGGTTAGGGTTAGGGTTGAGTTTAGGGTAAGAATTAGGATGATGTGTAGGGTAAGGTTTAGGGTTAGTGTGAGGAAAAGGGATATGGTGAGGGTTAGGGTGAGGGTGAGGAATAGGGTTAGTGTAAGGGTTAGGGTGAGTGTTTGGGTGAGCGTTAGGTTTATGTTTAGGGTTAAGGTGAGGGTTAGGATGAGGGTAAGTGTTAGGGTGAGATTCAGATTGTGGTTGCGTATTAAGGTCAGCATTAGTCTTAGGGTGAGGGTTAGGTTTAGGTATAGCATTAGGGATAGGATTAGGGTTCGGGTGTGGGTTAGGATTAGTGTTAAGGTGAGGGTGATTTTTAGGGTTAGCATTAGGTTTAGGCTTAGGATTAGTGTGAGGGTGAGGGTGAGGGTTAGGGTTAGGATTAGGTTTAGTGTTAGGGTGAGGCTGCGGTTGAGGATAAGTTTGAAGGTGAGGGTTAGGGTTTGGCTTAGGCTTAGGGTTAGGGTGAGGGCTAGGGTGAGGGCAAGGGTGCGGTTTTCTGTTAGGAAGGGTTAGGGTTAGGTTTAGGGTGAGGATTAGGCTGAGGGTGAGGTTGAAGGTGAGGTTTAGGGTTAAGTTGAGGGTTAGGGTTAGCGTTAGGCTGAGCGTTAGGGTTTGGGTGATGTTTAGGGTGATGTTTACGGTGAGGGTGAGGGTGAAGGTGAAGGTTAGGATGTAGGTGAGGGTTAGGGTGAGGGTGAGGGGTTAGGGTGATGGTGAGGTTTAGGTTTAGGGTTAGTGTGAGGAAAAGGCTTAGGGTGAGGATTAGGATGAGATTAAGTGTTAGGGTTACGTTTAGAGTTAGGTTTAGGGTGAGGTATAGGGTTAGAGTTCGGGTTAGGGTTCAGTTGAGGGTGAGGGTTAGAGTTAGGGTTAGGGTGAGGGTTAGGGTTGGGGTGAGGGTTAGCGTAACGTTTAGGGTGAGGGTGAGGGTGAGGGTTCAGGTGAGGGTTAGGGTGTGGGTTAGGATTAAGGTTATGGTGAGAGTAAAGGTTAGGGTGAGGTTTAGGGTGAGGTTTAGGGTTAGGGTTAGGGTTAGGGTTAGGGTTAGGGTTAGGATGAGCAATAGGCTGAGGGTTCGGTTTAGGTTTAGTGTGAGGGTTAGGGTTAAGGTTAATGTTAGGGTTAGGATTTGGTTAGGGTAAAGGTTAGTTTTAGGTTTAGGATAAGGTTTCGGCTGATGGTTAGGTTTAGAGTTAGTGTGAGGGTTACGTTTAGCGTTAAGGTTAGGGTGTGGGCTAGGGTAAGGGTGAGGGTTAGGTTGAGGGTTTAGTTTAGGTAAGAGTTAAGGTTAGGTTAGGGTGAGGATTAGGGTGAGATTGAGGGTTAAGTTGATTGTTAGGGTTAGGGTGAGACTTAGGGTTACGATTAGGGTGAGGGTTAATGTTAGGGTGATGTTTAGGGTGAGGGTGAGGGTGAAGGTTCGGGTGAGGGGGAGGGTTAGGTTTAGGGTTAGTGTGAGGGTTAGGGTTAGGTTTAGGGTTATAGTTAGGGTGAGCATGAGGGTTAGGGTGAGGGGTAGGGTTAGGGTTACGGTGAGGGTGCGGGTTAGGTTTAGTGTGAGGGTTACGGTTAGGGTTAGGGTGAGGGTTAGGGTTAGGTTAAGGGTGAGGATGAGGATGAAGGTGATGGTTAGGGCTACGTTTAGGGTTAGGGTTAGGCTTAGGTTTAGGATGAGGGTTAGGATAAGGGTGAGTGTGAGGGTAACGGTTAGGATTAATTTTAGGGTGAGGGTGAGGGTTAGGGTCAAGGTGAGTGTTAGGGTTAGGGATAGGGTGAGGGTTAGGGTTATGGTTAGGGTTAGGGTGAGGGTTAGGGTTAGGGTTAGGTTTAGGAGGAACGTTAGGCTTAGGATTAGGTTTAGGGTTAGTATGAGGTTAGTTTTGGGGTTGGGTTATGGTGAGGGTGAGGGTTTACCTTAGGTAAGGGTTAGGGTAAGTTTAGGGTGAGGATTAGGATGAGGTTGAGGGCTGAGGTGAAGGTTAGGGTTAGGGTGAGTGTTAGGGTTAGGATTAAGGTGATGGTTATTATTAGGGTGAGGGTGAGGCTGAAGTTTCAGGTTAGGAGAGGGGTTAGGTTTAGGGTTAGCGTAAGGTTTATAGTTAGGGTTAGGGTTAGGGTGATGGTGAGGGTTAGGGTGAGTGTGAGGTTGATGGTGAGTGTGAGGTTTAAGGTTAGGGTGAGGGTTAGGGATAGGGTTAGGGTTAGGGTGAGGGTGAGCATTAGGGTGAGAGTGAGAGTTCTGGTGAGGGGGAAGGGGAGGGGGAGGGTTATGGTTAGTGTTCGGGATAGAGTTAGGGTGAGTGTGTGGGTGAGGTTTAGGTTTAGGATTAGGGTTAGGGTTAAGTTTAGGCTGAGGGTGTGTGTGAGGGTGAGGGTGAGGGTTAGGGTTAGTGTGAGAGTTAGGCTTAATGTTAGGGTTAGGGTTAGGGTGAGGGATAGGTTTAGGATTAGTTTTAGGATGAGGGTTAGGCTGTGGTGTAGGGTTAGTGTTAGGGTGAGGGTTAGGGTTAGTGTGAGATTTAGGGTTAAGATTTGGGTCAGGGTTAGTATTAGGGTGAGGGTAAGGGTTAGTGTGAGGGTTAGGATGAGGGTGAGGTTTATGGTTAGGGATATGTTTAGGCTGAGGTTAGGGTGAGGGCTAGGGTTAGTGTGAGGGTTAGGATTAGGGTTAGGGATAGGGTGAGGGTAAGTGTTTGGGTTACTATTAGAGTTATGGTAAGGGTTAGGTTGATTGTGAGGTTGAGGGTGAGGGTGAGGGTGAGGGTCTCGGTTACGTAAGTGTTAGGGTTACGTTTAGGTTGATACTGAGGGTTAGGGTTAGCGTTAGGGTTATGGTGAAGGTTAGGATGGGGGTTAAGGTTCGGGTTAGGGTTCGGGTTAGGGTTGGGTGAGGGTAAGGGTGAGCATAAGGTTTAGGGTGAGTGTTAGGTTGAAGGTGAGGGATAGGTTTATCGTGAAGGTAAGGGTTAGGGTTAGGTTGAGAGTGAGAGTGAAGGTAAGGGTAAGTGTTAGGGTCAGAATTAGGGTGAGGGTGAGGGTTAGGGTTAACATTAGGATTAGGTTTAGGATTAGGTTGAGTGTTAGGTTTAGGGTTAGGGTTAGGACTAGGTTGCAGGTTAGGGTTACGGTTAGAGTGAGGGTGAGGTTCATGGTTAGGGTTAGGATTAGGTTTAGGGTTAGGGTGAGGGTGAGGCTGAGGCTGAGGGTGAAGGTGAGGGTGAGGGTGAGGATTAAGGTTAGGGTTAGGTTTAGGGTGAGGACTAATGTGAGGGTGATGTTTTTGTTTAGGAAAAGTTTAGGGTTAGGTTTAGGGTGAGGATTAGGGTGAGGGTGAGGTTTAAGGTGAGGGTTAGTGATAGGGTCAGTGTTAGGATTAGGGTTCGGGTGAGGGTTAGGGTTAAGTTGATGTTTAGGGTGACGGTGAAGGTGAGACTGAGGGTTCGGGTGAGGGTTAGGGTTAGGGTGAGGGTTAGGGTTAGGGTTAGGTTTAGGTTTAGGGTGAGGGTAAGTGTTATGATGATGACAGGTAGGGTGAGGGTGAGGGTTAGGGTTAGGGTTAGGGTTAGGGTGAGGGTTGGGGTGAGGTTTAGGGTTAGGTTTAGGGTGAGGGTTAGGGTGAGGGTTAGGGTGAAGGTTAGGGTTAGGGTTAGGGTTTGGGGTAGGGTAAGGGTTAGGGGGAGGGGAAGGGGTAGGGTGAGGGTTAAGGAGAGGGTGAGGGATAGGGTTATGCTGAGGGTAAGGGTTAATCTAAAGGTTAGGTTGAGAGTGAGCATTTGTGTTAGCATCAGAGTTGGGTTAGGGGTAGGGTTATTGTTAGGCTGAGGGGTAGTTTTAGGGTTATGTTGAGGGTTAGGTTTAGGGTTAGGGTGAGGGTAAGAGTTAGGATGACAGCTAGGGTGAGGGTCAGGGTTAGGGTTAGGTTTAGGGTTAGGGTGAGGGTTAGGGTGAGGGTTAGTTTTAGGGTTAGGGTGAGGGTTAGGGTGAAGTTTAGGGTTAGGGTTAGGGTTTGGGGTAGGGTGAGGTTTAGGGGGAGCGGCGGGGTAGAGTGAGGGTTAAGGAGAGGGTGAGGGATAGGGTTATGTTGAGGGTAAAGGTTAATCTAAGGGTTAGGTTGAGAGTGAGCATTTGTGTTAGCATTATGATTGGGTTGAGGGTTAGTTTTAGTGTTAGTTGGAGGTAGTTTTAGGGTTAGGGTGAGGGTTAGGGTTAGGGTTAAGGTGAGGTTAAGGGTTTTGGTGAGGTTGAGGGTGAGGGTTAGTGTTGGCCTTAGGGTGAGGGTGAATGTTAGGGTTAGGGATAGGGTGAGTGTGAGTGTGAGGATTAGGTTTAGGATTAGGGTTAGGGTTAGTGTTAGGCTGAGGTTTAGGCTGATGGGTAGGGTTACAGTTAGGGTTAGTGTTAGGTTTAGTGGGAGTGTTAGGGTTAGGTTTAGGGTTAGGTTTAGGGTGAGGGTTCGGGTTATGGTGTGGATGAGGGTTAGGGTTAGTGTGAGGACTAGCTTTAGGGTTAGGGTTACTGTTAGGGTTAGGATTAGGGTGAGGGTAAGGGATAGGGTTAGTTTTATGTTTAGGGTGAGGGATCGGGTTAGTGTGCGGATTAGGGTTAGGGTTAGGTGAAGGATCGGGTAAGGGTTAGGGTGAGAGTTAGGGTGAGGGTGAGTATTATGATTAGGTTAAGGACTAGGGTTAGGCTGAGGGTTAGGGTGAGGTTGAGGTTTATGATTAGGGTGAGAGTGAGGGTTAGGTTTAGGGTGATGTTTAGGGTGAGGGTTAGGGTGAGGATGAGGGTTCCGGTGAGGGTGAGGATTAGGGTGCGGATGAGGGTTAGCGTGAGTGTGAGGGTTACAGTTAGGTTTAGGGTGTGGGTTAGGGTTAGGGTTTGGATTAGGGTGAGGTTTAGGGTTAGTGTAAGGTTTAGGGTTAGGTTTAGGGTAAGTGTGAGGATAAGGGTTAGTGTGAGGGATAGGGTTCTTGTTAGGGTTAGGGTGAGGGTGAGGGTGAGGGTTATGGTTAGGGTTATGGTGAGGGTTAGGGTTAGGCTAAGGCTTAGGGTTGGGGATAGGTTAAGGGTGAGTGTGAGGGTGATGTTTAGAGGTAGGTTTAGGGTGAAGGTGAGGGTTCGGTTTAGGATTAGGGTTAGGGTTAGGGTTAGGGTGAGGGTGAGGGTTAGTTTTAGGATTAGGGTTAGGGTTAGGCTTAAGGTGAGGGTGAGGTTGAGGGTTATGGAGAGGATTAGGGTTAGGTTTACGGTTAGGGTGAGAGTGAGGGTTAGGTTGAGGTGAGGGTTCATGTTTGGGTGAGGGTTAGGGTGATGGTGGGGGTTAGGGTGAGGGTGAGGTTTAGGTTTAGTGTTAGCTTTAGGGTGAGTGTTAGGATCAGGGTTAGGATTAGGGTAGGGGTGAGGGCTAGGTTGAGGGTGAGGGGTAGGGTGAGGGGTAGGGTTAAGGTTAGGGTGAGGGTGAGTGTTAGGTTTAGTGTGAGGGTTAGGGTTAGTGTGAGTTTGAGGGTGAGAGTGAGGGTTAGGGTTAGGGTGAGGATTAGGGTTAGGGGTAGGGGTAGGTTGAGGGTTAGCATTACGTTTAGATTGAGGGTTAGGGTGAGGGTAAGGTTACGGTAAGGGTGAGGGAGGGTGAGGCTTAGGTTTAGTGTGAGGGTTAGGGTTAGTGTAAGGTTAAGGGTTAGGGTGAGGTTTATGGTAACAGTGAGGCTTAGTGTTAGCGTGAGTTTGAGTTTGAGGGTGAGGTTTAGGGTTAGGTTGAGGGTTAGGGTTAGGGTTAAGGTGAGGGTGAACCGTAGGGTGAGAGTGAGGGTTCAGGTGAGGGTTTAGGTGAAGGGGGAGGTTTATGGTTAGGGTTGGGTTTAGAGTTAGGGTGAGGCTGTGGGTGAGGGTTAGGTTTAGGATTAGGGTTTGTGTTAGGATTAGGCTGAGGGTGAGTGTGAGTGTGAGGGTAAGGGTTAGGTTTTGGGTGAGGGTTCGGGTTAATGTTAGGGTTAGGGTTAGGTTGAGGGATAGGATTAGGGTTAGTATTAGGATGAGTGATAGGCTGTGGGGTAGGGTTAGGGTTAGGGTGAGGGTTAGGGTTAGTGTGAGTTTTAGGGTTAAGGTTAGGGTCAGGGATAGGATTAGGTTAGGGGTAAGGGTTAGGGTGAGGGTTAGGATGAGGGTGAGGTTTAAGTTTAGGGATAGGGTTAGGATGAGGTTAGGGTGAGGACTAGGGTGAGTGTGTGGGTTAGGTTTAGGGTTAGGGATAGGGTGAGGATTAGGTTTAGGGTTAGGGTTAGGGTTAGGGTCAGTCTTAGGCTGAGGTGAAGGGTTAGGGATAGGGTGAGGGTTAGGTTTAGTGTGAGGATTAGGGTTTGGGGTTGTGTTAGGGTGAGGGCTAGGGTGAGTGTGAGGGTTAGGGTTTTATTTAGGGATAGGGTAAGGATTAGCGTTAGGGTTAGTGTTAGGGTGAGTTTTAGGCTGATGTGTAGGGTTACAGTTAGGGAGAGGGTTAGGTTTAGTGAGAGTGTTAGGATTAGGTTTAGGGTTAGGGTTAGGGTGAGGGTTCGGGTGAGCGTTTGGGTTAATGTGTGGGTGAGGGTTAGGTTTAGTGTGAGGACTAGGTTTAGGTTTAGGGTTACTGTTAGGATTAGGGTTAGGGTGAGGGTAAGGGTTAGGGTTAGTGGTATGGTTAGGGTGAGGGTGAGGGTTAGTGTGAGGGTTAGGGTTTGGGTTAGGTAAAAGTGAGGTTAAGGGTTAGGGTGAGGGTTAGGGTGAGGGTGAGGGTTAGGATTAGAGTTAGGGTTAGGATTAGGGATAGGGTGAGGGTGAGGTTGAGGTTCAGTGTTAGGGTGAGGGTTAGGGTTATTGTTAGTGTTAGGTTGCGGGTGAGGGTGAGGGTGAGGGTGAGGGTTAGGGTTAGGTTAGGGTTAGGTTTGGCTGAGTGTGAGGGTGAGAGTGAGGGTGAGGGTTAAGTTTAGGGTTAGGTTTAGGGTGAGGGCTAGGGTGAGGGTTATATTTTTGGTTAGGAAAGGTTTATTGTTAGGTTTAGGGTGAGGATTTGGGTGAGGGTGAGGTTTAAGATGAGGGTTAGAGTTAGGGTGAGGGTTAGGGTTAGGGTTAGCGTGAATTTTAGGGTTAGGGTGATGTTTAGGGTGATGGTGAAGGTGAGAGTGAGGGTTCAGTTGAGGGTTAGGGTTAGGGTGAGGGTTTGGGTTAGGGTTAGGGTGAGGATAAGGGTTAGGATGACAGTTAGGGTGAGGGTGAGGGGTAGGGTTAGGTTTGGGTTAGGGTGATGTTTATGGTGAGGGTGAGGGTGAGAGTGAGGATTCGGTTGAGGGTGTGTCTTAGGGTGTTGGTGAGGGTTAGGTTGAGATTGAGGGTTCGGGTGAGGGTGAGAGTTAGTGTGTTGGTGAGGGTTAGGGTGATGGTGAATGTTAGGGTTAAGGGTAGGATTAGGATGAGGGTTAGGGTTAGGGTTAGGGTGAGGGTTAGGGTGAGGGTTATGGTTAGGGATAGTGTGAGGATTAGGGTTAGTGTGAGTGTTAGGTTAGGGTTGGTGTAAGGATAAGGGTTAGGTTGAGGTTTAGGGTGAGAGTGAGGGTTAGGGTTAGATTAAGGGTTAGGATGAGGGTTAGGGTAAGGGGTTAGGGTTAGGGTTAGGGTGAGTGTGAGGGTTAAAGTTAGGGTTAGGGTGAGGGTTAGGGTTGGGGTGAGGGTTAGGGTTAGGGGTTGGGTGAGGGTTCGGGTGAGTGTGAGTGTTAGGGTGTGTGTCTGTTAGGGTTAGGTTGAGGGATAAGGTGACTGTGAGGGTTAGGGTGAGGGTTAGGTTTAGGGTGAGGGTAGGGTTAGGGTTAGGCTGAGGGTTAGGGTTAGTTTGATATTTATGGTGAAGGTGAGTGTTAGGGTGAGGGTTAGGGTGAAGGTTAGGTTAAGGGTTAGGGTTAAGGTTAGGGTGAGCGTGAGGATGAGGGTTAGGTTTATGATTAGGGTTAGGGTTTTGCTTAGTGTGAATGTTAGGGTCAGGATGTGGGTTCGGGTGATGATGAGGGTTAAGGTGTGTGTGAGGGTTAGGGTTAGGCTGAGGATTAGTGTTAGGGTTAGGATTAAGGTGAAGGTTAGGGTGAGAGGTAGGCTTAGGGTTAGGATGAGGGTTAAGCTTACTGTGAGGGTTACGGTGAAGATGATGGTTAGGGTTAGCATTAGAGGTAGGATGATGGTTAGGGTGAGGGTTAGGTTTAGGGTTAGGGTTAGGGTGAATTTGAAGGTGAGGGTGAGATTTGGTGTTAGGATTAGTGTTAGGGTTATTGTTAGAGTGAGGTTGAGGGTTTTGGTTAGGGTGAGGGTTAGGGTTAGGGTGAGGGTTAGGGTTAGGGTGAAGTTTAGCGTTAGGGTGATGTTTATTGTGAGGGTGAGTGTTAGGGTGAGGGTGAGTTTCAGGGTGAGGGTGAGGGTTTGGTTGATCGTGAGGGTTAAGCTGTGGTTGAGAGTTAGGGTTAGAGTGAGGATAGGGTGACGGTGAGTGTTAGGGTGCGGGTTAGATTTAGTGTTAGGGTTAGTGTGATGCTGAGGGTGAGCGTGAGGGTGACGGTTAGGGTGAGTGTGATTGTGAGGGTTAGGTTTAGGATTAGGGTTAGGATGAGTTTTATGGTTATGGTTAGGGTTAGGGTGTGGGTGAGGCATTACGGTTAGGGTTAGGGTTATTTTTAGGGTTAGAGTTAGGGTTAGGGTGAGGGTGAGGGTGAGGTTCAGCATTAGCGTTAGTGTTAGGGTTACTGTGAGGATGGGGGTGAGGGTTAGGGTTAGGATTAGGGTTAGGTTTAGGGTTAGGCTGAGTGGGAGGGGGATATTTAGGGTGAGGGTTAGGGTTATGGTTAGGTTAAGGCCTAGGGTGAGGGTGAGGGTTAGGCTGAGGGTGAGGGTAAGAGTTTCGGTTAGGTAAGGTTTAGGGTTAATTTTAGGGTGAGGATTAGGTTGAGTTTGAGGGTTAGTGTGAGTGTTAGTGTTAGGTTGAGGGTTAGGGTTAGGATTTGGGTGAGTGTTGGTGTTAGGGTTATGTTTAGATTGATGTTTAGAGTTAGGGTGGGGTTAGGGGTCCGGTGACGGTGAGGGTTAGGGTGGGGGTGAGTGTTAGGTTTAAGTTGAGTGTTAAGGTGACGGTGAGGGTTAGGTTGAATGTGAGGGTTAGGGTTAGGTTGAGGGTGAGGTTTAGAGTTAGGCTGAGGGTTAGGGTGAGGGTTAGTGTGAGGGGGTAGGGTTAGGGTTAGGGTGAGCGTTAGGATTAGTGTGAGGGTTAGGGTTTTGGTGAGGGTAAGTGTTAAGGTTGAGGGGTACGGTTAGGGATAGGGTGAGGGCTAGGGTGAGGGTGAGGTTTAGGTTGAGTGTGAGGGTGAGTGTTTCGGTAGGCAAGGGATAGGGTTAGGGTTAGGGTGAGGATTAGGGGAGGGGGAGGGTTAGGTAGAGGGTTAGTGTCAGGGTGAGTGTCAGGGTTAGGGTTAGGGTGAGGGGTAGGGTTAGGGTTAGCGTGAGGTTTAGGTTTAGTGTGAGGGTTAGGGTTAGCGTTAGGGTTAGGGTTAGTGTGAGGATAAGGGTTAGGATGAGGGTTAGGTTGTGGGTGAGGTTTAGGCTTATCGTTTGTTTATGGTTGGGTTAGGGTGAGGTTTAGGGTCAGGGTTAGGGTAAGGGTTAGGGTTAGGGTTAGTGTGAGGGTTAGTTTTAGGGTTAGGGTTTGTGTGAGGATAAGGGTTAGGGTGAGGTTTAGGGTGAGAATGAGGGGTAGGGCTAGCGTTAGGTTTATGGTAATGGTCAGGGTAAGGGTTAGGGTTAGGGTTAGGGTTAGGGTGAGGGTGTGGGTTAGAGTTAGGGTTAGGGTTGGGTGAGGGTACGGGTTAGGCTTAGGGTGAGAGTGAGGGTTCGGGTGAGGGTTCGGGTTCGGGTGAGGGTGAGTGTGTGGGTGATGGTTAGGTTTAGGGTTTAAGTGATGGTAAGGTTTAGGATGAGGGTGAGGATTAGTGTTAGGGTGACGGTGAGGGTGCCGGTTAGTGTTAGGGTTAGTGTTAGATTTAAAGTTAGGGTTAGGGTTATTGTTATGGTGAGGGTAAGTGCTAGGGTAAGGTTTAGGGTGAGTGTGAGTGTTAGTGTTCGAGTTAGGGTGAGGGTTAGGGTTAGGGTTAGTGTTAGGGTGAGGGTGAGGGTAAGGTTTAGGTTTAGGGTTAGTGTGAGTGTTAGGATTAGGGTGAGGGTTAGGGCTAGGTTTAGGGTTAGGGTGAGATTTAGGGCTGGACTTAGGTTTAGAGTCAGGGTATAGGTAAGGCTTAGGGTGAGGGTTAGGTTCAGGTTGAGGGTTAAGGTTAGGTTGAGGGTGAGGGTAAGTTTTAGGGTGAGGGCTAGGGTTAGGTTTAGGGTTAGAGAGAGAATTAAGGTTATGGTGAGCGTGAGGGTGATGGTTAGGTTTAGGATTAGGGATAGGGTTAGGGTGAGGTTTAGGGAAAGCCTTAGGGTTAGGGTTAGGGTTAGATTTAGAGTTAGGGTGAGGTTCAGTGTGTGGGTTAGTGTTTGGATTAGAGTTAGAGATAGGGTTAAGGTGAGGCTTGGACTGAGGGGTAGGATTAGTGTTAGAGTGAGGGAAAGGGGGATGGTAAAAGTTACGGTGAGGGTTAGGGTGAGGGTGAGGTTTAGGGATAGCATTAGGTTTAGTGTTAGGGTTAAGGTGAGGGTTAGTGTTAGAGTGAGGTTGAGGGTGACATTTAGAGTTAGCATTAGGGTGACGGTTAGGTTTAGTTAGAGGGTTAGGATTAGGGTAGGGTTAGGATTATGGTTAAGGTTAGGGTTAGGCTGATTATGGGGATGAGGGTGAGGTTTAGGGTTAGGGTTAGGTTTATGGTGTGGGCTAGGGTGAGGGTTAGGGTGAGGGTGAGGTTTTAGGTTAGGAAAGGCTTAGGGTTCGGTTTACGGTGAGGATTAGGGTGAGGGTGAGGTTTAAGGCGAGGATTAGGGTTAGGGTGAGGATTAGGGTTAGGTTTAGGGTGAGGTTTAGGTTTAGGGTGATGTTTAGGGTGAGGGTGAGGGGTGAGGGTGAGGGTGAGGGTGAGGTTGTTGCTGAAGATTAGGGTTAGGGTTAGGGGACAGTGAGGTTTAAGATGAAGGTGAGGATTACGGTTAGGTTTAGGGTGAGGGTTAGGGAAAGAATTAGGGTGAGAGGGAGAGTTAGGGTTAGGGTGAGGGTTAGGTTTAATGTGACGTTAGGGTTAGGGTTAGGGTTAGTGTGATGATAAGGGTTCGGGTGAGGGTTAGGGTGAGACTGAAGGTTAGGGTTATCGTTACGGTTAAGGTGAGATTTAGGGTGAGGGTTAGGGTGAGGGTTAGGGTGAGGGTGAGGGTGAGGGTGAGGGTGTGTTTTACAATGTGGGTGAAGTTTAGGGTTAGGGTGATCGTTAAGGTGATGTTGAGTGTTAGGTTGAGAGTGAGTGTTAGGTTTAGGGTTAGGGTTAGGCGAAATGTGAGGATTAGGGTTAGAGTTATGGTTATGGTGAGGGTACGGGTTAGGGTGAGGTTTATGGTGAGGGTGAGGATTAGGGTTAGCGTTAGGGTTAGGGTGAGGTTTAGGGTGGGGGTTAGGGTTAGGGTGAGGGTGCCTGTTAGGGTTAGGGTTAGGGTGAGGTTTAGGGTTAGGGTGAGGTCTAGGGATAAGGTTAGGGTTTGGGTGAGGGTCAGAGTTAGGGATAGGGTTAGAGTTAGGGAGAGGGTGAGGGTTTGAGTTAGGTTTAGGATTAGGTATATGGTTAGGCTGAGGGTGAGGGTTAGGTTTAGCGTGAGGGTTAGGGTTAGGTTTAGGGTTAGGGTTATGTTGATTGTTAGGGTTAGGTTTAGGATGAGGGTTTGGCTGAGGGTTAGGTTTAGGGTTAGGGTGAGGCTTAGTGTTAGTGTGATGGTTAGGGTTAGGGTTTTGTTTACGGTGAGAGTGAGGGTTAGGGTTAGGTTTAGGGTGAGGTGAGCGATTGGTTGAGGGTTTGGGTTAGGTTTAGTATTAGGATGATGTTTACGGTGAGGGTTAGTGTTAGGGTTAGGGTTTGAGTGAGGGTTAGGGTTAGGGTTAGAGTTAGGATGAGGGTGAGGTTGAGGGTTAGCGTTTGAATTAGGGTTAGGTTTATGTTTATGCTGAGGGTGAGGTTGAGGGTGAGGGTGAGTTTTAGGGTTTGGGTGAGGGTTAGGGTTATGGTTAGGGTTAAGGTGAGGGTGAGGGTTAGGGTTAGGGTTAGGGTTAGGATGAGGGGTAGGCTGAGTGTTAGTTTTAGGCTTAGGGTGAGGGTAAGGGTTAGGATGATGGTGAGGGATAGGTTTAGGCTTCAGTTTAGGGTTAGTGTGATGGTTAGTGTTAGGTTTATGCTGAGGGTGAAGGTTAAGGTGAGGGGTAGGGTTAGGGTTAATGTTAGGGTGAGGATTAGGGTTAGAGTGAGGGTAAGGGTGAGGGGTAGGTTTAGGTTTAGGGTTAGTGGGAGGGTAAGGGTTAGGGAGAAGGTTAAGGTGAGGGTGAGGATGAGGGTGAGGGTTAGTGTGAGGGTGATGGTTAGGGTTAGGTATAGAGTTAAGATGAGAGTGAGGGTGAGTATTAGGTTTTGGATTAGGGTTATGTTTAGGTTTACTCTGAGGGTGAGGATAAGGGTGAGGGTGAGTTTGAGAGTTAGGGGTAGGGTTAGGGTTAATGTTAGGGTGAGGGATAGGGTTAGAGTTAGGGTTTGGTTCAGGATTAGGCTGAGGGTTAGGATTAGTGTTAGGGTGAGGATAAGGGTTAGGGTGAGGGTTAGGGTTAGCTTAGGGATAGGGTGAGGGTAAGGTTAGGGATAGGGTTGGGTGAGGGAAAGTGTTAGGGTGAGGGTTAGTGTGGGGATGAAGGATATGGTTATGGTAAGGGTAAGGGATAGGGCTAGGGTTAGGGTGAGGGTTTTGGTTAGGGTTAGGTTTAGAGTGAGGGTGAGGGTGAGGGTAAGGGATAGGTTTTGTATTAGGGTTAGGTTTAGGGTTAGGCTGAGGGTGAGGTTGAGGGTGAGGGTGACGGTTAGGGTGACGGTTAGGTTTAGGGTTAGGATGAGGGTTAGGCTGAGGTTTAGGTTTAGGGTTCGGTAAGGGTAAGGGTTAGGGTGAGAGTGAGGGTTAGGCTTAGGCTTAGGGTTAGGGTGCTGGTTAGGGTGAGGTTTAGTGTTAGTGTTAGGGTTCTGGTTAGAGTGAGGGTTAGGGTTACGGTAAGGGTTAGGGTTAGGGTTAGGTTGATGGTGATGGATAATATTAAAGTGAGGGTAAGGGTTAGGGCGAGGTTTAGGGTGAGGCTGAGGGTTAATGTTAGCATTAGGGGTATGGTGAGGGTGAGGGTTAGGGTGAGGGTTAGAGTTAGGGTTAGGGATAGGGTGAAGATTAAGGTTAGGAATAGGTTTAGAGTGAGAGATAGGCTGAGGGGTAGGGTTAGGGTTAGTGTTAGGGTGAGTGTTAGGGAGTGGGTTAATGTTAGGGTTAGGGTTAGGGTGAGGTTCAGGGTGAGGGTTAGGGTTAATGTGAGGGTTATTGAGAGGTTGAGGTTTAGGGTTAGCATTAGGGTTAGGCTTAGGATTAGGGTTAGGATGAGGGTGAGGGCTAGTGTTAGTATTAGGGTTAGGGTTTGGTTTAGGGTGAGGATGAGGTTTAGAGTGAATGTAAGGTTTAGGGCGAGGATTAGGGTGAGGTTGTGGAATAATGTTAGCATTAGGGTTACTGGGAGGGTGAGGGTTAGGGTGAGTGTTATGGTTATGCGTAGGGATACAGTTTGGATTAGGGTTAGGGTTAGGTTTAGGGTGAGGGTAAGGCTGAGGTCTAGGGTTAGGTTTAGCGTTACGGTGAGGGTTAGGGTTAGTGTGAGGGTTAGGATTAGGGTTAGGTTCAGGTTGAGGTTGATAGTGAGGGTAACGGTTATGTTGAGGGTTAGAGTGAGGTTGAGGTTTAGCGTTAGCATCAGGGTTAAGGTGAGGGTTAGGGTTAGGCTTACGGTTAGGGTAAGGGTTAGGGTTAGGGTGAGGGTTAGGGTTAGGGTGATTTTTAGGGTGACGGTGAGGGTTAGGGTGAGGGTGAGGTTGAGCGTGAGGGTTAGGTTGAGGGTGAGGGTGAGTGTGAGGGTGACGGTGAGGGTTACCGCTAGGGTTAGGTTTAGGGTGAGGGTAAGGGTTAGGGTTAGCTTAGGGTTAGTGGAAGTGTTAGGCTGAGGGTGAGGGTGAGGGTGAGGGTTAGGGTTAGGTTTAGGGTGAGGGTTAGGGGTAGTGTGAGGGTTAGGGTGAGGTTGAGGGTCAGGGTGAGGTTGAGAATGACGTTGAGGGTGAGGGTTAGGGTTACGGTTATATTTAGGGTGAGGTGAGGGTGAGGGTTAGGGTTAGGGTGAGGGTTAGGGTGAAGTTTAGGGTTAATGTTTCAGTTAGGGTAAGGGTGAGGGTAAGGATTACAGTGAGAGTTATTTTGAGGGTGAGTGTTAGGGTTAGGTTGAGGGTAAGGGTTAGGGTGAGGGTTATTGTGAGAGTTTGGGTTCGGGTTAGCATTAGGGTTAGTTTGAGGGTGAGGGTTTTGGTGAGGGTTAGGGTTACGGTTAGGGATAGGTTGAGGATTAGGATTAGTGTGAGGGTTAGGGTCTGGGTAAGGGTTAGGGTTAGATTTAGGGCGAGGGTGAGGGTGAGCATTAGAATTAAGATTAGGGTTAGGGTTAGAGTAAGGTGAGATTGAGGGTGAGGGTTAGGGTTTGGGATAGAATTAGGGTGAGGGTGAGCGTGAGGTTTAGGTTTAAGATTAGGGTTAGGGTTATGGTGAGGGTTACGGTGAGGGTGAGAGTGAGGCTTAGGCTTAGAGTTAGGATGAAGGTTAGGTTTATGGTGAGGGCTACGGTGCAGGTGAGTTTTAGGGTGAGTGTGCGGGTGAGGTTGAGGGTTTTGGTTAGGTAAGGGTTATGTTTAGGTTTAGGGTGAGGATTAGGGTGAGGGTGAGGGTTAGGGTGAGGCTCAGGGTTAGGGTGAGAGTTAGGGTTACGGTGAGGGTTACGGTTAGGGTTAGGTTGAGGCTGAGGGTTAGGTATAGGGTAAGGGTTAGGGTTAGTTTGAGGCTAAGGGTTAGGTATAGTGTAAGGGTTATGGTTAGTGGAGGCTGAGGGTTAGGTATAGGGTAAGGGTTAGGGTTATGGTGAGGGTTAGGTTTAGGGTAAGTGTTAGGGTGAGGGTGAGGTTTAGGGTTAGGGTTAAGGTTAATGTAAAGGTTAGTGTTACGGTGAAGGTTAGGGTTAGAGTTAGGATTAGGGTTAGGGTGAAGGTGAGGGTTAGGGTTAGGGTTAGGGTGAGGTTGAGGGTGAGGGTTAGGGTGAGTGTGAGTGTGAGGGTTTCGGTTATGTAAGGGTTAGGGTTAGGGTGAGGGTGAGGATTAGGGTGAGGGTGAGGGTTATGGTTAGGGTCAGGTTTAGGGTGAGGTTAAGTGTTAGGGTGAGGGTGAGTGTGAGTGTGAGTGTGAGGGTGAAGGTGAGGGTTTCGGTTAGGTAAGGTTTAGGGTTATGGATAGGGTGAGGATTAGGGTGAGAGTGAGGTTTAGGGTGAGGTTAGTTGAGACTGAGGGTTAGGGTGTGGGTGAGGATTCAGGTGAGGGTGAGGGTTCGGGTGAGGGTGAGAGTTAAAGATAGGTTTAGGGTGAGGGTTAGGGTTAGGGTTAGGGTGAGGATGAAGATTCGGGTTCGGGTGAGTGTGAATGTTAGGGTGTTGGTGACGTTTAGGGTTAGGGTGAGGGTGATGCTGAGGGTTAGGGTTAGGGTTAGTTTGAGGATAAGGGTTAGGGTGAGGATTAGGATGAGTGTGAGGGTTAGGGTTAGCATAAGGTTTAGGGTGAGGGTTAGGTTTAGGGTTAGGGTAAGGATTAGGGTTAGGTAAGGGTTAGGGTTAGGGTTAGGGTTAGTGTTAGGTTGAGTGTTAGTCTTAGGGTTAGGGTTAGGGTGAGGGTTAGGGTTAAGTTTAGGGTTAGGGTAAGGTTAGGGTTAGCATCAGGTTTAGGGTTAGGGTGATGTTTAGGGTGATGGTGAGGGTTAGGGTGATGTTGAGGTTGAGCTTGAGGGTTAGGGTGAGGGTGAGGGTTAGGTGTAGGTTGAGGGTAAGATTTAGGGTTAAGATTAGGGTTAGGGAAAGGGTTAGGCTGAGGGTGAGGGTGAGGTTAGGTAAGTGTTAGGGTTAGCTTTAGGGTGAGGATTAGGGTGAGGGTGAGGGTTAGTGTTAGGTTGAGGTTTAGGGTTAGGGTGAGGGTGAGGGTTAGGGTGAGAGTTAGGGTTAAGGTTAGGATGAGGGTTAGGCTTAGTGTGAGTGTTCTGGTTAGGTTTAGGGTTAGTGTGATGATAAGGGTTAGGGTGAGTGTTAGGTTGAGACTGATTGTTAGGGTTAGCATTAGGGTTAGTTTGAAAGTTAGAATGGGTGTTAGGGTGAGGGTTAGGGTTTCGGGTTAAGGTTGGGTGAGGTTTAGGATGAGGGTAAGGGTTAGGGTTAGGGTGAGAGTGAGGGTGAGGATAAGGGTTAGGGTTAGGGTCAGGGTTAGGGTGAGGGTGAGGTTTAGGGTTTGCATTAGGGTTAGGGTTAGGGTTAGGTTGAGTGTTAAGTTTAGGGTTAGGGTGCAGGTTAAGGTTAGGGTTAGAGTGAGGGTGAGGGTCAGGGTTAGGGTTTGGATTAGGTTTAGTGTTAGGGTGAGGCTGAAGGTGAGGCTGAGGGTGAGGGTGATGGTGAGGGTTAAGTTTAGGGTTAGATTTAGGGTGAGGGCTAGGGTGAGGGTGATGTTTTTGTTTAGGATAGGTCTAGGGTTAGGTTTAGCGTGAGGATTAGTGTGGGGGTGAGGTTTAAGGTGAGGGTTAGGTTTAGGGTTAGGGTGAGGGTTAGGGTTTGGGTGAGGGTTAGGGTTAGGGTGATGTTTAGGTTGAGGGTGAAGGTGAGAGTTAGGGTTCGGGTGAGGGTTAGGGTTAGGGTGATGGTTAGTGTTAGGGTAACGGTTAGGTTTAGGGGGAGCGTAAGTGTTAGGTTGACAGGGTGAGGGTGAGGGTTAAGTTTAGGTTTAGGATTAGGGTGAGTGTTAGGGTGAGGGTTAGTTTTAAGGTTAGGGTGAGGGTTAGGGTGAAGGTTAGGGTGAAGGTTAGGTTTAGGGTTTGGGTTAGGGTGAGGGTTAGGTGAGAAGGAGTAGGGTGACGGTTAGGGAGAAGGTGAGGGATAGGGTTATGGTGAGGGTAAGATTTAGGCTGAGGCTTAGGTTGAGAATGAGCATTTGTGTTAGCATCAGGGTTGGGTTGAGGGTGAGGGTTAGTGTTAGGCTGAGGGGTAGTTTTAGGGTTAGGGTGAGGGTTAGGGTTAGGGTGAGGGTTAGGGTGAGGTTAAGGGTTAGGGTGTGGGTGAGGGTGAGGGTTAAGGCTAGACTTAGGGTGAGGATGAGGGTTAGGTTTAGGGTTAGGGTGAGTGTGAGTGTGAGGGTTAGGTTTAGGATTAGGGTTAGGGTTAGGGTTAGGCTGAGGTTGAGGTTATGAGTGAGGGTGAGGTCTAGGGTTAGGGGTAGAGGTAAAGTTAGGGTTAGATTTAGGGTTAGGGTTAGGATTAGGCTGAGGTTGAGGGTGAGAGTGAGGGTGAAGGTGATGTTTAGGGTTAGGGTTAGGGGAAGAGTTAGGGTTAGGTTGAGCGGTAGGATGAGGGTGAGGGTTAGGGTTAGCGTTAGTTTTAGGGTGAGGTTTAGGGTGAGAGTTGAGTGTTAGGGTTAGGGTTAGGGTGAGCGTGTGGGTTAGGGTTAGTGTGAGGTTGAGGATCTGTGTTAGGGTAAGGGTTATGCTTAGATTTAGGATGAGGGTGATGGTGAGGGTTAGAATTAGGATTAGGGTTAGGGTTAGTGTTAGGTGAGAGTGAGGATGAGGGTTAGGGTTTGGGTTAGAATTAGGGTGAGGGTGAGCATAAGGGTTAGGGTTAGGATTAGGGTTAGAATTATGGTTAGGGTTAGGGTGAGAGTGAGGGTGAGGCTTAGGGTTAGGATTAGGGTTAGGGTTAGTGTGAGGATCAGGGTTAGGGTGAGAATTAGGGTGAGGGTGAGAAGGAGGTTGAGGGTTAGGGTGAGCTTTAAGGTTAGGGTTAGGGTGAGGGTTAGGGTGAGTTTTAGGGTTACGGTGAGGGTTAGGGTTAGGGTTAGGTTGAGGCTAAGGTTTAGGCTGAGGGTTAGGGTAGGTTTAGGGTGAGGTTTAGGTTTAGGGTGAGGGCTTTGGTGAGGGTGAGTGCTAAGGTGAGTGTGAGGGTGAGGTTGAGGGTTTTGGTTAGGTAAGGGTTACGGTTAGGGTTAGGGTGAGGATTAGGGTGAGGATGAGGTTTAGGTTGAGTGTTAGGTTGAGGGTGAGGGTTAGGGTGAGGGTGAGGGTGAGGGAGAGCATGAGGGTTCGGGTGAGCGTGAGAGTGTGGGTGAGGTTGAGGGTTGGGGTGTGGGTCAGGTTTAGGTTTAGGGTGAGGGATAGGTTGACGGTGAGGGTTAGGGTGAGGGTGAGGTTTAGGATTGGGGTTAGGGTGAGGGATAGATTTAGGGTGAGTGTTAGGGTGAGGGGTAGGGTTAGGGTTAGGAAGAGGGTTAGGGTGAGGGTGAAGGTTAAGGTTAGTTTGAGGGTTAGGTTGAAAGTGAGTTTGAGGTTGAGGGTTAGGGTGAGTGTGATGGTGACGGTGAGGGTTAGGGTTAGGATTCGGGTTAGGGTTAGGTTGAGAGTTAGGGTTAGGGTTAGGTTTAGGATGAGGGTATGGGTGAGGGTGAGGGTTAAGGTTAGGGTTAGGTTTAGGTTTAGGTTTATGTTTAGGTTAAGGGTTAGGGTTAGGGTTAGGGTGAGGGTTAGGTTTAGGGTTAGGGTGAGGGTTAGGGTTAGGGTTATGTTTAGAGCGAGGGTTAGGCTTTGGATTAGGACGAGGGTGAGGGTTAGGTTGAGGGGTAGGGTTAGGGATAGGGTAAGGTTTAGGCTTAGGGTGAGGGTTAGGTTTAGGGTTAGGGTTAGTGTGAGGGTGAGGGTGAGGGTTAGGGTGAGGGTTAGGGTAAGGTTTAGGTTTAGGGTGAGGATTAGTTTTAGGTTTAGGTTTAGGGTGAGGGTGATGCTGAGGGTTAGGGTTAGGGTTAGTGTGAGGATAAGGGTTAGGGTGAGGATTAGGGTGAGGGTGAGGGTTAGATTAGCATAAGGTTTAGGGTGAGGGTTAGGGTTAGTGTTAGGGTTAGGGTTAGGGTAAGGGTTAGTGTTAGGCTTAGGGTTAGGGTTATGGTTAGGGTTAGGGTCAGGGTTAGGCTTAGGGTTAGAGTTAGGGTGAGGGTTAGGGTTAAGTTTAGGGTTAGGGTACGTTTAGGCTTAGCGTTAGGGTTAGTGTTAGGGTGATGTTTAGGATGATGTTTAGGGTTAGGGTGAGGGTGAGGTTGAGCGTGAGAGTTAGGGTGAGGGTGAGTTGGAGGGTGACAGTGAGGGTTAGGGTTAGGTTTAGGGTGAGAATAAGAGTTATTGTTAGGATTAGGTTTAGGGTAAGGGTTAGGCTGAGTGTAGGGTGAGGGTGAGGTTTTCGGTTAGGGAAGGGTTAGGGTTAGATTTAGGGTGTGGATTAGAGTCAGGGTGAGGGTTAGGGTTAGAGTTAGGGTTAGGGTGAGGGTTAAGCTTAGGGTTAGGATGAGGGTTAGGCTTACTGTGAGAGTTACGGTTAGTGTTAGGGTTAGTGTGAGGGTAAGTGTTAGGATGAATGTTAGGTTGAGACTGAGAGGGTTAGAGTTAGGGTTAGGGTGAAGGTTAAGTTGGGGGTTAGGGTTCTGGTTAGGTTTGGGTGAGGGTTAGGGTGAGCGTAAGGGTTAGTGTGAGGGTTAGGTTGAGGGTGAGGGATAGGGTTATGGTGAGGGTAAGGGTTAGGGTTAGGGTGAGAGTGAGGGTGGGGGTAAGGTAAAGGTTAGGGTCAGGGTTAGGGTTAGGCTGAGGCTTATGTTGCAAATGAGGATTTGTGTTAGCATCAGTGTTGGGGTGAGGGTGAGGGTTAGGGTTAGGCTGAGGGGTAGTTTTAGGGTTGGGTGAGGGTTAGGGTTAGGGTTAGGGTTAGGGTGAGATTAATGGTTAGGGTGTGGGTGAGTGTGAGGGTTAGGGTTAGCCTTAGGGTGAGTGTGAGGTTTAGGGTTAGGGTTAGAGTGAGTGTGAGTGTGAGGGTTAGGTTTAGGATTAGGGTTAGGGTTAGGATTAGGCTGAGGTTGAGGGTGAGGGTGAGGGTGAAGTTGAGGTTTAGGGTTAGGGTTAGGGTTAGAGTTAGATTTAGGTTGTGCGCTAGGATGAGGGTGAAGGTTAGGGCTAGTGTTAGGGTGAGGTTTTTGGTGAGGGTTGAGTGTTAGGGTTAGGGTTAGGGTGAGGGTGAGGGTTAGGGTTAGGGTGAGGGTGAGGATTAGGAATAGGGTGGGGGTTAGAGTTACAGTGAGGGTGAGGGTGAGGGTGAAGGTTAGGATTATGTTTAGGGTTAGGGATAGGGTGAGGGTGAGGGTTAGAGTGTTTTTGAGGGTTAGGGATAGGGTTAGGATTAGTTTTAGGGTGAGGGTTTGGGTTAGGATTAGGGTTAGGATGAGGGTTAGGGTAAGGGATAGGGTTAGTGTTAGGCTGAATGTTAGGATTAGGGTGAGGGTTAGGGTAAGGGTAAGGGATAGGGTTAGGGTGAGGTTAAGAATTAGGAAGAGGGTGAGGGTTAGCGTTGGGTTAGGTTGAGGGTTAGGGTGTGGCTTAGGGTTATGGTTAGGGTTAGGGTGAGGGTTAGGGTTAGGGTTAGTGTGAGGTTTAGGTTAAGGGTGAGGGTGAGGATGAGGGTAAAATTTAGGTTGTGGGTTAGGGTTTGGTTTAGGGTGAGGGTTACTGTTAAGGTGAGGGTTAGTGTGAGGGTGAGATTTAGGTTATGGTTTAGGGTGAGGGTTAGGGTTAGGGTGAGGGTTATGGTAAGGGGTAGGTTTATGGTTAGGGAGAGAGTTAGGGTTTGTGTGAGGGTTAGGGTTTCGGTTAGAGTTAGGTTTAGTATGAGGATAAAATTTAGGGTGAGGTTTAGTGTTAGGGTTAGGGTTAGGGTTAAGGTTAGGGTTAGGGTTAGGGTTAGGGTAAGTGTTAGGGTTAGGGTGAATGTGAGGTTTAGGTTGAGGGATAGGGTTAGGGTTAGGGTAAGGGTTAAGTTTAGGGTGAGTATTAGGTTTAGGGTTAGGGTTAGGGTGAGGGTGAGGATTAGGGTTAGGGTGAGGGTGAGGGTGAGTTTTAGGGTTAGGGTTACAGTTAGGGTGAGGATTAGGTTTAGGTTTATAGTTGGGGTAAGAGTTAGGATTAGGTTGAGGTTTAGGTTTAGGGTTACAGTTAGGGTGAGGGTGAGTCTGGGGGTTAGGGTTAGTGTGAGGATAAGGGTTAGGGTGAGGATTTGTGTGAGGTTGAGGATTAGGGTTAGCATTAGGGTTAGGGTGAAGGTTAGGGTTAGTTTTAGGTTAAGGGTTAGGGTTAGGGTTAGGGTAAGTGTTAGGTTTAGGCTTAGGGTTAGGGTTAGCATTAGGGTGAGGGTGAGGCTTAGGGATAGTGTTAGGTGAGGGTTAGGGTTAGGCTTAGGGTTAGGGTAAGGGTTAGGGTTAGGGTGAGGCTGATTTTTAGGGTGACGGTGAGGGTTAGGGTGAGGGTGAGCTTGAGCATGAGGGTTAGGTTGAGTGTGAGTGTGAGTGTGAGGGTGACGATGAGGGTTATGTTTAAGGTTAGGTTTAGGGTGAGGGTAAGGTTTAGGGTTAGGATTAAGGTTAGTGTAAGGGTTAGTCTGAGGGTGAGGGTTAGGGTTAGGGTGATTTTTAGGTTGACGGTGAGGGTTAAGGTGAGGGAGAGCTTGAGCATGAGGGTTAGGTTGACTGTGAGTGTTAGGGTGAGGGTGATGATGAGGGTTAGGGTTAAGGTTAAGTTTAGGGTGAGTATAAGGGTTAGGGTTAGTATTAGGGTTAGTTTAAGGGTTAGGCTGAGGGTGAGGCTGAGGGTTAGGGTTAGGGTTAGGGTGAGGGTTAGGGGTAGTTTGAGGGTTAGGTTGAGGGTGAGGTTGAGGGTCAGTGTGAGGTTGAGGGTGACGTTGAGGGTGAGGGATAGGGTTAGGGTTATGGTTAGGGTGAGGGTGAGGGTGAGGTTAAGGGTTAGGGTTAGTGTTATTGTTATGGTTAGGGTTTTAGGGTTAGGATTAGTGTGAGAGCGAGGGTGAGGGTTAAGTTTAGAGTTACGGTTAGGGTGAGGGTTAGGGTTAGGGTTATGGTGAGGGGTAGGGTGAGGGGTAGGATTAGGGTTAGGGTGAGGGTTAGCATTAATGTGAGGATTAGGGTTAGGGTTATGGTTAGTGTGAGGATAAGTGTTAGGGTGAGGTTTAGGGTGGGAGTGAGAGTTAGGGTTAGCTTTAGGGTTAGGGTGAGGGTTAGGGTGAGGTTTAAGGTGAGGGTTTGGGTTAGTATGAGGGTGAGGTTTATAGTTCGGATTAGGGTGAAGGTTAGGGTTAGGGTGAGGTTTAGGGTATGGTTAAGGTGAGGGTTCGGGTTCAGGAGAGGTTGAGTTTTAGGGTGAGAGTGATGGTTCGGGTTCGGGTTCGGGTTAAGGTGACAGTGATGGTTAGGGTGATGTTCAGGCTTAGGGTTACTGTGAGGATTAGGGTGAGTGTTATTGTAGGGTTAGGGTGAATGTAAGTTTTAGGGTGAGGGTTAGGGTGAGGTTGTGGTTTAGGTTTAGGTTGAGGGTTAGGTTGAGCGTTAGCGTGAGGGTTAGGTTTAGGTTTAGGGATAGGGTGAGGGTTAGGTTGAGGTTTAGTGTTAGTGTTAGGGTTAGGGTTAGGGTGAGGGTTAGGGTTATGTTAAGGGTTACAGTGCGGTTTAGGGTGAGAATGAGGGTTACATATAGTATTAGGGTTAAGGTTAGGTTTAGGGTGAGGCTTAAGGTTAGGGTTATGTTGAGGGTGAGTGTTAGGGTTAGCATTAGAGATAGGGTTAATGTGAGGGTGAGGGTTAGGGTTAGGGTTAGGGTTAGGATTAGGTGAGGGCTAGGATTATGGTTAGGGTAAGCTTTAGGTTTAGGGTGAGGGTAAGGGTGAGGGTTAGGTGTAGGATTAGGCTTAGGTATAGGGCTAGGCTTAAGGTGATGGTGAGGGTGAATGTCAGAGGTAGGTTTAGGGTGAGGGTTAAGGTTATGGTTAGGGTTAGGGTGAGGGTGAGGGTGAAGGTTAGGGTGAGGTTGAGAGTGAGGTTGAGGGTGAGGGTTCGGGTTAGGGTTTGGGTGACAGTTAGGGTTAGGTTTAATGTTAGGGTGAGGTTTAGGGTTAGGGTTAGGTTTAGGAAGAGGGTTATCCTGAGGGTTAGGGTTAGGGTTAGAGTGAGCATAAGGTTTATGATGATGGTGAGGGTTAGGTTTAGGATTAGGTTTAGGGTTAGCATGAAGGTTAGGGATAGGGTTAGGATTAGGGTGATGGTTTTGGTTAGGGTTAGGTTTAGAGCTAAGATGAGGTTGAGGGTGAGGGTTAGGGTTTAAATTAGGGTTAGGGATAAGGTTAGGCTGAGGGTGAGTTTGAGGGTGAGGGTGAGGGTTAGGGTTAATATGAGGGTTATGTTTATACTTAGTGTTAAGGTTAGGGTGAGGGGTAGGGTTAGGGTTAGAGTCAGGATGAGGGTTAGGCTGAGAGTTAGGGTTCGTGTGAGGGTAATAGTTAGGGTGAGGGTTAGGGTGAGGGTTAGGATTATTGTTATTGTTAGGTTTAGTGTTATGTTGAGTGTGAGGGTGCGGGTGAGGGTTAGGGTTAGGGTTAGGGTGAGGTTTAGGGTTAGGGTAAGAGTTAGGGTAAGGGTGAGGGTGAGGTTTAGGGTTAGAGTTAGGGTTAGTTTTAGGTTTAGGCTTAGCGTTAGGCTAAGGATGAAGGTGGGGGTGAGGATTAAGGTTAGGTTTAGGGTTAGGATTAGAGTTAGGGTTAGGGTTAGGGTTAGGGTTATTGTTAGTGTTATGGTTAGGGTTAAGTTTGCGGTGAGGGTGACGCTGAGGATGGTTTATGGTTAAGGTTAGGTTTAGGGTTAGGGTTAGGGTTAGTGTTATGGTTAGGGTTAGGTTTAGAGTTACAGTGAGGGTGAGGGTGAGTGTTAGGTTTAGGGTGGGGTTTACGGTGAGGTTTAGGTTTAGGGTTAGGTTGAGGTTGAGGTTGAGGTTTAGGGTTAGAGTAAGGGTTAGTGGGAGGGTTAGGGTGAGGGTTAGGTTTAGGGTTAGTGTTAGACTTAGGGTGAGTTTGAGGTTAGGTTGGGGTTTAGGGATAGGTTTAGGGTTAGGCATAGGCTTAGGGTTAGGCTGAGGGTGAGTGTGGGGGTGAGGGTTAGTGTTACAGTGAGGGTGAGGATTAGGATTAGGGTTAGGGTTAGGATGAGGCTTAGGTATAGGTTTAGGGTTAGGGTTTGGTTTAGGGTGAGTGTTAGTGTTAGGGTTAGGCTTAGGCTTAGGGTTAGGCTGATGGTGAGGGTGGTGATGAAATTAGGTTAGACTGATGGTTAGGGTTATGGTTACATTGAGGATTAGGATGAGGGTTAGGGTTAGGGTTAGGGTTACGGTGTGGGCTAAGGTGAGGATGAGGGTTAGGGTGAGTGTTAGGCTTAGGATTAGGGTTAGGCTGAGGCTGAGGGTGAGGATGAGGGTTAGGGTTAGCATGATGGTTAGGGTTAGGGTTAGGGTGAGGGTTAGGATGAGGGTTAGGGTTAGGGTGAGGGTTACAATAAGGGTGAGGGTTAGGATTAGTGTGAGGATTAGGGTTAGGTTTAGGGTGAGGGTGAGGCTTTGATTGAGGGTTAGGGTTATGTTGAGTGTTATGGTTAGGGTGAGGGTTAGGTTTAGGGTTAGGGTTAGTGTTAGGGTTAAGGTTAGGGTTACAGTTACGGTGAGGGTGAGGGTGAAGGTTAGGGTTAGGGTTAGGTTGAGTTTTAGGTTTAGGGTTAGGGTTAGAGTTAGGCTTAGGGTGAGGGTGAGGTTTAGGGTTAGAGTTAGGGTGATTGTTATGGTTAGGTTTAGGGTGCGGGTTAGGGTGAGGTTTAGACTTTGGGTTAGGTTTAGGGTTAGGAATAGGCTTAGGCCCAGCGTGAGGGTGAGGGTTAGGGTTAGGGTTAGGGTGAGGGTTAGGGGGATGTTTAGGGTGAGGTTTAGGGTTAGGGTTATGTTGAGGACGATGGTTAGAGTTAGAGTGAGTGTTAGTGAGAGGGTTAGGGAGAGGGTTAGGTTTAGGTTTAGTCTTAGTCTTAGGATGTGGGTGAGGTTTAGGTTGAGGTTTAAGGATAGAGTTAGGGTTAGCATTAGGCTTAGGGTGAGGGTTAGTGTGAGGGTTAGGGTTAGGTTTTAGGCTCAGGCTAAGGGTTAGGCTGAGGGAAAGGGTGGGTGTGAGGGTTAGTGTTACGGTGAGTGGGAGAATTAGGGTTAGGTTGAAAGTTATGATGAGGGTTAAGGTTAGGGTTAGGGTTTGGTTTAGGGTGAGGGTGAGGGTGAGGATTAGGGTTAGTGTTAGGGTTAGTGTTAGGGTGAGGGCTAGGGTGAGTGTTAGGGTTAGGGTTAGGGTTAGTGTTAGGATGAGGGTAAGTATTAGGGTGAGGGTTAGGGTTAGGGTGAGGGTTATAGTTAGGGTGAGGGTTAGGGTTTAGTGTTAGGGTTATTGTTATTGTTAGGTTTAGGTTTACTTTGAGGGTGAGGGTGAGCGTGAGGTTTAGGGTTAGGCTTAGGGTGAGGTTTAGGGTTTGGATTAGGGTAAGATTTAGGGTTAGGTTTAGGGTGAGTGTTAGGGTGAGGGTTTGGGTTAGGTTGAGGGTGAGGGTGAGGATTATGGTTAGGGTTAGTGTTAGGTTTAGGTTTAGTTTTAGGGTTAGTTTTAGAGTTATTGTTAATGTGAGGATTAGGTTTAGGGTTGGGCTTACTTTTAGGCTGAGGTTGAGGTTGAGGGTGAGGTTTAGGGTTAGGGTGAGTGTTAGGTTTAGGGTTAGTTTGAGGAGTAGGATGTGGGTTAGGGTTAGGATAGGGTTTAGGGTAAGAGCTGGGGTGTCAGTTAATGTGAGTGTTAGGGTTAGGGATAGGGTTAGGTTTAGGATTAGTGTTAGGTTGAGAGTGAGTGTGAAGGTTAGGGTTAGGGTTAGGGTTATGTTTAGGGTTAGGTTTTGGTTTAGGGTGAGGGTGAGGATTAGGGTTAGGGTTAGGTTTAGGGTTACAGTGAGGGTTAGAGTTAGGGTTAGGAATAGGCTTAGGCTTAGGGTTAGGCTGATGGTGAGGGTGGGGATGAGGATTAGGTTTAGAGTGATGGTTAGGGTTATGGTTACATTGAGGGTTAGGATGAGGGTTAGGGTTAGCATTAGGGTTACGGTGAGGGCTAAGATGAGGGTGAATGTTAGGGTTAGGGTTAGGCTTAGGATTAGGTTTAGGTTGAGCCTGAGGCTGAGGGTGAGTGTTACGGTTAGGCTGATGGTTAGGGTTACGGTTAGGGTGACGGTTAGGATGAGGGTTAGGGTTAGGGTGAGTGTTAGGGTGAGGGTGACGGTAAGTTTGAAGGTGAGGGTTAGGGTTAGGGTGAGAGTTACGGGAAAGGTGAGGGTTAGTGTTAGGGTGAGGTTTAGGGTGAGGGTTAGGGTTAGGGTTAGGGTGAGGGTGAGTGTTAGATTGAGGGATAGGGTTATGTTGAGGGTTATGGTTAGGGTGAGGGTTAGTGTTAGGGTTATTTTTAGTATAAGGGTTAGGGATACGGTTACGGTGAAGGTGAGGTGTAGGGTTAGGGGTAGGGTGAGGTTTAGGTTTAGGGTTAGAGTTAGGGTGAGGGTGTGGTTTAGGGTTAGAGTTAAGGTTAGTGTTAGGTTTAGGTTTAGGCTTAGGCTTCGGGTTAGGCTGATGGTGAGGGTGGGGATGAGGTTTATGTTTAGAGTGATGGTTAGGGTTAAGGTTACGTTGAGGGTTAGGATGAGGGTTTGGGTTAGGATTAGGGTTACGGTGTGGGCGAAGGTGAGGGTGAGGGTTAGGGTTATGTTTAGGCTTAGGATTCGGGTTAGGTTGAGGCTGAGGGTGAGGGTGAGGATTAGGGTTAGGTTGATGGTTAGGGTTATCGTTAGGGTGAGGGTTAGGATGAGGGTTAGGGTTAGGGTGAGTGTTTGGTGAGGGTGAAGGTAAGTGTAAAGGTGAGGGTTAGGTTTAGGGTGAGGGTTAGCGTTAGATTGAGGGTCAGGGTTATGTTGAGGTTTATATTTAGGGTGAGGGTTAGGTTTAGGGTTAGAGTTATTGTTAGGGTTATGTTTACGGTGAGGGTGAGGGTTAGGGTTAGGGTTACGGTGAGGTTTAGGATTAGGGTTAGTGTTAGATTTAGGCTTAGGGTGAGGGTTAGGTGTAGGGTTAGTTAGGTTTAGTGTTAGGGATAGTGTTAGGGTGAGGGTTATGGTGAGTGTTAGAGTTCGATTTAGGCTTAGGCTTAGGGTTAAGCTGAGCATGAGGGTGAGGGATAGGGTTAGGGTTAGGGTGAGGGTTAGGGTTAGGTTTAGGGTGAGGGTTAGGATGAGGTTTAGGGTTAGGGTTAGGGTTAGGGTTAGGTTTATGTTTAGCGTTAGGGTTAGGTTTAGGATTAGGTTAGAGTTAGGGTGAGGATTAAGTTTAGGGTTTGGGTTTGGGTGAGGGTGAGGGTGAGGATTATGGTTGGGGTTAATTTTAGGGTTAGGTTTATGTTTAGGTTTAGGGTTAGGGTTACATTGAGGGCTAGGGTGAGGGTTATTGTTACTGTTTTGGTTAGGGTTAAGTTTGCGGTGAGGGTGAGGCTGAGGGTGAGGGTTATGGTTAATGTTAGGGTTAGGGTTAGGGTTAGTGTTATTGTTAGGGTTAGGGTTAGAGTTACGGATAGGGTGAGAGTGAGGGTGAGGGTGAGGGTTAGGGTGAGGTTTAGGGTTAGGGTTAGGGTAAGGGTTAGGGTGCTGTTTAGGTTTCAGATTAGATTTAAGGTTAGGGGGAGGGTTAGGGGGAGGGCTAGGGTTAGGTTTAGTGTTAGCATTAGGGTGAGGGTGAGTGTTAGGTTGAGGTTTAGGGATAGGGTTAAGATTAGGGTTAGGGTGAGGGTGAGTGTTAGGGTTAGGGTTAGGGTTAGGCTTAGGCTTAGGGTTAGGCTGAGGGTGAAGGTGGGGGTGAGTATTAGGGTTAGGGTGATGGTTAGGGTTAAGGTTCGTGTTATTGTTAGGGTTAGGGTTAGATTTACAGTGAGGGTGAGGGTGCGGGTGAGGGTTAGGTTTAGGGTTAGGTTGAGGTTTAGGATTAGGGTTAGACAAAGGGTTAGGGTGAGGGTGAGTTTTAGGATTAGAGTTAGTGTTAGTGTTAGGGTTAGGCTGAGTGTGTGTGAGGGGATGAGGATTAGAGTTTGCGTTTGGTTTTGGGTTAGAGATAGGGTTAGGTTTAGGGTTATTATTAGTGTTATGGTTAGGGTTAAGTTTGCAATGAGGGTGAGGCTGAGGGTGAGGTTTATGATTAGGGTTAGGTTTAGGGTCCGTGTTATTGTTAGGGTTAGGGTTAGAGTTACGGTGAGGGTGAGGGTGAGGGTGAGGGTGCAGGTTAGGGTTAGGGTGAGGAATAGGGTTAGGTTAAGTGTTAGGGTTAGGTTGAGGGTGAAGTTTAGGGGTAGAGTGACGGTTTGTGGGAGGGTTAGCTTGAGGGTTAGTTTTAGGGTTTGTGTTTGTCTTAGGGTGAGGCTGAGTGTTAGGTTAAGGTTTAGGAATAGGGTTAGGGTTAGGATTAGGGTTAGGGTGAGGGTGAGTGTGAGGGTTAGTCTTAGGTTTAGGCTTAGGCTTAGGTTTAGGCTGAGGGTGAGGGTGAGGGTTAATATTAGGGTGATGTTTAGGATTATGGTTAGGGTGAGGGTTAAGATGATGGTTAGTGTTAGGGTTATTAGGGTGAGGGTGACGGTAAGTATAAAGGTGAGTGGTAGGGTTAGGTTGAGGGTTACGCCAAGGGTGAGTGTTAGGGTTAGGGTGAGTGTTAGGTGAGGGTGAGGGTGAGGGTTAGATTTAGGGTTAGGATTATGTTGAGGGTTATGGTTAGGGTGAGGGTTAGGTTTAGGGTTAGGCTCATTGTTAGGGTTAGGATTAGGGTTAGAGTTAGGGTGAGGGTTAGAGTTCGGCTTAGGTTTAGGCTTAGGCTTAGGCCAAGCGTGAGGGTGAGGGTTAGGGTTAGGGTTAGGGTGAGGGTTAGGGTTAGGTTTAGGGTGAGAGTTAGGATAAGTTTTAGGGTTAGGGTTAGGCTTAGGTTTAGGGTTACCGTGAGGGTTAGGGTTAGGATTAGGGATAGGGTTAGGGTTATTGTTATTGTTATTGTTATGGTTAGAGTTAAGTTTGGGGTGAGGTTGAGGATGAGGGTGAGGGTTATGGTTAGTGTTAGGGTTGTGGTTAGGGTTAGGGTTAGTGTTATTTTTAGGGTTAGGGTTAGAGTTATGTTGAGTGTGAGGGTGAGGGTTAGAGTGAGTTTTAGGGTGAGGTTTAGGGTTAGGGTTAGGTTTAGAGTGATGGTGAGGTTTAGGGTTAGATTTAGTGTTAGGAGAACGGTTAGGGTGAGGGTTAGGTTTAGGGTTAGTGTTAGTCTTAGGGTGAGGGTTAGGTTGCGGTTTAGGGATAGGGTTAGGGTGGGATTAGGGTTAGGGTGAGGGTGAGTGTGAGGGTTAGGGTGAGGGTTAGGGT
The DNA here is from genome assembly GCF_024711535.1 of Dipodomys merriami. Lineage (NCBI taxonomy): Eukaryota > Metazoa > Chordata > Mammalia > Rodentia > Heteromyidae > Dipodomys > Dipodomys merriami. Next base: position 5,477,337 of record NW_027206324.1, on the reverse strand, counting down.
TAGGGTTAGCGTAAGTTTTAGGGTGAGGCTGAGGGTGAGTGTCAGCGTTAGGTTTAGGGTGAGGTTTACGGTAATGGTTAGGGTTAGGTTGAGGGTGAGGGTGAAGGTTAGGGTGAGAGTGAGGGTGAGGTTTTGTGTGAGGGTGAGGGTTAGGTTTTGGGTTAGGTTTAGGGATAAGTTTAGGGTGAGGGTTATTGTAAGTGTTATGGTTAGGATGAGGGTTAGGGTGAGGGTTAGGGTAAGGTTAAGGGTTAGGGTGAGGGTGAGGGTTAGTTTTAGGATTAGGGTACGGTTTAGGGTGAGGGTTAGGGATAGGGTTAGGATTAGGGTGAGGGTTTTGGTTAGGGATAGGCTTAGAGTTAGGGTGAGGGTGAGGGTGAGGGTTAGTGTTTAGATTAGGTTTAGGGTTAGGGTTAGGCTGAGGGTGAGGTTGAGGCTGAGAGTGAGGGTTAGGATTAATGTGAGTGTTAGCATGATGGTTAGGGTGAGGGTTAGGGTTAGGGTTAGGATGAGGGTTAGGTTGAGGGTTAGCGTTAGGGTTCGGGTGAAGGAAGTTTTAGGGTGAGGTTTAAGGTGAAGGTTAGGCTTATTGTTAGGCTTAGGTTTAGGGTGAGGGTTAAGGAGAGGGTTAGTGTTAGGGTTAGGGTTAGCGTTAGGGTGAGGGTTATGGTGTTGGTAAGGGTTAGAGTGATGGTTAGGGTTAGGGTGAGGGTTAGGAATAGCATTAGGGTTAGCGTTAGGGTGAGGGTTAGGGAGTTGGTAAGGGTTAGAGTGATGGTTAGGGTGAGGGTGTAGGTTAGGGATAGCATTAGGGTTAGGGTTAGGGTTAGGGTGAGGTTTAGGGTTAGGGTTAGGGATAGCATGAGGGTTAGGATTAGGGATAGGGTGAGGGTTAGGCTTAGGGTGAGGGTGAGGGTTAGGGTTAATGTGAGAATTAGGGTTAGACTTAGGGTTAGTGTGAGGATAAGGGTAAGGGTGAGGGTTAGGGTGAGAGTGAGGTTTAGGGTTAGCATTAGTGTTAGGGTTATGGTTAGGGTGAGGTTTAGGATCAGGGTTAAGGTTAGGTTGAGGGTTAGAGTCAGGTTTAGGGTGAGAGTTAGGGTTAGGATGAGGGTTAGGGTAGGGTTAGGGTGAGGGGTAGGTTTCGGGTGAGGGTGAGTTTTAGGGTGTGGTTGACGGTTAGGGTTAGGGTGAGGTTTTAGGTGAGGGTGAGGGTTAGGGTGAGGTTGAGGGTTAGGGTTACGGTGAGGATTAGTGTTAGGGTTAGGGTTAGGGTTATGGTGAGGGTAAGGGTTAGGATGAGGTTTAGGGTGAAGGTGAAGTTTAGGGATAGCGTGATATTTAGGGTTCGGGTTACTGTGAGGGTTAGGATCCAGGTTAGGTCAGGTGAGGGTGAAGGTTAGTGTTAGGATTAGGGTTACGTTTAGGATGAAGGTATGTTTTAGGGTGAGCGTTAGGGTGATGGTGAGCGTTAGGGTTAGGTTATGGGTTAGGGTGAGCATTAGGGTGAGGGTTAGGTTTAGGTTTAATGTTAGGGTGAGGGTTAGGGTGAGGTTTAGTGTTAAGATTAGGGTTAGCGTGAGGTTTAGGGTAAGGGTTAGAGTGAGGTTTAGGCTGAGGGTGAGAATTAGGGATAGCATTATGGTTAATGGTAGGTTTAGAGTGAGGATTAGGGTTAGGCTTAGTGTTACGGTTATGGTGAGGTTTAGGGTTATGGTTATGGTGAGGGTTAGGTTTAGAGTTAGGGTAAGGTTTAAGTTTAGAGTGAGGGTGAGAGTGAGAGTTAGGTTTAGGATTACGCTTTAGTGTAGGGTTAGGCATAGGGTGAGGGTGAGTGTCAGAGTTAGGTTTAGTGTGAGGGTTAGGTTTATGATTATGGTTAGGGTGAGGGTGAGGGTGAGGGTTAGGGTGAGGGTGAGGGTGAGGTTGAGGATGAGGTTGAGGGTTAGGGTATGGTTGAGGGTTAGGTTTAGGGTTAAAGATAGGGTGTGGGTTAGAGTTAGGATTAGTGTTAGGATGAAGATTAGGCTGAGGGTTAGTTTAGGGTTAGGATGAGGGTTAGGGTTAGGGTTAGGGTTAGGGTGAGTCTGAGGGTTAGGGTTAGCATTAGGGTGAGGGTGAGGGTGAGGGTTAAGTTTAGGTTTAGGGTTAGGGTTAGGATTAGAGTGAGGGTGAGGTTTAGGTTTAGAGTTAGGTTTACGGTTAGGTTTACTGGGAGTGTTAGGGTTAGGTTTAGTGTTACAGTTAGGGTTATGGTGAGGGCAAGTGTGAGGGTGAGGTTTAGGGTTAGGGTTAGGCTTAGGTTTCAGCTGAGGGTTAGGGTGAGGGTTAGGGTTAGGTTAAGGATTAGTGTTAAGATTAGAGTTAGTGTGAGGGTTATGTTTAGGGTTAGTTTAGTGTTAGGTTGAGGATTAGGGTTAGGATTAGGGTTAGGGTGAGGTCAAGTGTTAGGGTGAGGGTGAGGGTGAGGATGAGGGTTAGGGTTATGGTGAGGGTGAGGGTTAGGGTTAGGGTGAGTATTAGGGGTAGGATGAGTGTTAGGGTGAGCGTTAGGATTAGGATGAGGGTTACGGTTACAATTATTTTTACTGTTATGGTTATGTTTACGTTTGCAGTGAGGGTGAGACTGAGCGTCAGGTTAGGGCTAGGATTAGTGTTAGGGTTAGGTTTAGGGTTAGGATTAGTGTTATTGTTAGGGTTAGGGTTAGAGTAACAGTGAGGGTGTGGGTGAGGGTACAGTTGAGGTTAGGCTTACGGTTAGGGTGAGGTGAGGGTTAGGGTTAGGATGAGTGTGAGGTTTAGGGTTAGAGTTAGTGTTAGTGGGAGCGTTAGGGTTAGGGTTAGTGTTAGGGTTAGGGATAGGGTGAGGGTTAGATTGAGGTTAAGGGTTATGGTTAGGGTTAGGGTTAGGATTAGGGTTAGGGTGACGGTGAGTGTGAGGTTTAGTTTTAGGCTTAGGTTAGGCTGAGGGTGAGGTTGGGTGTGCGGATTAGGGTTTGGGTGATGGTTAGGGTTAGGGTTAGGTTGAGGGTTAGGATGAGGGTTAGGGTTAGGATTAGGGTTAGGGTGAGGTCTAGGGTGATGTTAAGGGTTAGGTTTAGGTTTAGGCTTAGGCTTATTGTTAGTCTGAGGGTGAGGTTGAGGGTGAGGGTTAGGGTTAGTGTGATGGGTAGGGTTAAGTTTAGGGTGAGGTTTAGGATGAGGGTTAGGGTTAGGCTTAGTGTTACGGTGAAGGTGATGTTAAGCGTAAAGGTGAGGTTTAGGCTGTGGGTGAGGGTTAAGATAAGGGTAAGGGTTAGGGTTAAGTGTTTGGGTTAGGGTTAATGTTAGAATTAGGATTAGGGTGAGGGCTAGAGTGAGGGTGAGGGTTAGGGTTAGGGTGAGATTTAGGGTTTGGTTGAGGGTTAAGATTAATGTGAGGGTTAATGTTAGGGTTAGGGTTAGTGTAAAGGTGAGGGTAACTTTTAGGGAGAGCGTTAGGGTTAGGGTGAGTATTTTGATTAGGGTGAGTGTTAGAGTTAGGGTTAGGGTTATTGTTAGGGTTTGGGTTAGGGTTACTCTTACAGTGAATGTGAGGGTTAGTGTTAGAGTTAGGGTTAGTATTAGGGTTAGGGTGATGGTGAGTGTGTGGTTTAGGGTTATGTATATGGTTAGGGTTATGTATAGGGTTAGGCTTAGGGTTAGGCTAAGGGTGAGGTTGAGGGTGAAGGTTAGGGTTAGGGTGAGGGTTAGGTTGAGGGTTAGGTTGAAGGTGAGTGTATGGGTTAGGTTTAGGTTTAGGTTTAGGCTTAGGGTTAGGCTAAGGGTGAGGTTAAGGTTGAGAGTTAGGGTTAGGGTGAGGGTTAGGTTTAGGTTTAGATTGAGGGTTAGGATGTGAGTTAAGGTTAGGATTAGGGTTAGAGTGAGTGCTAGTGTGAGGGTGAGTGTTAGGGTTAGGGTTAGGGCGAGGTTTAGCGTTAGGGTTAGGTTTAGGGATAGGTTGAGGGATAGGGTTAGGGTTATGGTGAGGGTGAGGTTTAGGGTTAGGTTGAGGGTTTGGATTAGGGTTAGGTTGAGGGTGAGGGTTAGTGTTAGGGTTAGGGTGAGGGTTATCATGAGGGTTACAGTTAGGATTAGGGTTAGGATGAGGGCTAGGGTGAGGGTGAGGGTTAGGGTTAGGGTTACGCTGAGGTTTAGGGTTCGGGTTAGGTTTAGGGTTAGGGTTAGGGTGAGGGTTAGGGTTCACGTTAGGTTTAGGGTTAGGATTAGGTTTAGGTTGAGGGTGAGTGTGTGGGTTAGGGTTATGTATAGGGTTAGGCTTAGGGTTAGGCTAAGGGTGAGTTTGATGGTGAGGGTTACGGTTAGGGTAAGGGTTAGATTTAGGGTTAGGTTGAGGGAGAGTGTGTGGCTTAGGATTAGTTTTAGGGTTAGGCGAAGGGTGAGGTTAAGGGTGAATGATAGGGTTAGGGTGGGGGTTAGGTTTAAGGTTATGGTGAGGGTTAGGATGAGGGTTAAGTTTAGGATTAGGTTTAGTGTGAGGGCTAAGGTGAGGGTGATGTTTAGGGTTAGGGTTAGGGGGAGGGGGAGGAGGTTTAGCGTTACAGTTATGGTTAGGGTGAGGGATAGGGTGAGGTTTAAGGTTAGGGTTAGTGTTAGGGTTAGGGTTAGGGTGAGGGTTAAGTTTAGGGTGAGGGTTAGGTTTAGGGTTAGGATTAGGATTAGGGTTAGGGTGAGGGTGAGTGTGAGTGTTAGGGTTAGGGTTAGGGTTAGGCTTAGGGATAGGCTGAGGGTGAGGGTGAGGGTGAGTGTTAGGGTGAGGGTGAGAGTGAGGTTTAGGGTTAGAGTTAATGTTAAGGTGAGGGTTAGGGTTAGGGTGAGCTTGAGGGTGAGTGTTAGATTGAGGATTAGTGTTAGGGTTAGTGTGAGGTTTATGGTGAGGATGAGGGTTACGGTTAGGTTGAGGGCTAGGTTGAAGTTGAGGATTAGTGTTAGGGTTAGGGTGAGGTATAGGTTTAGGGGGATGGTTAGTGTTAGTGTTAGTGTTAGGGATAGGATGTGGGTTAGGGTGAGGGTTAGTGTTAGGTATAGGGTTAGGTTTAAGATTAGGGTTTGTGTGAGGGTGAGTGTGAGGGTTATGGTTAGGGTTAGGCTTAGGGTTAGGCTGAGGGTGAAGGTGAGGGTTAGGGTTAGAATGAGGGTTAGGGTTAGGGTTAGGGTGAGGGTTAGGATGAGGGTTAGGTTTAGGATTAGGTTTAGCGTGAGGGCTAGCATGCTGGTGAGGGTTAGGGTTAGGGTTAGGGTGAGGTTTAGGTTTAGCGTTAGGTTGAGATTTAAGATTAGGGCTAGGTATAGAGTAAGGGTTAGGGTTAGGTTGAGGGTTAGCATGAGGGTTAGGGTTAGGATTAGGATTAGGATGAGGGCAAGTGTGAGGGTGAGTGTTAGGGTTGGGGTTATGGTGAGATTTAGGTTTCGGGTTAGGTTTAGGGTTAGGGTGAGGGTTAGGTTTAGGGTTATGGTGAGGGTCAGGGTTAAGGTTTGGTTGAGGGTTAGAATTAGTTTTAGGGTTAGTGTGAGGGTTAGCGTTAGGATTATGATGAAGGTTAGGATGAGGGTTAGGGTTACAATTTGGATTAGGGTGAGAGCTAGGGTGAGGGGGAGTGTTAGTGTTAGGGTTAGGGTGAGGTTTAGGGTTAGGGGTAGGGGTAGGGTTAGGGTGAGATTTAGGGTTCGGGTTAGAGAGAGGGTGAGGGTTAAGTTGGGGGTGAGGTTTTGGGTGAGGACTAAGGTGAGGTTGAGGGTTAGTGTTAGTGTTAGGGTGAGGGTTAGGTTGAGGTTTAGGTTTAGGTTTAGGGTTAGGGTTAGGATTAGGATTAGGGTGAGGGTTAGTGTGAGGATTAGGGTTAGGGTTAGGCTTAGGCTTAGGTTAGGCTGAGGGTGAGGGTGGGGATGAGGATTAGGTTTAGAGTGATGATTCCGGTTATGGTTAGGTTGAGATTTAGCATGAAGCTTTGGGTTAGGATTAGGTTTAGGCTTGAGGGCTAGGATGAGTGTGAAGTTTAGGGTTAGGTTTAGGCTTAGGATTAGGCTGAGGCTGAAGTTGAGGGTGAGCATTAGGGTTAGGGTGATGGTTAGGATTATGGTTAGGGTGAGGGTTAGGATGTGGGTTAGGATTAGGGTGAGGTTTAGAATGGGTGTGACAATAAGAGTAAAGGTGAGGGTTAGGCTGAGGGTGAGGGTTATGTTAAGGGTGAGGGTTCGGATTAGGGTTAGGGTGAGGGTGAGGGTTAGATTGAGGGTTAGTGTTTGGTTTAGTGTGAGGTTTAGGATGAGGATGAGGGTTAGGGTTTGGGTGAGGGCTAGGGTGAAGTTGAGGGTTAGGGTTAGGGTTACTGTTAGGGTTAGGGTTAGTGTGAGGTTTAGTGTGGGGGTGAGGCTTAGTGTTAGGGTTAGGATTAGGCTTAGGGTTAAGGTGAGGGTTAGTGTCAGGTTTACAGTTAGGGTGAGTGTTGATGTTAGGGTTAGAGTGAAGGTTAGGCTTAAGCTTAGGTTTTGGGTATTGGCTTGGGTGAAGGTGAGGGTTAGGGTTAGGGTTATGGTGAGATTTTGGGTTAGTGTTAGGGTTAGGGTTGGTGTTAGGGTTAGGCTTAATGTTAGTCGGAGGGGGAGGGGGAGGGGGAGGGTTAGGGTTAGGGTGAGGATGAAGTTTAGGCTTAGAGTTAGCATTAGGGTGAGGGTTAGTGTGAGAGTTAGGGTTAGGGTTAGTATTACGGTTAGGGTTAGGGTGAGGGTGAGTGTGAGGGTCAGGATTAGTCTTAGGCTTAGGCTTAGGCTTAGGCCGAGCAAGAGGGTGAGGGTGAGGGTGAGGGTTAGGGTTATGCTTAGGATGAGGCAGATGTTTAGGGTTAGAGTTACGGTTATTGGGAGGGTTAGGGCGAGGGTTAGGGTTAGGGTTAGTGTTAGGGTTAGTGCTAGTCTTATGGTGAGGGTGAGGGTTAAGTTGAGGTTTAGGGAAAGCTTAGGGTTAGGATTAGGGTTAGGATGAGGGTAAGTGTGAGGGTTAGGGTTAGGATTAGGTTTAGGGTTAGGGTGAGTATTAGGGTTAGTGTGAGGGTGAGGTTTAGGGTTAGAGTTAGGGTTAGAGGGAGGGTTAGGGGGAGGATTAGGGTTAGGGTGAGTGTTAGGTTGAGGTTTAGGATTAGGGTTAATGTTAGGTTTAGGATTAGGGTTACGGTGAGGGTGAGTGTGAAGGTTAGGTTTAGGCTTAGGCTTAGGTTCAGGGTTAGGCTGAGGGTGATGGTGGGGGTGAGGATAAGGGTTCGGGTGATGGTTAGGGTTATTATTAGGGTGATGGTTAGGATGAGGGTGAGGTTGAGGGTGAGGGTTAGGGTTTGGGTGATGTTTAGGGTGACGGTTAGGTTGAAGGTTAGCCTGAGGTTTAGGGATAGGCTGAGGGTTAGGGTGAGGATGATGGTAAGGGTAAAGTTGAGGGTTAGGCTAAGTGTGAGGGTTAAGTTAAGGTTGAGGGTTAGGGTTAGGGTGAGGGTTAGGGTAAGGGTGAGGGTTAGGTGTTAGGGTGAGGGTGAGGGTTAGATTGTTTATAAGGGTTAGGGTTAGGGTGAGGGAAAGGGTTAGAATTAAGGTTTAGGGTGAGGGCTAGGATGAGAGTGAGGGTGAGGTTTAGGGTTAGGGTGAGGTTAAGTGTTCGGGTGAGGGTTAGGGTTAGTGTTAGGGTTATTGTTGTTGTTAGCTTTAGGTTTACGTTTAGGATGAAGGTGAGGGTGAGGTTTAGGGTTACAGTTAGGCTTAGGTTGAGGGTTAGTGTGAGGGTTAGGTTTAGGGATAGGGTTAGGTTTAGGATTAGGTTTAGCTTGAGAGTGAGTGTGAGGGTTAAAGTTAGGGCTAGGCTTAGGTTTAGGGTTAGGGTTTGGTTTAGGGTGAGGGTGAGGTTTAGGTTTAGGGTTAGTGTTAGTGTTAGGGTTAGGGTTAAAGTGATGGTTAGGGTTAGGGTTAGGTTTAGGCTTAGGCTTAGGTTTAGGCTGATGATGAGGGTGGAGATGAAGATTAGGTTTAAAGAGATGGTTAGTGTTATAGTTAGCTTGAGGGTTAGGATGTGGTTTAGGGTTAGGATTAGGGTTAGGCTGAGGCGGAGGTTGAGGGTGAGGTTTAGGGTTAGGGTGATGGTTAGGGTTACGTTTAGGGTGAGGGTTAGCATGAAGGTTAGGGTTCGGGTGAGGGTGACGGTAAGCGTAAAGGTGAGGGTTAATGTTAGAGTGATGTTTATGGTAAGGGTGAGGATTAGGGTTAGGGTGAGGGTTAGGGTGAGGGTTAGGGTTAGGGTTAGGGTGAGTGTGAGGGTTAGATTGAGGGTTAGGTTTATGTTGAGGGTTATGGTTAGGGTGAGGTTTAGGTTTAGGGTTAGGGTTATTGTCACGGTTATGTTTAGGGTTACATTTACAGTGAGGGTGAGGGTGAGGGTTAGGCTTAGGGTTAAGGTGAGGTTTAGGTTTAAAGTTAGGGTTAGAGTTAGGCTTAGTGTGAGGGTGAGGTTTAAGGTTAGAGTTAGAGTTAGTGTTATGGTTAGGGTTAGGGTGAGGGTTAGGGTGAGTGTTAGAGTTCTGTAAGGCTTAGGCTTAGGCTTCTGCCGAGATTGAGGGTGAGGGAAAGTGTTAGTTTGAGGTTTATGGATAGGGTTAGAGTTAGGATTAGGGTAGGGTGAGGGTGAGGGTTCGGGTAAGGGTTACGCTTAGGCTCTGGGTAACCTTTGGGTGAAGGTGAGTGTGAGGATTAGGGTTAGGGTGATGGTTAGGGTTAGGGTTAGTGTTATTGTTAGGGTTAGGGTTAGAGTTAAGGTGAGGGTGAGGGTGCGGGTGAGGGTTAGGGTTAGGGTGAGGTTTAGGGTTAGGGTTAGAGATAGGGTTAGGGTGAGGGTGAGATTTAGGGTTAGAGTTAGGGTTAGTGTTAGGGTTAGGCTTAGGTTGAGGCTGAGGGTTAGGCTGAGGGTGAGTGTGGGGATGAGGATTAGGGTTACGATTAGAGTTAGGGTGAGGTTTAGGTTTAGGGTGAGCGTTAGGTTTAGGGTTAGTTTTAGCCTTAGGGTGAGGGTGAGGGTTAGGTTGAGGTTTAGGGATAGAGTTAGGGTTAGGATTAGGGTTAGTGTGACTGTGAATGTGAGGTTTAGGGTTACGGTTTGGCTTAGGCTTAGGGTTAGATTTAGGGTGAGGGTTAGGGTGAGGGTGAGGGTGAGAGTTAGAGTTAGGGTTAAGATGAAGTTTAGGGTTAGAATAAGTGTGAGTGTTGGTGTTAGGGTTAGGGTTAGGGTTAGTGTTAGGGATGGGGGAGGGTTAGGGTTAGGGTTAAGGTTAGGTTTAGTCTTAGGGTTAGGATTAGGGTGAGGGTTAGTTTGAGGTTCAGGTTTAGGGTTAGGATTAGGTTTATGAATAGTTTTAGTCTGATGGTGAGGTTGAGGGTGAGGGTTAGTTTTAGGGTGATGGTTAGGTTTAGGGTTAGAATGAGGTTTAGGATGATGGTTAGGGTTAGGATTAGGATTAGGGTGAGGGCTAGGGTGAGGGTGAGGGTGAGGGTTAGGTTTAGGGTGATGGTTAGGGTTACGGATAGCTTGAAAGTTAGGATGAGGTTTAGGGATAGGGTGAGGGTTAGGATGAGGGTGATGGTAAGTTTAAAGTTGAGGGTTAGGCTGAGGGTGAGGGTTAAGATAAGGGAGAGTGTTACAGTTTGGGTGAGGGTTAAGGCAAGGGTGTGGGTTAGGGATTAGGGTGAGGCTGAGGGTTAGATTTTGGATTAGGATTAGGGTTAGTGTGAGCTTTAGGTTAAGGATGAGTGTTAGGGTTATGTGAAGGTAAGGGTTAGAATTAGAGTTAGAGTGAGAGCTAGGGTGAGGGTGAGGGTTAGGGTTAGTGTTAGGGTTAGGGTGAGGTTTAGGCTTAGGGTGAGGTTTAGGGTTAGTGTGAGGGTTAGTGTTAGGGTTAGGGTTAGTGTTAGGGTGAGGATTAGGGTTAGGGTGAGATTTATAGTTTCAGTGGGGGTTAGGGTTACGTTTAGGGTGAGGTTCAGGGTTAAGATTAGGGTTAGAGTTAGGTTTAGGGTGAGGATGAGGTTTATGGTTAGATTTAGGCTTAGGGTGAGGGTTACAGTTAGGGTTCGGTTTAGAGCTAGTGTTAGGGTGAGGGTTAGTGTGAGTGTTAGGGTTAGAGTTAGGGTTAGGGTTAGGATTAGGGTAAGGTTGAGGGTGAGCGTGTGGGTTAGGGTTAGGTTTAGGGTTAGGCTTAGTGTTAGGATGAGGGTGAGGTTGAGGGTTAGGTTTAAGGTTAGGGGGAGAGTTAGGATTAGGTTTAGGTTGAGGGTTAGGATGAGGGTTAGGGTTAGTATTAGTGTTAGGGTGGGCCCTAACGTGAGGGTGAAGTATAGGGTTAGGGTTAGGGTGAGCATTAGGGTTAGGATTAGGGTGAAGGTGAGCTTTAGTGTTAGAGTTAGTGTTAGGGTGAGGGTTAGGGTTAGGGTTAGGGTTAGGGTGAGTGTTAGGGTAAGGGTTAGGGTTATGGTTATGTTTAGGATTAGGATTAGGGTTAGGGTTAGGCTGAGGGTGATGTTTACGGTTAGAGTTAGTGTTACTGTGAGGGTTAGTGTTATGGTGAAGGTGTGTGTGAGGGTTAGAGTTAGGGTGATGCTTAAGGTTATGGTCAGGTTGTGGGTTAGGATGAGGGTTAGGGTTAGTGTGAGGGTTAGCGTGAGGGTGATAGTAAGTGTAAAGTTGAGGGTTAGGCTGAGAATGAGGATTACGGTAAATGTGAGGGTTAGGGTTAGAGTGAGGGTTAGAGTTAGGGTTATGGTGAGGGTGTGGTTTCGATTGAGGATTAGTTTTAGGGTTAGTGTGAGGTTTAGGGTGAGGATGATAGTTAAGGTTGGGTGAGGGCTAGGCTGAGGGTGAGGTTTAGGTTTAGGGTTAGGGTGAGTGTTAGGGTTAGGGTGAGTGTTAGGGTTAGTGTGAGGGTTAGTGTTAGGGTTAGCGTTAGTGTTAGGGTTTGGGTAAGTTTTAGGGTGAGGGTTAGGGTTACAGTTAGGGTTATGGTTAGAATGAGGGTTAGGTTTAGGTTTAGGGTTATTGTTAGGATTGGGTTTAGGGATATGATGAGGGTTAGGGTTAGGATTAGGGTTAGGGTGAGGGCTAGGGTGAGGGTGAGTGTTAGAGTTAGGCTTAGGCTTAGGTTTAGGATGAGGTTGAGGGTGAGGTTGAGGGTTAGGGTTAGCGTGATGGTTAGGGTTACGGTTAGGCTGAGGGTTAGGATGAGGTTTTGGGTTAGGGTGAGTGTTAGGGTGAGGGTGACAGTAAGGGTAAATGTGAGGGTTAGGGTTCGGGTGAGGATTAGGGTTAGGGTTAAGGTGAGGGTGAGGGTTAGACTGAGTATTAGTATTAGGGTTAGTGTGAGGTTTAGGGTGAGGATGAGGGGTAGGGTTAGGATGAGGCCTAGGGTGAGGTTGAGGGTTAGGGATAGGGTTAGGTTGAGGTTTAGGGTTAAGGTGATGGTTAGGGTTAGTGTGAGGGTTAGCGTTAGGATTAGGGTAAATTTTAGGGTGAGGGTAAGTGTTAGGGTGACGGTTAGGGTTAGGGTGAGAGTTATAGTTAGGATTAGGATTAGTATTTGGGTTAGTGTTATTTTTAGGTTTAGGGAGAGGGGGAGGGTTAAGGTTAGGGTTAGCGTGAAGTTTAGTTTTAGGGTTATGGTTAGAGTTAGGGTTAGGTTGAGGGTGAGGTTTAGGTTTAGATTTAGGGTTAGGGGAGGGTTAGGGTGAGGGTTAGTGTTAGAGTTAGGGTTAGTGTTAGGATTAGGGTTAGGGTGAGGGCGAGTGTGAGGGTTAGGGTTAGGGTTAGGCTTAGGCATAGGGTTAGGCAGAGGATAAGGGTGAGGGTGAGGGTTAGAGTTAGGGTTAGGTTTTGGGTGAGGGTTAGGATGAGGTTTAGAGTTAGGATTAGTGTAAGGATGAGGGCAAGGGTGAGGGTGAGGTTTAGAGTTAGCATAATGGCGAAGTTAAGGATTAGGATTAGGTTTAGGGTTAGGGTGAGGGTCAGCGTTCTGGTTACTGTGAGGATTTGGGTTAGGGTTAGTGTGAGGGTAAGGGTTAGAATTAGGGTTAGGGTTATTTTTAGTGTTAAGGTTAAGGTTAAGTTCACAGTGAGGGTGAGGCTGAGGGTGAGGTATAGGTTTAGGGTTAGGGTGTGGTTTAGTGTTAGGTTTAGGTTTAGGGTAAGGGTGAGGGCTTGGGTTTAGGTTAGGGTTACGGTGAGGGTGAGCGTTAGGGTTAGGGTTAGGGTTAGTGTTATTGTTAGGGTTAGGGTTAGAGTTACGGTGAGTGTGAGGGTGAGGGTGAGGTTTAGGTTTAGGGTGAGGGTGAGGTTTAGGGTTAGAGTTAGGTTCAGGGGGAGGGTTAGGGTGAGGGTTAGGGTTAGTGTTAGTGTTAGGCTTATGGTTAGGGTGAGGGTTAGGTTGTGCTTTAGGGTTGGGGTTAGGTTTAGGATTAGGGTTTTGGTGAGTGTGAGGGTGAGGGTTAGGGTTAGGCTTAGGATTAGGCTTAGGGTTAGGCTGAGGGTGAGTGTGGGGATGAGGATTAGGTTTAGGTTGATGGTTAGGGTTATGGTTAGGTTTAGGGTTAAGATTAAGGTTAGAGTTAGGATTCGGTTTAGGGTGAGGGCTAGGGTGAGGGTGAGGATTAGGGTTAGGGTTAGGCTTAGGGTCAGGGTAAGCGTTAGTTTTAGGGTGAGGGTAAGTGTTAGGGTGAGGGTTAGATTTAGGCTTAGGGTTAGGGCTAGGGTTAGGGTGAGTGTTAGGGTTAGGGTGATGGTTAGGGTTAGTGTGAGGGTTAGTGTTAGGGTTAGCGTTAGGGTTATGGTGAGGGTAAATGTTAGGGTGAGGGTTAAGGTTAGGGTGAGGCTTATGGTTAGAATGAGGGTTAGGGTTAGGGTTAGGGTTATTGTTTGTGTTAGGGTTAGGTTTAGGATGAGGGTTAGGGTTAGGATTAGGATGAGGGTGAGGGCTAGGTTGAGGGTGAGGGTTAGGGTTAGGCCTAGGCTTAGGCTTAGGTTAGGGCTGATGCTGAGGGTGAGGTTGAGGGTTAGGGTTAGCGTGATGGTTCGGTTATGGTTAGGCTGAGGGTTAGGATGAGGGTTAGGGTTAGGGTTAGGGATAGTTTGAGGGTGACAGTAAGGTTAAAATTGAGGGTTAGGTTTAGCACTAGGGTTAGGGTGAGGGCTAGGGTTAGGGTGAGGGTTTGGGTTAGGGTTAGAGTTATGGTGAGGGTTAAAGTTTAGGTTTAGGATTATTGTTCTTCTTAGGGTTAGGGTTAAGGTTAAGGTAAGGGTGAGGGTGAGGGTGAGGTTGAGGGTTAGGGTTAGGGTTAGGATGAGGTTTAGAGTTAGGGTTAGTGTTAGGGTGAGGGTGAGGTTTAGGGTTATTGTTAGGGTTAGGGTTAGGGTTAGTGTGAGTGTTAGGGTTAGGTTTAATATTATGGTTTGGTTTATGGTGAGGGCTAGTGTGAGGGTGAGGGTTAGGGTTAGGCTTAGGCTTATGCTTAGTGTTAAGCTGAGGGTGGGGGTGAGGGTTAGGGTTAGGCTTAGTCTTAGGGTTAGGCTGAGGTTGAGGGTGAAGGATAGGTTTAGGGTGAGGGTGAGGTTTAGGGGTAGGGTTAGCGTTAGGGTGCGGGTTAGTGTGAGGGTTAGGGTTAGGGTTAGTGTTACAGTTACAGTGAGGGTGAGGGTGACTGTGATGGTTAAGCGTAGCCTTAGGCTTAGGCTTATGCTTAGGCCGAGCGTGAGGGTGAAGGTGAGGGTAAGGGTTAGGGTGATTGTTAGAGTTTTAGGGTTAGGGTGAGGTTTAGGTTTAAGATTAGGTCTAGGGTCAGTGCTAGGGTGAGTGTGAGGGTTAGGGTTAGAGTTAGGGTGAGGTTTAGGGTTAGGATTAGGGTGAGTGTTGGGGTGAGGATTACGGTGAGGGTGAGGGTTAGGCTTAGGGTGAGGGTTAGGGTTAGGGTGAGGTTGATGTTGAGGGTTAGATTAGGGTTAGGGTTAGTGTTATTGTTAGTGTTATGGTTAGTTTTAAGTTCACAGTGAGGGTGAGGCTGAGGTGAGGGTTAGGTTTAGGGTTAGGGTGAGGTTTAGATTAAGGTTAGGGTAAAGGTTAGGGTGAGGGTTTGGGTTAGGGTTAGGATTAAGGTGAGGGTGAGTGTTAGGGTTAAGGTGATGGTTAGTGTTATTGTTAATGTTAGGGTTAGAGTTATGGCGACGGTGAGGGTGAGTGTGAGGGTTAGGGTTAGGGTGAGGTTTAGGGTTAGGTTTAGGTTTAGGTTGAGGGTGAGGGTGAGGTTTACGGTTAGATTTAGGGTGAGGGTGAGGTTTAGGGTGAGGTTTAGGGTTAGGGTTAGTGTTAGGGTTAGGGTTAGGGTGAGGGTTAGGATGAGGGTGAGAATTAGGGTGAGCTTTAGAGTTAGGGTTAGGATTAGGATTAGGGTTAGTGTTAGGGTGAGTGTTTGGGTTAGGCTTAGGGTTAGGGTTAGGCTTAGCGTTAAGCTGAGGGTGAGGGTGAGGGTGAGGTTTAGGGTTAGGGTTTGGGTTAGGGTTAGCGTTTGAGTGAGAGTTAGGGTTAGGGTGAGAGGATGAGGATTAGGGTTAGGATTAGTGTTAGGGTTAGGGATAGGGTGAGGGTTAGGATGAGGTGATGTTTCAGATTAGGGTTAGGTTGAGGGTGAGGGTGAGTTTGAGGGTTAGGGTAAGGGATAGGGAGAGGTTTAGGGTTAGGGTTAGTGTTAGGTTTAGGGTTAGGGTGAGGGTAAGTGTTAGGGTGAGGGTTAGGCTTATGGTGACGGTTATGGTTACAATGAGGGTTAGGGTTAGGTTTAGGGTTATTGTTAGGGTTAGGGTTACGGTTAATGTGAGGGTTAGTGTTAGGTTTAGGGTGAGGTTTATATTAAGGGTTAGGGTTAGAGTTAGTGTTAGGGTGAGGTGAGGTTTAGAATTAAAGTTAACGTTAGTTTTAATGTTAGGGTTAGGGTGAGGGTTAGTTTGTGGGTTAGGGTAAGGGTTAGGGTGAGTGTTAGGATGAGGTGTAGGGTTAGGATTAGGGTTAGGGTGAGCGCTAGAGTGATGGTTAATGTGAGGGTTAGTGTTAGGGATAGGGTTAGGTTTAAGATTAGGTTTAGATTGAGGGTGAGTGTGAGGTTTAGGGTTAGGCTTAGGGTTAGAGTGAGTGTTAGCGTTAAGATTTGGTTTAGGGTTAGGGTGAGGGTTAGGGTTAGGGTTAGGGTGCGGGTGAGGTTTAGGGTTAGGGTTAGGGTTAGTGTGAAAGTTAGGGTTATGGTGAGGGTTATGTTTAGGGTGAGGGTTAGGGTTAGGGTTAGGGTTAGGGTGAGGGCTAGGGGGAGGGCTAGGGTTAGAGTGAGGTTTAGGGTTAGGGTTAGGGTGAGTTTTATGGTGCGGGTGAGGTTTTGGGTTAGGGTTAGGATGAGTTTTAGGGTTATGGTTAGGGTTTCGGTTAAGGCGAAAGTGAGGGTAAGGTTTAGATTTAGGGTTAATGTTAGGTTTAGGGTGAGGTTTATCGTTAGCCTTAGGGTCAGGGTTAGGGTTAGGGTGAGGGTTTGGTTTAGGGTTAGAGTTACGGTGAGGGTGAATTTTAAGTTTAGGTTTTGGGTCATGGTTATTCTTAGGGTTAGAGTTAAGGTTAAGGTTAAGCTAAGTGTGAGGGTGAGGGTGATGTTGAGGGTTAGGTTTAGGGTTAGGATTAGGTTTAGAGTTAGGGTTAGTGTTAGGGTGAGGGTGAGGTTTAGGGTTATTGTTAGGGTTAGGGTTAGGGATAGTGTGCGTGTTAGGGTTAGGTTTAGTGTTATGGTTTTGGTTATTTTGAGGGCTAGTTTGAGGGTGAGGTTTAGGGTTAGGTTTAGGTTTAGGCTTAGTGTTAAGCTGAGGGTGAGGGTGAGGGTTAGGGTTAACCTTAGGCCTAGGCTTATGCTTAGGCTGAGCTTGAGGGTGAAGGTGAGGTTTAGGGTTAGGGTGATTGTTAGAGTTTTAGGGTTAGGTTGAGGGTTAGGGTTAGGGTTAGGGTGAGGCTTAGGGTGAGGTTTAGTTTTAAGATTAGGGCATGTCAAAACCAGCTTTACAATGTCGGTGTGGGGGGGTAGGGGGTATAATTGGGTGGGGGGAGGAGGGAGGCTGGGAAGGGAGGTGAAGGGTAAACAAAGGAGGAGGCTGCAATGCTTGGTAAGAAATATATGCATTATCCTGCCCATGTAATTGTAGCCCCTCTGTACAGTATGTTCTCAAATAAAATAAAATTAAATTAAAAAAAAAAAGAAAAACCAAAAAAAAAAAAAAAGATTAGGGCTAGGGTGAGTGCTAGGGTGAGGGTGAGGGTTAGGGTTGTAGTTAGGGTGTGGTTTAGGGATAGGGTTAGGTTTAGTGTTAGGGTGAGTGTTAGGGTGAGTGTTACATTGAGGGTGAGGGTTAGGGTTAGGGTGAGGGTTAGGGTTAGTGTGAGGGTGAGGGTAAGATTAGGGTAGGGTTATTGTTATTGTTAGTGTTATGGTTAGGTTTAATTTTACAGTGAGGGTGAGGCTGAGGGTGAGGGTTAGATTTAGGGTTAGGGTTAGGTTTAGGTTAGGGTTAGGGTAAGGTTAGGGTGAGGGTTTGGGTCAGGTTTACGATTATGGTGAGGGTGAGTGTTAGGATTGGGGTGAGGGTAGTGTTATTGTTAGGGTTAGGGTTAGAGTTACGGTGAAGGTGAGGGTGAGTGTGAGGGTTAGTGTTAGGGTGAGGTTTAGGGTTAGGGTTAGTGTTAGGGTTAGGGTTAGGGTGAGGGTTAGGATGAGGGTGAGAGTTAGGGTGAGCTTTAGAGTTAGGGTTAGGATTAGGATTAGGGTTAGTGTTAGGGTGAGTGTTTGGGTTAGGCTCAGGGTTAGGGTTAGGCTTAGCGTTAAGCTGAGGGTGAGGGTGAGGGTGAGGATTAGGGTTAGGGTTTGGGTTAGGGTTAGTGTTTGGGTGAGAGTTAGTGTTAGGTTTAGGATGAGGATAAGGGTTTGGATTAGTGTTAGGGTTAGGGTTAGGGTGAGGTTTAGGGTTAGGGTTAGGGTGAGGGTGAGGGTGAGTTTTAGGGTTAGAGTTAGGGTTAGTGTAAGGGATAGGGTGAGGTTTAGGGTTAGGGTTAGTGTTAGGGTTAGGGTTAGGGTGAGGGTTAGTGTTAGGGTGAGGGTTAGGTTTAGGGTTAGGATTAGGATTAGAGTAAATGTGAGGGTGAGTATGAGGGTTAGGGTTAGGGTTAGGTTTAGGCTTAGGGATAGGCTGAGGGTGAGGGTGAGGGTGAGGGTTAGCATTAGGGTGAGGATGAGGTTTAGGGTTAGAGTTAGTGTTATGTTGAGGTTTATTGTGAGGGTTAGTGTTAGGGTTAGTGTTAGGGTTAGGGTTAGGGTGAGGTTTAGGGTTAGGGTGAGGGTTAGGGTTAGGGATAGCGTTAGGTTTAGGATTAGGTTTTAGGTGAGGTTGAGTGTGAGGGTTATGATCAGGGTTATGAATATGCTTAGGGTTAGGCTGAGGGTGAGGTTGAGGGTTAGGGTTAGGGTGAGGGTTATTATGAGTGTTAGATTTAGGATTAGGATTAGGGTGAGGGCTAGAATGAGGGTGAGGTTTAGGGTTAGGGTTAGGGAGAGGTTTAGGTTTAGGATTAAGTTTAGGAATAGGGTGAGGGTTAGGGTTAAGGTTATGATGAAGGTGAGGGTTAGGGTAAGGTTGAGGGTTAGGATTAGGTCTAGGTTTAGGGTGAGTGTTAGGGTTAGGGTGAGGGCTAGGGTGAGGGTGAGGTTTAGGGTTAGGGTGAGGTTTAGGGTTAGAGTGATGGATAGGATTAGTGTGAGGATTAGTGTTAGGGTTGGGGTTAGTGTTAGGGTGAGGTAAGTGTTATGGTGAGATTTAGGGTTATGTTGACATTTATGGTTACAATGAGGGTTAGGGCTAGATTTAGGGTTATTGTTCGGGTTAGGGTTAGGGTTTCGGTTATTGTTAGGGTAAGGGTTAGGTTGAGGTTTATATTAAGGGTTAGGGTTAGAGTTAGGGTTAGGGGGAGGGTGTGGTTTAAGGTTAGAGTTAGCGTTAGTGTTAGTGTTAGAGTTAAGGTGAGGGTTAGAGTGAGGTTTAGGGTTAGGCTTAATCTTAGGGTTAGGCTTAGGCTTAGGCCAAGACTGGGGGTGAGGGTTAGTTTTAGGGTTAGGTTGAGGGTTAGGGTTAGGGTTAGGGTGAGTGTTAGGATGTGGTGTAGTGTTAGGATTAGGGTTAGGGTGAGCGCTAGGGTGATGGTTAATGTGAGGGTTAGGGTTAGGGATAGGGTTAGGTGTAGGATTAGGTTTAGATTGAGGGTGAGTGTGAGGGTTAGGGTGAGGGTTAGGCTCAGGCTTAGGGTTAGAGTGAGTGTTAGGGTTAGGGTTTGGTTTAGGGTGAGGGTGAGGGTTAGGGTTAGGGTTAGGGTGAGGGTGAGGGTGAGGGTTACGTTTAGGTTTAGTGTGAAAGTTAGGGTTATGGTGAGGGTTAGGGTTAGGGTTAGGGTGAGGGTGAGGGTGAGGGTTAGGGTTAGGTTTAGTGTGAAATTTAGGGTTATGGTGAGGGTTAGGGTTAGGTTTAGGTTTAGGGTGAGGGCTAGGGTGAGAGTGAGGTTTAGGGTTAGGGTTAGGGTGAGGTTTAGGTTGAGGTTGAGGTTTAGGGTTAGGTTTAGTGTGAGGTTTAGGGTTATGGTTAGGGTTACGGTTAAGGCGAGGTTGAGGGTTAGGATTAGAATTAGGGTTAGCGTGAGAGTTAGGGTGAGGGTTAGTGTTAGTGTTAGTGTTAGGGGTAGGGTTAGGAAGAGGGTTAGGGTGAGGGTGAGGGTTAGGGTAAGGCTTTGGTTTAGGATTAGGGTTAAGGTGAGGGTGAGTGTGAGGGTTAGTGTTAGTGTTAGGGTTAGGGTTAGCATTAGGGTTAGGGTGAGGGTGAGGTTTAGCTTTAGGGTTAGGTTTAGAGTGAGGGTTAGGGTGAAGGTTATGGTGAGGGTTAGGGATAGGATTAGCGTTAGGGTATGTGCTAGAACCAGCAACACTGTTAGGGTTAGGGTTAGAGTGAGGGTTAGGGTGAGTGTTAGATTTAGGGTTAGTGTTAGTGTTAGGATTAGGATTAGGGTTACTGTGACTGTGAGTGTGACAGTTAAGTTTAGGGTTAGTGTTAGGCTTAGGGTTAGGCTGAGGCTGAGGGTGAGGGTGAGGGTTAGATTTAGGGTGAGGGTTTGGTTTAGGGTTAGAGTGAGGGTTAGGGTGAGGGTTAGGGTTGGATTAGGGTTAGGGTATGTCCTAGGGTGAGGATTAGGATTAGTTTTAGGTTTAGGGTGAGGTTAAGCATTAGGGTTAGGGTCAGGGTTAGGGTTAGGGTGACGGTTTGGATTAGGGTTAGAGTTAAGGTGAGGGTGAGTTTTAAGGTTAGGTTTCGGGTTATGGTTATTCTTAGGGTTAGGGTTAAGTTTAAGTTTAAGGTAAGCGTGAGGGTGAGGGTGATGTTGAGGGTCAGGGTTAGGGTTAGGATGAGGTTTAGAGTTAGTTTTAGTTTAAGGTGAGGGTGAGGTTTAGGTTTATTTTTAGGGTTAGGGTTAGGGATAGTGTGAGTGTTAGGGTTAGGTTTAGTGTTATGATTAGGGTTATGGTGTCGGCTAGTGTGAGTGTGAGGGTTAGGGTTAGGCTTAGGCTTAGGCTTAGTGTTAAGCTGAGGGTGAGGATGAGGGTTAGGTTAAGGCTGAGGGTGAGGTTTAGGGTTAGGGTTAGCGTTAAGGTGCGTGTTAGTGTGAGGGTTAGGCGTAGGGTTAGTGTTATGGTTACGGTGAGGGTGAGGGTGAGTGTCAGGGTTAGGCTTAGCCTTAGGCTTAGGCTGATGCTTAGGCCGAGCTTGAGGGTGAAGGTGAGGGTTAGGTTTAGGGTGATTTTTAGGGTTTTAGGGTTAGGGTGAGGGTTAGCTTTAGGGTTAGGGTGCGGTTTAGGGTGAGGTTTAGGTTTAAGACTAGGGCTAGGTTGAGTGCTAGGTTGAGGGTGAGGGTTAGGGTTAGAGTTAGGGTGAGGTTCAGGGATAGGTTTAGGTTTAGGGTTAGGGTGAGTGTTATGGTGAGGGTTACAGTGAGGGTGAGTGATAGGTTTAGGGTGAGGGTTAGGGTTAGTGTGAGGTTGAGGGTAAGTTTAGGGTTACGGTTATTGTTAGTGTTAGTGTTATGGTTAGGTTTAAGTTTACAGTGAGGGTGAGGCTGAGGGTGAGGGTTAGGTTTAGGGTTAGGGTTAGGTTTTGGTTAGGGTTAGGGTAAGGGTTAGGGTGAGGTTTTGGTTTAGTTTTATGATTACGGTGAGGGTGAGTGTTAGGTTTAGGGTGAGGGTTAGTGTTATTGTTAGGGTTAGGGTGAGTTACGGTGAAGGTGAGGGTGAGTGTGAGGGTTAGGGTTAGGGTGAGGTTTAGGGTTAGGGTTAGGTTTAGGGTGAGGGTGAGGGTGAGGTTTAGGGTTAGATTTAGGCTTAGGGTGAGTTTTAGATTGAGATTTAGAGTTAGGGTTAGTGTTAGGGTTAGTGTTAGGGTGAGGGTTAGGATGAGGGTGAGGGTTAGGTTGAGGTTTAGAGTTAGGGCTAGGATTAGGGTTAGCATTAGGGTGAGTGTTTGGGTTAGACTTAGGGTTAGGGTTTGGCTTAGCATTAAGCTGAGGGTGAGGGTGAGGGTGAGGATTAGGGTTTGGGTTTGGGTTAGGGTTAGCGTTTGGGTGAGAGTTAGGATTAGGGTTAGGGTGAGAGTTAGGATGAGGATTAGGGTTAGGATTAGTGTTAGGGTTAGGGTTAGGGTGAGGGTTGGGATGATGGTGATGTTTAGGATTAGGATTAGGGTGAGGTTGAGGGTGAGTTCTAGGGTTAGAGTTAGGGTTAGAGTAAGGGATAGGGTGAGGTTTAGGGTTAGGGTTAGTGTTAGGGTTAGGGTTAGGGTGAGGATTAGTGTTAGGGTGAGGGTTAGGTTTAGGGTTAGGATTAGGATTAGGGTTAGTGTGAGGGTGAGTATGAGGGTTAGGGTTAGGGTTAGGTTTAGGCTTAGCTATAGGCTGAGGTTGAGGGTGAGGGTGAGGTTTAGGGTTAGGGTGACGGTGAGATTTAGGGTTAGAGTTAGTGTTAAGTTGAGGTTTAGTGTGAGGGTTAGTGTTAGGGTTAGTGTTAGGGATAGGGTTAGGTTTAGGATTAGATTTTGGGTGAGGTTGAGTGTGAGGGTTATGGTTAGGATTATGATTAGGCTTAGGGTTAGGCTGAGGGTGAGGGTGAGGTTTAGGGTTTGGGTGAGTGTTAGGTTTATGGTTAGGGTGAGTGTTAGGATGAGGATTAGGTTTTGGATTAGGATTAGGGTGAGGGCTAGCATGAGGTTGAGGGTTAGGGTTAGGGTTAGGGTGAGGTTTAGGGTTAGGATTAAGTTTAAGCATAGGGTGGGGGTTATGGTTACGGTTATGATGAGGGTGAGGTTTAGGGTAAGTTTGATGGTTAGGATTAGGTCTAGGTTTAGGGTGAGGGTTAGGGTTAGGTTGAGGGCTAGGGTGAGGGTCAGGTTTAGGGTTAGGGTGAGGTTTAGGGTTAGGATGATGGTTAGTGTTAGAGTGAAGATTAGTGTTAGGGTTAGGATTAGTGTTAATGTGAGGGTAAGTGTTAGGGTGAGGGTTAGGTTTATGGTGACGGTTATGGTTACAATGAGGGTTAGATTTAGTTTTAGTGTTATTGTTAGGGTTAGGGTTAGGGTTGCGGTTACTGTGAGTGTGAGGGTTAGGGTTCTGTTTAGGTTGAGGTTTATATTAAAGGTTAGGGTTAGAGTTTGGGTTAGGGTGAGGGTAAGGTTTAGGGTTAGAGTTAGCGTTAGTGTTAGTGTTAGGGTTAGGATGAGGCTTAGTGTGAGGGTTAGGGTGAGGCTTAAGCTTAGGGTTAGGTTTAGGCTTAGGCCGAGTTTGAGGGTTTCGTTTAGGGGTAGGGTGAGGGCTAGGGTGAGAGTGAGGTTTAGGGTTAGGGTTAGGGTGAGGTTTAGGGTGAGGGTGAGGTTTAGGGTTAGGGTTAGGGTGAGTTTTAGGGTTATGGTTAGGGTTACGGTTAAGGCGAGGGTGAGGGTTAGGGTTAGAGTTAGGGTTAGGGTGAGGGTTAGGGGGAGGGTTATTGTTAGTGTTAGTGTTGGGTGTAGGGTTAGGATGAGAGTTAGGGTGAGCGTGAGGGTTAGGGTAAGGGTTAGGATTAGGATTAGGGATAAGGTGAGGGTGAGTGTGAGGGTTAGTGTTAGTGTTAGGGTTAGTGTTAGCATTAGTTTTAGGGTGAGGTTCAGGGTTAACTTTAGGGTTAGGTTTAGAGTGAGGGTACGGGTGAGGGTTATGGTGAGGGTTAGGGATAGGATTAGCGTTAGGGTATGTGCTAGGATGAGCAATAGGGTTCAGGTTAGGGTTAGAGTGAGGGTTAGGTGCAGGTTTAGGTTTAGGTTTAGTGTTAGGGTTAGGGTTGGTGTTAGGTTTAGGAGTAGGGTTACGGTGACTGTGAGTGTGACAGATAGGGTTAGGGTTAGTGTTAGGCTTAGGGTTAAGCTGAGGCTGAGGGTGAGGGTGAGGGTTAGATTTAGGGTGAGGGTTTTGTTTAGGGTTAGATTGAGGGTTAGTGTGAGGGTTAGGGTTAGATTAGGGTTAGGGTATGTCCTAGGTTGAGGATTAGGGTTAGTGTTAGGTTTAGCGTGAGGGTGAGGGTGAGGTTTAGGGTTAGTTGTAGGGTTAAGGTGAGGTTGAGGGTGAGGTTTAGGGTTAGGGTTAGTGTTAGGTTTAGGGTTAGGGTGAGGGTTAGGATGAGGGTGAGGATTAGGGTGAGGTTTAGTGTTAGGGCTAGGATTAGGATTAGGGTTAGCATTAGGGTGAGTGTTTGGATTAGGCTTAGGGTTAGGGTTAGGCTTAGCATTAAGCTGAGGGTGAGGGTGAGGGTGAGGGTGAGGATTAGGTTAGGGTTAGTGTTTGGGTGAGAGTTAGTGTTAGGGTTAGGGTGAGAGTTAGGATGAGGATTAGGGTTAGGATTAGTGTTAGGGTTAGGTTTAGTGTGAGGGTTAGGATGAGGGTGATGTTTAGGGTTAGGGTTAGGGTGAGAGTGAGGGTGAGGTTTAGGATTAGAGTTAGGGTTAGGGTGAGGGATAGGGTGAGGTTTAGGGTTAGGGTTAGTGATAGGGTTAGGGTTATGGTGAGGGTTAGTGTTAGGGTGAGGGTTATGTTTAGGGTTAGGATTAGGATTAGGGTTAGTGTGAGGGTGAGTATGAGGTTTAGGGTTAGGGTTAGGTTTAGGCTTAGGCATAGGCTGAGGGTGAGGGTGAGGGTGAGGGTTAGAGTTAGGGTGAGGGTGAGTTTTAGGGTTAGAGTTAGTGTTAAGTTGAGATTTACTGTGAGGGTTAGTGTTAGGTTTAGTGTTAGGGTTAGGGTTAGGGTGAGGTTTAGGCTGAGGGTTAGGGTTAGGGATAGGGTTAGGTTTAGGATGAGGTTTTGGGTGAGTTTGAGTGTGAGGGTTATGTTTAGGGTTATGATTATGCTTAAGGTTAGGCTGAGGGTGAGGGTGAGGTTTAGGTTTAGCGTGAGGTTTAGGTTTAGGGTTACGGTGAGGGTTAGGATGAGGGTTAGGTTTAGCATTCAGATTAGGGTGAGGGCTAGCATGAGGGTGAGGTTTAGGGTTAGGGTTAGGGTGAAGTTTAGGGTTAGGATTATTTTTAGGCATAGGGTGGGTGTTAGGGTTAAAGTTATGATGAGGGTGAGGGTTAGGGTAAGTTTGAGGGTTAGGATTAGGTCTAGGTTTAGGGTGAGGGTTAGGTTGAGGGCTAGGGTGAGGGTGAGGTTTAGGGTTAGGTTGAGGTTTAGGGTTAGGGTGATGGTTAGGGTTAGTGTGAGGATTAGTGTTAGGGTTAGGGTTAGTGTTAGGGTGAGGGTAAGTGTTAGGGTGAGGGTTATGTTTATGGTGACGGTTATGGTTACAATGAGGGTTAGGTTTAGGTTTAGTGTTACTGTTAGGGTTAGGGTTAGGGTTACGGTTACTGTGAGAGTGAGTGTTAGTTTTCGGTTTAGGGTGAGGTTTATATTAAGTGTTAGGGTTAGAGTTAGGGTTAGGGTGAGGTTTAGGGCTAGAGTTAGCTTTAGTGTTAGTGTTAGAGTTAGAGTGAGGGTTAGTGTGAGGGTTAGGGTTAGGCTTAAGCTTAGGTTTAGGCTTAGGCTTAGGCCAAGAGTGAGGGTGAGGGTTAGGGTTAGGGTTAGGGCAAGGGTTAGGGTTAGCGTTAGGCTGAGTGTTAGGATGAGGTGTAGGGTTAGAATTAGGGTTAGGGTGAGCGCTAGGGTGATGGTTAATGTGAGGGTTAGGCTTAGGGATAGGGTTACATTTAGGATTAGGTTTAGATTGAGGGTAAGTGTGAGGGTTAGGGTTAGGGTTAGGCTTAGGGTTAGAGTCAGTGTTAGGGTTAGGGTTTGGTTTAGGGTGAGGGTGAGGGTTAGGGTTAGGGTTAGGTTGAGGTTGAGGGTTAGGGTTAGGGTTAGTGTGAAATTTAGGGTTATGGTGAGGGTTAGGGTTAGGGTTAGGGTGAGGGCTAGGGTGAGAGTGAGGTTTTGGGTTAGGGTTAGGGTGAGGTTTAGGGTGAGGGTGAGGTTTAGGGTTAGGGTTAGCGTTACGGTGAGGGTGAGTGTCAGGGTTAGGGTGAGGGTTAGTGTTATTGTTAGGTTTAGGGTTAGAGTTACTGCGAATGTGAGGGTGACTGTGAGGGTTATGGTTAGGGTGAGGTTTAGGGTTAGTGTTAGATTTCGTGTGAGGGTGAGGGTGAGGTTTAGTGTTCGTTTTAGGGTTAAGGTGACGGTTAGGGTAAGGTTTAGGATTAGGGTTAGAGTTAGGGTTTGGGTTAGTGTGAGGGTTAGGATGAGGGTGAGGGTTTTAGGTGAGGGTTTGGGTTAGGGTTAGGATTAGGATAAAGGTTAGTGTTAGGGTGAGTGTTTCGGTTAGGCTTAGGTTAAGTTTAGGCTTAGGGTTAAGCTGAGGGTGAGGGTGAGGTTGAGGGTTAGGGTTAGGGTTTGTGTTAGGGTTAGCGTTTGAGTGAGAGTTAGGGTTAGGGATAGGGTGAGAGTTAGGATGAGGATTAGGTTTAGGATTAGTGTTAGGGTTAGTGTTAGGGTGAGGGTTAGGATGAGGGTGATGTTTAGGATTAGGGTTAGGATGAGGTTGAGGGTGAGGTTTAGGGTTAGAGTTAGGGTTAGAGTGAGGGATAGGGTGAGGTTTAGGGTTAGAGTTAGTGTTAAGTTGAGATTTACTGTGAGGGTTAGTGTTAGGTTTAGTGTCAGGGTTAGGTTTAGGGTGAGGGTTAGGGTTAGGTATAGGGTTAGGTTTAGGATTAGGTTTTGGGTGAGGTTGAGTGTGAGGGTTATGGTTAGGGTTATGTTTAGGCTTAGGGTTAGGCTGAGGGTGAGGGTGAGGTTTAGGTTTAGGGTGAGGTTTAGGTTTTGGGTTAGGGTGAGTGTTAGGATGAGGGTTAGGTTTAGGTTTATGGTTAGGGTGTGGGCTATCATGAGGGTGAGGGTTAGGGTTACAGTTCGGGTGAGGTTTATGGTTATGATTAGGTTTAGGCATAGGGTGGGGATTAGGGTTAGGGTTATGATGAGAGTGAGGTTTAGGGTAAGGTTGAGGGTTATGATTAGGTCTAGGTTTAGGGTGAGGTTTATGGTTAGGGTGATGTTTAGGGTTAGTGTGAGAATTAGTGTTAGGGTTAGGGTTAGTGTTAACGTGAGGGGAAGTGTTAGGGTGAGGGTTAGGTTTATGGTGATGCAAAGGGTTACAATGAAGGTTAGGGTTAGGTTTAGAGTTATTGTTAGAGTTATGGTTAGGGTTACGGTTACTGTGAGGGTAAGTGTTAGGGTTCGGTTTAGGGTGAGGTTTATATTAAGGGTTACGGTTAGAATTAGGGTTTGGGTGAGAGTGAAGTTTAGGGTTAGAGTTAGCGTTAGTGTTACTGTTAGTGTTAGGGTGAGGGTTATTGTGAGGGTTAGTTTGAGGGTTAGGGTTAGGATTAAGCTTAGGGTTAGGTTTAGGCTTAGGCTGAGATTGAGGGTTAGGGTTAGGGTTAGGGTGAGGGCTAGGGTGAGAGTGAAGTTTAGGGTTAGGGTTAGGGTGAGGTTTAGGGTGAGAGTGAGGTTGATGGTTAGGGTTAAGGTGAGGTTTAGGGTTAGGGTTAGGGTTACAGTTAAGGCGAGGGTGAGGGATAGGATTGGAGCTACGGTTAGGGTGAGGATTAGTGTTAGTGTTAGGGGTAGGGGTAGGGTTAGGCTGAGAGTTAGGGTGAGGGTGAGGGTTAGGGTAAGGTTTAGGATTAGGATTAGGGATAAGGTGAGGGTGAGTGTGAGGTTAGTGTTTGTGTTAGGGTTAGGGTTAGCATTAGGGTTAGGGTGAAGGTGAGGGTTAGCTTCAGGTTTAGGTTTACAGCGAGGGTAAGGTTGAGGCTTATGGTGAGGGTTAGGGATAGGATTAGCGTTAGGTTATGTGCTAGGATGAGCAATAGGGTTAGGGTTAGCTTTAGAGTGAGGGTTAGGGTGAGGGTTAGGTTTAGTTTTAGTGTTAGGGTTAGGGTTGGTGCTGGGTTAGGATTAGGGTTACGGTAACTGTGAGTGTGACAGTTGTTGTTAGGGTTAGTGTTTTGCTTAGGGTTAGGCTGAGGCTAAGGGTGAGGGTGAGGGTTTGGTTTAGGGTTAGAGTGAGGGTTAGGATGAGGGTTAGGGTTGGATTAGGGATAGGGTATGTCCTAGGGTGAAGATTAGGGTTAGTGTTAGGTTTATGGTGAGGTTTGTCGTTAGGGCTAGCGTCAGTGTTAGGGTTAGGGTGAGGGTTTGGGTTAGGGTTAGAGTTACGGTGAGGGTGAAATTTAAGTTTAGGTTTAGGGTTATGGTTATTCTTAGGGTTAGGGTTAAGGTTATGATGAACGTGAGGGTTAGGTTAAGGTAGAGGGTTAGGATTAGGTCTAGGTTTAGGGTGAGGGTTAGGGTTAGGGTGAGGGCTAGGGTGACGGTGAGGTTTAGGGTTAGGGTGCGGTTTAGGTTAGGGTGATGGTTAGAGTTAGCGTTAGTGTTACTGTTAGGGTTAGGGTGAGGGTTAGTGTGAGGGTTAGGTTAGGGTTAGGTTGAGTGTTAGGATGAGGTGAAGTGTTAGGATTAGGGTTAGGGTGAGCACTAGGGTGATGGTTCATGTGAGGCTTAGGGATAGGGATAGGTTTAGGATTAGGTTTAGATTGAGGGTGAGTGTGAGGGTTAGGGTTAGGGTTAGGCTTAGGTTTAGAGTCAGTGTTAGGGTTAGCGTTTGGTTTAGAGTGAGGGTGAGGTTTAGGTAAGGTTTAGGGTGATGGTGAGGGTGAGGGTTAGGGTTAGGTTTAGTGTGAAAGTCAGAGTTATGGTGAGTGTTATGGTTAGGGTGAGGGTTAGGGTTAAGGTTAGGGTTAGGGTGAGGGCTAGGGTGAGAGTGAGGTTTAGGGTTAGGGTTAGGGTAAGGTTTAGGGTTATGGTTAGGGTTACAGTTAAGGCGAGGGTGAGGGTTAGGATTAGAATTAGGGTTAGGTTGAGGGTTAGGGTGAGGGTTTGTGTTAGTGTTAGTGTTAGGGGTTGGATTAGGATGAGGGATAGGGTGAGGGGTAGGGTTAGGGATAGGGTTAGTTTTAGGATTAGGTTTAGGGTGAGGGTGAGTGTGAGCCTTAGGGTTAGGGTTAGGCTTAGGCTTAGGGTTAGGGTGTGGGTTAGGGTGAGGGTGCGTCTGATGATTAGTGTTAGGTTTAGGGTTAGGTTTAGGGTTAGGGTTAATGTTGTGTTTAGGGTCACAATCAGGATTAGTGTTAAGCCTATGGTTAGGCTTAGGGTTAGGCTGAGGGTGAGGGTGGGGGTTAGGATTAGGGTTAGGTTTCAGGTTAAAATTAGTGTTATTTTCAGTGTTATGGTTTTGGTTATTTTGCGGTGAGGGTGAGGCTGAGGGTGAGGGTTATGGTTAAGTTTAGGCTTAGGCTTAGGGTTAGGCTGAGGGTGAGATTGGGGGTGAGGAATAGGTTTTGGGTGATGGTTAGTGTGCGGGTTAGGGTGAGGGTTAGGATGAGGGATAGGGTTAGGATTAGGTTTAGGGTGAGGGCTAGGGTGAGGTTGAGTGTTAGGGTTAGGGTTAAGCTTAAACATAGGTTTAGGCTGAGGGTGAGGCTGAGGGTGAGTGTTAGGGTTAGGGTGATGGATAGGGTTAGGGTTAGGGTGAGTATTAGAATGAGGGTTAGGGTTAGGGTGACTGTTAGGGTGAGCGTGAAGGTCAGAGTAAAGATGAGGGTTAGGCTGAGGTTGAATGTTGCCCTAAGGGTAAGGGTTAGGATTAGGGTGATTGTTAGGGTAAGGATTAGGGTTAGGGTGAAGGATAGATTGAGGATTAGGGTTAGGGTTAGTGTGAGGTTTAGGGTGAGGATGAGGGTTAGTGTTAGGGTGAGGGTTAGGGTTAGAATTAAGATTAGGGTGGTGGCTAGGGTGACGCTGAGGGTTAGGGTTAGGGTTAAGGTGAGGTTTAGGGTTAGGGTGAGAGTTAGGTTTACTGTGAGGATTAGTGTGAGAGTTAGGGTTAGTGTTAGGGTGAGGGTAAGTGTTAGGGTGAGGGATAAGGTTAGGTTAAGGCTTAGGTTTAGGGTGAGGGTTAGGGTTAGGGTTTGGGTTAGGGTGTGGTTGAGGCTGAGGATTAGGGTTAAGTTTAGGGTTAGGGTTAGGGTTAGGTTTAGGGTTAAGGTTAGTATTATGGTGAGGGTTAGGATTAGGCTAAGGGTTAGACTGAAGGTGAGGGTGAGGGTGGGGTTGCGGATTAGGTTTAGGGTTATGGTTAGGTGTAGGTTTATTGTTAGTGTTATGGTTCGGGTTAAGTTTGCGGTGAGGGTGAGGTTGAGGGTGAGGGTTATGGTTATTGTTAGGGTCAGGGTTAGGGTTAGGGTTAGGGTTAGTTTTATTGTTAGGGTTAGGGTTAGAGGTACGGTGAGGTTGAGGGTGAGAGTGAGGGTTTTGTTTAGGGTCAGGGTGAAGTTTAGGGTTAGAGTTAGGGTGAGGGGGAGGGTGAGGGTGAGGGTTAGGTTTAGGTTTAGTTTTAGGGTTAGGGGAGGGAGGAGGGTTAGGTTGAGGTTTAGGGATAGGGTTAGGTTTAGCTTTAGGGTTAGGGTGAGGGTGAGTATGAGGGTTAGTGTGAGGGTTAGGCTTAGGCTTAGGGTTAGGCTGGGGGTGAGGTTGGGGGTGAGGATTAGGGTTATGGTGATGGTTCAGGTTAGGGTTAGTGTTATTGTTAGGGTTAAGTTTAGAGTTACGGTGAGGGTGTGGGTGCGGGTGAGGGTTAGGGTTAGGGTTAGGGTGAGGGTTAGGATGGTGATTAGGGTTAGGATTAGAGTTAGGGTGAGTGCTAGGGTTTGGGTGAGGGTTAGGGTTAGTGTTAGGGTGAAGTTTAGGGTTAGGATTAGGGTTAGGGTGTGGGTGAGTGTTAGGATTAGAGTTGGGCTTAGGGTTAGGGTTAGGTTTAGGGTTAGGATTAGTGTTATTGTTAGGGTTAGGGTTAGAATTATGGTGATAGTGAGGGTCCGGGTGAGGAATTTGGTTAGGGTTATGGTGGGGTATAGGGTTAGGGTTAGGGTTAGGGTTAAGGTGAGAGTGAAGTTTAGGGTTAGATCCAGTTTTAGTGGGAGGGTTAGGGTGAGGGTTAAGTTTAGGGTTAGTGTTAGGTTTAGTGTGAGGGTGAGAGTTAGGTTGAGGTTTAGGGTTGTGATTAGGGTTAGTGTGAGGCTTAGTGTTAGGGCTAGGTTTAGTGTTAGGTTGAGGGTATTTGTTAGGGTGAGGGTTTGGTTTAGGGTGAGGGTTATGGTTCAGGTGAGGGTTAGGGTTAGGGTTAGGGTTATTGTTAGGGTTAGGGTTAGAGTTACAATTACGGTGAGGGTGAGAGTGAGGGTTATATTTTGGGTTAGGATGAGGTTTAGGTTTAGGGTTAGGGTTAGAGTTAAGGTTAATGTGAGAATGAGGTTTAGGCTTAGAGTTAGCCTTAGTGTTACAGTTAGGGTTACGGAGAGGGTTAGGGTTAGGATTAGGCTTAGGCTAAGGCTTAGGCCGAGCATGAAGTTGAGGGTTAAGGTTAGGGTTAGGGTTAGGATTAGGGTTAGGGTGAGGGTTAGGTGAGGGTTAGGGTTAGAGATAGGGTTAGGGTTAGGAATAGGTTTAAGGTGAGGGTGAGGGTGAGGGTTAGTGTTAGGTTAAGGATTAGGCTTAGGTTTAGGGTGAGGGTTAAGTTTAGGGTTTGGGTTAGGGTGAGGGTGTGGATGAGGATTAGGATAAGTTTTAGGATTAGGGTTAGGGTGAGGTTTAGGTTTAGGTTTAGGGTTAGGGTTAGGTTAGGCTTTCATTGAGAGGGTCAGGTTTAGGATTAGGCTTAGGCTTAGGTTAAGGTTGAGGGTGGGGGTGAAGATTAGTGTTAGGGTTAGATTTCGGGTTATTGTTAATGTTGTGGTTAGGGTTAAATTTGTGGTGAGGGTGAGGCTGAGGGTGAGGGTTATGGTTATGGTTAGGGTTAGGGTTATTGTTAGGGTTATGGTTAGAGTTACGGTGAGTTTGAGGGTGAGGTTGAGGATTTTCGTTAGGGTGAGGTTTAGGGTGAAGTTTAGGGTTAGGGTTGGGGTTAACGTTAGGGTGAGTGTTAGGTTTAGGGTTAGAGTTAGGGTTAGGGGGCAGTTTATGTTGAGGGTTAGGGTTAGACTTAGGGTTAGGGTAAGGGCTAGGATGAGGGTGAGTTTTAGGGTTAGGGTTAGGTTGAGGTTTAGGGTTAGGGTTAGGGTGAGGGTGAGGGTGAGGTTTAGGGTTATAGTTAGGGTTAGCATGAGGCAGAGGGTGAGGATTAGGGTTAGGGTGAGTGTTAGGGTTAGGGTTAGGGTGAGGGTTTAGCTGAGGGTGAGGGTTAGGGTTAGGGTTAAGGTGAAGGTGAGGGTTAGATTGAGGATTAGTGTTAAGGTTAGTGTGAGGTTTAGGGTGAGGATGAGAGTTAGAGTTAGTGTGAGGGCTAGGGTGAGGGTGAGGTTTAGGGTTAGTGTTAGGGTGAGGTTTAGGGTTAGGGTGATGGTTAGGGTTAGTGTGAGGGTTAGGTTTAGGGTTAGGCTTAGTGTTAGGTTGAGGGTTAGGTTTAGGGTGAGGGTTATGGTTATGGTTATGGTTAGGGTAAGGGTTAGGGTTAGAGTTAGGTTTATTGTTAGTGTTAGTGTTAGGGTTATGTTTACCGTGAGGGTAAGGGTGGGGGTTAGGGTTGGGGTTAGGATGAGGTTTAGGTTTAGGATTAGGTTTAGAGTTTGGGTTAGGGTGAGGGTGAGGATTAGGGTTAGAGTTAGGGTTAGTGTTAGGGTCAGGGTTAGGGTGAGAGTTAGGGTTAGGATTAGGTTGACGGTTAGGTTTAGGGTTAGGTTTACGCTTAGGCTTAACTTAGGCTTAGGCTTAGCATGAGTGTGAGGGTTAGGGTTAGGGTTAGGATGAGGTTTAGGTTTAGGCTTAGGGTTAGGGTGAGGACTTCTGGTTAGGGTGAGGGTTAGTGTTAGGGATAGGGTTAGTTTTCAGATTAGGGTTAGGGTGAGGTTGAGTGTGAGCATTAGGCTTAGGGTTAGGGTTAGGCTGAGGGTGATCTTGGGAGTGAGGAATAGGTTTTCGGTGATGGTTATGATTAGGGTTAGGGTGAGGGTTAGGGTTAGGATTAGGTTTAGGGTGAGGGCTAGGGTGAGGGTGAGTGTTAGGGTTAGGGTTAGGCTTAGGCTTAGGTTTAGGCTGAGGGTGAGGGTGAGGGTGAGGTTAGGGTTAGGGTGATTGATAGGTTTAGGATTAGGGTGAGTGTTTAGATGAGGGTTAGGGTTAGGGTGAGTGTTAGGGTTAGAATTAAGTTTAGGGTGGGGGCTAGGGTGTAGCCGATGGTTAGGGTTAGGGTGAGGGTGAGGTTTAGGGTTATTGTGAGAGTTAGGGTTACTGTGAGCGTTAGTGTTAGAGTTAGGGTTAGTGTTAGGGTGAGGGTAAGTGTTAGCGTGAGGGTTGAGCGTTATGGTTAGGGTGAGGTTTAGGGTTAGTTTTAGGGTTATTGTGAGGTTTAGGGTTAGGGGTAGGGTGAGGGTGAGGATGAGGGTTAGAGTTAGGGGAGGTTTAGGCTTAGGGTTAGGGTTATAGTTAGGGTTAGGGTGAGTGTGAGGTTTAGGGTTAGAGTTAGGGTTCAGGTGAGGGTTAGGATGAGGATTAGGGTTAGGGTTAGTTTTAGGTTTAGGTTTAGGGTGAGGTTAAGTGTTACGGTTATGGTTAAGATTAGGGTTAGGGTGAGTGTGAGTGTGTGGGTTAGGGTTAGGTTTAGGTTTAAGCTTAGGGTTAGGCTGAGGGTTAGGTTGAGGGGGAGGGTTAGGTGTCGGGTGAGGGTTATGGTTAGGGTTAGTGTGAGGGTTAGGATGAAGTTTAGGTTTAGGATTAGGTTTAGGGTGAGGGCTAGGGTGAAGTTGAGGTTTAGGGTTAGGGTCAGGGTGAGGTTTAGGGTTAGGGTTAGGGTCAGTGTTAGTTTGAGGTTTAGGGTTAGAGATTGGTTTAGGGTGAGTGTTAGGGTGAGGGTTTGGCTTAGTGTTAGTGTTATAGTTAGGGTTAGGGTGAGGTTTAGGATGAGGGTGTGTGTTAGGGTTACGGTTAGGTTTAGGATTAGTGTTAGGGAGAGGGGGAGTGTGAGGGTTAGAGTTAGCCTTAGGTTTAGGCTGAGGGTGAGGTTGAGGGTGAGTGTTAGGGTTAGTTTGAGGGTTAGTGTTAGGGTTAGGGTGTGGTTTCGTGTTAGGGTTAGTGTTAGAGTTAGGATTAGGTTGAGGGTGAGGTTTAGGGGTAGAGTTAGGGTTAGGATGAGTGTTTTGTTGAGTGTTAGGGTTAGGGTGAGGTTTGGGGTGGGGGTGACGATAAGGGTAAACGTGTGGGTTAGCCTAAGGGTGAGGGTTAGGGTTAGGGTTAGGGTTATGGTTAGGGTGAGATTTAGGGTTCGGGTTAAGTTTACGGTTAGGTTGAGGGTTACGGTAAGGGTTAGGATGAGGGCTAGGGTGAGGGTGAGGTTTAGGTTTAGAGTTAGGGTGAGGTTTAGGGTTAGGGTTAAGGTTAGGGTTAGGATGAGTGTGACTTTTAAGGTTAGATTTAGGTTTAGGTTGAGACTGAGGTTGATTGTTAGTGTTTGGGTTAGTATTAGAGTTAGGGTTAGGGTGAGGGTTAGGTAGAGTGTGAGGGTTAGGCTTAGGGTTAGGATTAGGATTACGGTAAAGGTTATTGTGTGTGTGAGTGTTAAGGTTAGGGTTAGGGTTAGGCTTAGATTTAGGCTGATGGTAAGGGTGAGGCTGAGGGTTAGGGTAAGTGTGAGGGTTAATGTTAGGATTAGGGTGAGAGTTAGGGTTCGGTTACGTTTAGGGTTAGGGTTAGGATGAGGTTTAGGTTTAGATTTAGGGTTGGGGTGAGGGCTAGGGTGAGGCTGAGGGTGAGGGTTAGGGTTAGGGATAGGGTTAGGTTTAGGATTAGGTTTAGGGTGAGGGTGAGTTTGAGCGTTAGGTTTTGGGTTAGGGTTAGGCTTAGGGCTAGGGTGAGGGTTAGGGTTAGTATTTGGGTTAGGGTGAGGGTGCGGCTGAGGATTAGGGTTAGGTTTAGGGTTAGGGTTAGGGTTACAGTGAGGATTAGGGTTAGGTTAAAAATGAGGGTTATGCTTAGGGTTTGGGTGAGGGTTAGGGTTAGGATTAGGGTTACAGTTACATTGAGGGTGAGGGTTAGGGTTAGGGTTAGAATGAGGTTTAGTTTTTGGGTTAGGTTTAGAGTTAGGTTTTGGATGAGGGTGAGATTTAGGGTTAGAGTTAGGGTTAGTGTTAGGGTTAGGTTTAGGTTGAGGGTTAATGTTAGGGTTAGGCTTAGGCTTAGGCTTATGCCGAGCATGAGGGTGAGGGTTAGGCTTCGGGGTATGGTGAGGGTTGGAGTTAGGTTTAGGGTGAGGTTTAGGATGAGATTTAGGGTTTGGATTAGGGTAAGGGTGGGGGCTAGGGTGAGGGTTATGGTGAGACTAGGGATAGGGGTAGGGTTAGGTTTAGGAATAGGGTTAGGGTGAGTGTGAGTGTGAGAGTTAGGGTTAGGTTTAGGATTAGGCTTAGAGTTAGGGTGAGGGTTAGGGTTAGGTTTAGGGTTAGGGTGAGGCTGAGGCTGAGGATTAAGGTTAGGTTTAGGGTTACGTTTAGGGTTATGTTTAGGTTTTGGGTTAGTGTTAGGGTTAGGGTTAGGGTTACGGTGAGGTTTAGGGTTATGGGTAGGGTAAGGGTTAAAATTAGGCTTAGGTTTAGGCTGAGGGTGAGGGTGAGGGTAAGGGTTAGGGTTAGGTTTATTGTGAGGGTTAGGTTTAGTTTTAGGGTTAGGGTGAGGGTTAGGATTAGGGTTAGGGTTAGGGTGAGGTTTAGGGTTTGGGTTAGGGTTAGAGTTAGGTTTAGGGTGAGCGTGAGGTTTAGGGTTAGGGTTAGGGTTAGGGTTAGAGTCACGGTTAGGTTGAGGGTTAGGTTTAGTGCTAGGGTTAGGGTTACAGTGAGAGTTAGGTGGAAGGTTAGTGTTTGGGTTAGGTTTAGGTTTAGGATTAGTTTTAGGGTGAGGGTTCCTGTGTGTGTTAGGGTTAGGTTTACATTTAGGCTTATGGTTAGGCTGAGCGTGAGGTTGAGGTTGAGGTTTAGGTTTAGGGTGAGGGGTAGGGTTTGGGTTCAGTTTAGGGATAGGGTGATGGTTAGGGTAAGGGTTATGGTGAAGTTGAGGGTTAGGGTAAATTTGAGGGTTAGGGTTAAAATTAGGGTGATGGTGAGGGTGAGGTTTAGCGTTAGGTTAAGAGTGAGGGTTAGAATGATTGTTAGGGTTAGGATTAGGTTATGGTGAGGGCTATACTGAGGGTGAGGTTTAGGGTTAAGGTTAGTGTGAGGTTTAGGTTTAGGGTTAGGGTTAGGGTGAGGGTGAGGTTTAGGGTTAGAATTAGGGTTAGGGTGAGGCTGAGGGTGAGGGTTAGGGTTAGGGTTAGGATTAGGGTAAGGGTTAGGGTGAGTGTGAAGGTTAGGTTTAGGATTAGGGTTAGGCTAGTTTTAGACTGAAGTTGAGGGTGAGGGTGAGGGTTAGGGTTAGCGAGAGGGTTAGGTTTAGTGTTAGGGTGAGACTTAGGGTTCGGGTTAAGTTGAGGGTTAGGGTGAGGATTAGGGTTAATAATAGGGTTAGGGTGAGGGTTAAGGTTTGGCTTAGTGTGAGGGTTAGGATGAGGATTAGGGTTAGGATTAGGGTTAGGGTGAGGGCTAGGGTGAGGGTGAGGGTGAGGGTTAGTGTTAGGATAGGGTTTAGGTTTAGGGTTAGGGTTAGGGTGAGGGTTAGGATGAGAGTTAGGGTTACGGTGATGTGAGTGTTAGGGTTAGGGTGAGGTTTAGGGTTAGTGTTAGGGTTAGGTTGATGGTGAGTGTTAGGATTAAGGTTAGGGTTAGGGTTAGGGTTAGGGTTAGGTTTAGGGTTAGGATTAGTGTTATTTTTAGGTTTATGGTTAGAGTAACAGTGAGGGTGAGGGTGAGGGTGAGGGTGTGGGTTAGGGTGAGGGTTAGGGTAAGGTTTATGGTTAGGGTTAGGATTAGGGTTAGGGTGAGGGTGAGGTTTAGGGTTAGATTTAGGGTTAGGGGCAGTGTTAGGTCGAGGGTTAGGGTTAGGGTTAGTGTTAGGGTTAAGGTTAGGGTGAGGGTTAAGTTGAGGTTTAGGGTTAGGGTTATGGTTAGTGTTAGTATTAGGGTGAGGGTTAGGGTTAGGTTACAACTTAGGCTTAGGGTTAGGCTGAGGGTGAGGGTGGGGGTGAGGATTAGGGTTAGGGTGATTGTTAGGATTAGGGTAAGGGTGAGGGCTCGGGTGAGGGTGAGGGTTAGGGTAAGGCTTAGGCTAAGGCTTAGGTTTAGGCTGAGGGTGAGGGTGAGGGTGATAGTTAGGGTTAGGATGATGGTTAGGTTTACCCTTAGGGTGAGGGTTGGGATGAGGTTTAGGGTTAGGGTAAGGTTAGGGTGACATTGATGGTAAGGGTAAAGGTGAGGTTTACGCTTTGGGTGAGTATTAAGATAAGGGTGAGTGTTAGGGTTAGGTTTAGGGTTAGTGTAAGGGTTAGGGTTAGCGATAGGATGAGGGTTAGATTGAGGATTAGTGTTAGGGTTAGTGTGAGGTTTAGTGTGAGGATGAGGGTCAGGTTTAGGGTGAGGGTGAAGGTTAGAATTAGGGTTAGGGTGAGGGCTAGGGTGAGGGTGAGGATTAGGGTTAGTGTGAGGGTTCGTGTTAGGGTTAGGGTTAGTGTTATGGTGATGTAAGTGGTAGGGTGAGGGTTAGGGTTAGGGTGAGGGTTATGGTTAGGGTGAGGGTGAGGGTTTGGTTGTGGGTGAGGGTGAGTGTGAGAGTTAGGGTTAAGGTTAGGCTTAGGGTTATGGTGAGGGTTAGGGTTAGGATTTGGTTTAGGGTAGGGTTCTGCTTAGGGTTCGCGTAAGGGTGAAGGTTAGATTGAGATTTAGGGTTAGGGTTAGGGTGAGGGCTAGGGTTAGGGATAGGTTTAGGTTTAGGATTAGGGTTAGGGTGAGGGTGTCGGTAAGGTTAAAGGTGAGGGTTAGCCTGAGCGTGAGGGTTAAGGTAAGGGTGAGGGTTAGGCTTAGGGTGAGGGTTAGGTTTAGGGTTGGGGTGAGAGTTAGGGTTCGGGTTCAATTTAGGGTTAGGTTGAGGGTTAGGGTAAGGGTTACAGTGACGGTGAGGGTTAAGGTTAGGTTCAGGGTTAGTGTTAGGATTAGGGTTAGTGTGAGGTGAAGTTTAAGGTTAGTGTTAGGGTGAGGGCTAGGATGAGGGTTAGGGATAGGATTAGGGTTAGGGTGAGGGCTAGTTTGAGGTTGAGGTTTAGGGTTAGCGTTAGGGTGAGCTTTAGGGTTAGGGTTAGGGTTCGGGTTAGGATGAGGTTGAGGTTTACGGTTAGAGTTATGGTTAGGGTGAGGCTGAAATTGAGGGTTAGGGTTAGGGTTAGTGTTAGAGTAAGGGTTAAGTTGAGGGTTAGGTTGAGGCTAAGGGTTAGGCTAAAGGTTAGGATTAGGATTAGCATAAGGGTTAGGGTGAGTATGAGGGTTAGGGTTAGGTTTAGGCTTAGGGTTAGGCTGAGGGTGAGGTTGAGAGTGAGGGTTAGGGTTAGGTTTACGGTGAGAGTTAGGGTTCGGGTAAATTTAGGGTTAGGGTGAAGGTTAGGGTTAGGTTTATGGTGAGCTTGAGTTTTAGGGTAAGGTTGAGGCTTAGGGTTAGGATTATGGTTAGGGTAAGGGTTAAGGTTAGGGTTAGGGTAAAGTTAAGAATGAAGATTAGGGATAGGGTGAGAGCTAGGTTGAGGGTGAGGTTTAGTGTTAGTGTTAGATTAAGGTTTAGGGTTAGAGTTAGGGTTAGGGTGAGGGTTAGGTTGAGGGTTAGGTTTATGGTGAGGGTGAGGGTTAGGGTTAGGGTGAGGGTTAGGGTGAGGATGATGGTAAGGGTAAAGGTGAGGTTTAGGCTGAGTTTGAGTGTTAGGTTGAGGGTTAGGGTTAGGTTTAGGGTTAGGGTAAGGGTTAGGGTTAGGTTCAGGGTGAGTGTTAGATTGAGGATTAGGGTTAGGGTTAGTGTGAGGTTTAGGGTGAGGATGAGGGTTAGGGTGAAGGTGAGGGTTAAAATTAGGGTTATGATGAGGGCTAGGGTGAGGGTGAGTGTTAGGGTTCGGGATAGGGTTATGGTGAGGTTTAGGATTAGGTTGAGGGTTAGGGTTAGTGTGAGGGTTAGTGTTCGGCTTAGGGTCAGTGTTAGGGTGAGGGTAAGTGTTAGGGTGAGTGTTAGGTTTTGAGTGAGGGTTATGGTTGGGTGAGGTTAGGGTTAGGGTTATTGTTAGGGTTAGGTTTAGAGATACGTTTACAGTGAGTGTGAGGGTGAGAGTTAGGGTTAGGTTTAGGGTGAAGTTTAGTGTTAGTGTTAGGGTTAGGGTTAGGGTTAAAGTGAGGGTGAGGTTTAGGAGTAGAGTTAGGTTTAGGGTGAGGGTTAGGGTAAAGTTTAGGGTTAGGGTGCGGGTTAGGGTGGGGTTGTGGGTAAGGGTAAATTTGAGGGTTTGGCTGAGGGTGAGGTTTACAATAATGGTGAGGGTTAGGGTTAGGGTGAGGGTTAGTGTTAGGGTTAGGATGAGGATGAGGGTTAGATTGAGGATTAGTGTTAGGGTTAGTGTGAGTTTTAGGGTGAGCTTGAGGGTTAGGGTTAGTGTTAGGATGAGGTTTACTGTTAGGGTGATGCTTAGGGTTAGTGTGAGCGTTAGTGTTAGCGTTAGGGTTTATGTTAAGGTGAAGGTAAGTGTTTGGGTGAGGGTTAGTTTTAGGGTTAGAGTTATGGTTAGGGTGAGTGTGAAGGTTAGGGTTAGGGTTATTGTTAGGGTTAGGTTTAGGGTTATGGTTAGTGTTAGTGTTAGGGTTAGGGTTAGGGTTAGGATGAGGTTTAGTTTTAGTCTTAGGATTAGAGTTAAGCTTAGGGTGAAGGTGAGATTTAGGGATAGAGTTAGCTTTAGTGTTAGCGTTAGTGTTAGGGTGAGGGTTAAGGTTAGGTTTAGGCTTAGGCTTAGGCTTAGCCATGGGCTTAGGCCAAGCATGAGGGTGAGGGTTAGGGTTCGGGTTAGGGTTCGGGTTAGTGTGAAGTTTAGATTGAGGTATAGGGTTAGGATTAGGGTAAGGGTGAGGGCTAGGGTTAGGGTTAGGTTTTGGGCTAGGGTTAGGGATAGGGTTAGGTTTAGGATTAGGGTTAGGGTGAGGGTGAGTGTGAAGTTTATGGTTAGGGTTAGGCTTAGAATTAGGGTGAGGGTTACGGTTAGGGTTTGGGTTAGTGTGAGGGTGAGGTGAGGATTAGGGTTAGTTTTAGGGTTAGGTTTAGGGTTAGAGTTATGGTTTGGCTTAGGCTTAGGATGAGGGTGAGGGTGGGGTTGAGGATTAGAGTTAGGGTTTGGGTTAGGCTTAGCGTTAGGTTTATTGTTATTGTTATGATTAGGGTTAAGTTTGCGGTGAGCATGAGGCTGAAGGTGAGGGTTATGGGTAGGGTTAGGGTTAGGGGGAGGGATAGGGGGAGGTTTAGGGTTAGGGTTAGTGTTAGGGTAAGTGTGAGGGTGAGGGTTAGGTCGAGGTTTAGGGATAGGGTTAGGTTTAGGAATAGGGTTAGGGTGAGACTGAGTGTGAGGTTTAGGGTGAGGATTAGGCTTAGGCTTATGGTTAGGCTAAGAGTGAGGGTGGGGGTGAGGATTAGGGTTAGGGCTAGGCTTGGACTTATGCTTAGGCTGAGTGTGAGGATGGAGGTGAGGATTAGAGATAGTGTGATCGTTTGGATTAGGGTAAGGGTGAGGGCTCGGGTGAGGGTAAGGGTTAGGGTAAGGCTTAGGCTTAGGCTTCCAGTTAGGCTGAGGGTGAGTTTGAGGGTGAGGGTTAGGGTTAGCGTGATGGCTAGGTTTATTGTTAGGGTGAGTGTTAGGATGAGGTTTAGGGTTCGGGTGAGGTTAGGGTGAGGATGATGGTAAGGGTAAAGAGGTTTACACTGAGGGTAAGGGTTAAGATGAGGGTGAGGGTTAAGGTGAGGGTGAGGGTTAAGTTAAGGGTGAGGGTTAGGTTTAGGTTGAGGCTGAGTGTGAGGTTTAGACTGAGGATTAGGCTTAGGCTTACAGTTAGGCTAAGGGTGAGGGTGGGGTGAGGGTGGGGGTGAGGATTAGGGTTAGGGTGATGGTTAGGGTTAGTGTTATTGTTAGGGTTTGGGTTAGAGTTACGATGAGTGTGAGGGTGCGGGTGAGGGTTAGCATTAGGGTTAGGGTGGGGTTTAGGGTTGGGTTAGGATTATGGTTAGGGTGAGGGTGAGGTTTAGGGTTAGATATAGTGTTAGGGGGATGGTTAGTGTGAGGGTCATGGATAGGGTTATTGTTAGGGTTAGGGTGAGGGTGAGGGTTAGGTTGAGGTTTAGGGTTAGGGTTAGGATTATAGGGTTAGTGTGAGGGTTAATGTTATGGTTAGGTTTAGTTTTATGGTGAGGGTTGTTAGGGTTTTGGTTATTGTGAGGGTTATCGTTGGGATGAGGGTTAGGATAAGGGTTAGGGTTATTGTTAGGGTTAGGTTTAGCGTTTCAGTTACGGTGAGAGTGAGGGTTAGGGTTAGGGTTAGGGCGAGGTTTAGGGTTTGGTTTAGGGTTAGAGTGAGGGTTAGGGTGAAGGTTACTTTGACGTTTAGGGTTAGGGTTAGTGTTATGGTTAGGGTTAGGCTGAGAGTTAGGGGGAGGGTTAGGATTACAGTTAGGGTTAGGTTTATGGTTAGGGTTAGCCTAAGTGTTAGGGTGAGGGTGAGGTTTAGAGTTAGAATTAGGGTTAGGGTGAGGCTGAGGGTGAGAGTGAGGGTTAGGATTATTGTTAGCATTAGGATTAGGGTTTGGGTTAGGGTGAGATTGAGGGTTAGGGTTAGGGTTAGGGTGAGGTTTAGTGCTAGGGTTAATGTTAGAGTTAGGGTTAGAGTGAGGGTGAGGTTTAGGGGTAGAGTTAGGGTTAGGGTGAGGGTTAGGTTGAGAGTTAGGGTTAGCGTTAGGGTTAGGGTTGTTGTGAAGGTAAGGGTAAACGTGACAGTTAGGCTGAGTGTGAGGATTATGGCAAGGGTGAGGATTAGGGTTAGGGTGAGAGTTAGGGTTAGGGTTAGTGTGAGAGTTAGGATTCGGGTTAAGTTTAGGGTTAGGGTTAGGGTTAGGCTAAGAGTTTCGGTGAGGGTGAGGGTTAGTGTGAGTTTGAGAGTTAGGGTTAGGATTAGGGATAGGGTGAGGGTTAGTGTTAAGGTTAGTGTTAGGGTGAAGGTTAGGATGAGGGTTAAGGTTAGGATTATGGTTAGGGTGTGGGCTAGTGGCAGGTGAGGTTTACGGTGAGTGTTAGGGTGAGTTTTACGGTTAGGTTAGGGTTAAGGTTAGGGGGAAGTTGAGTTTAGGGTTAGAGTTAGGGTTAGGGTGAGGCTGAGGTTGAGGGTTAGGGTTAGGGTGAGGTTTAGTGTTAGGATTAGTGTTAGAGTTAGGGTTAGAGCAAGGGTTAGGTTGTGGGTGAGGGTTAGGCTTAGCATTAGGATTAGGTTTAGGCTGAGGGTGAAGGTTAGTTTGAGGGTTAGGGTTAGGTTGAGGGTTAGGGTTAGGTTGAAGGTTAGGTTTAGGATTAGGGTTAGGGTGAGGGTTAAGTTTAGGGTTATGGTGAGGGTAAGGATGAGGATTAGGGTTAGGATTAGGGTTATGGGGAGGGCTAGTATGAGGGTGAGGGTTAGGGTTATTGTTAGATTGAGGTTTAGGGTTAGGGATAGCTTTAGGTTGAGGGTTAGGTTGAGGTTAGGGTTACAGTGAGTGTGAGGGTTAATGTTAGGGTGAGGGTTAGGGTTAGGATTTTGGTTAGGGTGAGAGTGAGTGTTAGGATTAGGGTTAGGTTTAGGGTTAGGTTTAGGTTTAGGGTTAGGGTGAGGGTTAGGGTGAGGATGATGGTAAGGGTAAAGGTGAGGTTTAGGGTGAGGGTGAGGGTTAAGATAAGGGTGAGGGTTAGGTTTAGGCTTAGGTTTAGAGTAAGGGGTAGTATTAGGGTCAGGGGGATTGTTAGATTGAGGA
This sequence comes from Dipodomys merriami, assembly GCF_024711535.1. NCBI lineage: Eukaryota > Metazoa > Chordata > Mammalia > Rodentia > Heteromyidae > Dipodomys > Dipodomys merriami. Next base: position 5,435,605 of record NW_027206324.1, on the reverse strand, counting down.
TTAGGATTAGCGTTAGTGTGAGGTTTAGAGTGAGGATGAGGGTTAGGGTTAGGGTGAGGGTGAAGGTTAGAATTAGGGTTAGGGTGAGGGCTAGGGTGAAGGTGAGGGTGAGGGTAAGTGTTAGGCTTAGGCTTTGGATTAGGCTGAGCGTGAGATTGAGGGTGAGTGTTAAGGTTAGGGTGATGGTTAGGTTTACAGTTAGGGTGAGGGTTAGGATGAGGTTTAGGGTTAGGGTAAGGGTTAGGTTGAGGTTTAGAGTTAGGGTTAGGGTTAGACTTAGGGTTATGGTGAGGATGATGTTCAGGGGTACAGTTAGGGTTAGGATGAGGGTTAGGGTTAGGGTGCAGGTTAGCCTACGGGTGACGGTAAGGGTAAAGGTGAGGGTTAGGCTGAGGGTGAGGGTTCCGGTAAGGGTGAAGGTTAAGGTTAGGGTGCGGGTTAGTGTTAACATTAGGGTGAGGGTGAGGGTTAGATTGAGGATTAGTGTTAGGTTTAGAGTGAGATTTAGGGTGAGGATGAGGGTTAGGGTTAGGGTGAAGGCTAGGGTGAGTCTGAGGGTTAGGGTTAGGTTTAGGGTGAGGGTAAGTGTTAGGGTGAGGGTTAAGGTTAGGGTGAGGTTTATGGTTAGGGTGAGGGTTAGGGTTAGGGTTAGGTTTATTGTTAGGTTTCGGGGTAGGGTTACGGTTGCTGTGAGGGTGAGGGTGTGGATTAGGGTTAGGGTTAAGATGAGGTTTAGGTTTAGGTTTAGGTTTAGAGTCAGGGTTAGGGTGAGGGTTAGGCTTAGACTTAGGCTTAGGCTTTGGCCGAGCATGAGGTTGAAGGTTCGGGTTTGGGTTCGGGTGAGGGTTAGGGTTAGGTTTAGGGTTAGGTTGAGAAGTAGGTTGAGGTTTAGGGTTAGGATAAGTTTAAGGGTGAGGGCTAGGCTGAGGTTTAGGGTGAGGGTTAGGGTTAGAGATAGGGTTAGGTTTAGGATTAGGGTTAGGGTGAGGGTGAATGTGAGGGTTAGGATTAGGGTTAGGGTTAGGTTTAGAGTTAGGATGAGTGTTAGGGTTAGGGTTTGGGTTAGGGTGATATTGAGGCTGAGGATTAGTGTTAGGTTTATTGTTAGGTTTAGGGTGAGGGTGAGGTTTAGATGTAGTGTTAGGGGGTGGGTTAGGGTGAGGGTTAGGTTTAGGGATAGTGTTAGGTTTAGGTTGAGGGTGAGGTTTAGGTTGAGGTTTAGGGTTAGGGTTAGGGTTAGGGTCATTGTGAGGGTTAGTGTTAGTGTTAGTGTTAGTGTTAGGGAGAGGGTAAGTTTTCGGGTGAGGTTATGAGTTAGGGTGACGGTAATGGATAGGGTTAGGGTTAGGGTTAGGGTTATTGTTAGGTTTAGGTTTAGGTTTACGGTTACGGTGAGGGTGAATGTGAGGGTTAGGGTTAGGGTTAGGTTGAGGTTTAGGGTTTGGGTTAGGGTTATAGTTAGGGTTAGGGTGAGGGTGAGGTTTAGGGTGAGAGTTAAGTTTATGGTGATGGTTATGGTTAGGTAGGGAGAGAGTTAAGTGGAGGGTAAGGCTTAGTGTTATGGTTAGGGATAAGATTACGGTTAAGGTTAGTGTGAGGGTCCGTGTGTTTGTTAGGGTTAGTTCTGGGGCTAGGCTTAGGTTTAGGCTGAAGGTGAGGGTGATGGTTAGGGTTAGGGTTAGGGTTAGTGTTAGATTTAGGGGGAGTGTTAGGATGACAGTTAAGGGCTAGGGTGAGGTTGAGGTTTATGGTTAGAGTTAGGGTGAGGTTTATGATTAGGGTAAGGATTAAGGTGAGGGTGAGGTTTAGGGTTAGAGTTAGGGTTAGGGTGAGGCTGAGGGTGAGGGTTAGGGTTAGGGTTAGTGTTAGATTTACGGTTAGGGTTAGGGTGAGGTTTAGGGTCAGGGTTAGGCTTAGGTTTAGGGTTAGGTTTAGGCTGAGGGTGAGGGTGAGGGTGAGGGTTAGGGTGAGGATGAGGGTTAGGGTTAGGGTGAGGGCTAGGGTTGGGTGAGGGTTAAGGATAGGGTTATCGTAAGGTTTAGGGTTAGGGTGATGTTTAGGGTTAGTGTGAGGGTTAGTGTTAGGTTTAGGGTTATTTTTAGGGTTGGGGTAAGTGTTAGGGTGAGGTTTAGGGTTAGGGTGAGGGTTATAGTTAGGGTGAGGGTTAGGGTTATGGTTAAGGTTATTGTTAGGGTTAAGCTTAGGGTTATGGTGAGGGTTACGGTTAGGGTTCGGATGAGGTTTAGGTTTATGGTTAAGGATAGGATTAGGGTTCGGGTGACAGTGAGGTTTAGGGTTAGAGTTAGTGTTTATGATAGGGTTAGGGTTAGGGTGAGGGTTAGGGTTAGTCTTATGCTTAGGCTTAGGCTGAGCATGAGGGTGAGGGTTAGGGTTGGGGTGATGGTTCTGGTTAGGATTAGTGTTATTGTTAGGGTTAGGGTTAGAGTTACAGTGAGGGTGAGGGTGCAGGTGAGGGTTAGGGTTAGGGTTAGGGTGGGGTTTACCGTTAGAGTTAGGGTTAGTGTTAGGTTGAGGGTGAGGTTTAGGGTTAGATTTAGGGTTAGTTTTAGGGTGAAGTTTAGTGTTAGAGTTAGGGTTAGCGTGCGGCTGAGGGTGAGGATTATGGTTCGGATTAGGGGTTGGGTGAGGGTGACGGTGAGGGTTAAGTTTAGTGTTAGGGTGAGGATTAGGTTGAGGGTTAGGGTTAGGATTAGTGTTAGGGTGAGGGCTAGGGTGAGGGTGAGGTTTAGGGTTAGAGTTATGGTGAGGTTTAGGGTTAGGGTTAGTGTTAGGGTTAGGGTGAGTGTAAGGTTTAGGGTTAGTGTTAGGGTTAGGGGGAGGCTGAGTTTGAGGTTTAGGGTTAGTGTTAGTGTTAGATTTAGGGTTAGGGTGAGGGTTAAGTTGAGTGTGAGGGTTAGGCTTAGGGTTAGGATTAGGTTTAGGGTAAGGGTTAGGGTGAGTGTGAGCGATATGGTTAGGGTTAGGGTTAGGCTTAGGGTTAGACTGAGAGTGAGGGCTGGGGTGAGGGTTAGGTTAAGGGTGAGTGTGAGGGTTAGGGTTAGGGTGAGGGTTAGGGTTAGGGTTACAGTGAGCGTGAGGGTTAGGGTTAGGTTGAGAGTTAGTGTTAGTCTTAGGGTTAGGGTGAGGGTTAAGGTTAGCATTAGGGTGAGGGTAAGGATGAGGATTAGGGTTAGGATGAGGGTTAGGTTGAGGGCTACGGTGAGGTTGAGGGTTAGGGTTCGTGTAAGATTAAGGTTTAGGGTTAGGGTTAGGGTTAGGGTGAGGATTAGGTTGAGGATTAGGGTTACAGTGAGGGTGAGGATTAGGGTTAGGGTTAGGGTTATGATTAAGGTTAGCTTGAGGGTGAGTATTAGCATTAGTTTTAGGGTGAGGGTTAGGTTTAGGTTTAGGGTTAGGATTAGTGTTGTTAGGGTTAGGGTTAGAGTTATTGTGAGTGTGAGGGTGAGGGTGAGTGTTAGGTTGAGTGTGAGGGTTAGGCTTAGGGTTAGGATTAGGTTTAGGGTAAGGGTTAGGGTGAGTGTGAGCGATATGGTTAGGGTTAGGGTTAGGCTTAGGGTTAGACTGAGAGTGAGGGCTGGGGTGAGGGTTAGGTTAAGGGTGAGTGTGAGGGTTAGGGTTAGGGTGAGGGTTAGGGTTAGGGTTACAGTGAGCGTGAGGGTTAGGGTTAGGTTGAGAGTTAGTGTTAGTCTTAGGGTTAGGGTGAGGGTTAAGGTTAGCATTAGGGTGAGGGTAAGGATGAGGATTAGGGTTAGGATGAGGGTTAGGTTGAGGGCTACGGTGAGGTTGAGGGTTAGGGTTCGTGTAAGATTAAGGTTTAGGGTTAGGGTTAGGGTTAGGGTGAGGATTAGGTTGAGGATTAGGGTTACAGTGAGGGTGAGGATTAGGGTTAGGGTTAGGGTTATGATTAAGGTTAGCTTGAGGGTGAGTATTAGCATTAGTTTTAGGGTGAGGGTTAGGTTTAGGTTTAGGGTTAGGATTAGTGTTGTTAGGGTTAGGGTTAGAGTTATTGTGAGTGTGAGGGTGAGGGTGAGGGTTAGGGTTAGGGTTAGGTTTATTGTTAGGTTTAGGGGTAGGGTTACGGTTACTGTGAGGGTGAGGGTGAGGAATAGGGTTAGGGTTAGGATGAGGTTTAGGTTTAGGTTTAGGGTTAGAGTTAGGGTTAGAGTCAGGGTTAGGGTTAGGCTTAGGCTTAGGCTTAGGCTTCGGCCGAGCATGAGGGTGAGGGTTCGTGTTCGTGTTCGGGTGAGGTTAGGGTTAGGTTTAGGGGTAGGTTGGGAGTTAGGTTGAGGTTTACTGTTAGGATAAGTTTAAGGGTTAGGGCTAGGCTGATGGTTAGGGTGAGGGTTTGGGTTAGGGATAGGGTTAGGTTTAGGATTAGGGTTAGGGTGAGGGTGACTGTGAGGGTTAGGATTAGGGTTAGGGTTAGGCTTAGAGTTAGGATGAGGGTTAGGGTTAGGGTTTGGGTTAGGGTGATGTTGAGGCTGAGGATTAGTGTTAGGTTTAGGGTTAGGTTTAGGGTTAGTGTTAGTGTTAGGGTTAGGGTTAGGGTTAGGTTTAGGGTGAGGGAGAGGTTTAGATATAGGGTTAGGGTGAGGGTTAGGGTGAGGGTTAGGGTTAGGGTTAGTGTTAGGTTTAGGTTGAGTGTGAGGGTTAGGTTGAGGTTTAGGTTTAGGGTTAGGGTTAGGGTTAGTGTGAGGGTTATGTTACTGTTCGGGTTAGTGTTAGGGTGAGGGTAAGTGTTAGGGTGAGGTTATGGGTTAGGGTGATGTTTATGTTTAGGGTGAGTGTTAGGGTTAGCGTTAGGTTTATTGTTAGGTTTAAGTTTAGGGTTACGGTTACGGTGAAGGTGAGTGTGAGGGTTAGGGTTAGGGTTAGGTTGAGGTTTAGGGTTTAGGATAGGGTTAGAGTTAGGGTAAGGGTGAGGGTGAGGTTTAGGTTTAGAGTTAGCGTTAGGGTGACGGTTAGGGTTAGGGTTAGGGTGAGAGTTAGGGTGAGGGTAAGGGTTAGTGTTAGGGTTAGGGATAGGATTAGGGTTAGGGTTAGGGTGAGGGTCAGTGTGTTATTTAGGGTTAGGTCTAGGGTTCGGCTTAGATTTAGGCTGAGGGGGAGGATGATGGTTAGGTTAGGGTTTTGTTAGGGGGAGGTTTAGGATGAGGGATAGGGTTAGGATTAGGGTTAGGGCAAGGCCTAGGGTGAGGGTGAAGTTTAGCGTTAGCGTTAAGGTGAGTTTTATGGTTAGGGATAGGGTTAGGGTGAGGGTGAGGTTTAGGGTTAGAGTTAGGGTTAGGGTGAGGCTGAGGGTGAGAGTTAGTGTTAGGGTTAGTGTTAGGTTTAGTGTTAGGGTTAGGGTGAGGGTTAGGGTGAGGGTTATGTGTAGATTTAGGATTAGGTTTAGGCTGAAAGTTAGGGTGAGGCTGAGGGTTAGGATGAGGATGAGGGTTAGGTTTAGGGTGAGGGCTAGTGTTTGGTGAGGGTTAGGGATAGGGTTAGCGTGAGGTTTAGGGTTAGGGTAATGGTTAGGGCTAGTGTGAGGGTTACTGTTAGGGTTAGGATTATTGTTACGGTTAGGCTAAGTGTTAGGGTGAGGGTTAGGGTTAAGGTGACGTTTATGGTTAGGGTTATGGTTAAGTTTATTGTTAGGGTTAGCGTTAGGGTTATGGTTACGGTGAGGGTGAGGGTGGGGTTGACGTTTAGGGTTAGGGTTAGGGTTAGGTTGAAGGTGAGGTTTAGGGTTAGATTTAGGGTTAGTGTTAGGGTGAGGTTTAGTGTTTGAGTTAGGGTTAGGGTGAGGCTGAGGTTGAGGTTTAGCGTTAGTATAAATGTTAGGGTTATGCTTAAGGTGAGGGTTAGGTTGAGGGTGAGGGTTAGGGTTAGTTTTAGGAGTAGGATTAGTGTTAGGTTTATGGTGAGTGTGAGGGTTAGGGTTAGGGATAGGCTTAGGGTTAGGCTGAGGTTGAGGATTAGGGTTGGGGTTAGGGTGAGTTATAGGATTAGGATTAGGGTGAGTGTGAGGGTTTGGTTTAGGGTTAGGATTAGGATTAGGCTGAGCATGAGGGTGTGGGTTAGGGTTAGGATGAGGGTTAGGGTTATGTTGAGGGTTAGGATGAGGGTTAGGGTTAGGATTAGGGTTAGGGTGAGGGTGAGTGTGTGTGTTAGTGTTAGGTTTAGGATTAGGGTTAGCGTTAGGCTGAGCGTGAGTTTGAGGGTTAGGGTTAGGGTTAGGGTGAACGTTAGGGTAAGAGTTAGGGGGAGGGTTAGGAAGAGGGTTATGGTTAGGTTTAGGGTTGGGTGAGGGCTAGGGTGAGGGTGAGGTTTAGGTTTAGGTTTGGGGTGAGGGTAGGGTAAGAGTGAGAGTTAGGGTTCAGCTTAAGTTTTGGGTTAGGTTGAGGGTTAGGGTAAGGGTTACGGTGAGGGTGAGGGTTAGCTTTAGGTTGAGGGTTAGGGTTCGGAATAGGTTTAGGGTGAGTGTGACGGTGAGGGTTAGGTTTAGTGTTAGGTTGAGGGTTAGGATGAGGGTTAGGGTTAGGATTAGGGTTAGGTTGAAGGCTAGGGTGAGGGTGAGGTTTAGGGTTAGGGTTAGGTTGAAGTTTAGGGTTAGGGTTAGTGTTAGGGTTAGGGAGAGGGAGAGGTTTAGGGTTAGAGTTAGGGCTAGGGTCAGCCTGAGTTTGAGGGTTAGGTTTAGTGTTAGTGTTAGATTTAGGGATAGGTTGAGGGTAAGTTTGAGTGTGAGGGTTAGGCTTAGGGTTAGGATTAAGTTTAGGGTAAGGGTTAGGGTGAGTGTGAGCGATATGGTTAGGGTTAGGTTTAGGGTTAGGGTTAGACTGAGGGTGAGGGTGGGGGTGAGAGTTAGGTATAGGGTGAGTGTGAGGGTTAGGGTTAGGGTCAGGGTTAGGGTTAGGGTTATGGTGAGCGTGAGGGTTAAGGTTAGGTTGAGAGTTAGGGTTAGTGTTAAGGTTAAGGTGAGGGTTAAGGTTAGGGCTAGGGTGAGGGTAAGTATGAGGATTAGGGTTAGGATTATGGTTAGGGTGAGGGCTAGGGTGAGAGTGAGGGTTAGGGTTAGTATTAGATTAAGGTTTAGGGTTAGGGTTAGGATTAGGGTGAGAATTAGGTTGAGGGTTAGGGTTATAGTGAGGGTGAGGATTAGGGTCAGGATGAGGGTTTGGGTTAGGATTAGGGTTAGTTTGAGGGTGAGTGTTAGCATTAGGGTTAGGAATAGGGTTAGGATTAGGGTTAGGATTAGTGTTATTGTTAGCGTTAGGGTTAGAGTTATGGTGAGGGTGAGGGTTAGGGTTAGGGTTATGGTGAGGTTTATAGTTAGGTTTAGGAGTAGGGTTAGGGGGAGGGTGCGGTTTAGGGTTAGATTTAGGGTTAGTTGGAGGGTTAGACCTAGGTTGAGGTTTAGGGTTACTTTTAGGGTTAAGGTTAGGGTGAGGGTTAGGTTGAGGTTTAGGCTTTTGGTTAGGGTTAGTGTTAGGATAAAGGTGAGGGTGAGGTTGAGTGTGAGGGATAGGATTAGGGTTAGGCTTAGGCTTAGGGTTAGGCTGAGAGTGAGGGTGGGGTTGAGGATTAGGTTTAGGGTGATGGTTAAGGTTAGGGTTAGGGTGAGGTTTAGGATGATGGTTAGGATTAGGATTAATGTTAGGGTGAGGGCTAGGGTGAGGGTGAGGGTTAGGTAAGGGTTAGGATTAGGCTTAGGATTAGGCTGAGCATGAGGTTGAGAGTGAGGGTTGGGGTTGGGGTGATGGTTAGGTTTACAGTTAGGGTGAGGGTTAGGATGAGCTTTAGGTTTAGGGTGAGGGGTAGGGTGAGGTTTAGTTTTAGGGTTAGGGTTAGACTTAGGCTTATGGTGAGGGTGAGGTTCAGGGGTATATTTAGGGTTAGGATGAGAGTTAGGGTTAGGGTGCAGGTTAGCCTGGGGGTGACGGTAAGGGTAAAGGTGAGGGTTAGACTGAGGGTGAAGTTTCCGGTAAGGGTGAAGGTTAGGGTTCGGGTTAGGGTTAGTGTTAGCGTTAAGGTGAGGTTGAGGGTTAGATTGAGGATTCATGTTAGGGTTAGTATGAGGTTTAGGGTGAGGATGAGGGTTAGGGTTAGGGTGAAAGCTAGGGTGAGTGTGAGGGTTCCTATGGTTAGGGTTAGGGTGAGGGTAAGTGTTAGGGTGAGATTTAAGGTTAGGGTGAGGGTTATGGTTAGGGTGAGGGTTAGGGTTAGGGTTAGGTTTATTATTAGGTTTAGGGGTAGGGTTACGGTTACTGTGAGGGTGAGCGCGATGATTAGGGTTAGGGTTAGGATGAGGTTTAGGTTTAGGGTTAGGGTTAGAGTTAGGGTTAGTTTGAGGGTTAGGGTTAGGGTTAGGCTTAGCCTTAGGCCGAGCATGAGGGTGAGGGTGAGGGTGAGGGTTCCGGTGAGGGTTAGGGTTAGGTTTAGGGTGAGGTTGAGAGTTAGGTTGAGGTTTAGGGTTAGGATAAGTCTAAGGGTGAGGGATAGGCTGAGGGTTAGGGTGAGGGTTAGGATTAGGGATAGGGTTAGGTTTAGGATTAGGGTTAGAGTGAGGGTGAGTGTGAGGTTTAGGATTAGGGTTAGCGTTAGGGTTAGGGTGAGGTTTAGGGTTAGGGTTTCGGTTAGGGTGAGGATTAATGTTAAGTGAAGGTTATTTTTAGGGTTAGGCAAAGTGTTAGGGTGAGAGTTAGGGTTAGGTTGAGGGTTATGGTTAGGGTGAGGGTTAGGGTTATGGTTAAGTTTATTGTTAGGGTTATGGTTAGGCTTAGGGTTAAGGTGAGGGTGAGGGTGAGGGTTACGGTTATGGTTAGGTTGAGGTTAAGGTTTAGGGTTAGGCTTAGAATTAGGGTTAGGGGGACAGTGAGTTTTAGGATTAGAGTTAGGGTTTGTGATAGGGTTAGGGTTAGGGTGAGGTTTAGGGTTAGGGTTAGGCTTAGGCTTAGGCTTAGGCCGAGCATGAGGGTGAGGTTTAGACTTAGGGTGATGGTTCTGGTTAGGATTAGTGTTATTGTTAGGGTTAGGTTTAGAGTTACAGTGAGGTTGAGGGTGCAGGTGAGGGTTAGGGTTAGGGTTAGAGTGGGGTTTACGGTTAGGGTTAGGGTTAGTGTTAGGTTGAGGGTGAGGTTTAGGGTTAGATTTAGGGTTAGTGTTAGGTTGAGGGTTAGTGTTAGCGTTAGGTTTAGTTTTAGGGTGAGGCTAAGGGTTATGGTGAGGGTTTGGGTTAGGGTGAGGGTTATGGTTAAGCTGAGGTTTAGAAATTGGTTTAGAGTTATTGTTAGGGTTCGGTTTAATTTTACGGTTACAGTGAGGGTCAGGATGAGGGTTAGGTTTAGGCTTAGGGTGAGGTTTAGTGTGAGGGTGAGGTTTAGGGTTAGAATCAGTGTGAGGGTTAGGTTGAGGGTTTGGGTTAGGGTTAGTGTTAGTGTTAGGGTTAGGGTGAGAGTTAGGGGGAGGTTTAGGGTTAGGGTTAAGTTTAAGATTAGGTTTAGGATAAGGGTGAGTGTGTGTGTTAGGGTTTGGTTTAGGGTTAGACTTAGGGTTAGGCTGAGGGTGAGGTTGAGGGTGAGGGTTAGGGTTAGGGTTAGGGTTAGGATTAGGTTTAGGGGGAGGGTTAGGATGAGGGTTAAGGTTAGGATTAGGGTTAGGGTGAGGGTAAGGTTTAGGGTTAGGGTAAGGGTGAGGGTTAGGGTTTTGTTTAGGGTGAGCGTTAAGGTTTGGGTTAAGTATAGGGTTAGGGCGAGCGTTACGGTAAGGGTTACACTGAGGGTGAGGTTTAGGATTAGGTTGAGGGTTAGGGTTAGGATTAGGGTTAGTTGAGGGTGTGGATGAGGGTTAGGGTTAGGTTTACGGTGATGGTTAGGATGAGGTTTAGGGTTAAGATTAGGGTTAGGGTTAGGGCTAGGTTGAGGGTGAGGGTTAGGGTAAGTGTAAGGCTTAGTCTTAGTGTTAGGCTGAGTGTGAGGTTGAGAGTGAAGGTTAGGGTTAGGGTGATGGTTAGGTTTACAGTTAGTGTTAGAGTTAGTATGAGGTTTAGTGTTTGGAGGATTTTAGGGTGAGGATGATGGTAAGGCTAATGGTGAGGTTTAGGCTGAGGGTGAGGGTTAAGATAAGGGTGAGCGTTAGTGTTAGGTTTAGGGTTAGATTAAGGGCTAGAGTTAGGGTTAGGGTGAGGTTAGATTGAGGATTAGGGTTAGGGTTAGTGTGAGGTTTAGAGTGAGGATGAGGGTTAGGGTGAAGGTGAGGGTTAGGGTGAGAGTTATTGTTAGGTTGAGGGTTAGGCTTAGGGTTAGGGTGAGGTTCAGTGTTAGGGTTAGGGTTAGAGTTAGGGTTAAGGTGAGGTTGAGGTTTAGAGTGGAGTTAGGGTTAGGATGAGGGTTAGTGTTAGTGTTAGGGTAAGGTGAGAGTTAGGGGGAGGGTTAGGGTTAGGGTTAAGTTTAAGATTAGGGTTAGGATGAGGGTGAGTGTGTGTGTTAGGGTTTGGTTTAGGGTTAGGCTTAGGGTTAGGCTGAGGGTCAGGTTGAGGGTGAGGGTTAATGTTAGGATTAGGGTTAGGGGGAGGGTTAGGATGAGGGTTAATTTTAGGATTAGGTTTAGGGTGAGGGTTATGGTGAGGGTAAGATTTAGGGTTAGGGTTAGGGTGAGGGTTAGGGTTTTGTTTAGGGTGAGCGTTAGGGTTCGTGTTAAGTTTAGGGTTAGGGTGAGCGTTAGGGTAAGGGTTACAGTGAGGGTGAGGTTTAGGGTTAATTTGAAGGTTAGGGTTAGAATTAGGGTTAGTGTGAGGTTGTGGGTGAGGGTTAGTGTTAGGGTTAGGTTGAGGGTTTGGATGAGGGTTAGGGTTAAGATTAGGGTTTGGGGGAGGGCTAGGGTGAGGGTTAGGGTAAGTGTAAGGCTTAGTCTTAGTGTTAGGCTGAGTGTGAGGTTGAGGGTGAGTGTTAGGGTTAGGGTGATGGTTAGGTTTACAAGTAATGGTAGAGTTAGTATGAGGTTTAGGGTTAGGGGGATTTTTAGGGTGAGGATGATGGTAAGGGTAATGGTGAAGTTTAGGCTGAGGTGAGGGTTAAGATAAGGGTGAGCGTTAGGGTTAGGTTTAGGGTTAGATTAAGGGCTAGAGTTAGGGTTAGGGTGAGGGTTAGATTGAGGATTAGGGTTAGGGTTAGTGTGAGGTTTAGAGTGAGGATGAGGGTTAGGCTGAGGGTTAGGGTTAGGGTGAGAGTTATTGTTAGGTTGAGGGTTAGGGTTAGGGTTAGGGTGAGGTTCAGTATTAGGGTTAGGGTTAGAGTTAGGGTTAGGGTGAGGGTGAGGTTTAGGGTGGAGTTAGGGTTAGGGTGAGGGTTAGGATGAGGGTTAGTGTTAGAGTTAGGGTTACCGTGAGGTTTAGGGTTAGAGTTAGTGTTAGTGTTAGGTTGAGAGTTAGGGGGAGGTTAGAGTTAGGGTTAGGGTTAGGGTTAGGTTTAGGTTTTCGGTGAGGGTGAGGGTGAGGGTTAGGATTAGGGTTAGGGTGAAGATGAGGTTTAGGGTTAGAATTAGGGTTAGAGTGAGGCTGAGGGTGAGGGTGAGGGTTAGGGTTAGGGTTAGGATTAGGATTATGGTTAGGGTTAGGGTGAGTGTGAGGGTTAAGTTTAGGGTTAGGGTTAGCATTAGGTTTAGGCTGAGGGTTTGGTTGAGGGTGAAGGTTAGGGTTACTTTGAGGGTTAGAGTTAGGGTTAAGGTGAGGTTTAGTGTTAGGGTTAGGGTTAGAGTTATGGTTTGGGTGAGGGTGAGGTTTAGGCGTAGAGTTAGTTTTAGGGTGAGGGTTAGGGTGAGTGTTTGGGTTAGGGTGAGGGTTAGGGTAGGGGTGACGGTAAGGGTAAAAGTGAGGGTTTGGCTGAAGGTGAGGGTTACGGTAAGGTTGAAGGTTAGGGTTAGGGTGTGGTTTAATGTTAGGGTTAGGGTTAGAGTTAAGGTTCGGGTTAAGTTTAGGGTTAGGGTGAGGGTTAGAGTAAGGGTTACGGTGAGGGTGATGGTTAGGTTTAGGTTGATGGTTAGGGTTAGGATTATGGTTAGGGTGATGGTGAGGTTTAGGATTAGTGTTAGGGTGAGGGCTAGGAAGAGGTTTAGGGTTAGGATTAGGGTTAAGGTGAGGGCTAGGGTGAGGGTGAGGTTTAGGGTTAGGATTAGCGTGAGGTTTAGGGTTAGGGTTAGGGTTAGGGTTAGGGTGAGGGTGAGATTTAGGGTTAGATTTAGGGTTAGGGTTAGGCTGACGTTGAGGGTTAGAGTTAGGGTTAGTGTTAGAATTAGGGTTAGGGTGAAGGTTAGGATGAGATTTAGGGTTAGGATTAGGGTAAGGGTGAGGGCTAGGGTGAGGGTTAGGGAGAGGGCTAGGGTTATGGATAGGGTTAGTTTTAGGATTAGGGTTATGGTGAGGGTGAGTGTGAGGGTTAGGGTTAGGCTTAGGTTTAGGCTTAGAGTTAGGGTGAGGGTTAGGGTTAGGGTTTGGTATATGGTGAGGCTGAGGCTGCGGATTATGGTTAGGTTTAGGGTTAGGGTTAGTGTTAGGGTTTGGGTTAGGGTTAGGGTGAGGGTTACGATTAGGGTGAGGGTTAGGGTTAGGACTAGGATTAGGGTTAGGGTTAGGCTGAGGGTGAGAGTGAGAGTGAGGGTTAGGGTGAGGATGAGGGTTAGGGTTAGAGTGAGGGCTAGGGTGAAGTTGAGGGTTAGGGATAGGGTTAGCTTGAGGTTTGGCGTTAGGGTGATGATTAGGGTTAGTGTGAGTGTTAGTGTTAGGGTTAGGGTTAGTGTTAGGGTTAGGGTAAGTTTTAGGGTGAGAGTTAGCTTTAGGGTGAGTGTTAGGGTTAGGATGAGGGTTAGGGTTAGGGTGAGGGTGAGGTTTAGATATAGGGTTAGGTGGAGAGTTAGAGTGACGGTTAGGTTTAGGGGTAGTGTTAGGGTTAGGTTGAGGGTGAGGGTTATGTTGAGGTATAGGGTTAGTGTTAGGGTTAGTGTGAGGGTTAGTGTTAGGGTTAGGGTTAGTGTTAGGGTGAGAGTAAGTGTTAGGGTGCGGGTATGGGTTAGGGTGCGAGTTATGTTTAGGGTGAGGGTTAGGGTTAGGAATAGGGTTATTGTTAGGTTTAGGTTTAGGGTTACGGTTACGGTAAAGGTGAGGTTGAGGGTTAGGCTTAGAGTTAGGGTTAGAGTTAGGGTTAGGCTGAGAGTGAGGTTTAGGGTTAGAGTTAGGGTTAGGGTAAGGGATAGGGTTAGTGTTAGTTTGAGAGTTAGGGGGAGGGTTATGGTTATGATTAGGTTTAGGGATAGGATTAGGGTTAGTGTGAAGATGAGTATGTGTGTTAGGGTTAGGTCTAGGGTTAGGCTTAGGGTTAGGCAGAGGGTGAAGTTGAGGGTGAGGTTTAGGGTTAGGGTGAGGGTTAGGGTTAGGATGAGGGATAGGGTTAGCATTAGGGTTAGGGCAAGGGCTAGGTTGAGGGTGAGTTTTAGGGTGAGGTTTAGGGTGAGGTTTATGGTTACGGTTAGGGTGAGAGTGAAGTTTAGGGTTAGATTTAGGGTTAGGGTGAGGCTGAGCTTGAGGGTTATTGTTAGGGTTAGTGTTAGGTTTAGGGTTAGGGTTAGGGTGAGGGTTAGGTTTAGGGTTAGTGTTATGTTAAGGGTTACGGTTAGGGTGAGGTTTAAGGTTATGGTGAGGATTATGCTTAGGATTAGCATTAGGGTTAAGGTTAGGCTGAGGGTGAGGGTGAGGGTGAGAGTGAGGGTTAGGGTGAGGATGAGGTTTAGGGTGAGGGTGATGGCTAGGGTGAGGGTGAGGTTTAGGGATACGGTTAGCGTGAGGTTTGGGTTTAGGGTGATGGTTAGGGTTAGTGTGAGGTTTAGTGTTAGGGTTAGGGTAAGTGTTAGGGTGAGGGTTAGGGTTTGGTTTATGGTTAGGATTAGGGTTAGGGTTTAGGTTTTAGTGAGGATGAGGGTGAAGTTTAGGGTTAGGTTTAGGATGAGGTTTAGGTTTAGGTTTATGGTTAGAATTAGGGTTAGGTTGATAGTGATGTTTAGGGTTAGAGTTAGGGTTTGTGATAGGGTTAGGGTTAGGGTGGGGTTTACAGTTAGGCTTAGGATTAGGGTTAGGTTGAGGGAGAGGTTTAGGGTTAGATTTAAGGTTTGTGTTAGATGAGGGTTAGTGTTAGGGTTAGGGTTTGTGTTAGGGTTAGGTTAAGAGTTAGGGTGAGGGTTTGGGTTAGGGTGAGGGTTATGGTTAGGGTGAGGGTTAGGATGAAGTTTAGGGTTATTGTTAGGGTTCGGGTTAAGGTTAAGTTTACTGTGAGGGTGAGGCTGAGGGTGAGGGTTAGGGTTAGGATTAATGTTAGGGTTAGGCTTAAGGTGAGGGTTAGGTTGAGGGTGAGGGTTAGGGTTAGGCTTAGGAGTAGGATTAGGGTTAATGTTAGGGTAAGCCTGAGTGTTAGGTTTAGGGACAGGCTTAGGGTTAAGCTGAGGTTGAGGGTCAGGGTTAGGGTTAGGGTGAGGTTTAGGCTTAGGGTTAGGGTGAGTGTGAGGGTTAGCATTAGGGTTGAGCTTAGGATTAGGCTGAGAGTTAGGGTGTGGATTAGGGTTAGGGTTAGTGTTAGGGTGAGGTTTAGGGTTTGGGTTAGGGTTAGAGTTAGGGTTAGGGTGAGGGTGAGTTTTAGGGTTAGAGTTAGGATTAGGGTGAGGTTTAGATTGAGGGTTATGGTAAGGGTTAATTTTAGGGTTAGGGTTAGGGTGAGAGTTAAGGGAAGAGTTAGGGTTAGGGTTAGGGTTAGGGATAGGATTAGGGTTAGAGTGAGGGGGAGTTGTGTGTTAGGTTTTGGTTTAGGGATAGGCTTAGTGTTAGGCTGAGGGTGAGGTTGAGTGTGAGGGTTAGGGTTAGGGGGAGGGTTAGGATGAGGGTTAGGGTTAGGATTAGGGTTAGGGTAAGGTCTAGGGTGAGTGTGAGGGTGAAGTTTAAGGTTATGGTTATGGTTAGGGTGAGGGTGAGGGTGAGGTTTAGGGTTAGATTTATGGTTAGGGTGAGGCTGAGGGTGAGAGTTAGAGTTAGGGTTAAGATTAGGTTTAGGGTAAGGGTTAGGGTGAGTTTGAGGGTTACGGTTATGCTTTGGGTCAGGCTGAGGGTGAGGGTGATGGTGAGGTTTAGGGTTAGGGTTAGAATGAGAGTTAGGGTTCGTTTATGTTTAGGGTTAGGGTGAGGGTTAGAGTTACGGGGAGCATGAGGTTTAGGGTTTGGTTGAGGGATATTGTTAGGGGTAGGGTGAGGGTTAGGGTTAGAATTAGGGTTAGCAAGAGGGTGAGTGTTAGGATTACAGTTAGAGTTAGTGTTAGGGTTAGGTTTAGGTTTAGGATTAGTGTTATTGTTAGGGTTAGGGTTAGAGTTATGGTGAGGGTGAGGTTGAGGGTGAGGGTGAGGGTTAGGGTTAGGGTTAGGGTGAGGTTTAGGGTTAGGGTTAGGATTAGGGTTAGGGTGAGATTGAGGTTTAGGGTTAGATTTAGTGTTAGTTGGAGGGTTAAGTCGAGGGTTATGGTTAGGGTTAGTTTTAGGCTTAAGGTTAGAATGAGGGTTAGGTTGAGGTTTAGGGTTAGGGTTAGGATTAGGGTTAGGATCAGGGTGAGGTTGAGGGTTAGGGTTAGGCTTAGGCTTAGGCTTAGGGTTAGGCTGAGCATGAGGTTGAGGGTGAGTGTTAGTGTTAGGGTGATGGTTAGGTTTACAGTTAGGGTGAGGGTTAGGATGAGGTTTAGGGTTAGGGTGAGGGTTAGGGTGATGATAATGGTAAGGGTAAAGATGAGGTTTAGGCTGAGGTTGAGGGTTAAGTTAAGGGTGAGGGTTAGGGTTAGGTTTAGGGTTAGGGAAAGGAATAGGGTTAGGTTAGGGTTAGGATGAGGGTTAGATTGAGGATTAGGGTTAGGGTTAGTGTGAGGTTTAGGATGAGGATGAGGGTTAGGGTTAGGGTTAGGGTGAGGTTTAGGATTAAGGTGAGGGTTAGGGTTAGTGCGAGGGTTAGTGTTAGGGTTAGGGTTAGTGTTAGGGTGAGGGTAAGTGTTAGGGTGATGGTTATGGTTAGGGTGAGGGTAAGGGTTAGGATTAGGGTTAGAGTGAGGTTTAGTGTTAGGGTTAGGGTTAGAGTTAGGGTTAGGGAGAGGGTGAGGTTTAGGGGTACATTTAGGGTGAGGGTGAGGGTTAGGGTTAGGGTGCGAGTTAGTGTGGGGGTGATGATAAGGGTAAAGGTGAGGGTTAGGCTGAGGGTGAGGGTTAGGATTACGGTTAGTAGTAGGATTAGGGTTAGGGTGACCGTGAGTGTGAGGATGAGGATTAGGGCTAGATTTAGGATGAGTGTGAGGGTTCAGGTTAGGGTGTGGTTTAGGCTTAGGGTTCGGTTGAGGGTTAGTGTGAGGGTTAGGGTTAAGGTGAGGGTTAGGGTTACCGTTACCATGAGGCTTAGGTTTAGGATTAGGGTGAGGGTTAGGTTGAGGATTAGGGTTAGAATTAGGGTTAGGGTGAGGGCTAGGGTGAGGGTGACGGTTAGGGTTAGTGTTTGCGTGAGTTTTAGGGTTAGGGTTAGGGTGAGGGTGAGAGTTAGGATGAAGGTTAGGTTTAGGGTGAGGGTGAGGATTAGGGTTAGGGTTAGGATTACGGTTAGGGTGAGGTTGAGTGTTAGCATTAGTGTAAGGGTTACGGTTAGGGTTAGGTTGAAGGTTAGGATTACTGTTATTGTTAGGTTTAGGGTTAGAGTTATGGTGAGGGTGAGTGTTACGGTTAGGGTGAGGTTTAGGGTCAGCGTTAGGATTAGGGTTAGTGTGAGGGTGAGGTTTATGGTCAGATTTAGGTTTAGATGGAGGGTTAAGTCGAGGGTTAGGGTTAGGGTAAGTGTTAGGATTAAGGTTAGGTTGAGGGTTAGGTTGAGGTTTAGGGTTAGGGTTAGCGTTAGGTTTAGGATTAGGGTGAGGGTGAGGGTGAATGTGAGTTTTAGGGGTAGGGTTAGGCTTATGCTTAGGGTTAAGCTGAGGGTGACG
Organism: Dipodomys merriami; assembly: GCF_024711535.1. Taxonomy (NCBI): domain Eukaryota; kingdom Metazoa; phylum Chordata; class Mammalia; order Rodentia; family Heteromyidae; genus Dipodomys; species Dipodomys merriami. The sequence goes on along the minus strand of NW_027206324.1, from coordinate 5,418,568 downwards.
TTGGGGGTGAGGATTAGGGTTAGGGTGATGGTTAGGGTTAGGGTTATGGTGAGGGTTAGTGTTAGGGTTAGGGTTAGAGTTAGGGTTAGAGTGAGGGTGAGGTTTAGGGGGAGAGTTAGGGTTAGGGTGAGGTTTAGGGTTAGAGTGAGGGTTAGGGTGGGGGTGACGGTAAGGGTAAAGGTCAGGGTTAGGCTGAGTTTAAGTGTTACAGTAAGGGTGCGGGTTAGGGTTAGGGTTAGGGTGAGGGTGAGTGTTAGATTGAGGATTAGCGTTAGGGTTAGTGTGAAGTTTAAGGTGAGGATGAGGGTTAGGGTTAGGGTGAGGTCTAGCGAGAGATTGAGGTTTAGGGTTAGATTTAGGGTGAGGTTTATGGTTAGGGTGATGGTTAGGTTTAGTGTGAGGTTTAGTGTTAGGGTTAGGGTTAGTGTTAGGGTGAGTGTAAGGGTTAGGGTGAGGGTTAGGGTTAGGGTGAGGGTTATATTTAGGGTGAAGTTTAGGGTTAGTGTTAGGGTTATTGTTAGTGTTATGGTTAGGGTTAAGGTTATGGTGAGGGTGAGGATGAGGTTTAGGTTTAGGTCTAGGATGAGGTTTAGGGATAGGGTTAGGGTTAGTGTGAGTTTTAGTGTTAGTGTTAGGGTTAGGTTGAGGCTGAGGGCGAGGGTTAGGGTTAGGATTAATGTTAGGGTTAGGCTTAAGGTGAGGGTTAGGTTGAGAGTGAGGGTTAGGGTTAGGATTACAGTAGGATTAGGATTAGTGTTAGGGTGCAGTTTAGGGTTAGGGTTAGGGTTAGGGTTAAGGACAGGCTTAGGGTCAAGCTGAGGTTGAGGGTGAGGGTTAGGGTTAGGGTGAGGTTTAGGGTTAGATTTAGGGTGAGTGTGAGAGTTAGGGTTAGGGTTAGGCTTAGGATTAGGCTTAGTGTTAGGGTGTGGATTAGGGTTAGGCTTAGTGTTAGGGTGAGGTTTAGCATTTGGATTAGGGTTAGAGTTAGGGTTAGGGTGAGGGTGAGGTTTAGGTTTAGAGTTAGGGTTAGGGTGAGGTTTAGGTTGAGGGTTATGGTAAGGGATAGTTTTAGGGTTAGGGTGAGAGTTAGGGGAAGGGTTAGGCTTAGGGTTAGGGTTAGGTATAGGATTAAGGTTAGAGTGAGGGGGAGTGTGTGTGTTATGTTTAGGTTTAGGGATAGGCTTAGGTTAGGCTGAGGGTGAGGTTGAGGGTGAGGGTTAGGGTTAGGGCGAGGGTTAGGATGAGGGTTAGGGTTAGGATTAGGATTAGGCTAAAGTCTAGGATGAGTGTGAGAGTGAGGTTTAAGGTTATGGTTATGGTTAGGGTTAGGGTGAGAGTGAGGTTTAGGTTAGAGTTAGGGTTTCGGTGAGCCTGAGGGTGAGGGTTAGAGTTAAGGTTAGGATTAGGTTTAGGGTAAGGGTTAGGGTGAGTGTGAGGGTTACAGTTACACTTAGGGTCAGGCTGAGGGTGAGGGTGAGGGTGAGGGGGAGGGTTAGGTTTAGGGTTAGGGTGAGTGTTAGGGTTCGTTTATGTTTAGGGTTAGGGTGAGGCTTAGAGTTAAGGGGAGCGTGAGGTTTAGCGTTATGGTTAGGGTTAGGGTGAGGGTTAAGTTTAGGGTTAGGGTGAGGGTAAGGATGAGGATTAGGTTTAGCATTAGGGTTACGGTGAGGGCTAGGTTGAGGGTGAGGGTTAGGGTTAGTGTTAGGTTACGTTTTAGGGTTAGGGTTAGGGTTGGGGTGAGGGTTAGGTTGAGGGTTAGGGTTAGAGTGAGGGTGAGGATTAGGGTTAGGGTGAGGGTTACGGTTAGGATTAGGGTTAGCAAGAGGGTGAGTGTTAGGATTACAATTAGGGTTGGGGTTAGGTTGAGGGTTAGGATTTGAGTTATTGTTAGGGTTAGGGTTAGAGTTATGGTGAGGGTGAGGGTGAGGGTGAGGGTGAGGGCTAGGGTTAGGGTGAGGTTTAGGGTTAGGGTTAGGATTAGGGTTAGGGTGAGGGTGAGGGTGAGGTTTAGGGTTAGATTTAGGGTTAGTTATAGGGTTAGGTCGAAGGTTAGGGTTAGGGTTAGTTTTAGGGTTAAGGTTAGAGTGAGGTTTAGGTTGAGTTTTAGGGTTAAGGTTAGGGTTAGGGTTAGGATTAGGGTGAGGGTGAAGGTGAGGTTGAGGGTTAGGTTTAGGCTTAGGCTTAGTCTTAGGGTTAGGCTGAGCATGAGGTTGAGTGTGAGGGTTAGGGTTAGGGTGATGGTTAGGTTTATGGTTAGGGTGAGTGTTAGGATGAGGTATAGCGTTAGGGTGAGGGTTAGGGTAATTATGATGGTAAGGGTAAAGATGAGGTTTAAGCTGAGGTTGAGGGTTAAGATAAGGGTGAGTGTTAGGGTTAGGTTTAGGGTTAGGGTAAGGATTAGTGTTAGGTTAGGATTAGGGTGAGGGTTAGATTGAGGATTAGTGTTAGGGTTAGTGTGAGGTTTAGGGAGAGGATGAGGGTTAGGGATAGGGTTAGGGTGAGGTTTAGGATTAGGGTGAGGGTTAGGGTTAGTGTGAGGGTTAGTGTTAGGGTTAGGGTTAGTGTTAGGATGAGGGTAAGTGTTAGGTTGATGGTTAGGGTTAGGGTGAGGGTTATGGTTAGGGTGAGGGTAAGGGTTAGGATTAGGGTTAGAGTGAGGTTTAGTGTTAGGGTTAGGGTTAGAGTTAGGGTTAGGGAGAGGGTGAGGTTTAGGGGTACATTTAGGGTGAGGGTGAGGGTTAGGGTTATGGTGCGGGTTAACGTGGGTGTGACGGTAAGGGTAAAGATGTGGGTTAGGCTGAGGGTGAGGGTTAGGATTAGGGTTAGGAGTAGGATTAGGGTTAGGGTGAACGTGAGTGTGAGGATGAGGATTAGGGTTAGATTTAGGGTGAGTGTGAGGGTTCGGGTTAGGGTGTGGTTTAGGCTTAGGGTTAGGATGAGGGTGAGGGTGAGGGTTAGGGTTTAGGTGAGGGTTAGGGTTAGGATTACCATGAGGGTTAGATTTAGGGTTAGGGTGAGGGTTAGGTTGAGGATTAGGGTTAGAATTAGGGTTAGGGTGAGGGCTAGGGTGAGGGTGATGGTTAGGGTTAGTGTTTGGGTGAGCTTTAGGGTTAGGGTTAGGGTGAGGGTGAGGGTTAGGATGAAGGTTAGGTTTAAGTTGAGGGTAGGATTAGGGTTAGGGTGAGGATTAGGGTTAGGATTAGAGTTAGGGTGAGGTTGAGGGTTAGCATTAGTGTTAGGGTTATGGTTAGGGTTAGGTTGAGGGTTAGGATTACTGTTATTGTTAGGTTTAGGATTAGAGTTATGGTGAGGGTGAAGGTGAGGGTGAGTGTTACGGTTAGGGTGAGGGTTATGTTTAGGTTGAAGTTTAGGGTTAGTGTTAGGGTTATTGTTAGTGTTAGTGTTAGGGTTAAGGTTATGGTGAGGGTGAGGATGAGGGTTAGGTTTAGGTCTAGGATGAGGTTTAAGGATAGGGTTTTGGTTAAGCTTAGGGTTAGGGTGAGGTTTAGTGTTAGTGTTAGGGTTAGGGTGAGGCTGCGGGTGAGGGTTAGGGTTAGGATTAATGTTAGGGTTAGGCTTAAGGTGAGGGTTAGGTTGAGAATGAGGGTTAAGGTTAGGATTAGGAGTAGAATTAGGTTTAGTGTTAGGGTGACGGTTACGGTTAGGGTTAGGGTTAGGCTTAGGGACAGGCTTAGGGTCAAGCTGAGTTTGAGGGTGAGGGTTAGGGTTAGGGTGAGGTTTAGGGTTAGGGTTAGGTTGAGTGTGAGTATTAGGGTTAGGGTTAGGCTTAGGATTAGGCTTAGTGTTAGGGTGTGGATTAGGGTTAGGCTTAGTGTTATGGTGAGGTTTAGCATTTGGATTAGGGTTAGAGTTAGGGTTAGGGTGAGGGTGAGTTTTAGGGTTAGAGTTAGGGTTAGGGTGAGGTTTAGGTTGAGGGTTATGGTAAGGGTTAGTTTTAGGGTTAGGGTTAGGGTGAGAGTTAGGGGAAGTGTTAGGACTATTATTAGGGTTAGGTATAGGATTAAGATTAGAGTGACGGGGAGTGTGTGTGTTAGGTTTAGTTTTAGGGATAGGCTTAGTGTTAGGCTGAGGGTGAGGTTGAGGTTGAGGGTTAGGGTTAGGGGGAGGGTTAGGATGAGGGTTAGCGTTAGGAATAGGGTTAGGGTAAAGTCTAGGGTGAGGGTGAGGGTGAGGTTTAAGGTTATGATTAGGGTTAGGGTTAGGGTGAGGGTGAGGTTTAGGTTAGAGTTAGGGTTACAGTGAGGCTGAGGGTGAGGGTTAGAGTTAGGGTTAGGATTAGGTTTAGGGTAAGGGTTAGGGTGAGTGTGAGGGTTACGGTTACACTTAGGGTCAGGCTGAGGGTGAGGGTGAGGGTGAGACTTAGGGTTAGGGGGAGGGTTAGGGTTAGGGTTATGGAGAGAGTTTGGGTTCGTTTATGTTTAGGGTTAGGGTGAGGGTTAGAGTTACGGTGTGGGTGAGGTTTAGGGTTTGGTTGAGGGTCAGGGTTAGGGTTAGGGTTAGGGTGAGGCTTAAGGTTAGGGTTAGGGTGAGCGTAAGGATGAGGAGAAGGTTTAGCATTATGGTTAGGGTGAGGGCTAGGTTGAGGGTGAGGGTTAGGGTTAGTGTTAGGTTAAGGTTTAGGGGTAGGGTTAGGGTTAGGGTGAGGGTTAGGTTGAGGGTTAGGGTTACAGTGAGGGTGAGGATTAGGGTTAGGGTGAGGGTTTGGGTTAGGATTAGGGTAAACATGAGGGTGAGTGTTAAGATTACAGTTATGGTTAGGGTTAGGGTTAGGTTGAGGGTTAGGAGTAGTGTTATTGTTAGGGTTATGGTTAAAGATATGGTGAGGGTGAGGGTGAGGGTGAGGGTTAGGTTTACAGTTAGGGTGAGGTTTATGGTTAGGGTTAGGTTTAGGGTGAGGGTGAGGGTGAGGTTTAGGGTTAGCTTTAGGGTTAGTTGGAGGGTTAGATCGAGGGATAGGTTTAGGATTAGTTTTAGGGTTTAGGTTAGAGTGAGGTTGAGGTTGAGGTTTAGGGTTATGGTTAGGGTTAGTGTTAGGATTAGGGTGAGGGTGAGGGTGAGGTTGAGGGTTAGGCTTAGGCTTAGGCTTAGGCTTAGGGTTAGGCTGAGCGTGAGGTTGAGGGTGAGGGTTAGGGTTAGGGTGATGTTTAAGTTTACGGTTAGGGTGAGTCTTAGGATGAGGTTTAGCGTTACGGTGAGGGTTAGGGTGATGATGATGGTAAGGGTAAAGATGAGGTTTAGGCTGAGGTTGAGGTTAAGATAAGGGTGAGGGTTAGGTTTAGGTTTAGGGTTAGGGTAAGGGTTAGGGTTACGGTTAGAGTTAGGGTGAGGTTTAAATTGAGGATTAGGGTTAGTGTGAGGTTTAGGGTGAGGATGAGGGTTAGGGTTAGGGTTAGGGTGAGGTTTAGGATTAGGGTTAGGATGAGGGCTAGGGTGAGGGTTAGTGTTAGGGTTATGGTTAGTGTTAGAGTGAGGTTAAATGTTAGGTTGAGTGTTAGGTTTAGGGTGAGGGTTATTGTTAAGGTGAGGGTGAGGGTTAGGATTAGGATTAGAGTGAGGTTTAGTGTTAGGATTAGGGTAAATGTTAGGGTTAGGGAGAGGGTGAGGTATAGGGGTACATTTAGGGTTAGGGTGAGGGTTAGGGTTTGGGTGCCGGTTAACGTGGGGGTGACGGTAAAGGTAAAGGTGAGGGTTAGGCTGATGCTGAGGGTTACGGTAACGGTGAGTGTTAGGGTTAGGGTGAGGGTCAGTGCTAGCGTTAGGGTGAGGTTGGGAGTTCGATTGAGGATTAGTGTTAGGGTTAGTGTGAGATTTATGGAGAGGATGAGGGTTGGGGTTACCCTGAAGTCTAGTGTGAGTGTGAGGGTTAGGTTTAGTGTTAGGGTGCGGTTTAGGTTTAGGGTGATATTTAGGGTTAGCTTGAGAGTTAGTGTTAGGATTAGGGTTAGTGTAAGGGTGAGGGTAAGTGTTAGGGTGAGGTTTAGGGTTAGGGTGAGTTTTATTGTTAGGGTGAGGGTTAGGGTTAGTATAAGGTTAAGGGTGAGGACTAGGCTAAGGGTTAGGCTGATGGTTAGGGTTAGGGATAGGGATAGGTTTAGGATTAGGGTTAGGGTGAGGGTTAGGACTAGGGTTATGGTTAGGCTTAGAGTTAGGGTGAGGTTTAGTGTTAGGGTTTGGGTTAGGGTGAGGGTGAGGCTGAGGATTAGGGTTAGGTTTAGGGTTAGGTTTGGGTTAGGTTTAGCGTCAGTGTTAGTGTTAGGGTTAGTGTTAGGGATCCAGTGAGGGTTGGGATTAGGGTTAGGATTAGGTTTAGGCTTAGAGTTAGGGTGAAGGTTAGAATGAAGATTAGGCTTACGATTAGGGTTAGGGTCAGGGCTAGGGTGAAGGTGAGGATTAGGGTTAGTGTTAGGGTAAGATTTAGGGTTAGTGTTAGAGTTAGGGTGAGGGTTAGGATGAGCGTTAGGGTTACAGTGAGGATGAGGGTTAGGGTGAGGGTGAGGATTAGGGTTAGGTTTAGGGTTAGGGTGAGGTTGAGTGTTAGCCTTAGGTTTAGGGTTATGGTTAGGGTTAGGTTTAGGGTTAGGATTACTGTTATTGTTAGGGTTAGGGTTAGAGTTATGGTGAGGGTGAGGGTGAGTGTTAAGGTTAGGGTGAGGTTTAGGGTTAGGGTTAGGATTAGGGTTAGGGTGAGGGTGAGGTTTATGATTAGATTTAGCTTTAGTTGGAGGCTTAGGTGGAGAGTTAGTGTTATGGTAAGTGTTAGGGTTAAGTTTAGGTTGAGGGTTAGGTTGAGGTTTAGGTTTAGGTTTAGAATTAGGTTTAGAATTAGGGTAAGGGTGAGGGTGAGGGTGAGGTTTAGCGTTAGGCTTAGGCTTAGGCTTAGGTTTAGGCTGAGGGTGAGGGTGGGGGTGAGGATTAGGGTTAGGGTGATGGTTAGTGTTAGGGTTAGGTTTAGAGTTAGGGTTAGGGTGAGGGTTAGGGGTAGGATTAGGGTTAGTGTGAGGTTGAGTGTTAGCATTAGGGTTACGGTTAGGGATAGGGTTAAGTTTAGGGTTAGGATTATTGTTATTGTTAGGGTTAGGGTTAGAGTTATGGTGAGGGTGAGGGTTGGGGTGAGGGTTAGGGTTAGGGTTAGGGTGAGGTTTAGGGTTAGGGTTAGGATTAGGGTGAGGGTGAGGGTGAGGTTTAGGTTAGATTTAGGTTTAGTTGGAGGGTTAGGTCGAGGGTTAGGGTTAGGGTTAGTGTTAGGTTTAAAGTTAGGGTCACGGTTAGGTTGAGGTTTAGGGTTAGGGTTAGGTTTAGGGTTAGGATTAGGGTTAGGGTGAGGTTGAGTGTGAGGTTTAGGGTTAGGGTTAGGCTTAGGCTTATGGTTAGGCTGAGGGTGAGGGTTGGTGTGAAGATTATGGTTAGGGTGATTGTTAGGGTTAGGGTTATATTGAGGGTTAGTGTTAGGGTTAGGATTAGAGTTAGTTTTAGGGTGTGGGTGAGGTTTAGGGGTAGAGTTAGGGTTAGGGTGAGGGTTAGCGTTAGAGTGAGGGTTAGGGTGGGGGTGACGGTAAGGGTAAAGGTGAGTGTTAGGCTGAGGGTGAGGGGTACAGTAAGGGTGAGGATGAGGGTTAGGGTGAGCGTTAGGGTGAGGGTTAGGGTTAGCGTTAGGGTGAGGGTTAGGGTGAGGGTGAGGGTTAGATTGAGGATTACTGTTAGGGTTAGTGTGAAGTTTAGGGTGAGTATGAGGGTGAGGGCTAGGGAGAGGGTGACGTTTAGGGTTCAGGTTAGAGTGAGGTTTAGGGTTAGGTTGATGGTTAGGGTTAGTGTTAGGGTTAGGGTTAGTGTAAGGGTGAGGGTAAGTCTTAGGGTGAGGGTTAGCATTAGGGTGAAGGTAAATGTTAGGGGGAGGGTTAGGGTTAGGGTGAGCGTTATGCTTAGGGTGAGGGTTAGGGTTAGGGTTAGGATTATTGATAGCATTAGGGTTAGGGTTAAGATTATGGTGAGGGTGAGGGTGAAGGTTAGGTTTAGGGCTAGGAAGAAGTTTAGGGATAGGGTTCTGGTTAGGGTTAGGGTCAGGGTGAGGATTAGTGTTAGATTTAGGGGTAGGGTGAGGCTGAGGGTGAGGGTTAAGGTTAGGATTAATGTTAGGGTTAGGCTTAAGGTGAGGGTTAGGTTGAGTGTGAGGGTTAGAGTTAGGGTGAGGTGTAGGATTAGGGTTAGGGTTAGGGTGAGTGTGACGGTTAGGGTTAGGGTTAGGTATAGGCTTAGGTTTAGGCTAAGGTTGAGGGTTAGGTTTAGGGTTAGGGTGAGTTTTAGGGTTAGGTTTAGGGTGAGTGAGAGGGTTAGGGTTAGGCTTAGGTTTAGGATTAGCCTGAGGGTGAGGGTGTGGGTTAGGGTTAGGGTGAGGGTGAGGGTTAGTTTGACAGTTAGGGTTAGGGTTAGGGTGAGGTTTTGGGTTAGGTTTAGGATTAAGTTTAGGGTGAGGGTGAGGTTTATGATTAGATTTAGGTTTAGATGGAGGCTTAGGTCGAGGGTTAGGGTTAGGGTTAATATTAGGGTGAGGTTTATGGTTTGGATTAGGGTTAGAGTTAGGGTTAGGGTGAGGGTGATGTTTAGGGTTAGAGTTAGTGTTAGGGTGAGGTTTAGGTAGAAGGTTATGATAAGGGTTAGTTTTAGGGTTAGTGTTACGTTAAGAGTTAGGGGGACCGTTAGGATTAGGGTTAGGTTTAGGGATAGGATTAGGGCTAGAGTGCTGGGGAGGGTGTGTGTTAGGTTTAGGTTTAGGGTTAGGCTTAGGATTAGTCAGAGGTTGAGGTTGAAGCTGAGCCTTAGGGTTATGGGGAGGGTTAGGATGAGGGTTAGGGTTAGGATTAGGGTTAGGATAAGGGCTAGGGTGAATGTGAGGGTGAGGTTTAAGGTTATGGTTTTAGTTAGGGTTAGGGAGATTGTGAGGTTTAGGGTTAGAGTTAGGGTTAGGGTGAAGCTGAGGGTGAGGGTTAGGGTTAGGGTTAGGATTAGGATAAGCGTAAGGTTTAGGGTGAGTGTGAGGGTTACAGTTAGGCTTAGGGTTAGGCTGAGTGTGAGGGTGAGGGTGAGGGTTAGGGTTACGGTGAGCGTGAGGATTAGGGTTAGGTTGAGGGTTAGGTTCAGGGTTAGGGTTAGGGTGAGGGTTAAAGTTAGGGATAGGGTGTGGGTAAGCATAAGGATTAGGGTAAGGATTAGGGTTAAGTTGAGGGCAAGGTTGAGGGTGAGGGTTAGGGTTAGTGTTAGATTAAGGTTTAGGGTTAGGGTTAGGGTTAGGGTGAGGGTTAGGTTGAGGGTTAGGGTTACGGTGAGGGTGAGGATTAGGGGTAGGGTGAGGGTTAGGGTTAGGATTAGGGTTAGCATGAGCGTGAGTGTTAGCATTACAGTTAGGGTTAGGGTTAGGGTTAGGTTTAGGGTTAGGATTAGTGTTATTGTTAGGGTTAGCGTTAGAGTTATGATGAGGGTGAGGGTGAGGGTGAGGGTTAGGCTTAGGGTTAGGGTGAGGTTTAGGTTAGGATTAGGATTAGGGTTAGGGTGAGGGTGAAGTTTAGGTTAGATTTAGGGTTAGTTGCAGGGTGAGGTTGAGGGTTAGGGTTAGGGTTAGTTTTAGGGTCAAGGTTAGAGTGAGAGTTAGGTTGAGGTTTAGGGTTATGGTTAGGGTTAGGGTTAAGAGTACGGTGAGGTTGAAGGTGAAGTTGAGTGTGCGGGTTAGGCTTAAGCTTAGGCTTAGGGTTAGGCTGAGGGTGACAGTGGGGTTGAAGATTAGGTTTAGGGTGATGGTTAGGGTTGGAGCTAGGGTGAGGGTTAGGATGAGGGTTAGGTTTAGGATTAGTGTGAGGGTGAGGGCTAGGTTGAGGGTCAGGGTTAGGGTAAGGATTAGGCTTAGTTTTAGGGTTAGGCTGAGCATGAGGTTGAGGTGAGTGTTAGGGTTAGGGTGATGGTTAGGTTTACAGTTAGGGTGAGGATTAGGATGAGGTTTAGGGTTAGGGTGAGTGTTAGGGTGAGGATGTTGGTAAGGGTAAAGGTTAGGTTTAGGCTGAGGGTGAGGGTTAAGATAAGGGTGAGGGTTAGGGTTAGGGTTAGGGTTAGGGTACGTGTTAGGGTTAGGGTTAGGGTGAGCGTGAGGGTTAGATTGAGTATTAGGGTTAGGGTTAGTTTGAGGCTTAGGGTGAGGATGAGTGTTAGGGTTAGGGTGAGGGTTAGGGTTAGAATTAGGGTTAGGGTGAGGGCTAGTGTGAGGATGAGGATTAGGGTTAGGCTTAGAGTTAGGGTGAGGGTTAGGATGAGGGTTAGGGTTAGGATTAGGGTTAGGGTGAGGGATAGGGTGAGGGTGAGGTTTAGGGTTAGGGATAGGATTAGGGTTAGGGTGAGGGTCAGGTTTATGGTTACATTTAGGTTTAGTTGGAAAGTTAAGTCGAGGGTTAGGGTTAGGATAAGTGTTATGGTTAAGGTTAGGTTGAGGGTTAGGTTGAGGTTTAGGGTTAGGTTTAGGGTTTGGATTAGGGTTAGGGTGAGTGTGAGTGTAAGGTTTAGTGTTAGGGTTAGGCTTAGGCTTAGGCTTAGGCTGAGGGTGAGGGTGGGGGTGAGGATAAGGGTTAAGGTGATGGTTTGGGTTAGGGTTAGGGTGAGGGATAGTGTTAGGGTTAGGTTTAGAGTTAGGGTTAGTGTGAGGGTTAAGTTGAGGATTAGGGTTAGAGTGAGGGTTAGGGTGGGGGTGACCGTAAGGTTAAATGTGAGGGTTAGGCTGAGTGTGAGGGTTACGGTGAGAGTGAGGGTTAGGGTTAGGGTGAGGGTTAGGGTGAGGGTTATGTTTAGGGTGAGGGTTAGGGTTAGGGTTAGCGTTATTGTTAGCGTTAGTGTTAGGGTTAAGGTTATGGTGAGGGTGAGGGTGAGGGTTAGGTTTAGGGCTAGGATGAGGTTTAGGGATAGGGTTAGGGTTAGGGTTAGGGTCAGGGTGAGTTTTAGTGTTAGAGTTAGTGTTAGGGTGAGGCTGAAGGTGAGGGTTAGGGTTAGGATTAATGTTAGGGTTAGGCTTAAGGTGAGGGTTAGTTTGAGGGTGAGGGTTAGGGTAAGGGTTAGGAGTTGGATTAGGGTTAGTGTTAGGGTGAGTGTACGAGTTATTGTTAGGGTTAGGGTTAGGCTTAGTGTTAGGCTGAGGTTGATGGTGAGGGTTAGGGTTAGGGTGAGTGTGAGGTTTAGGGTTAGGGTTATGCTTAGGATTAGGCTGAGGGTGAGGGTGTGGTTTAAGTTTAGGGTGACGGTTAGGGTTATGGGGAGGGTTAGGATGAAGGTTCGCGTTAGGATTAGGGTTAGGGTGAGGGTGAGTGTGTGTGTTATGTTTATGTTTAGGGTTAGGCTTAGGTTTAGGCTGAGGGAGAGGTTGAGGATGAAGGCTAGGGTGAGGGTGAGGTTTAGGGTTAGGGTCAGGGTGAGGGTTAGGGTTAGGTTAAGGGTGAGAGTTAGGGTTCGGTTGAGGGTTTGGGTTCAGATTAGGGTTAGGGTGCGGGTGAGGGTGTGGGTTAGGTTTAGTGTTAGGGTGAGCTTTAGGGTTAGGATTAGGGTTCGGGTTAGGGCTATTGTGAGGGTGAGGTTTAGAGTTAGGGTTAGGGTGAGGTTTAGGGTTAGGGTTAGGGTTAGTGTTAGATTTAGGGTTAAGTTGAGGGTGAGAGTTAGGCTTAGTGTAAGGATTAGTTTTAGGGTAAGGTTTAGGGTGGGTGTGAGCGTTAGGATTAGGGTTAGGCTTAGTGTTAGGCTGAGCTTGAGGTTTAGGGTTAGCTTGAGAATTAGAGTTAGGGTTAGGGTTTGGGTGAGGTTTAAGGTTAGGGTTAGGGTGAGGGTAAGGATGATGATTAGGGTTAGGATTACGGTTAGGGTGAGGGCTAGGGTGAGGCTGAGGGTTAGGGTTAGTGTTAGATTAAGGTTTAGGGTTAGGGTTAGTGTTAGGGTGAGGGTTAGGTTGAGGGTTAGGTTTACAGTGAGGGTGAGGATTAGGGTTAGTGTGAGGGTTAGGGTTAGGATTAGGGTTAGCATGAGGTTGTGTGCTAGGATTAGTGTTAGGGTTAGGGTTAGGTTTCCGGTTAGGGTTAGTGTTATTGTTAGGGGTATGGTTAGAGTTATGGTGAGGGTGATGGTGAGGGTTAGGGTTAGGATTAGGGTGAGGTGTAGTTAGGGTTAAGATTAGGGTTAGGGTGTGGGTAGGATTAGAGTTAGATTCAGGTTAGTTGGATGGTTAGGTCGAGAGTTAGGGTTAGGGTTAGTTTTAGGGTTAAGGATAGGGTGAGGGTTAGGGTGAGGTTTAGGGTTATGGTTAGGATTAGTGTTAGGATTGGGGTGAGGGTGAGTTTGAGGGTTATGGTTAGGATTACGTTTAGCATGAGGGTGTGTACTAGGATTAGGGGTAGGGTTAGGGTTAGGTTTCGGGTTAGAGTTAGTGTTATTGTTAGTGGTATGGTTAGAGTTATGGTGAGGGTGAGGGTTAGGGTTAGGATTAGGGTGAGGTTTAGGGTTAGGGTTAGGATTAGGGTTAGGGTGTGGGTGAGGATTAGGGTTAGATTTTGGTTAGTTGGATGGTTAGGTCGAGGGTTAGGGTTAGGGTTAGTTTTAGGGTTAGGGATAGGGTGAGGGTTAGGGTGAGGTTTAGGGATATGGTTAGGATAAGGGCTAGGATTGGGGTGAGGGTGAGTTTGAGGGTTATGGTTATGGTTAGGTTTAGGTTTAGGGTAAGGCTGAGGGTGAGGGTGGGAGTGAGGTTTATGTTTAAGGTGATGGTTAGGGTTAGGGTTAGTTTGAGTTTAGGATGAGGTTTAGGATTTGGATTAGGGTTAGGTGAAGGCTAGGGTGAGGGTGAGGTTTAGGGTTAGGGTGATGGTTAGGTTTACGTTTGGGGTGAGGGTTAGGATGAGGTTTAGGGTTAGGGTGAGGGTTAGGGTGAGGATGATGGTAAGGGTAATGGTGAGGTTTCGGCTGAGGGTGAGGGTTAAGATAAGGGTGAGTGTTAGAGTTAGGTATAGGGTTAGGGTAAAGGTTAGGGTTAGGATTAGTGTGAGGGTTAGATTGAGGATTAGGGTTAGGGTTAGTCTGAGGTATATGGTGAGGATGAGGGTTAGGATTAGGGTAAGGGTGAGGGTTAGGATGAGGGTGAGGATTAGGGTTAGGGTTAGGTTTAGGGTGACTTTTAGGATTAGTGTGAGGATTAGGGTTAGTTTGACGGTTAGTGTTAGGGTTAGGGTTAGTGTTAGGGTGAGGGTAAGTGTTAGGGTGAGGGTTAGGTTTAGGGTGAGTGTTATGTTTAGGGTGAGGGTTTGGGTTAGGTTTAGGGTTAGGGTTACGGTTACGGTGAGGGTGAGCGTTAGGTTTAGGGTTACAGTGAGGTTTAGTGTTAGTGTTAGGGTAAGAGTAAGGGTTAGGATGAGGGTGAGGTTTAGGGGTACAGTTTTAGTTAGGGTGAGGGTTAGGGTTAGGGTGCAGGTTATCGTCGGGGTGACTGTAAGGGTAAAGTTGACGGTTAGGCTGATTTTGAGGGTTACGGTAAGGGTGAGGGTTAGGGTTAGGGTGAGGGTTAGTGTTAGCGTTAGGCTGAGTTTGAGGGTTAGATTGAGGATTAGTGTTAGGGTTAGTGGGAGGTTTATGGTGGGGATGAGGGTTAGGGTTAGGCTGAAGGCTAGGGTGAGGTTGAGGTTTAGGGTTAGTGTTAGGGTGAGGTTTAGGGTTAGGGTGATGTTTAGGGTTAGTGTTAGGGTTAATGTTAGGATTAGGGTTAGTGTTAGGTTGAGGGTGTTAGGGTGAGTTTTAGGGTTAGGGTGAGGGTTATGGTTAGGGTGAGGATTAGGGTTAGGATAAGTGTAAGGGTGAGGGCTAGGCTAAGGGTTAGGGTGAGGGTTAGGGTTAGGGATAGGGTGAGGTTTAGGATTAGGTTTAGGGTGAGGGTGAGTGTGAGGGTTAGGATTCGGGTTAGCATTAGGCTTAGAGTTAGGATGAGGGTTAGGGTGAGGGTTTGGGTGAGGGTGAGGCTGAGGCTGAGGATTAGGGTTAGGTTAAGGTTTAGTGTTAGTGTTAGGGTTAGTGTTAGCGTTACAGTGAGGGTTGGGGTTAGGGTTAGGTTTAGGGTTAGGCTTAGAATTAGGGACAGGGTTAGAATGAGGATTAGGTTTATGATTAGGGTTAAGGTGAGGGCTAGGGTGAAGGTGAGGATTAGGGTTAGTGTTAGGGTAAGGTTTAGGGTTAGGGTTAGGGTTAGGGTAAGGGTTAGGATGAGGGATAGGGTTATGGTGAGGGTGATGGTTAGGGTTAGGGTGAGGGTTAGGGTTAGGATTAGGGTTAGGGTGAGGTTGAGTGTTAGCTTTATGGCTAGGGTTAGGGTTAGGTTTAGGGTTAGGATTACTGTTATTGTTAGGGTTAGGGTTATAGTTATGGTGAGGGTGAGGGTGAGGGTGAGTGTTAGGGTTAGGGTGAGGTTTAGGGTTAGGGTGAGGTTTAGGGTTAGGGTTAGGGTGAGGGTGAGGTTTATGGCTAGATTTAGGTTATTTGGAGGTTTAAGTCGAGAGTTAGGGTTAGGGTAAGTGTTATGGGTAAGGTTAGATTGAGGGTTAGGTTGTGGTTTAGGGTTAGGTTAGGCTTAGGGTGAGGGTAAGGTTTATGGTTTAGGGTTAGGATTAGGGTTAGGGTGAGGGTGAGTGTGAGGTTTAGGGTTAGGGTTAGGCTAAGGCTTAGGGTTAGGCTGAGGGTGAGTGTGGGGGTGAGGATTAGGGTTAGGGTGATTGTTAGGTTTAGGGTTAGGTTGAGGGTTAGTGTTAGAGTTAGGGTTAGAGTTAGGGTTAGGCTGAGGGTGAGGTTTCGGGGTAGAGTTAGGGTTAAAGTGAGGGTTAGGGTTAGAGTGAGGGTTATCGTGGAGGTGACGGTAAGGGTAAAGTTGAGGTTTAGGCTGAGGGTGAGGGTTACAGTAAGGGTGAGGGTAAGGGTTAGGGTGAGGGTTAGTGTTAGTGTTAGGGTGAGGTTGACGGTTAGATTGAGGATTAGTGTTAGGGTTAGTGTGAGGTTTATGGTGAGGATGAGAATCAGGGTTAGTGTGAAGGCTATGGTGAGGGTGAGGGTTAGGTTTAGTGTTAGGGTGAGGTTTAGGTTTAGGGTGATGTTTAGGGTTAGTGTGAGTGTTAGTGTTAAGGTTAGTGTTAGTGTTAGGTTGAGGGTAAGCGTTAATGTGAGGGTTGGAGTTAAGGTGAGGTTTATGGTTAGTGTGAGGGTTAGGGTTAGGATAAGTGTAAGGGTGAGGGCTAGGCTGAGGGTTAGGGTGAGTGTTAGGGTTAGGGATAGGCTTAAGTTTAGGATTAGGTTTAGGTTGAGGGTGAGTGTGAGGGTTAGGATTAGGGTTAGAGTTAGGCTTAGAGTTAAGAGGAGGGTTAGGGTTAGGGTTTGAGTTAGGGTGAGGGTGAGGCTGAGGATTAGGGTTAGGTTTAGTTTTAGGTTTAGGGTTAGTGTTAGTGTTAGGGTTAGTGTTAGTGTTACAGTGAGGGTTGGGCTTAGGGTTAGGGTTAGGGTTAGGCTTAGAGTTAGGGTGATTGTTAGGATGAGAATTAGGTTACAATTAGGGTTAGGGTGAGGGCTAGGGTGAAGGTGAGGTTTAGGGTAAGTGTTAGGCTAAGGTTTAGGGTTAGGGTTAGGGTGAGGGTGATGGTTAGGGTTAGGATTAGGGTTAGGGTTAGGATTAGGGTTAGGGTGAGGTTGAGTGTTAGCATTAGGTTTAGGGTTAGGGTTAAGGTTTGGTTTAGGGTTAGGATTACTGTTATTGTTAGGGTTAGGGTAAGAGTTATGGTGAGGGTGAGGGTGAGGGTGAGTGTTTGGGTTAGGATGAGGTTGAGGTTTAGGGTTAGGTTTAGGAGTAGTATTAGGATTAGTGTAAGTGTGAGTGTGAGGGTTAGGGTTAGGTTTAGGAATAAGCATAGGTTTTTGCTGAGGTTGAGGGTGAGGGTTAGGGTTAGGGTGAGGTTTAGGGTTAGGGATTGGGTGAGTGTGAGGGTTAGGTTTAGGGTTAGGCTGAGGAAGAAGGTGTGTGTTAAGTTTAGGGTTAGTGTTAGGGTGAGGTTTAGGTTTTGGGTTAGGGTTAGAGTTAGGGTTAGGGTGAGGTTGAGGTTTAGGGTTAGAGTTAGGGTTAGCGTGAGGTTTAGGTTGAGGGTTAGGGTAAGGGTTAGTTTTAGGGTTGGGGTTGGGGTCAGAGTTAGGGGGAGTGTTAGGGTTAGACTTAGGTTTAGGGACAGGATTATGGTTAGAGTTAGCGTGAGTGTGTGTGTGGGAGGTTTAGGTTTAGGGTTAGGATGAGGGTTAGGCTAAGGGTGAGGTTGAGGGTGAGGGTTAGGGTTAGGGGGAGTGTTAGTGTGAGGGTTAGGTTTAGGGTAAGGGCTAGGTTGAGTGGGAGGGTGAAGTTTAATGTTAGGCTTAGGGTTAGAGTTAGGGTGAGGGTGAGGTTTAGGGTTAGTGTTAGGGTTAGGGGGAGGGTTAGCGTTAGGGTTATTGTTAGGTTTAGGGTTTGGTTTAGGGTGAGGGTTAGGGTGAGGGTGAGGGTTAGGATTAGGATTAGGGTTAGGGTTAGGCTGAGGTTGAGGATGAGGGTGAGGGTTAGGGTTAGGGTGAAGGCTAGGGTGAGGGTGAGGGTTAGGGTGAGGGTTAGGGTTAGGGTGACGTTTAGGGTTAGTGTGAGAGTTAGTGTTAGGGTTAGGCTTAGTGATAGTGTGAGGGTAAGTGTTAGGGTGAGGGTTAGGGTTAGGGTGAGGTTTATGGTTATGGTGAGGGTAAGGGTTAGGATAAGTGTAAGGTTGAGGGCTAGCCTGAGGGTTAGGGTGAGGTTTAGGGTTACTTATAGGGTTAGGTTTAGGATTATCGTTAGGGTTAGAATGAGTGTGAGGGTTAGGATTAGGGTTAGGGTTAATCTTACCGTTAGGATGTGGTTAGGGTTAGGGTGAGGTTTATGGTTATGGTGAGGGTAAGGGTTAGGATAAGTGTAAGGTTGAGGGCTAGCCTGAGGGTTAGGGTGAGGTTTAGGGTTACTTATAGGGTTAGGTTTAGGATTATCGTTAGGGTTAGAATGAGTGTGAGGGTTAGGATTAGGGTTAGGGTTAATCTTACCGTTAGGATGTGGGTTAGGGTTAGGGTTTCTATTAGGGTGAGGGTGAGGCTGAGGATTAGGATTAGGTTTAGTGTTAAATTTAAGGTTAGGTTTAGGGTTAGGGTTAGTGTTAGGGTTAGTGTTAGGGTTACAGTGAGGGTTGGGGTTAGTATTAGGGTTAGGCTTAGAGTTAGGGTGAGGGTTAGGATAAGGATTAGGTTTACAACTAGGGTTTTGGGTGAGGGCTATGGTGAAGTTGAGGATTAGGGTTAGTGTTAGGGTAAGGTTTAGCTTTAGGGTTAGGTTTAGGGTGAGGGTTAGGATGTGGGTTAGTGTTACAGTGAGAGTTAGGGTAAGGGTTAGGGTTAGGGTGAGGTTGAGTGTTAGCATTAGGTTTAGGTTAGGTTTAGGTTTAGGATTACTGTTATTGTTAGGGTTAGGGTTAGAGTTATGGTGAGGGTGAGGGTGAGTGTTGGGATTAGGGTGAGGATTAGGGTTAGGGTTAGGATTAGCGTTAGGTTGAGCTTGAGGTTTAGGGTTAGATTTAGGTTTAGTTGGAGGGTTACGTCGAGGGTTAGGGTTAGGTTAAGTCTTAGGGTTAAAGTTAGGTGAGGGTTAGGTTGAGGTTTAGGGTTAGGTTTAGGGTTAGGATTAGGTTAGGATGAGGGTGAGTGTGAGGTTTAGGTTTAGGTTTAGGCTTAGGCTTAGGGTTAGGCTGAGGGTGACGGTGGGGGTGAGGATTAGGGTTAGGGTGATGGTTACAGTTAGGGTTAGGGTTAGGGTTAGTATTAGGCTCAGGGTTAGAGTTAGGGTTAGGGTGAGGGTGAGGTTTAGTGGTAGAGTTAGGGGTAGGGGGAGGGTTAGGGTTAGAGTGAGGGTTATGGTGTGGGTGACAGTATCGGTAAAGGTGAGGGTTAAGCTGAGGTTGAGGGTTACGGGAAAGGTGACGTTTAGGGTTAGGGTGAGGGTTAGGGTTAGGGATAGGGTGAGGGTGATGGTTAGATTGAGGATTAGTGTTAGGGTTAGTGTGAAGTTTAGGGTGAGGATGAGGATTAGGGTTAGGGCGAGGTCTAGCGAGACGGTGAGGTTTAGGGTTAGTGTTAGGATGAAGTTTATGGTTAGGGTAATGTTTAGGGTTAGTGTGAGGTTTAGTGTTAGGGTTAGGGTTAGTATTAGGGTGAGGGTAAGCGTTATGGTGATGGTTAGGGTTAGGGTGAGGGTTAGGGTTAGGGTTAGGGTTATTGTTAGTGTTAGGTTTAGGGTTAAAGTTATGGTGAGGGTGAGGGTTAGGGATAGGGATAGGATGAGGTTTAGGGATAGGGTTAGGTTTAGGGTTAGGGTCAGGGTGAGGTTTAGCGTTAGAGTTAGGGTTAGGTTGAGGCTGAGGGTGAGAGTTCGTGTTAGAATTATTGTTAGGGTCAGGCTTAAGGTGAGGTTTAGGGTTAGGGTTAGTGTTAGGGTGAGGGCTAGGGTGAGGATGAGGTTTAGGTTTAGGTTCAGGGTGAGGTTTAGTGGTATAGTTAGTGTTAGGGTGAGGCTGAAGGCGAGGGCTAGGGTTAGGATTAATGTTAGGCTTAGCCTTAAGTTGAGGTTTAGGTTCAGGGTGAGGTTTAGGATTAGGGTTAGTAGTAGGATTAGGGTTAGGGATAGGGTTAGGGTTAGGCTGAGGTTGAGGGTGAGGATTAGGGTTAGGGTAGGGTTTAGGGTTAGGTTTAGGGTGAGTGTGAGGGTTAGGGTTAGGGTTAGGCTTAGGTTTATGCTGGGGGTGAGGGTGTTGGTTAGTGTTAGGGTTAGGGTTAGGGTTATGGGGAGGGTTAGGATGAGGGTTAGGGTTAGGGTGAGGTTTAGGGTGAGGGTGAGTGTGTGTGTTAGGGTTAGGTTTAGGGTTAGGCTTAGGGTTAGGCTGAGGGTGAGGTTAGTGTTAGGGTTAGGCTTAGGCTTAGGCTTAGGGTAATGCTGAGAGTGAGGGTGAGGCTGAGGGTTAGTGTTAAGCTGAGAGTTAGGGTAAGGGTTAGGGGGATGGTAAGGAAAATGGATAGGGTTAGGATTAGGGTTGGGTGGGGCTAGGGTGAGAATGAGTTTTAGGGGTAGGGTTAGCTTGAGGGTTAGGATTATTTTAAAGGTGAGAGTTAGTGTTCGGGTTAAGTTTAGGGTTAGGTTGAGGGTTAAGGTAAGGTTTACAGTGAGGGTGAGGGTTAGGGTTAGACTGAGGGTGAGGGTTCGGATTAGGGTTAGGGTGAGCGTGAGGGTTATGGTTAGTGTTAGGGTGAGGGTTAGGATGAGGGTTAGGATTAGGATTAGTGTTAGGGTGAGGGCTAGGGTGAGGGTGAGGTTTAGGGTTAGGGTTAGAGTTAGGGTGAGGTTTAGGTTTAGAGGTAGGGTTACTGTTAGGTGAGGGTGACGTTTAAGGTTAGAGTTAGGGGTAGGATGAGGCTGAGGTTGAGCGTTAGGGTTAGGGTTAGTGTTAGATTTAGGGTTAATGTGAGGGTTAGGTTCAGGGTGAGGGTTAGGCTTAGGGTTAGGATTAGGTTTAGGGTAAGGGTTAGGGTGAGTGTGAGCATTACTGCTAGGGTTAGGGTTTGGCTTAGGGTTAGGCTGAGGGTGAGGGTGAGGGTTAGGGTTTGGTTATGTTTATGGTTAGGGTGAGGGTTAGGGTTAGGGTTAAGGTGAGCATGAGGTTTATGGTTACTTTGAGGATTACCTTTAGGGTTAGGGCTAGGTTGAGGGTTAATTTTAGGGTGATGATGAGGGTAAGGATGAGGATTAGGGTTAGGATTAGGGTTAGGGTGAGGGCTAGGGTGAGGGTGAGGGTGAGGGTTAGGGTTAGTGTTAGATTAAGGTTTAGGGTTAGGGTTCGGGTGAGGGTAAGTTTGAGGGTTAGGGTTCCGGTCAGGGTGATGATTAGGGTTAGGGTGAGGGTTAGGTTTAGGATTAGGTTTAGCCTGAGGATGAGTGTTAGGATTAGTGTTAGGGTTAGGGTTAGGGTTAGGTTTAGGGTTAGGATTAGTGTTATTGTTAGCGTTAGGGTTAGAGTTATGGTGATGGTGAGGGTGAGAGTAAGGGTTAGGTTTAGGGTGAGGTTTAGGGTTAGGGTTAGGATTAGGGTTAGAGTGAGGGTGAGGGTTAGGGTTAGGTTGAGTGTTAGGTTTAGGGTTAGGCTGAGAGTTTGGGTTCGGTTATGTTTAGGGTTAGGGTGAGGGTTAGAGTTAGGGTTATGGTGACCATGAGGTTTAGGGTTATGTTGAGGATTAGGCTTAGGGTTAGGGCTAGGGTGAGGGTTAAGGTTAGGGTGAGGGTAAGGATGAGGATTAGGGTTAGGATTACGGTTATGGTGAGGGCTAGGGTGAGGGTGAGGGTTAGGGTTAGTGTTAGAATAAGGTTTTGGTTTAGGGTTAGGTTTGGGGTGTGGGTTAGGTTGAGGTTTAGGGTTACGGTCAGGGTGATGATTAGGGTTAGGGTGAGGGTTTGGTTTAGGATTAAGGTTAGTGTAAGTGTGAGTATTAGGATTAGGGTTAGGGTTAGGGTTAGGGTTACTGTGAGCATGAGGTTTAGGGTTACATTGAGTATTAGGTTAGGTTTAGGTCTAGGGTGAGGGTTAAGGTTAGGGTTAGGGTGAGGGTAAGGTTGAGGATTAGGGTTAGGATTAGGGTTAGGGTGAGGGCTAGGGTGAGGTTCAGGTTTAGGGTTAGTGTTAGATTAAGGTTTAGGGTTAGGGTTAGAGTTAGGGTGAGGGTTAGTTGGAGGGTTATGGTTATGGTCTGGGTAATGATTAGGGTTAGGTTGAGGGTTTGGTTTAGGATTAGGGTTAGCTTGAGGGTGAGTGTTAGGATTAGGGTTAGCGTTAGTGTTAGGTTATGGATTGGGGTTAGGGTGAGGGTGAGGGTTAGGGTTAGGGTGAGTGTTAGTGTTAGGGTTAGGGTGAGAGTTAGAGTTCGGTTATGTTTAGGGTTAGGGTGAGGGTTAGGGTTAGGGTTACAGTGAGCATGAGGTTTAGGGTTATGTTGAGGATTAGACTTAGGGTTAGGGCTAGGGTGAGGGTTAAGGTTACTGTTAGGGTGAGGGTAAGGATGAGGATTAGGTTTAGGATTAGGGTTAGGGTGAGGGCTAGGCTGAGGGTGAGGGTTAGGGTTAGTTTTAGATTAAGGTTTAGGGTTATGGTTTGGGTTAGGGTGAGGATTAGGTTGAGGGTTAGGGTTATAGTGAGGGTGAGGATTAGGGTTAGGATGAGGGTTAGGGTTAGGATTAGGGTTAGTTTGAGGGTGAGTGTTAGCTTTAGGGTTAGGGATAGGGTTAGGTTTAGGGTTAGGATTAGGGTTAGCATGAGAGGGAGTGTTAGGATTACAGTTAAGGTTAGGATTAGGATTAGGATTAGTGTTATTGTTAGGTTTAGGTTTTGAGTTATGGTGAGGGGAAGAGTGAGGGTGAGGTTTAGGGTTAGGTTTAGGGTGAGGTTTAGGGTTAGGGTTAGGATTAGAGTTAGGGTGAGGGTGAGGATGAGGGTTATTGTTAGGGTGAGGGTTAGGGTTAGGGTTAGGGGCAGGGTTAGGATGAGGGTTAGGGTAAGGATTAGGATTAGGGTGATGGCTAGTGTGAGGGTGAGGTTTAGGGTTAGGGTTACGGTTAGGGTGAGGGTGAGGTTTAGGGTTAGAATTAGGGTTAAGCTGAGGCTGAGGATGAGGGTTAGGTTTAGGTTTAGGATTAGGATTAGGGTAAGGGTTAGGGTGAGTGTGAGGTTAGGTTTAGGATTAGGGTTAGGCTTAGGGTTACACTGAGGATGAGGGTGAGGGTGAGGTTTAGGGTTAGGATTAGGGTTATGGTGAGGTGAGTGTGTGTGTTAGAGTTAGGTTTAGGGTTAGGCTTAGGGTTAGGCTGATGTTGAGGTTGAGGGTAAGGGTTAGGGCTAGGGTGAGGGTTATGGTAAGGGTTGGGGGAGGGTTAGGATGAGGTTTAGTGTTAGGATTAAGGTTATGGTGAGGGCTAGAGTGAGGGTGAGGTTTAGGTTTAGGGTCAGGGTGAGGTTTAGTGTTAGAATTAGTGTTAGGGTGAGGCTAACGGTGAGGGTTAGGGTTAGGATTAATGTTAGGGTTATGCTTAAGCTGAGGTTTAGGTTGAGGGTTAGGATTAGGGTTAGGAGTAGGGAAAGGCTTAGGGTTAGGCTGAGGTTGAGGGTGAGGGTTAGGGTTAGAGTGAGGTTTAGGGTTAGGGTTAGGGTAAGTGTGAGGGTTAGGGTTAGGCTTAAGCTTAGGATTATGCTGAGGGTGAGGGTGAGGTTTAGTGTTAGGATTAGTGTTAGTTTTATGGGGAGGGTTAGTATGAGGGTTAGGTTTAGGTTGAGGGTGAATGTGTGTGTTAGGCTTACATTTAAGATTATGCTTAGGGTTAGGCTGAAGGTGAGCTTGAGGCTGAGGTTTAGTTTTAGGGTGAGGGTTAGGATAAGGTTTAGGGGGAGGGTTAGGAAAAGGGATAGGGTTAGGATTAGGGTTGGGTGAGGCTAGGGTGAGAATGAGGTTTAGGGTTAGGGTTAGCTTGAGGTTTAGGATTATGGTATGTGTGAGAGTTAGTGTTCGGGTTAAGTTTAGGGTTAGGTTGAGGGTTAAGGTAAGGGTTACGGTGAGTGTGGGGGTTAAGGTTAGGTTGAGGGTGAGGGTTCGGATTAGGGTTAGGGTGATCGTGAGGGTTATGGTTAGAGTTAGGGTGAGGGTTAGGATGAGGGTTAGGGTTAGGTTTAGTGTTAGGGTGAGGGCTAGGGTGAGGGTGCGTTTTAGGGTTAGGTTTAGGGTTAGGGTGAGGTTTAGGGTTAGTGTTAGATTTAGGGTTAGGCTGAGGGTTAAGTTGAGGGTAAGGGTTAGGGTAAGTTTAGGATTAAGGTTAGGGTGAGGGTTAGGGTGAGTGTGAGCATTAGCGCTAGGGTTAGGGTTTCGCTTAGGATTAGGCTGAGGGTGATGGTGAGGATGAGAGTTAGGGTTAGTGTTAGATTAAGGTTTAGGGTTAGGGTTAGGGTTAGGGTGAGAGTCAGTGTACTGTTATGTTTTGGGTTAGGGTGAGTGTTAGGGTTAGGGTTAAGGTGAGCATGAGGTTTAGGGTTACGTTGAGGATTAGGCTTAGGGTTAGGGCTAGGGTGAGGGTTAAGTTTAGGTTAGGGTGAGGGTAAGGATGAGGACTAGGGTTAGGATTAGGTTTAGGGTGTGGCCTAGGGTGAGGGTGAGGGTTAGGGTTAGTGTTAGATTAAGGTTTAGGGTTAGAGGTATTGGGTGAGTGTTAGGTTGAGGGTAGGTTTACAGTAAGGGTGAGGATTCGGGTTAGGGTGAGGGTTAGGGTTAGGATTAGGGTTAGCATGAGGGTGAGTGTTAGGATTACAGTTAGGGTTAGGGTTCGGGTTAGGTTTATGGTTAGGATTAGTGTTATTGTTAGGGTTAGGGTTAGAGTAATTGGAAGGGTGAGAGTGAGGTTGAGGGTTAGGTGAAGTTTACGGTTTGGGTTAGGATTAGGGTTAGTGTGAGGGTGAGGTTTAGGGTTAGATTTAGGGTTAGTTGGAGGGTTAGGTCGAGGTTTAGGGTTAGGGTTAGTTTTAGGGTTAAGGTTAGGGTGAGGGTTAGGTTGAGGTTTAGGGTTATGGTTAGGGTTAGGGTTAGGATCAGGATGAGGGTGAGGGTGAGTGTGAGGGTTAAGATTAGGGTTAGCCTTAGGCTTAGGGTTAGGCTGAGGGGGGGGGTGAAGATTAAGTTTAGGGTGATGGTTAGGTTTGGGGATAGGGTGAGTGTTAGGATGAGGGTTAGGATTAGGATTAAGGTTAGGGTGAGGGCTAGGGGGAGGGTGAGGGTTAGGGTAAGGATTAAGCTTAGGCTTAGGTTTATGCTGAGCGAGTGGTTGAGGGTGAGAGTTAGGGTGAGGTTGATGGTTAGGTTTACGGTTATGGTGAAGGTTAGGATGAGGTTTAGGGTTAGGGTGAAGGTTAGGGTGAGGATGATGGTAAGGATAAGGTGAGGTTTAGTCTGAGGGTGAGGGTTAAGATAAGGGTGAGGGTTAGGTTTTAGTTTAGGGTTATGGTAGGGGTTAGGGTTAGGGTTAGGTTGAGGGTTAGATTGAGGATTAGGGTTAGGGTTAGTGTGAGGCTAGGGTGAGGGTGAGGTTTACAGTTTGGTTTAGGGTGAGGTTTAGGGTTAGGATTAGGTTTAGGGTTGGGGTGAGGGTGAGGTTTAGGGTTAGAGTTAGGTTTAGGGGGATGGTTAGGGTGAGGTTTATGGTTATTGTTATTTTTAGGTTTATGGGATGGTGAGGGTTAGGTTGAGGTTTAGGGAGAGGGTTAGGTTTAGTATTAGGGTTAGGGTGAGGGTGAGGGTGACCGTTAGGGTGAGGGCTAGGCTTAGGCTTAGGCTTAGGCTGAGGGTGAGGGTGGGGGTGAGAATTAGGGTTAGGGTGATGGTTTGGGTTAGGGTTAGTGATATTTTAGGGTTAGGGTTAGAGTTTCGGTGAGGGTGAGGGTGCAGGTGAGGGTTAGGGTTCGGTTTAGGGTGTGGTTTACGGTTAGGGTTAGTGTTAGTGTTAGGGTGAGGTTTAGGGTTAGATACAGGGTTAGGGTAAGGGTTAGGGTTAGGGTTAGGGATAGGGTTAGTGTTAGAATTATGGTGAGAGTGAGGGTTAGGTTGAGGTTTAGGGTTAGGTTTATGGTGAGGGTTAGTGTGAGGGTTAGTGTTAAGGTTAGGGTTATTGTTAGGGTGAGGGTAAGTTTTAGGGTGAGAGTTTGGTTTAGGGTGAGGGTTACGGTTATGGTGAGTGTTAGGATTAGCGTTAGGGTTATTTTTAGGGTTAGGTGTAGGGTTTTGGTTACAGTGAGGGTGAGTTATAGGGTTAGTGTTACGGTGAGGTTTAGGGTTTGGGTTAGGGTTAGAATGAGGGTTAGGATGAAGGTGAGGTTTGCTGTTAGAGTTAGGGTGATGGTGAGGGTTAAGGTTAGGATTTGGGTTAGGGTGAGGGTGAGTGTGTGTGTTAGGGTTAGGTTTAGTTTTCGGCTAAGAGTTAAGCAAAGGGTGAGGTTGAGGGTGAAGTTTAGGGTTAGGATTAGGGTTAGTGTGAGAGTGAGCGCGACGGTTTGGTTTAGTGTTAGGGTGAGGGTTAGGGTGTGTGTTAGGATTAGAGTTAGGGTTATGGTGAACGATAGGGTTAGGGTTAGGTTGAGGGTTTGGGTTAGGGTAAGATTTAGGGTTCGGTTAAGTTCAGGGTTAGGGTGAGGGTTTGGGTTAGGGTTATGGTGAGCATTAGGGTTAGGGTTAGGTTGAGGGTTTGAGTTAGGTTAAGGATGAGGGTTAGTTTTAGGGTTAGGGTGAGGGTTAGGATGAGGACTAGGGTTACGGTTAGTGTTAGGGTGAGGGATAGGGATAGGGTGAAAACTAGGGTTTGTGTTAGGTTAAGGTTGAGGTTAAGGGATAGGCTTAAGGTGAGGGTTATTATGAGGGTTAGGGTTACGGTGAGGGTGAGGGTTAGGGTTAAGGTGAGTGTTAGGGTTAGGATTAGGGTTAGGGTTAGGGTGAGGGTGAGGTTTACGGTTAGATTTAGGGTTAGGGTGGAGCTGAGGGTGAGTGTTAGGGTTCCAGTTAGTGTTAGGTTTAGGATTAGTGAAATGGTCAGGGTTAGAGTGAAGGTAAGTGTAAGGGTTAGGGTTAGGGTGAGGATTAGGGTTAAGGTTAGGGGGAGGGTTAGGATGAGGGTTAGTATTAAGATTAGGGTTAGGGTGAGGCTAGGTTGAGGGTGAGGTTTAGGGTTAAGGTTAGGGTGAGCTTTAGGGTTAGGATTAGTGTTAGGGTTAGGGTAAGGGTTAGGGTGAGTGTGAGAATTAGGGTTAGGGTTAGGGTTAGGATCAAGCTGAGCTTGAGCTTTAGGGTTACGTTAAGGATTAGGGTTAGGGTTAGGGCTAGGGTGAAGGTTAAGTTTAGGGTTAGGGTGAGGGTAAAGATAAGGATTAGGGTTAGGATTAGGGTTATGGTGAGGGCTAGCATGAGGTTGAGGGTTAGGGTTAGTGTTAGATTAAGGTTTAGGTTTAGGGTTAGGGTTAGGGTGAGGGTTAGGTTGAGGGTTAGGGTTACGGTGAGGGTGATGATTAGGGTTAGGGTGAGGGTTTGGTTTAGGATTAGGGTTAGCATGAGGGTGAGTGTTAGCATTAGCATTAGGGTTAGGGTTAGGGTTAGGTTTCGGGTTAGGATTAGTGTTATTGTTAGGGTTAGGGTTAGAGTTATGGTGAGGGTGAGTGTGAGGGTGAGGTTTACGGTTAGGGTGAGGTTTAGTTTGAGGGTTAAGATTAGGGTTAGTTTCAGGGTGAGGGTTAGGTTTATGGTGAGGGTTAGGGTAAGGGTTAGGGTGAGAGTTAGTGTTCGATTATGTTTAGGGATAGGGTGAGGTTTAGGGTTAAGGTTACGTTGAACATGAGTTTTAGGGTTACGTTGAGGATTAGGGTTAGAATCAGGGCTAGGGTGAGGGTTTAGTTTAGGGTTAGGGTGAGGGTAAGGATGAGGATTAGGGTTAGGGTTAGAGTTAGATTAAGGTTTAGGGTTAGGGTTGCGGTTAAGGTGAGGGTTAGGTTGAGTGTTAGGGTTTCGGTGAGAGTGAGGATTATGGATAGTGTGAGGGTTAGGGTTAGGATTAGGGTTAGCATGAGAGTGAGTGTTTGGATTAGGGTTAGGGTTTGGGTTAGGTTTAGGGTTAGGATTATTGTTATTGTTAGGGTTAGGGTTAGAGTTGTGGTGAGGGTGAGGGTGAGGGTTAGGCTTACGGATAGGGTTAGGGGGAGGTTTAGGATTAGGTTTAGGATTAGGGTTAGGGTGAGGGTGAGGTTTAGGGTTAGATTTAGGGTTATAGGAGGGTTAGGTCGAGGGTTAAGTTTAGGGTTAGTTTTAGGGTTAAGGTTAGGGAGAAGGTTAGGTTGAGGTTTAGGGTTATGGTTAAGGTTAGGGTTAGGATTAGGATGAGGGTGAAGGTGAGTGTGAGGGTTAGGGTTAGGGTTAGTCTTAGGCTTAAGGTTAGGCTGAGTGTGAGGGTGGAGGTGAAGATTAGGTTTAGGGTGATGTTTAGTATTAGGGCTAGGATGAGGTTTAAGATGAGGGTTTGGATTACTATTATGGTTAGTGCGAGGTCTAGGGTTAGGGTGAGGGTTAGGGTAAGGTTTAGGCTTAGGCTTAGGGTTAGGCTGAGCATGAGGTTGAGGGTGAGGTTTAGGGTTAGGGTGATGGTTAGGTTTACGGTTAGGGTGAGGGTTGGGATGAAGTTTAGGGTTAGGGTGAGAGTTAGGGTGAGGATGATGGTTAGGGTAAGGGTGATGTTTACGTTGAGGTTGAGTGTTAATGTGAGGGTGAGGGTTAGGGTAAAGTTTAGGGTTAGGGGTAGGTTTAAGGTTAGGGTTAGGGTGAGGGTTAGGGTTAGGATTAGGGTTAGGGTGAGGTTGAGTGTTAGCATTAGGGTTAGGGTTAGGGTTAGGGTTAGGATTAGTGTTCTTGTTAGGGTTAGGGTTAGAGTTATGGTGACGGTGAGGGTTAGGGTTAGTGTTAGGGTTAAGGTTAGGGTGAGGATTAGGTTGAGGTTTAGGGTTAGGTTTAGGTTTAGCGTTAGGATTAGGGTTAGGGTGAGGGTGAGTGTGAGTTTTAGGGTTAGGGTTAGGCTGAGGGTGAGGGTGGGGGTGAGGATTAGGGTTAGGGTGATGTTTAGGGTTAGGGTTATAGTGAAGGATAATGTTAGGGTTAGGGTTACAGTTAGGATTAGGGTGACGATGAGGTTTAGGGGTAGAGTTAGGGTTAGGGTGAGCGTTAGCATTAGAGTGAGGGTTAGGGTGGCGTTGACGGTAAGGATAAAGATGAGGGTTAGGCTGAAGTTGAGGGTTAGAGTAAGGGTGAGGGTTAGGGTTAGGGTGAGGGTTAGGGTGAGGGTTCAGGTGATGGTGAGGGTTAGATTGAGGATTAGTGTTAAGGTTAGTGTGAAGTTTAGGGTGAGGATGAGGGTTAGGGTTAGGGTGAGGGCTTGGAGAGGGTCAGGTTTAGGGTTAGTGTTAGGGTGAAGTTTAGGGTTAGGATGATGGTTAGTGTTAGTGTGAGGGTTAGTGTTAGGGTTAGGGTTAGTGTTAGGGTGAGGGTAAGTGTTAGGGTGAGGGTTAGGGTTAGGGTGAGTTTTATGGTTAGGGTGAGGGTTACAGTTAGGGTTAGGATTATTGTTATCTTTAGGGTTAGGGTTTCGGTTATGGTGAGCATGAAGATTACATTTAGGGCAAGGATGAGTTTTAGGGATAGGGTTATGGTTAGGGTTAGGGTCAGGTTGAGGTTTAGTGTTAGAGTTACAGTTTGGGTGAGGCTGAGGGTGAGGGTTAGGGTTAGGATTAATGTTAGGGATAGGCTTAAGGTGAGGGTTAAGTTGAGGGTGAGGGTTAGAGTTAGGGTTAGGAGTAGGATTTGGGTTACGGTTAGGGTGAGTGTGAAGGTTAGGGTTAGGGTTAGGGATAGGCTTAGGGTTAGGCTGAGGTTGAGTGTAAGGTTTAGGGTTAGGGTTAGGGTTAGGATGAGTGTGAGGGTTATTGTTAGGATTAGGGTTAGGGTGAGGGTGAGTGTGTGTGTTAGTTTTAGGGTTAGGGTTAGGGTTAGGTTTAGGCTGAGTGTGAGGTTTAGTGTTAAGGTGAGGTTTAGGGTTAGGTTTAGGTTGAGGTTTGAGGTTTGGTTTAGGGTTACAGTTAGGTTTATGGTGAGGGTGAGGTTTAGGGTTAGGCTGAGGGTGAGGGTGGGTTTGAAGATTAGAGTTAGGTTTAGGATTAGGCTTAGGGTTAGGGATATTGTTAGTGTTATGTTTAGGGTTAAGTTTGTGGTGAGGGTGAGGCTGAGGGTGCAGGTGAGGGTGAGGGTTAGGGTTAGAGTTAGGGTGAGGTTTAGGGTGAGGGAGATGTTTAGGGTTAGAGTTAGGGTTAGGGTGATGGTTAGGTTGAGGTTTATGGTTAGTGTTAGTGTTAGAGGTAGGGTTAGCGTGAGAGTTAGGGGGAGGTTTAGGGTTAGGGTTAGGGTGAAGGATAGGATTAGGGTTAGGGTGCAGGTGAGTGTGTGTTTTAGGGTCAGGTTTAGGGTTAGGCTTAGGGTTAGGCTGATGGTGAGGTTGAGGGTGAGGGTTAGGGTTCGGTTTGGGGTGAGGGTTAGGGTTAGGGTTAGGGGTAGGTTGAGGGTTAGGATGAGGTTTATGGTTAGGATTTGGATAAGGCTGAGGGCTAGGCTGAGGGTTAGGTTGAGGGTTAGGGTTAGAAATAGGGTTAGGTTTAGGATTAAGGTTAAGGTGAGGTTGAGTGTGAGGGTTAGTGTTAAGGTTAGGGTTAGGCTTATAGTTAGTGTGAGGGTTAGGGTTAGGTTTTGGTTTAGCGTGAGGGTGAGGCTGAGGAATAGGTTTAGGGTTAGGATTAGGGTTAGGGTTAGGGTTAGGGTTAGGGTTAGGGTTAGTGTTAGGGTTATGTTGAGGGTTAGGAATAGGATTAGGGTTAGGGTTAGACTTAGGGTTAGGCTGAGGGTGAGGGTGGGTGTGATGATTAGAGTTAGGGTTAGGTTTAGGCTTAGGGTTACGGTTATTGTTAGTGTTATGGTTAGGGTTAAGTTTGTGGTGAGGGTGAGGCTGAGGGTGAGGGTTATGTTTATGGATAGGGGTAGGGTTACGGTTAGTGTTAGGGTTATTATTATTGTTAGGGTTAGAGTTAGATTTACGGTGAGGGTGAGGATGCGGGTGAGGGTTAGGTTTAGGGTTAGGGTGGGGTTTATGGTTAGGGTTAGGATTAGGGTTCAGGTGAGGTTGATGTTTAGGGTTAGATTTAGGGTTAGTGTTAGTGTGAGGGTTAGTGTTAGCGTTAGGGTTAGTGTTACAGTGAGGGTAAGACTTAGGGTGAGGGTTTGGGTTAAGGTGACGTTTATGTTTAGGGTGAGTTTTAGCATTAGGGTTAGGGTTGTTGTTAGGTTTCGGTTTAAGGTTACTGTTATGGTGCAGGTGAGGGTGAGGCTTAGGGTTAGGGTTAGGGTGAGGTTTAGGGTGAGGGTGAGGTTTAGGGTTAGAGTTAGGGTTAGGGTAAGGGTTAGGTTGAGGGTTAGGGTTAGGGTTAGGGTTAGGGTGAGATTAGGGCTAGGTTTAGGGTTAGGGTTAGGGTGAGGGTTAGGATTAGGGTTAGCATGCGGGTGAGTGTGTGTGTTAGGGTTAGGTTTAGGGTTAGGCTTAGGATTAGTCTGAAGGTGAGGTTGAGGGTGAGGGTTAGGATTAGGGTTAGGGTGAAGGTGAGGTTGAGTGTTAGGATTAGGGTTAGGGTGAGGGTTAGGATGAGGCTTAGTGTTAGGATTAGGGTTAGGGTGAGGGCTAGGTTGAGGTTTAGGATTAGGTTAAGGTTTAGGCTTAGGCTTAGGGTTAGGCTGAGCGTGAGGTAGAGGTTGAGGGTTAGGGTTATGGTGATGATTAGGTTTATGGTAAGGGTGAGGGTTAGGATGAGGTGTAGGTTAGGGGGAGGTTTAGGGTGAGGATGCTGGTAAGGGTAAAGGTGAGGTTTAGGCTGAGGGTGAGGGTTAAGATAATGGTGAGTGTTAGGGTTAGGTTTACGGTTAGGGTGAGGGTTAGGATTAGGCTTAGGGTGAGGGTTAAATTGAGGTTTAGGGTTAGGGTTAGTGTAAGGTTTAGGGTGAGGATGAGGTTTAGGGTTAGGGTTAGGATTATTTTTAGGTTTAGGGTGAGGGTGGGGTTTTCTGTTGGAAAGAGGTTTAGGGTGAGGGTTAGGGTGAAGGTTAAGGTTAGGGTAAGGGTTATCATGGGGGTGATGGTAAGGGTAAACTTGAGGGTTAGGCTGAGGGTGAGGGTTACAGTGGGATGAGGGTTAGGGTTAGGGTGAGGGTTAGGGTTAGGGGAAGGGTGTGGGTTAAGGTTAGATTGAGAATTAGAGTTAGGGTTAGTGTGAGGTTTAGGGTGAGGATGAGGGTTACTGTTAGGGTGATGGCTAGGGTGAGATGAGGGTTAGGTTTAGCTTTAGGGTGAGGTTTCGGTTAGGGTGATGATTAGGGTTAGTTTGAGGGTTAGTGTTAGGCTTAGGGTTAGTGTTACGGTGAGAGTAAGTGTTAGGGTGAGTGTTATGTTTAGGGTGAGTGTTATGGTTAGGTTGAGGGTTAGGGTTAGGGTTAGGGTTATTGTTAGGTTTAGGGTTACAGTTATAGTGAGGGTGAGGGTTAGGGTTAGGGTTAGGATGAGGTTTAGGTTTAGGGTTAGGGTTAGAGTTAGGGTTAGGGTGAGAGTGAGGTTTATGTTTAGAGTTAGGGTTAATGTTAGGGTTAGGGTTATGGTGATTGTTTGGGTTAGAGTTTGGCTTAGGCTTAGGTTTATGCCAAGCATGAGGGTGAGGGTTAGGCTTATGGTTAGGGTTCGGTTTAGGTTTCGGTTTAGGGTGAGTGTTTGGATGAGGTTTAGGGTTAGGATTTGTGTTAGGGTGAGGGTTAGGGTGAGGGTTAGGTTTAGGGAGACGGATAGGTTTAGGAGGGTTAGGGTTAGGCTTAGAATGAGTGTGAAGGTCAGGGTTAGGGTTAGGCTTAGGTTTAGGGTGAGGGTTAGGGTTAGGGGTTTGGTTAGGGTGAGGGTGAGGCTGAGGATTAGGGTTAGGTTTAGGGTTAGGTTTTGGGTTAGGTTTAGGGTTAGGGATTGGGTTACAATTAGGGTTTGCGCTAGGTTTAGGGTTAGGCTTAGGGTTAGGCTGAAGGTGAGGTTGGGGTTCAGGTTTAGAGTTAGGGTTAGGATTACGATTATTGTTAGTGTTATGGTTAGGGTTAAGTTTGCAGTGAGGGTGAGGCTGAGGCTGAGGGTTATGGTTATGGTTATGGTTAGGGTTAGGGTTATTTTTAGGGTTAGGGTTAGAGTTATGGTGAGATTGAGGGTGAGGGTGAGGGTTGGAGTTAGGGTGAGGTTTAGGGTGAGGTTTAGGGTTAGGGTTAGGTTGAGGGTGAGTTTTAGGGTTAGAGTTAGTGTTATGTGGAGCGTCAGGCTGAGGTTTATGGTTAGGGTTAGTGTTAAGGGCAGGGTGAGGTATAGGTTGAGGTTTAGGGATAGGGTTAGGTTTAGTATTAGGTTTAGGGTGAGGGTGAGGGTGAGTGTGAGGATTAGGGTGAGGTTTAGGCTTAGGCTTAGGTTTAGGCTGAGGGTGAGGGTGGGGGTGAGGATTAGGGTTTGGGTGATGGTTCGGGTTAGGGTTAGTGTTATTGTTAGGGTTAGGGTTAGAGTTACGGTGAGGGTGAGGTTGCAGGTGAGGGTTAGGCTTAGGGTAAAGGTGGGGTTTAGGGTTAGGGTTAGGGTTAGTGTGAGGGTAAGGTTTAGGTTTAGATTTAGGGTTAGGGGAAGGTTAGGGTTAGGGTTAGGCATAGGGTTAGTATTCGGGTTAGGGTGAGGGTGAGGGTTAGGTTGAGGTTTAGGGTTATGGTTAGGATTAGTGTGAGGGTTAGGGTTAGGGTTAGTGTTAGTGTTAGGGTGAGGGTAAGTTTTAGGGTGAGAGTTTTGGTTAGGGTGAGCGTTATGTTTTGGGTGAGGGATAGGATTAGGTTAGGGTTATTGTTAGGGTTAGGTTTAGGGTTTTGGTTACAGTGAGGGTGAAGTTGAGGTTTAGGGTTTGGGTTAGGTTTAGAGTGAGGATTAGGATGAGGGTGAGGTTTACAGTTGGATTTAGGGTTAAGGTGAGGGTTAGGGTGAGGATTAGGGTTTGGCTTACTGTTATGGTTAAGGTTAGGGTGAAAGTTAGTTGGAGGATTAGGGTAAAGGTTAGCGTTAGGTTTAGGGTTTCAGTTTCGGTGAGTGTGAGGGTTAGGATTAGGGTTAGGGTGAGGGTGAGGTTTAGGGTTAGACTTAGGGATAGGGTGAGGCTGAGGGTGAGGGTGAGGTTTAGTGTTAGGGTTAGGATGAGGTTTAGGGTTAGGTTTAGGTTGAGTGTGAGGGTTATGGTTAGGGTTAGGGTTAGCCGTAAGTTTAGGCTGAGGGTTTGGCTGAGGGTGAGGGTAAGGGTTAGTTTGAGGGTTAGGGTTAGGGTTAGGGTGAGGTTTAGTGTTAGGGTTAGGGTTAGAGTTATGCTTAGGGTGAGGGTGAGATTTAGACGTACAGTTAGTTTTAGGGTGAGGGTTAGGGTGAGTGTTAGGGTTAGGGTGAGGGTTAGGGTAGGGGTGATGGTACGGGTAAATGTGAGGGTTAGGCTTGAGGGTGATGGTTACGGTAAGGTTGAGGGTTAGGGTTAGGGTGAGGGTTAGGGTTAGTGTTAGGGTGAGAGTTAGGGTTCGGGTCAAGTTTAGGGTTAGAGTGAGGGTTAGAGTAAGGGTTATGGTGAGGGTGAGGGTTAGGGTTAGGTTGAGGGTTAAGGTTAGGATTAAGGTTAGGGTGAGGGTGAGGGTTAGTGTTAGTGTTAGGGTGAGGGTAAGTGTTAATTTGAGGGTTAGGGTTAGGTTGAGGGTTATGTTTAGGTTGAGCGGTAGAGTTAGGGTTAGGATTATTTTTAGTGTTAGGGTTAGTGTTACCATTACGGTGAGGGTGAGGTTGAGGGTTAGGTTTAGGATTAGGATGAGGTTTAGGTTTAGAGTAAGTGTTAGAGTTAGGGTTAGTGTGAGAGTGAGGTTTAGGGATAGAGTTAGGGTTAGTGTTATGCTTAGTGTTATGGTTAGGGTTAGGGTTAAGGTGAGGGTTTGGGTTAGAGTTAAGCTTAGGCTTAGGCTTAGGCCAAGCATGAGGGTGATGGTTGGGGTTAGGGTTAAGGTGAGGGTTAGTATGAGGTTTAGGTTTTGGATTAGTGTTAGGGTGAGGACTAGGGTGAGGGTTAGGTTTATGGATAGGTTTAGGTTTAGAATTAGGGTTGGGTTGAGCGTCATTGTGAGAGTCAGGGTTATGGTTAGGCTTAGGGTTAGGGTGAGAGTTAGGGTTAGGTTTTTGTTTAGGGTGAGGGTGAGGCTGAGGATTAGGGTTAGGTTTAGGATTAGGTTTTGTGTTAGGTTTAGGCTTAGGCTTAGAGTTAGGGTTAGGGTTAGGGTTAGGGTTAGTCTTAGGATTAGGCTGAGTGTGAGGTTGGGGTTGAGGATTAGGGTAAGGGTTAGGATTAGGGTTATTGTTATTGTTATGGTTAGGGTTAAGTTTGCACTGAGGGTGAGGCTGAAGTTGAGGATTATGGTTAGGGTTAGGGTTAGGGTTAGTGTTATTTTTAGGGTTAGGGTTAGATTTACGGTGAGATTGAGGGTTAGGGTGAGGGTTAGGGTTAGGGTGAGGTTTAGGGTGAGGTTTAGGCTTAGGGTTAGGGTGAGGTTTAGGGTTAGAGTTAGTGTTAAGGGGATGGTTAGGTTGAGGTTTAGGGTTAGGATTATTGTTAGGGTTAACGGGGAGGGTGAGGGTTAGGTTGAGGTTTAGGGATAGGGTAGATTTAGTATTAGGGGTAGGGTGAGGGTGAGTGTGACAGTTAGGGTGAGGATTAGGCATAGGCTTAGGGTTAGGCTGAAGGTGAGGGTGGGGGTGAGGATTAGGGTTATGGTGATGGTTTGGGTTAGGGTTAGTGTTATTGTTAGGGTTAGGGTTAGAGTTATGGTGAGGGTGAGGTTGCGGGTGAGGGTTAGGCTTAGGGTTAGGGTGGGGTTTCGGATTAGGGTTTGGGTTAGTGTGAGGGTGAGGTTTAGGGTTAGAATTAGGGTTATGATTAGGGTAAGGGAGAGGGTTAGGGATAGGGTTAGTGTTAGAGTTAAGGTGAGGGTGAGGGTTAGGTTGAGGTTTAGGGTTATGATTATGGTTAGGTTTAGTGTGAGGGTTAGTGTTAGGGTTAGGGTAAGTGTTAGGGTGAGGGTAAGCTTTAGGGTGAGGTTTTGGGTTAGGGTGAGGGTTATGGTTAGGGTGAGGGTTAGGATTAGTGTTAGGGTTATTGTTAGGGTTAGGTTTAGGCTTTTGGTTTCAGTGAGGGTGAGGGTTAGGGTTTAGCGTTAGGGTTAGGGTGAGGTTTAGGGTTAGGGTTACTGTTAGGGTTAGGGTTAGGGCGAGAGTTAGGAGTACAGTTAGGGTTAGGGTTAGGCTTAAGTTTAGAGTTAGGTTTAGGGTTTCAGTTACGGTGAGGGTGAGTTTCAGTATTAGGGTTAGGGTGAGTGTGAGGTTTAGGGTGAGAATTAGGGTTAGGGTGAGGCTGAACATGAGGGTGAGGGTTAGGGTTAGGGTTAGGATTAGGATTAGGTTTAGGATTAGGGTGAGTGTGAAGGTTATGGTGAGGGTTAGTGTTAGCCTTAGGTTTAGGCTGAGGGTTTGCGTGAGGGTGAGGGTTATGGTTAGTTTGAGGGGTAGGGTTAAGTTAAGGATGAGGTTTAGTGTTAGGGTTATGGTTAGAGTGATGGTTAGGGTGAGGGTGAGGTTTAGGGCTAGAGTTAGATTTAGGGTGAGGCTTATGGTGAGTGTGAGGGTTATGGTGAGGGTTAGGGTAGGGGTGAAATTAAGGGTAAACGTGAGGGTTAGGCTGAGGGTGACCATTACGGTAAGGTTGAGGGTTAGGGTTAGGGTGACATTTAGGGTTAGGTTTAGTGTGCGAGTTAGGGTACACTTTAAGTGTAGGGTTAGGGTGAGGGTTAGGGTAAGGGTTACAGTGAGGGTGAGTGTTAGGTTTAGGTTGAGGGCTAGGTTGAGTGTGAGTGTTAGGGTTAGAGTTAGGGTGAGCGCTAGGGTGAGGGTTAGGGTTAGGGATAGGGTTAGGTTTAGGATTAGTGTTACGTTGAGGGTGAGTGTGAGGGTTAGGGTTAGGGTTAGAGTTAGGCTTAGAGTTGGGGTGAACATTAGGGGTAGAGTTTGGGTTAAGGTGAGGCTGAGGCTGAGGATTAGTGTTAGGTTTAGGGTTACGGTTACGCTCAGGGTTAAGCTGAGGGTGATGGTGGTGGTTAGGATTAGAGTTAGGGTTAGGTTAGGCTTAATTTTAGGGTTATTGTTAGTGTTATGGTTCGGGTTAAGTTTGCAGCGAGGGTGAGGCTGAGGGTGAGGGTTATGATTAGAGTTAGGGTTAGGGTTAGGGTTAGTGTTATTGTTAGGTTTAGGTTTAGGGTTACGGTGAGGGTCAGGGTGAGGGTTAGGGTTAGGGTTAGGGTGAGGTTTAGGGTTAGGGTTAGGATTAGGGTTAGGGTGAGTGTGAAGTTTAGGGTTAGATTTAGACTTAGTTGGAGGGTTAGGTCGAGCGTTAATGTTAGGGTTAGTGTTAGGGTTAAGGTTAGGTTGAGGTTTAGGATGAGGTTTAGGGTTAGGGTTAGGGTTAGGATTAGTTTTAGGGTGAGGTGAGTGTGAGAGTTAGGGTTAGGCTTAGGCTTAGGCTGAGGGTTAGGCTGAGGGTGAGGGAGTGGGTGAGGATTAGGGTTAGCGTGATGTTAGGGTTCAGGTTAAGGTGAGGGCTAGGATGAGGGTTAGGGGTAGGCTTAGGGTTAGGGTGAGAGCTAGGGTGATGGTGAGGGTTAGGGTAAGTGTTATGCTCAGGCTTAGGGTTAGGCTGAGTATGAGGTTGAGGGTGAGGGTTAGGGTTAAGGATAGGGTGAGATTTAGTGTTAGGTTTAGTGTTAGAGTTAGGGTTAGGACGAGAGTGAGGTTTAGGAGTAGGTTTAGGGTCAGCGTGAGCATTAGGGTTTGGGTGAGGGCTAGTGTGGGGGTGACGGTAAGGGTAAAGGTGAGAGTTAGGCTGAAGGTGAGGGTTATGCTAAGGGTGGGGGTTAGGTTTAGGATGAGGGTTAGGGTTAGGGTGAGGTTAGTGTTAGATTGAGGTTTAGTGTTAGGGTTAGTGTGAGGTTTAGGGTGACAATGAGGGTCAGGGTTAGGGTGAGGGTGAGGATTAGGGTTAGGTTTAGGGTTTGGGTGAGGTTTAGGATTAGGGTGATGTTTAGGGTTAGTGTGAGGGTTATGGTTTGTGTTAGGATTAAGATTAGGGATAGGGTTAGGGTGAGTGTGAGGGTTAGTGTTAGGGTTAGGCTTAGTGTTAGGCTGAATGTGAGGGTGAAGTTGAGGGTTACGGTGAGGGTGAGGGTTAGGTTTAGGGTTAGGGTGAGAGTTAGGGTTAGGGTTAGGGTTAGGGTTAGGGTGAAGGTGAGAGTGAGGGTGAGGGTTAGTGTTAGGGTGAGGGTTAGGATGAGGGTTAGGGTTAGGATTAGGGTTAGGGTGAGGGCTAAGGTGAGGGTGAGGTTTAGGGTTAGGTTTAGGGTGAGGATTAGGGTTAGGTTTAGGGTTAGGGTTAGGGTGAAGGTCAGGTTTAGGGTTAGAGTTAAGGTTAGGGTGAGGCTGAGGGTGAGGGTTAGGGTTAGGGTTAGTGTTAGAGTTAGGGTTACAGTGAGGGTGAGGGTGAGTGTGAGGATTAGGCTTAGTGATAAGATTAGGTTTAGGGTACAGGTTAGGTTGAGTGTGAGGGTTAAGGTTAGGGTTAGGGTGAGAGTTAGGTTTAGGGTGAGGGTTAGTGTTAGGGTTATGGTTAGGGTGTGGGTTAGTGTTAGTGTTAGGGTGAGGGTTAGGATGAGGATTAGGGTTAGGATTAGGGTTAGGGTGATGGCTAGGGAGAGTGTGAGGGTTAGGGTTAGTGTTAGGGTGAGGTTTAGGTTTAGGGTTTAGTGTTAGGGTCAGGGATAGGATGAGAGTTAAGGTTACTGTAACTGTGAGGGTTTGCATTAGGGTGAGGGTTAGGGATCGGATTAGGCTTAGAGTGAGAGTGAGTATTAGGATTAGGTTAGGGTTAGGCTTAGGGTTATGTTTAGGCTTAGGATTAGTTTATTGTTTGGGTTAGGGTTAGAGTTACAGTGATGGTGAGCTTGAGGGTGAGGGATAGGCTTAGGCTTATGCTTAGGGATAGGCTGAGCTTGAGGTTGAGGTTGAGGGTTAGGGTTAGGGTGATGGTTAGTTTTATGGTTAGTGTGAGGGTTAGGTTGAGGGTTAAGGTTAGGGTTAGGTTTAGGGTTAGGGTTAAGGTTAGGTTTAGGTTTTGGGTTAGCATGAGGATGATGCTCAGTATTACTGTTAGTTTTAGGGTTAGGGTTAGTTTTAGGGTTAGGGTTAGTTGTAGGGTTACGGTGAGGGTTTGGGTTAAGTTTAGGGTTATGGTTAGGTTTAGGGTGAGGGTTAGGGTGAGGCTTAGGGTGAGGTTTAGGGTTATGGATAGGGTTAGGGTGAGGGTTAGTTTGAGGGTTATGGTTAGGGTTAGTGTTAGGGTTAGGGTTAGGGTGAGAGTTAGGCAGAGTGTTAGGGTTAGGGATAGGGTTAGGATTAGGGTTAGGGTGAAGATGAATATTTGTGTTTAGGTTAGCTTTACGGTTAGGCTTAGGTTTAGGCTGAGGGTGATTTTGAGGATGAGGGTTAGGGTTATGGTGAGGGTTAGGGTTAGGGTTAGTGGGAGGGTTAGGGTGAGGGGTAGTTTTAGTATTAGGGTTAGGGAGAGGGCTAGGTTTTGGGTGAGGTTTAGGGTTAGTGTTAGGGTGAGATTTAGTGTTTGGGTTAAGGTTAGGGTGAGGGTGAGGATTAGGCATAGAGTTAGTGTTATGGTGAGGCTGACCGTGAGGGTTAGGTTTAGGGTTAGTGTTAGATTTAGGGTGAGTGTGATGATTAGTATTAGTGTTAGGGTTAGGCTTAAGGTTAGGCTGAGGTTGAGGGTGAGGGTTAGGGTTAGGGTGAGGGTTAGGGTTAGGGTTAGGGTGAGGGTGAGGGTAAGGGTTAAGGTTAGGGTTAGGCTTAGGGTTAGGCTGAGGGTTAGGGTGAGGGTTAGGTTTAGGTTTAGGGTGAGGGTTAGGGTTAGTGTTAGTGTTATTGTTAGGGTTAGGGTTAAGGTGAGGTTAGGGTGCGGGTGAGGGTTAGGGTTAGGGTTAGGGTGGGGTTAAGGGTTAGGTTTAGGGTGAGCGTGTGGTTTAGATTTAGATATGGTGTTAGTAGGAGGCTTAGGATGAGGGTTATGTTTAGTGTTAGTGTTAATGTTACTGTTCCAGTTATGGTTAGGATGAGGGTTAGGGTTAGGGCTAGGCTTAGGCTTAAGCTTAAGCTTAGGCCGAGCATGAGTGTGAGGGTTAGGGTTAGGGTTAGGGTGAGGGTTAGATTGAGGTTTAGGGTTAGGGTTAGGGTTAGGGTGAGGGCTAGGGTGAGGCTTAGGGTGAGGTTTAGGGTTAAGGATAGGGTTAGGTTTAGGATTAGGGTTAGGGTGAGAGTGAGTGTGAGGGTTAGGGTGAAGGTTAGGGTTAGGCTTAGGGTTAGGATGGGCGTTAGGATTAATGTTTGGGTTAAGGAGAGGGTAAGTCTGAGGATAAGGTTTAGGTTTAGGGTTAGATTTAAGGTTAGGTTTAAGGTTAGGGTTAGGGTTAGTTTTAGGGTTATGGTGAGGGTTAGGGTTAGGGTTAGGGTTAGGGTTTGCCTTAGGGTTAGGCTGATGGTGAGGGTGGGGGTGAGGATAAGGTTAGGGTTAGGGTTAGGTTGAGGGTTAGGTTTAGGGTGGAGTTTAGGATTAGGGTTAGGTTTATGGTTAAGGTGAGGGTTAGGGTTAGGGTTAGGTTTACGCTGAGAGTGAGGGTTAGGGTTAAGTTGAGGGTTAGGTTTAGGGTGAGCGTGAGGTTTAGGTTCATGTTTAGGGATAGGGTTAGGTTTAGGATTAGGGTTAGTTTTAGGGTGAGTGTGAGGGTTAGGGTGAAGGTTAGGGTTAGGCTGAAGGTGAGGTTGAGGTTTAGGGTTAGGTTTAGGGTGTGGGCTAATTTTAGGGTTATGAGGAGGGTTTGGATCAGTTTTAGAGTTAGGATTATGTTTAGGATGAGGGGTATTGTGAGGGTGAGGTTTAGGGTTAGGTTTAGGGTGAGGTTGAGGGTTAAGGTTAGGTTTAGGTTTAGGTTGAAAGTGAGGTTTATGGTTAGAGTTAGGGTTAGGGTGAGGCTGAATTTGAGGGTTAGGGTTTGGGGTAGTGTTAGAGTTAGGGTTAGGGTGAGGGTTAGAATGATGGTGAGGGTTAGGTTTAGGGTTAGGAGTAGAATTAGGGTAAGGGTTAGGGTTAGGCTTAGGGTTAGGGTTAGGGTTATTGTTAGGGTTAGGGTTAGAGTTATGGTGAGGTTGAGGTTGCGGGTGAGGTTTAGGGTTAGGGTTAGGGTGGGGTTAAGTGTTAGGGTTAGTGTTAGTGTGAGGGTGAGGTTTAGGCTTAGATATAGGGTTAGGGGTATGGTTAGGGTGAGGGTTAGGTTGAGGGTTAAGGTTAGGGTTAGGGTTACGTTGAAGGTGAGTTTTAGGGTTAGAGTTAGGGTTAGGG
Source organism: Dipodomys merriami (assembly GCF_024711535.1). Classification (NCBI taxonomy): domain Eukaryota; kingdom Metazoa; phylum Chordata; class Mammalia; order Rodentia; family Heteromyidae; genus Dipodomys; species Dipodomys merriami. Next base: position 5,378,201 of record NW_027206324.1, on the reverse strand, counting down.
TGAGGCTGAAGGTGAGGGTTAGGGTTAGGGGTAGTGTTAGAGTTAGGGTTAGGGTGAGGGTTAGGATGATGGTATGGGTTAGGTTTAGGGTTAGGATTAGAATTAGGGTAAGGGTTAAGGTTAGGCTTAGGGTTTTGGTTAGGGTTAGGGTTATTGTTAGGGTTAGTTTTAGAGTTATGGTGAGGGTGAGGTTGCGAGTGAGGTTTAGGGTTAGGGTTAGGGTGGGGTTAAGTGTTAGGGTTAGGGTTAGTGTGAGGGTGAGGTTTATGGTTAGATATAGGGTTAGGGGTATTGTTAGGGTGAGGGTTAGGTTTAGTGTTAGTGTAAGGGTTAGGGTGAGGTTGACGGTTAGGTTGAGGTTTTGGGTTACGGTTAGGTTTAGGTTTAATGTGAGGGTTAGGGTTAGTGTTAAGGTGAGGGTAAGTGTTCGGGTGTGGGTTTTGGTTAGGGTGAGGTTTACGGTTAGGGTTGTTGTTAGTGTTATGGTTAGGGTTAAGTTTGCGGTGAGGGTGAGGCTGATTGTGAGGGTTATGGTTATACTTAGGGTTAGGGTTAGGGTTAGTGTTATTGTTTGGGTTAGGGTTAGAGTTACGATGAGGTTGAGGGTGAGGGTGAGGGTGAGGGTTAGGGTGAGGTTTAGGGTGAGATTCAGGGTTAGGTTTAGGGTTAGAGTGAGGGTGAGGCTTATGGTTAGAGTTAGGGTTAGGAGTTGGGTTAGGGGGTGAGGTTTAGGGTTAGTGTTAGTGTTAGAGTTAGGATGAGGGTGAGGATTAGGATGAGGTTTAGGGATAGGTTTAGGGTTAGGATTAGGGTTAGGGTGAGGATGAGTGTAAGGGTTAGGGTGAGGGTTAGGCTTAGGCTTATGTTTAGGCTGAGGGTGAGGGTGGGGGTGAGGATTAGGGTTAGGGTGATAGTTCGGGTTAGGGTTAGTGTTATTGTTAGGGTTAGGTTTAGAGTTACGGTGAGGGTGAGGGAGCGGTTGAGGGATAGTGTTATTGTGAGATTTAGGGTTTGGGTTAGGGGTAGAGTTAGGTTTATTGTGAGGGTGAGGTTTAGGGTTAGAATTAGTGTTCTGGTGAGGGTTAGTTTGAGGGTTAGGGTTAGTGTTAGTGTTCGGGTTAGGTTTACGGTGAGAGTTAGGGCACGGGTTAGGGTTAGGGTTAGTGTTAGGATTAGATTTAGGGCGAGGGTGAGTGTGATTGTTAGGGTCAGGTTTAGGGTTAGGCTTAGGGTTAGGCTGAGGGGGAGGTTGAGGGGGAGAATTAGGGTTAGGGTGAGGGTTAGGGTTCAGGTTACGTTTAGGGTTAGGGTGAGGGTTAGAGTAAGGGTTATGCTGAGGGTGAGGGTTAGGGTTAGTTTGAGGGTTAGGTTTAAGGTTAGGGTGAGGTTGAGTGTGAGGGTTAGACTTATGATGAGGGTTAGGATGAGGGTTTGTTTTAGGATTAGGGTTAGGGTGAGGGCTATATTGAGGGTAAGGTTTAGGGTTAGGGTCAGGGTGAGGTTTAGGGTTAGGGTTAGTGTTACGGTTAGGGTGAGTATGAGGTTTAGGGTTACAGTTAGGGTTACTGGGAGGCTGAGGGGGAGGGTTAGGGTTAGGGTAAGTGTTAGATTTAAGGTTAGGGTGAGGTTTAGGGTGAGGGTGAGGGTTAGGGTTAGGGTTAGGGTTAGGCTTAGGGTTAGGCTGAGGGTGAGGGTGAGAGTGAGGGTTAGGGTTAGGGTGAGGATTAGGGGGAGAGTTAGTGTTCGCAATAAGTTTAGGGTTAAGGTGAGGGTTACGGTTAGGCTTACAGCGAGCATGAGATTTAGGGTTAGGTTGAGGGTTAGGATTAGGGTTAGGATTAATGTGACAGTTAGTGTTAAGGTTAGTGTGAGGTTTAGGATGAGGATTAGGGTTAGGATTATGGTTAGTGTGAAGGCTAGTGTGAGGTTCCAGGTTAGGGTTAGTGTTAGGGTGAAGTTTAGGTTAGGGTTAGGGTTAGGGTGAGTGTTAGGATGAGGGTTAGGGTTATGGTGATATGAGTGTTAGGGTTAGGTTTGTGGTTAGGGTTAGAATTAGTGTTAGGGTGAGGGTGAGTATTAGGATTAGGGTTAGGGTTAGCGTTAGGGTTAGGTTTAGGATTAGGGTTAGTGTTATTGTTAGTGTTAGTGTTAGAGTTAAGGTGAGGGTGATGGTGAGGGTGAGGTTGAGGGTCAGGGTTAGGGTGAGGTTTAGGGCTAGGGTTAGGATTAGGGTTAGGGTGAGGGTGAGGTCTAGGATTAGATTTAGGGTTAGGGTGAGGGCTAGGGTGAAGCATAGGGTGAGGGTTAGGGCTAGGGATCGGATTAGGTTTAGGATTAGGGTTAGGGTATGGGAGAGTGTGAGGGTTAGGTTTAAGGTTAGGGTTAGGCTTAGGGTTAGGGTGAGGGTTAGGGTTAGGTATTGGGTTTTGGTTGAGTGTGAGGCTGAAGATTAGGTTTAGGCTTATGGTTAGGGTTAAGTTTAGGTTTAGTGTTAGGGTTATGGTGAGATTTAGGGTTAGATTAGGGTTAGGGTTATTGTTAGTTTTTTGGTTAGTGTTAAGTTTGGTGTGAGGTTGAGGCTGAGGGTGAGGGTTATGGTTATGGTTAGGGTTAGGGTTAGTGTTATTGTTAGCTTTAGAGTTAGAGTTACTTTGAGGTTGAGGCTGAGGGTGAGGGTTAGGTTTAGGGTGAAATTTTGGGTGAGGTTTAAGGTTAGTGTTAGGGTTATGGTTAGGATTAGTGTTAGGGTGAGGGTGAGTGTGAGGGTTACTGTTAGGGTTAGGCTTAGGTTTAGGGTTAGGGTGTGGGTGAGGGAGGGGGTGAGGATTAGGTTTAGGGTGATGGTGAGGATTAGGGATAGAGTTTTGGATAGGGTGGGGGTGAAGGTTAGGGTGAGGGATAGGCTTAGTTTTAGTCCCAGCATAAGGGTGAGGATTAGGGTTAGGGTTAGGGTGAGGGTTAGGCTTAGGGTTATGGTGAGGGATAGGATGAGGTTTAGGGTTAGGATTAGTGTTAGGGTTAGGGTTAGGGCTAGGGTGAGGGTTAGGGTGAGGGTTAGGGTTAGGGATAGGTTTAGGTTTACAATTAGGTTTAGGGTGAGGGTGAGTGGGAGGGTTAGGGTTAGGGTTAGGATTAGGTTTAGGGTTAGGGTGAGGGTTAGGATTAGGGTGAGGCTGAGCCTGAGGTTTAGGTTTAGCTTTAGGGTTAGGGTTAGGTTTAGGTTTAGGGTTAGGGTTAGGGTTATGTTTAAGGTTAGGGTTTCGGTGAGGGTTAGGGTTAGGTTTAGGCTTAGGGGTAAGCTGAGGCTGAGGGTGGGGGTGAGGTTTAGAGTGAGGGTTAGGGTTAGTGTTAGGGTTATTGTTAGTGTTATGGTTAGGGTTAAATTTGCGGTGAGGGTGAGGCTGAGGGTGAGGGTTATGTTTAGGGTTAGGGTTAGGGATAAGGTTAGTGTTATTGTTAGGGTTAGGATTAGGGTTACAGTGAGTTTGAGGGTGAGGATGAGGGTTTTGTTCAGGTTAAGTTGGGGTTTATGGTTAAGGTTAGGGTTAGGGTTTGGGTTAGGGTGAGGTTTACCGTTAGATATAGGGTTATGGGGAGGGTTAGGAGGAGGGTTAAGGTTAGGGTTAGGATTTGCGTTAGTTTGAGAGTTAGTGTTAGGGTAGGGTTAGTGTTAGGATGAGGGTAAGTGTTAGGGTGAGGGTTTGGGTTAAGGTGAGGGTTAGGGTTAGGTTAGGGTTAGGGTAATGGTTAGGGTTACGGTCAGGTTGAGGGTTACATTGAGGATTAGGGTTAGGTTTAGTGTGAGGTTAGGGTGAGGATGAGGGTTGGGGTTACGGTGAAGGTGAGGGTTAGAATTAGGATTAGGGTGAGGGCTAGGGTGATTGTGAGGGTTAGTGTTAGGGTTAGCATTATGGTGAGGATTAGGATTCGGGTAAGGGTTAGGGTTAGTGTGAGGATTAGTGTTAGGGTTAGGGTCAGTGTTAGGGTGAGGATAACTGTTAGTTTGAGATTTAGGGTTAGGGTGAGGGTTAAGGTTAGGTTTTTGGTTATTGTTAGGGTTAGGGTTATGGTTACGGTGAGGGTGAGGGTGAGGGTTAGGGTTATGGTTAGGGTGAGGGTTGGGTTAGGTTTAGGGTGATAGTTAGGGTTCGTGTTAAGTTTAGGGTTAGTTTAAGGGTTTGGGAAATGGTTACTGTGAGGTTGAGGGTTAGGGTTAGGTTTAGGGTTAGGGTTAGGATTTGGGTTAGGGTGAGGGTGAGGGTTAGAATGAGGGTTAGGGTTAGGATTAGTGTTAAGGTGAGGGCTAGGGTGAGGGTGAGGGTTAGGGTAAGTGTTAGGCTTAGGATTAGGTTTAGGCTGAGCATGAGGTTGAGGGTGAGGGTTAGGATTAAGGTGATGGTTAGGTTTAAGGGTTGGATGAGGGTTAGAATGAGGTTTATAGTTAGAGTGAGGTTTAGGGTGAGGATGATAGTAAGGTTAAAGTTGAGGTTTAGGCTGAGTGTGAAGGTTAAGATAAGGGTGAGGGATAGGGTCAGGTTTAGGGTTAGGGAAAGGGTTAGGGTTAGGGTTAGGGTGAGGGTTAGATTAAGGACTAGGGTTAGGGTTAGTGTGATGTTTATGGTAAAGATGAGTGTTAGGGAGAGGTTTAGGGTTAGTGTGGGGGTTATGATTAGTGTGAGGATTAGGGTAAGGGTGAGGTTTAGTGTTAGGGTTAGGGTTAGTGTTAGGGTTAGGGTGAGGGTGAGGTTTAGAGGCAGAGTTAGGGTTAGGGTGAGGGTTAGGGTGAGGTTTAGGGTAAGGTTTAGGGAGGGGGTTGATGTTAATGTTAAACGTGAGGTTTAGGCTGAGGGTGAGGGTTACAGTGGAGTGAGGGATAGGGTTAGGGTTTGGGGAAGGGTGTGTGTGACTGTTAGGGTTAAGGTGATGGTTAGGGTTAGTGTGAGGGTTAGTGTTAAGGTTAGGGTTAGTGTTAGGGTGAGGGGAAGTGTTAGGGTGAGGGTTAGGGTGTGGGTGAGGGTTATGTTTAGGTTGAGGGTTAGGGTTAGGGTTCGGGTTATTGTTAGGTTTAGGATTAGGGTTAGGGTTACAGTGAGTTTGAGGGTGAGGGTTAGGTTTAGGGTTAGGATGAGGTTTAGATTTAGGGTTAGGGTTAGAGTTAGAGTTAGGGTGAGAGTGACATTTACGGTTAGAGTTAGGGTTAGTGTTAGGGTGAGGGTTAGGGTGAGGGTTGGGTTTAGGGTCAGGCTTAGGCTTAGGCTTAGGCCAAGCATGAATGTGACGGTTAGGGTTAGGGTTAGGGTGACGGTTAGGGTTAGGATTAGGGTGTGGGTTAGGATGAGGTTTAGAGTTAGGATTAGGGTTAGTGTGAAGGTTAGGGTGACGGTTAGGTTTAGGGATAGGGATAGTTTTAGGATTAGGGTTAGAGTGAGGGTGAGTGTGAGGGTTAGGTTAAGGTTAGGCTTAGGTTTAGGCTGTGGTTTAGGGTTAGGGTTTGGGTTAGGGTTAAGGTGAGGGTTAGGGTTAGGGTTAGGATTAGGCTTAGGGTTAGGCTGAAGAGGAGGGTGGGAGTGAGGATTAGGTTTAGGGTTAGGGTTAGGTTTATTGTTAGTGTTAGTTTTGCGGTGAGGGTGTGGCTGAGGATGAGGGTTATGTTTAGGGTTAGGGTTAGGGTTAGTGTCATTGTTAGGGTTAGGATTAGATCTATGGTGAGGTTGAGGGTGAAGGTGAGGGTTAGGGCTAGGGTGAGGTTTAGCGTTAGGGTTCGTGTTAGGGTTAGGTTGAGGGTGAAGTTTAGGGTTAGAGTTAGGGTTAGGGGGAGGGTTAGGTTGAGGTTTAGGGTTAGGGTTAGTGTTATGGTTAGGGTAAGGGTGAGGGTTAGGTTGAGGTTTAGGGATAGGGTTAGGTTTAGGATTAGGGTTAGGGTGAGTGTGAGTGTGAGGGTTTGGGTGAGAGTTAGGCTTAGGCTTAGGGTTCGGTTGAGGATGAGGATGGGGTGAGGATGAGGGTTAGGGTGATGGTTCGGTTTAGGTTTAGTGTTATTGTTAGGGTTAGGGTTAGAGTTACCGTGAGGGTGAGTTTGGGGGTGCTTGTTATGTTTAGGGTTAGGGTGGGGATTAGGGTTAGTATTAGGGTTACGTTGAGGGTGAGTTTTAGGGTTAGATATAGGGTTAGGGGGATGGTTAGGGTGAGGGTTAGAGTTAGGGTAAGTGTTATGGTTAGGGTTAGAGTGAGGGTTAGATTGAGGATTAGGTTTAGGGTTAGTGTGAGGTTTAAGTTGAGGATGAGGGTTAGGGTTATGATCAGGATGAGGGTTAGAATTAGGGTTAGGGTGAGGGCTAGGGTGAGGGTGAGGGTTAGGTTTAGGGTTAGGGTTAGGGTGAGGTTTAGGATTAGGGTGAGGGTTAGTGTTAGTGTGCGGGTTAGTGTTAGTGTTAGGTTGAGTGTTAGGGTGGGAGTAAGTGTTAGGGTGAAAGTTAGGGTTAGGGTGAGGGTTATGGTTAGGGTGAGGGTTAGGGTTAGGTTTATGGTTAGGGTGAGGTTTTGGGTTATTGTTAGGCTTTGGCTAAGGCTTAGGCTTAGGCCGAGCATGAGGGTGAGGTTTAGGGTTAGGGTTAGGGTTAGGGTGAAGTTTAGGATGAGTTTTATGGTTGGGATTAGGGTTAGGGTGAGGGCTATAATGAGTGTTAGAGTGAGGGTTAGAGTTAGGGCTAAGGTTAGGTTTAGGATTAGGGTAAGGGTGAGGGTGAGTGTGAGGGTTAGGTTAGGGTCAGGGTTAGGCTTAGATTTAGGGTTATGGTTAGGGCTAGGGTTTGGGTTAGGGTGACGGAGAGGCTGAGGATTAGGGTTAGGTTTTTTGTTATGTTTAGAGTTAGGGTTAGTTTTTGGGTTAGGGTTAGGGTTAGGGTTAATTTGTGGGTTAGTGTTAGTGTTAGGGTTAGGCTTAGGCTTAGGCTGAGGGTGAGTTTGGGGGTGAGGTTTAGGGTTATGGTTAGGTTTAGGCTTGGGGTTAGGTTTTTTTTTAGTCTTATGGTTAGGGTTAAGTTTGAGGTGACGGTGAGGCTGAGGATGAGGGTTATGGTTATGGTAAGGGTTAGGGTTAGTGGTATTTTAGGGTTAGGGTGAGAGTTACAGTGAGGTTTAGGGTGAGGGTGAAGGTTAGGTTTAGGGTGGTGTTTAGAGTTAGGGTTAGGGTTAGGGTGAGGGTGAGGTTCAGTGTTAGAATTAGGGTTACGGGGTGGGTTAGGGTGAGGTTTAGGTTTAGGTTTAGGGTTAGGGTTAGTCTTAGAGTGAGGATAAGTGTTAGGGTGAGGGTTTGGGTTTGGGTGAGGGTTATGTTTAGGGTGAGGGTTAGGATTAGGTTTAGGGTTATTGTCAGGGTTAGGTTTAGGGTTATGGTTGCGGTGAGATTGAGGGTGAGATTGAAATTTAGGGTTAGATATAGGGTTAGGGTGAGGGTTAGGGTGAGGGTTAGGGTGAGGGTTAGGATTAGGCTTAGTTTGAGGGTGAGGGTTAGGTTGAGGTTTAGGGTTAGGGTTAGGGTTAGAGTTAGTGTGAGGGGTAGTGTTAGGGTTAGGGTTAGTCTTAGGGTGAGGGTAAGTGTTAGGGTGAGGATATGGGTTAGGGTGAGGGTTAATGTTAGTGTGAGGGTATGGGTTAGGGTGAGGGTCATGGTTAGGTTGAGGGTGAGGATTAGGGTTAGGGTTATTGTTAGGGTTAGATTTAAGGGTATGTTTGCAGTGAGGGTGAGGGTTACGGTTAGGGTGAGGTTTAGGTTTTGGGTTAGGGTTAGAGTTAGGGTTAGAGTGAAGGTGAGGTTTAGGGTTAGGGTTAGGGTTAGGGTGAGGGTTAGGTTGTGGGTTAGGGTTAGGGTTAGTGTTAGGGTTAGGGTTAGGTGAGAGTTAGGGAGAGGGTTAGAATTAGGGTTAGTTTTAGGGATAGGATTAGGGTTAGGGTGAGGGTGAGTGTGTGTGTTAGGGTTAGGTTTAGGTTTAGGCTTAGGGTTAGGCTGAGAGTTAGGTTGAGGTTGAGGGTTAGGGTTATGGGGAGTGTTAGGATGAGGGTTAGGGTTAGGATTAGGGTTAGGGTAAGGGCTAGGGTGAGGGTGAGTTTTAGTGTTAGGGTTAGGTTAGGTTTAGGGTTAGGGTTATGGTTAGGGTGAGGGTGAGGTTTAGGGTTAGAATTAGGGTTAGGGTGAGGCTGAAGGTGAGGGTTAGGGTTATCGTTAGGGTTAGTGTTAGTCTTAGGTTTAGGTTTATGTTTAGGGTGAGGGTGAGGGTGAGTTTGAGTGTTAGGTTAGGGTTAGGGTTAGGGTTAGGGTGAGTGTGAGGGTTAGGGTTAGGGTTAGGGTGAGGGTTAGGGTTAGTGTTATGAGGAGGGTTAGGATGATGGTTTGGGTTAGGATTAGGGTTGGGGTGAGGGCAAGGGTGAGTGTGAGGTTTAGGGTTAGGGTTAGGGTGAGGTTTAGGTTTAGGGTTAGAGTTAGGGTTAAGGTGAGGCTGAGGATGAGGGTTAGGGTTAGGATTAGGATTAGGGTAAGGTTTAGGGTGCGCATGAGGGTTAGGGTTAGTGTTAGGTTTAGTCTTAGGGTTACACTGATTGTGAGGGTGAGGGTGAGGCTTAGGGTTAGGATTAGGGTTAGGGTGAAGGTGAGCATGTGTGTTAGGGTTAGGTTTAGGAGTAGGCTTAGGGTTAGGCTGAGGGTGAGGTTGAGGGTGAAGGTTAGGTTTAGGGTGAGGGTTAGGGTAAGGGTTAGAGGGAGGGTTAGGATGACTGTTAGGGTTAGGATTAGGGTTAGGGTGAGGGCTAGGGTGAGGGTGAGGTTTAAGATTAGGGTTAGGGTGAGTGTTGGGGTTAGGGTTAGGTTAAGAGTTTTGGTTCTGGATAAGTATAGGGTTAGGGTAAGGGTTACAGTGAGGTTGAGGCTTAGGCTTAGGCTTAGGGTTAGCCTAGGTTTAGGCTGAGGGTGAGGGTGAGGCTGAGGGTTAGGGTTAGGGTGAGTGTTAGATTTGGGTTATGATGAGAGTTAGGGTTCGCTTTAAGTTTAGGGTTAGGTTGAGTGTTAGGGTTAGGGTTATGGTGAGCGTGAGGGTTAGGTTTAGGTTGACCATTAGGGTTAGAGATAGGGTTAAGTTGAGGGTTAGTGTTAGGGTGAGGGTGAGGGTTAAGATGAGGATTAGGGTTCAGATTAGAGTTAGGGTGAGGGCTAGGTTGAGGGTGATGTTTAGTGTTAGATTTAGGTTGAGGTTGAGGTTTAGGGTTAGGGTTAGTGTGAGGGTTTGGATCAGAGTTAGGGTTAGGGTGATGTGAGGGTTAGGGTTAGGTTGAGGGTTAGGGTTAGAATTAGGGTTAGGGTGAGGGTGAGTATTAGGATTAGGGTTAGGCTTAGGGTTAGGGTTAGGTTTAGGTTTAAGATTAGTATTATTGTTAGGGTTAGGGATAGAGTTACAGTGAGGGTGAGTTTGAGGGTTAGGGTTAGGTTTAGGGTGAGGTTTAGGGTTAGTGTTAAGATTAGGGTTAGTGTGAGATTGAGGTTTAGGGTTAGATTTAGGGTTAGGGGGAGGGTTAGGTCTAGGTTTAGGGTTAGGGTTAGTGTTAGGGTTAAGGTTAGGGTGAGGGTGAGGGTGAGGGTTAGGTTTACGGTTAGGCTTATGCTTAGGGTTAGGCTGAGGGTGAGGGTGGGTTTGAGGATTAGGGTTAGGGTGATGGTTAGGATTAGGGTTAGGGTGAGGGCTGGGGAGAGGGTGAGGTTTAGGGTAAGTCTTAGGCTTAGGCTAAGGGTTAGGCTGAGCATGAGGTTGAGTGTGAGGGTTCGTGTTAGCATGATGATTAATTTATGGTTAGGGTGAGGGTTAGGATGAGGTTAGGGTTAGGGTGTGTGTTAGGGTGAGGATGATGGTAAGGGTAAAGGTGACTTTTAGGCTGAGGGTGAGGGTTAAGATAAGGGTGAGGGTTAGGGTTAGGTTTAGGGTTAGGGTAGGTTTAGGTTTAGGTTTAGCGTGTGGGTTATATTGAGGATTAGGTTTAGCGTTAGGGTGAGGGTTATGGTTAGGGTGAGGGATAGGGTTCGGTTTAGGATTATTGTTAGGGTTAGGGTTAGGGTTACGGTTATGTTCAGGGTGAGGGTGAAGGTTAGGGTTAGGGTGAGGTTTAGTGTTAGGGTTAGGGTGAGGTTGAGGTTGAGGGGTAGAGTTAGGGTTAGGGTGAGGGTTAGGGTGAGGGTTGGGGTTAGGGTGCGGGTTAGGGTGGGGGTGACTGTTAGAGTAAAGTTGAGGGTTAGGCTGATAGTGAGGGTTACGGTAAGGGTTAGGGTTAGGGTTAGGGTGAGGGTTGGGATTAGGGTTAGGTTTAGGCTTAGGCCCAGCATGAGGGTGAGGGTTAGGGTTCGGGATTGGGTGAGGGTTAGGGTTAGGGTTAGGGTGAGGGTTATGATGAGGTTTAGGGTTAGGATTAGCGTTAGGGTGAGTGCTAAGGTGAGGTTTAGAGTGAGGGTTACTGTTAGGGATAGGGTTAGGGTTACGATTAGGGTTAGGGTAAGGGTGAGTGTCAGGATTAGGGTTATGGTTAGACTTAGAGTTAGGGTGTGGTTTAGGGTTAGGGTTTGCTTTAGGCTGACGTTGAGGCTGAGGATTAGGGTTAGGTTTAGGGTTAGGTGTAGGGTTGTGTTTAGGTTTAGTGTTAGTATTAGTGTTAGGGTTAGGGTTAGGGATACGGTGAGGGTTAGTGTTAGGGTTAGGCTTAGGACTAGGCTTTGGGTAAGGCTGAGGTTGAGGTTGGAGTTGAGGATTAGGGTTAGGGTGATGGTTAGGATTAGGGTTAGGGTGAGGGCTGGGGAGAGGGTGAGGTTTAGGGTAAGACAGGCTTAGGGTTAGGCTGAGCATGAGGTTGAGTGTGTGGGTTAGGGTTAGCATGATGCTTAGGATTACCGTTAGGTTGAGGGTTAGGATGAGGTTAGGGTTAGGGTTTGGGTTAGGGTTAGGATGATGGTAAGGGTAAAGGGGAGGTTTAGGCTGAGGGTGAGGATTAAGATAAGGGTGAAGGTTAGGGTTAGGATTAGGGTTAGGCTAGGGTTAGGTTTAGGGTAAGGGTGAGGGTTACATTGAGGATTAGGTTTAGGGTTAGGGTGAGGGTTATGGTTAGGGTGAAGGTTAGGGTTCAGGTTAGGGTTATGGTTAGAGTTAGGGTTAGAGTTACAGTGAGGTTGAGGGTGAGGGTGAAGGTTAGGTTTAGGGTGGGGTTTAGAGTTAGAGTTAGGGTTGGGTGAGGGTGAGGTTTAGGGTTAGAATTAGGGATACTGGGTGGATTAGGATGAGGTTCAGGTTTAGGGTTAGTGTTAGAGTTAGGTTGAGGGTGAGGATTAGGTTGAGGTTTTGGGATAGGGTTAGGTTTAGGATTAGGGTTAGTGTTAGGGTGAGTGTGAGGGTTAGGGTGAGGGTTAGGCTTAGGCTTAAGGTTAGGCTCAGGGTGAGGGTGGGATTGAGGATTAGGGTTAGGGTGAGGTTTCGGGTTAGGGTTAGTGTTATTGTTAGGGTTAGCGTTATAGTTAAGGTGAGGGTGAGGGTGCGGTTGAGGGTTAGGTTTAGGGTGGGGTTTAGGGTTAGGTTTATGGTGAGGGTGAGGTTTAGGGTTAGATATAGGGTTAGGGTGAGGGTTAAGTTGAGGATTAGGGTGAGGGTTAGGGTTAAGGTTAGTGTTAGGGTTAGGTTGAGGGTGAGGGTTAGGTTGAGGTTTAGGGTTAGGATTAGGGTTAGGCTCAGTATGAGGGTTAGTGTTAGCGTTAGGGTTACTCTAATGGTGAGGGTAAGTGTTAGGGTGAGGGTATGGGTTAGGGTGAGGGTTATGGTTAGGGTGAGGTTTAGGATTAGGGTTAGAGTTATTGTTAGGGTTAGGGTTAGGGTTAAGGTGAGAGTGAGGGTGCAGTTGAGGGTTAGGTTTAGGCTGGGGTTTAGAGTTAGGGTTAGGGTTAGGGTTAGGGTGAGGGTGAGGTTTAGGGTTAGATATAGGGTTAGGATGAGGGTTAGGGTGAGGGTTAGGGTTAGGGTTTGTGTTAGTGTTAGGTGGAGTGTGAGGGTTAAGTTGAGGTTGAGGGTTAGGGTTAGGGTTAGGGTAAGTGTGACGGTTAGTGTTAGGGTTAGGGTTAGTCTTAGGGTGAGGGTTATGGTTAGGGTGAGGGTTAGGATTTGGGTTAGGGTTATTGTTAGGGTTAGGTTTAGGGTTATGGTTGCTGTGAGGGTGAGGGTGATTGTTAGGGTTAGGGTTAGGGTGAGGTTCACGGTTTGGGTTAGGGTTAGAGTTAGGGTTAGAGTGAGGGTGAGGTTTAGTGTTAGGGTTATGGTTAGGGTGCGGGTTAGGTTGAGGGTTAGGGTTAGCGTTATTGTTAGGGTTAGGGTTAGGTGTGAGATTGGGAGAGGATTAGGATTGGAGTTAGTCTTAGGGATAGGATTAGGGTTAGGGTGAGGGTGAGTGTGTGTGTTAGGGTTAGGTTTAGGTTTAGGCTTAGCGTTAGGCTGAGGGATAGGTTGAGGGTGAGGGTTAGGTTTAGGGGGAGGACTCGGATGAGGGTTAGGGTTGGGATTAGGGTTAGGGTAAGGGCTACGGTGAGGGTGAGGTTTAGTGTTAGGGTTAGGGTGAGGTTTAGGTTTAGGGTTAGGGTTAGTTTGAGGGTGAGGTTTAGGTTTAGAGTTAGGGTTAGGGTGAGGCTGAAGTTGAGGATTAGGGTTATCGTTAGTGTAAGGGTTAGTGTTAGGCTTAGGTTTAGGGTTAGGGTTAGGGTGAGGGTTACGCTTAGGGTTAGGTTTAGGTTTAGGGTGACTGTGAGAGTTAGGGTTAGGTTTAGAGTTAGGCTTAGGGTTAGGCTGATTGTGACGGTGAGGATTAGGGTTAGGGTGAGGGTTAGGGTTAGGGTTATGAGGAGCGTTAGGATGATGGTTGGGTTAGGAATAGGGTTACGTTGAGTTCTAGTGTGAGGGTGAGGTTTACTTTTAGTTTTAGGGTGAGGTTTAGGGTTAAGATTAGAGTTGGGGTTAAGGTGAAGCTGAGGGTGAGCTTTAGGGTTAGGGTTAGGATTAGGGTAAGGGTTAGTGTGAGCATGAAGGTTAGGGTTAGGGTTAGGGTTAGGCTTAGGGTTACACTGATGGTGAGGGTGAGGGTGAAGGTTAGGGTTAGGATTAGGGTTAGGGTAAAGGTGAGCATGTGTGTTAGGGTTAGGTTTAGGGGTAGGCTTAGGGTAGGGCTGAGGGTGAGGTTGAGGGTGACGGTTAGGGTTAGGATAATGGTTAGTGTAAGGGTTAGAGGGAGTGTTAGGATGAGGGTTAAGGTTAGGGTTAGGCTAGGTTTAGGCTGAGGGTGAGGGTGAGGGTGAAGGTTAGGGTTAATGTGAGGGTTAGATTTAGGGTTATGGTGAGCGTGAGGGTTAGGTTTAAGTTGACCATTAGGGTTAGGGTAAGGGTTAGGGTGAGGGTGAGTGTGAAGATGAGGATTAGGGTTCGGATTAGAGTTAGGGTGAGGGCTAGGTTGAGGCTGAGGGATAGGGTTTGTGTTAGGTTGAGGTTTAGGGTTAGGGTTAGGGTTAGGGTGAGGGTCTGGATGAGATTTTGGGTTACAGTGATGTGAGGGTTAGGGTTAAGTTGAGGGTTAGGGTTAGAATTAGGGTTAGGTGAGGGTGAGTGTTAGGATTAGGGTTAGGCTTGGGGTTAGGGTTAGTGTTAGGGTTACGATTAGTGTTATTGTTAGGGTTAGGGTTAGAGTTACAGTGAGGGTGAGGGTGAGGGTTAGGGTTAGTTTTAGGGTGAGGTTTAGGGTTAGGGTTAGGATTAGGGTTAGGGTGAGAGTGAGGTTTAGGTTTAGATTTAGGGTTGGGGGAGGGTTAGTTCGAGGGTTAGGGTTAGGGTTAGTGTTAGGTTTAAGTTTAGGGTGAGGGTTAGGTTGAGTTTTAAGGTTAGGGTTAGGGTTAGGGTTAGAATTAAGGTTAGGGTGAGGGTGAGTGTGAGGGTTCGGTTTACGGTTAGGCTTAGGGTTAGGGTTAGGCTGAGCGTGATTGTGGGGTTGAGGATTAGGGTTAGGGTGATGGTTAGGATTAGGGTTAGGGTGAGGGCTGGGGAGAGGGTGAGGTTTAGGGTAAGTCTTAGGCTTAGGCTTAGGGTTAGGCTGAGCATGACGTTGAGTGTGAGGGTTAGTGTTAGCATGATGGTTAAGTTTAAGGTTAAGGTGAGGGTTAGGATGAGGTTAGGGATAGGGTGTCGGTTAGGGTGAGGATGATGGTAAGGGTAAAGTTGACTTTTAGGCTGAGGGTGAGGGTTAAGATAAGGGTGAGGTTTAGGGTTAGGTTTAGGGTTAGGGTTAATGATAGGGTGAAAGTGAGGGTGAGTTTTAGGATTAGAGTTAGGTTTAAGGAGAGGCTGAGGGTGAGGGATAGGGTTAGGGGTAGGATTAGGATTAGGGTAAGGGTTAGGGTGAGTGTGAGGGTTAGGGTTAGTGTTAGGGTCAGGCTTTTGGTTACACTGAGGGTGAGGGTGAGGGTGAGGGTTAGGGTTAGGATTTGGATTAGTGTGAGGGTGATTGTGTGTGTTAGGGTTAGGTTTAGCATTAGGCTTAGGGTTAGGCTGAGGGTGAGGTTGAGGTTGAGGGTTAGGTTTAGGGTGAGGGTTGGCTTAAGGGTTAGGGATAGGGTTACGATGAGGGTTAAGGTTAGGATTAAGGTTAGGGTGAGGGCTAGGTTGAGGGTGAGGTTTAGCGTTAGGTTTAGGGTGAGGTTTTAGGTTTGGGTTAGTTTTAGGTTGAGAGTTACGTTTCGGGTTATGTTTAGGGTTAGGGTAAGGATTAAGGTGAGGGTTCGGGTTAGGTTTCGGTTGAGGGTTAGGCTTACGATTAGGGTTAGGATGAGGTTTAGGGTGAGGGTGAGGTTTAAGGTTAGGTTTAGGATTAGGATTACGGTTAGGATTAGGGTGAGTGTGAGGGTTATGGTTAGATTTAGGGTTAGGCTGAGGGTGAGGGTGAGGGTGAGGTTAGGGTTAGGTTGAGGTTTAGGTTTAGGGTTAGGTTTAGGGTTAGGGTGATCATGAGGTTTAGTGTTAGAGGTAGGGTTAAGGTGAAGCTGAGGGTGAGGGTTAGGGTTAGGGTTAGGTTTAGGATTAGGGTTAGGCTGAGGGTGAGGGTCGGGCTGAGGATTAGAGTTAACCTTAGGGTTAGGCTTAGTGTTAGGTTTATTTCTAGTGTTATGGTTAGGGTTAAGTTTGCGGTGAGGCTGAGGCTGAGTGAGAAATTTATGTTTAGGGTTATTGTTAGTGTTAGGGTTTGTGTTATTGTTAGGGTTAGGCTTAGAGTTACGGTTAGGTTGAGGGTTAGGGTGAAGTTTAGGGTTAGGGTGCGGTTTAGGGTTATTGTTAGGGTTAGACTGAAGGTGAGGGTGGGGGTCAGGATTAGGGTTAGGGTGAGGCTGATTGTGTGTGTTAGGGTTAGTTTTAGGGTTAGGCTTAGGGTTAGGCAGAGTGGGAGGTTGAGGGGGAGGGATAGAGTTAGAGGGAGGCTTAGTATGAGGGTTAGGTTTAGGATTAGGTTTATGGTAAGGGCTAGGGTGAGGGTGAGGTTTAGGGTTAGGGTTAGGGTGAGGGTTAGGGTTATGGTTAGGGTTAGGGTGAGGGTGAGGGTGAGGTTTAGGGTTAGAGTTAGTGTTCGGGTGAGGCTGAGGGTGAGGGTTAGGGTTACGGTTAGTGTTCGTGTTAGGGTTAGGATTAGGGTGAGGGTTAGGGTGAGGGTGAGGGTTAGGGTTAGGGTTAGGATTAGGATTACGGTTAGGGTTAGGGTGAGTGTGAGGGTTAGGGTTAGGTTTAAGCTGAGGGTGTGGGTGAGGGTGAGGTTAGGATTAGGGTGAGGTATAGGTTTAGGGTTAGGGTGAGCATGAGGTTTAGTGTTAGAGGTAGGGTTAAGGTTAGGCTGAGGGTGAGGGTTAGGGTTAGGGCTAGGATTAGGATTAGGGTAAGGGTTAGGTTGAGCTTGAGGGTTAGGGTTAGGGTTAGGGTTATGCTTAAGGTTACAGTGTGGATGAGGGTGAGTGCTAGTGTTAGGGTTAGGATTAGGATTAGGGTAAGGTTTAAGGTGAGGTTTAGGGTTAGGCATAGGTTAGAGAGAGGGTGAGGTTTAGGGTTTGAATTAGGGGAAGGTGAGGCTGAGGGTGAGGGTTAGGGTTATGGATAGGATTAGGATTACAGTAAGGGTTAGGGTGAGTGTGAGGGTTAGGGTTAGTGTCAGCTTTAGGGTTAGGTTGAGATTTATGGTTCAGGTTAATCTTAGGATTAGAGTGAGGTTTAGGTTTAGGGTTACCTTGAGCATGAGGTTTAGGGTTAGGTTGAGGTTTAGGGTTAGGTTTAGGGTTCTGGTGAGGTTAGGCTTAGGGTTATTGTTAGGGTTAGGGTTAGTGTTAGGGTGAGGCTAAGTGTTAGGGTGAGGGTTTGGGTTAGGGTGAGGGTTTTGGTTAGGGTGAGGGTTAGGATTAGGGTTAGGGTTATTGTTAGGGTTAGGGTTAGGCTTAGGTTAAGTGTTAGGGGGAGGGTTAGGGTTAGGATTAGGGTTAGGGTTAGGATTAGGGTTAGGGTGAGGGTGAGGGTGTGTGTTTGGTTTAGGTTTAGGGTTAGGGTTAGGGTTAGGTTGAGGGTGAGGTTGAGGGTGAGGGTTAGGGTTAGGGTGAGGGTAATGTTAAGGGTTAGGGGGAGGGTTAGGAGGGGGGTTAGTGTTAGGATTAGGGTTAGGGTGAGAGCTCGGTTGAGCATGAGGTTTAGGGTGAGGGTTAGGGTGAGGGTTAGGGTTAGGTTTAGGGTAAGAGTTTTATGTCGGGTTAGTTGAGGGTTAGGGTAAGAGTTACGGTGAGGGTCATGGTTAGGTTTAGGTTGAGGGTTAGGGTTCAGATTAGCGTTAGGATGAGGGTGAGGCTGAGGGTTAGGGTTAGTGTTTTGATGAAGGTTAGGATGAGGGGTAGGGTTAGGATTAGTGTTAGGGTGAGGGCTTGGGTGAGGGTGAGGTTTAAGGTTAGTGTCAGGTTGAGGTTTAGGGTTAGAGACAGTTTTAGGTTGAGGCTGAGCATGAGGGTTAGGGTTAGGATTAATGTTAGGGTTATGCTTAAGTTGAGGGTTAGGGTGAGGGTGAGGTTTAGGGTTAGGGGGAGGGTTAGGATGAGGGTTAGTGTTAGGATTAGGGTTAGGGTTTGGGCTAGGGAGAGGGTGAAGTTTAGGGTTAGGGTTAGGGTGAGGTTTAGGGTTAGGGTTAGGGTTGGGGTTAGGGTGAGGTTGAGGTTTAGGGTTAGAGTTAAGGTTAGGGTTCACCTGAGGGTGAGGTTTAGGGTTAGGGTTAGGGTTAGGTTGAGGGTGAGGTTTAGTTTGAGGTTTAGGGATAGGATTATGTTTTGGATTAGGGTTAGGGTGAGGCTGAGTGTGAGGTTTAGGGTGAGGGTTAGGCTTAGGCTTAGGGTTAGGCTGAGGGTGAGGGTGGGTGTGAGGATTAGGGTTAGGGTGATGGTTAGGGTTAGTGTTATTGTTAGTGTTAGGGTTTGATTTACCGTGTGAGTGGGGTTGCGGGTGAGGTTTAGGGTTAGGGTTAGTGTGGGGTTCATGGTTAAGGTTAGGTTTAGGGTTAGGTTGAGGATGAGGTTGAGGGTTAGATATAGGATTAGAGGGAGAGTTATGGTGAGGGTTAGGATTAGGGTTACGGTGAGGCGGAGTGTTAGCATTAGGGTTATGGTTATTGTTTGGGTTAGGTTTAGGGTTAGGATTAGTGTTATTGTTAGGGTTAGTGTTAGAGTTATGGTGAGGGTGAGGGTGAGGGTGTGGGTTAGGGTTAGGGTTAGGCTTAGGCTTAGGCATAGTTTTAGCCTGAGTGTGAGGGTGGGGGTGAGGATTAGGGTTAGGGTGATGTTTAGTGTTAGGGTTAGGGTGAGGGTTAGTGTTAGGGTTAGGGTTAGAGTTAGGGTTAGAGTGAGGGTGTGGTTTAGGGGTACAGTTATGGATAGGGTGAGGGTTAGGTTTAGGGTTAGGGTTAGGGTGGTGTTGACCGTAAGGGTAAAGGTGAGGTTTAGGGTGAGGGTGAGGGTTAAGGTATGGTTGAGAGTTAGGGTTAGGGTGAGGTTTAGCATTAGGGTCAGGGTGAGGGTGAGGGTTAGATTGAGGATTAGTGTTAGGGTTAGTGTGAGGTTTAGGTTGAGGATGAGGGTAAGGGTTAGGGTGAGGGCTAGAGTGAGGGTGAGGTTTAGGGTTAGTGTTACGGTGGGGTTTAGGGCTAGGGTGATGGTTAGTGTTAATTTGAGGGTTAGTTTTAGAGTTAGCGTGAGTGTTAGGGTTAGGGTTAGTGTTAGGGTGAGGGTGAGGGTGAGGGTTAGAGTTAGGGTTAGGATGAGGTTTAGGGATAGGGTTAGGGTTAGGGTTAGGTTTAGGCTGAGCATGAGGGTGAGTTTAGGGTTATGGTGAGGTTTAGGGTTAGGGTTATGGGGAGGGTTAGGAGGAGAGTTAGGGTTAGGATTAGGGTTAGAGTTAGGGTTAAAGTGAGGCTGAGGGTGAGGCTTAGGGTTAGGGTTAGGATAAGGATTAGGGTAAGGGCTAGGTTGAGTGTGAGGGTTAGGGTTAGCGTTAGGTTTAGGCTTAGGGTTATGCTGATGGTGAGGGTGAGGGCGAGGGTTAGGGTTAGGATTAGGGTTAGGGTGAGAGTTAGAGTTCAAGTTAAGTTTAGGTTTATGGTGTGGGTTACGGTTAGGGTTACGTGGAGTGTGAGGTTTATGGTTTGGTTGAGGGTTAGGATTAGGGTTAGGGTTAGGGTGAGATTACGGTTAGGGTTAGTGTGAGGGTTAGTGTTAGGGTTAGGGTTAGTGTTAGGGTAAGGGTAAATGTTAGGGTGAGGGTTTGCGTTAGGGTGAGGGTCATGGTTAGGTTGAGGGTTAGGATTAGGGTTCGGGTTATTGTTTGGGATAGGTTTAGGTTTATGGTTATGTTGAGGGTGAGGTTGAAGGGTTAGGGTTAGGGTTAGGGTGAGGTTTAGGGTTTGGGTTAGGGTTAGAGTTAGGTTTAGGGTGAGGGTGAGGTTTAGGTTTATAGTTAGGGTGAGGGTTAGGTTGAAGTTTAGGTTTAGGGTTAGGGTTAGGATTAGGGTTAGGGTGATGGTGAGTGTGTGTGTTTGGGTTAGGTTTAGGGTTAGGCTTAGGGCTAGGCTGAGGGTGAGGTTTAGGGTTAGAGTTAGGGTAAGGGTGAGGCTGATCTTGAGGTTTAGGGTTAGGTTTAGTGTTAGATTTCGGGTTACGGTGAGGGTTAGACTGAGTGTGAGTGTTATGCTTAGTGTTAGGATTAGGTTTAGGGTAAGGGTTAGGGTGAGTGTGAGGGTTAGGGTTAGGTTTAGGCTGAGGCTTAGGATTAGGCTGAGGGTGAGTGTGAGGGTGAGTTTAGGTTTACGGTTAGGGTGAGAGTTAGTTTTCGGTTAAGTTTAGAGTTAGGGTGAGGGTTAGGTTTAGGGTAAGAGTTAGGGTTAAAGTTAGGGTTAGGGTGAGGGTTAGGATGAGGATTAGGGTTATGATTAGGGTAAGGGTGAGGGCGAGGGTGAGGTTGAGGGTTAGGGTTAGTGTTAGGGTAAGGTTTAGTGTTAGGGTAAATTTTAGGGTGAGGGTTAGCATGAGGGTTATGGTTACCTTTAGGGTGAGGATTAGGGTTAGGATGAGGGTAAGGGTTAGGATTTGTGTTAGTGTGAGGGTGAGTTTTACGGTTAGATTTAGCGTTAGGGGGACGCTTAGGTCGAGGGTTAGAGTAAGGGTTATGGTTAAGGTTAGGTGAGGGTTACTTTGAAGTTTAGGGTTATGGTTAGTGTTAGGGTTAGGTTTAGGTTTATTGTAAGTGGGAGTGTGAGGGTTAGGCTTAGGGTGAGGGTTTTGATGAGAGTAAGTGTTAGGATTAGGGTTAGGGTGAGGGCTAGGGTGAGGATGAGGGTTAGGATGAGGGTTAGCGTTATGGTCAGGGTGAGGTTTAGGGTTAGGGTGAGAGTTAGTGTTAGGATTAGGCTTAGGGTGAGGGTGAGTGTTAGCATTAGGATTAGGGTTATGGTTAGGTATAGGGTTAGGACTAGTGTTATTTTTAGGGTTAGGGTTAGAGTTATGGTGAGGGTGAGGGTTTGGGTTAAGGTTTCGGTTTGTTTTAGGGTTATGATTAGGATTAGGGTTAGGGTGAGGGTGAGGTTTAGGGTTATATTTAGGTTTAGTTACAGGGTTAGGTCCAGGGTTAGGGTTATGGTTAGTGTTAGTGTTAAGGTTAGGGTGAGGTTTAGGTTGAGGTTTAGCGTTAGGGTTAGAGTTAGGGTTAGGATTAGGATTAGGGTTATGGTGAGGGTGAGTGTGAGGGCTAGGTTTAGTGTTAGGCTTAGGATTAGGCTGAGGGTGACGGTGAGGGTGTGGGTGAGAATTAGGGTTAGGGTGATGGGTAGAGTTAGGGTTAGGGGCAGGTTTAGGGTTAGAGTTAGGGTTAGGATGAGGCTGAGGTTGAGGGTTAGGTTTAGGGTTAGTGTTAGAGTTAGGGTTAGAGTGAGCGTTAGGGTGAGGGTATGGTTTAGGCTTAGTGTTAGGATTAGGATTAGGGGAAAGGTTAGGGTGAGTGTGAGGGTTAGGGTTACGGTTAGGGTTAGGCTTAGGATTAGGATGCGGGTGAGTGTGAGGATGAGGGTTAGGGTTAGGGTGAGGGTTAGTTGTAGGGTTAGGGTGAGAGTTAGGTTTCAGGTTAAGTTTACGGTTAGGGTTAGGGTTAGGTTTAAGTTTAGGGTTAGGGTTAGGGTTTGGTTTAGGGTTAGTGTTAGTGTTAGGGTTAGTTTTAGGGTTACAGTGGGGGTTAGGATTAGAGTTGGGGTTAGGGTTAGGGTTAGGCTGAGGGTGACGGTGGGGGTGAGGATTAGAGTTAGGGTTAGGGTTAGGGTTAATGTTAGTGTTATGGTTAGGGTCAAGTTTCCAGTGAGGGTGAGGCTGACGATGAGGGTTATGGATATGGTTAGGGTTAGGGTTAGTGTTATTGTTAGGGTTAGGGTTAGACTTATGTTGAGGTTGAGGGTGAGGGTGAGGGTTAGGGTGAGGGTGAGGTTTAGGGTTAGGGTTAAGGTTAGGTTTAGGTTGAGGGTGAGGTTTAGGGTTACAGATAGGTTTAGGGGGAGGTTTAGGTTGAGGTTTGGGTTAGCATTAGTGTTAGGGTTAGGGTGAGGTTGAGGGTTAGGTATAGGTTTAGCTTTAGGATTAGAGTTACAATGAGGGTGAGTGTAAGGGTTAGGGTGAGGGTTAGGCTTAGACTTAGGCTTAGGCAGAGGGTGAGGTTGGGGGTGAGGATTAGGGTTAGGGTGATGGTCCGGGTTAGGGTTAGTGTTATTGTTAGGGTTATTGTTAGAGTTATGGTGAAGCTGAGGGTGCGGTAGAGGTTTAGGTTTAGGTTTAGGGTGGGGTTTAGGGTTATGGTTAGGGTTACTGAGGGTGAGGGTGAGGTTTAGGGTTACATATAGGGTTATGGAGGTGGTTAGGGTAAGGGTTAGGTTTAGGGTTAGTGTTAGGGTTAGGGTGAGGGTGAGGTTTACGGTTAGATATAGGTTTAGGGGGAGGGTTACGGTTAGGATTAGGGTGAGTTTTAGGGTTAGGGTTAGGGTTAGAGTTACAGTGAGAGTGAGGGTGCGAGTGAGTGTGAGGTTTAGTATTAGGTTTAGGGTTAGGCTTAGGGTTAGGCTTAGGGTTAGGCTGAGGGTGAGGGTGAGGGTTAGTGTTAAGGTAAGGGTTATGATTAGGGTTATGAGGAAGGTTAGCATGAGGGTTAGGGATAGGATTAGCGTTAGGGTGAGGGTGAGGTTTAGGGTTAGGATGAGGATGAGTTTTAGTGTTAGGGTTAGCTTTAGGGTTAGGTTGAGGGTGAGGTTTAGGGCTAGAATTAGGGTTAAGGTGAGGCTGAGGGGGAGGGTTAGGGATAGGGTTAGGATTAGGATTAGGGTAAGGGTTAGGGTTTATGTTAGGGTGAGGTTTAGGGTTAGGGGGATGGTTAGGGTTAGTGTGAGCGTTAGTGTTATCCTTAGGGTTAGTGTTAGGGTGAGGGTAAATGTTAGGTGAGGATTAAGGTTAGGGTGAGGTTTATGAGTAGGGTGAGGGTTAGGGTTAGGTTTAGGGTTTTTGTTAGGTTTAGGGTTACAGTTAGGGTTATGGTGAAGGTGAGGTTGAGGGTTAGGGTTAGTATGAGGGTTAGGTTTGGGTTATGATCAGAGTTAGGGTTAGGGTGAGGGTGAGGTTTAGGGTTAGAGTTAGGGGTAGTGTTAGTGTTAGGGATAGGGTGAGGGTTAGGGTTAGGGTTAGGGTTAGGCTTAGGTTTAGGCTTAGGCTTAGGCCGAGCATGAGGGGGAGGGTTAGGGTTAGGGTTAGGGTGAGGGTTAGGGTTAGGATTAGGTTTAGGGTGAAGGTAAGGATTAGGGTTAGGCTTAGGTTTAGGGTGATGGTTAGGGTTAGGGTTTGGGTTAGGACGAGGGTGAGGCTGATGATTAGGGTTAGGTTTAGTGTTAGGTTTAGAGTTTGGTTTAGGGTTAGGGTTAGTTTCAGTGTTGGGGTTTGTGTTAGGGTTACGGTGAGGGTTAGGTTTAGGGTTAGGGTTAGGTTTAGGCTGAGGGTGAGGGTGGGGGTAAAGATTAGAATTAGGTTTAGGGTTAGGGTTAGGGTTATTGTTAGTGTTATGGTCAAGGTTAAGTTTGTAGTGAGGGTGAGGCTGAGGTTGAGGGTTATGTTTAGGGTTAGGGTTATGGTTATTGTTATTGTTAGGGTTAGGGTTAGACTTATGGTGAGGTTGAGGGTGAAGTTTAGCGTTAGGTTTAGGGTAAGCTTTAGGGTGAGGGTTAGGGTTAGGGTGAGGCTGAGGTTTAGAGTTTGGGTTAAGCTTAAGCTTAGGGTTAGGCTGAGGATGAGGGTGAGGGTGAGGGTTAGGTTTAGGGTGAGGTTTAGGTTTAGAGTTAGGGAGAGAGTTTGGGTTAGGGTTAGGGTTAGGGATAGGGTGAGGTTAAGGCTTATGGTTAGGATCAGGATTAGGATATGGGTTAGTGTGAGTGTGACAGTTAGGGTTAGGGTTAGGCTTAGCCTTAGGTTAGGCTGAGGTTGAGGGTGAGGGTGAGGGTTAGGGTTAGGGTGAGGCTTAGGAATAGGGTTAGAGTGAGAGTTAGGGTTCGGTTAAGTTTAGGGTTAGGGTGAGCATTAGGGTTAGGATTAGGGTTAGAGTGAGGGCTAGGGTGAGGTTGAGGGTTAGGGTTAGTATTAGGGTAAGGTTTAGGTTTAGGGTCAGGGTTAGGATGAGGGTTAGGATGAGGTTTAGGGTTACAGTGAGGTTGAGGGTTAGGGTTAGGTTTAGGTTTCAGGTTAGGATTAGTGTTAGCGTAAGGGTGATTGTTAGAATTAGGGTTAGGTTTAGCATTAGGGTTCTGTTTCTCGTTAGGATTAGTGATATTGTTCGGGTTAGGGTTAGTATTAGGTTTAGGGTGAGGATGAGGTTTAGGGTTAGATTTAGGATTACTTGTTGGGTTAGGACGAGGGTTAGGGTTAGGTTTAGTGTTAGGCTTAAGGGTGAGTGTTAGGTTGAGGTTTAGGGTTAGGGTTAGGGTTATGGTTAGGATTAGGGTTAGGGTGAGGGTGAGTGTGATGGTTAGGGTTAGGCTTACGCTTAGGGTGAGGGGGGGTGAGAATTAGGGTTATGGTGATGGTTAGGTTTAGGTTTAGTGTGAGGGTTAGGATGAGGATTAGGGTTAGGATTCAGTTTAGGGTGAGTCTATGGTGAGGGTGAGTGTTAGGTTAAGGGTTAGGCTTAGGCTTAGGTTTAGACTGAGGATGAGGTTGAGGGTGAGGGTTAGGTTTAGGGTTAGGGTGAGGTTTAGTGTTAGGGTTAGTATTAGAGTTAGGGTGAGGTTTAGTGTTAGGGTTAGGATTAGAGTTAGGGTTAGCCTGATGGTGAGGTTTAGGGGTAGAGTTAGGGTTAGGGTTACAGTTAGGGTTTGGGTGAGGGTTAGGGTGGGAGTGAAGGTAAGTTTAAACGTGAGGGTTAAGGCTAAGGATAAGGGTTACTGTAAGGGTGTGGGTTAGGGTTAGGGTGAGGTTAAGGGTTAGGTTTAGTGTGAGGTTGAGGTTTAGATTGAGGATTAGTGTTAGGGTTAGTGTGAGGTTTAGGGTGAGGATGAGGGTTAGTGTTAGGTTGAGGGCTAGGGTGAGGGGGATGGGTAGGGTTAGTGTTAGGGTGAGGTTTAGCGTAAGGGTTTTGGTTACGATTAATATTAGGGTTAGGCTTAAGGTGATGGTTAGGGTGAGGGTGAGGGTTAGGGTTAGGTTTACTATTAGGATTAGGGTTAAGGTTAGGGTGAGTGTGAGGGTTGGGGTTGGGGTTACGGTTAGGCTGAGGGTGAGGTTGAGGCTTAGGGTTAGGGTGAGGTTTAGGGTTAGAGTTAGGGTGAGAGTTAGGGTTCGGGTTAAGTTAAGGGTTAGGGTGAGAGTTAGGGTAACGGTTACAGTGAGGGTGAGCGTTAGGGTTAGTTTGATGGTTAAGGTTAGGGTTAGGCTTAAGATGAGAGTGAGGTTTATGGTTAGAGTTAGGTTTAGGGTGAGGCTGATGGTGTGGGTTGGGGTTAAGGTTAGTGTTAGAGTTAGGGTTACGGTGAGGATTAGGGTGAGGGTGAGGGTTAGACTTAAGGTTAGGTTTAGGATTAGGGTAATTGTTATGGTGAGTGTGAGTTTAGGGTTCAGGGTTAGGTTAAGGTTTAGGGTTAAGGTGAGGGGGAGGGTTAGAATTAGGGTTAGGGTTAGGGCTAGGGTGAGGGTGAGGGTTAGAGTTAGGGTTAGGGTTAGGTTTAGGGTTAGGATTAGGGTTACTGTGAGGGTATGTTAGGGTTAGGGTTAGGGTTAGGGTTAGGCTTAGGCTTAGGGTTAGGGTGAGGTTGAAGGTGGGGTTGAGGATTAGGGTTAGAGTGATGGTTGGGGTTAGGGTTAGGGTAAGAATTAGGATGAGGGTTAGTGTTAGAATTAGGGTTAGGGTGAGGGCTACGGTGAGGGTGAGGGTTAGGGTTAGGGTGAAGGTTAGATTGAGGATTATGGTTAGTGTTAGGTTTAGTGTGAGGTTGAGGGTTAGGATGAGGTTTAGGGTTAGGGTGAGGATGATGGTAAGGTTAAAGGTGAGGTTTAGGCTGAGGGTGAGAGTTTAGAAAAGGGTGAGGATTAGGGTTAGGTTTAGGATTAGTTTAAGGGTTAAGTTTAGGGTTAGGGTGAGAGTTAGATTGAGGATTAGGTTTAGGGTTAGTGTGAGGTTCAGGGTGAGGATGAGGGTTAGGGTGAGGGTGAGGGTTAGGGTGAAGGTTATGATTAGGGTGAGGGTTAGCGTTAGGGATAGGGTTATTGTTAGGTTTGGCGTTAGGATTACGGTTATGGTGAGGGTGAGGGTGAGATTTCTGGTTAGGGTGAGGTTTAGTGTTAGTGTTAGAGTTAGGGTTACAGTGAGGTTGAGGCTTAGGGGTAGAGGTAGGGGAAGGGTGAGGGTTAGGATGAGGGTTCGGTTAGGGTGAGTTTTATGGTGGGGGTAAAGGTAAGGGCAAAGCTGAGGGTTAGGCTGAGGGTGAGGGTTACGGTATGGTGAGGTTTAGGGTTAGGTTGAGGGTTAGGTTTAGTGTTAGGGTGAGGGTAAGGGTTAGATTGAGGATTATTGTTAGGGTTAGTGTGAGGTTTAGGGTGAGGATGAGGTTTAGGGTTAGGGTGAGGGCTAGGGTGAGGTCAGGGTTAGGGTTAGTGTTAGGATGAGGTTTAGGTTTAGGGTGATGGTTAGGGTTAGTGTAAGCGTTAGTGTTAGAGTTAGGGTTAGTGTTAGGGTGAGGGTAAATATTAGGGTGAGGGTTAGTGTTAGGGTGAGGGTTATGCTTACGGTGAGGGTTAGGGTTAGGCTTAGGGTTATTGTTAGGTTTAGGGTTAGGGTTAGGTTTAGGTTTAGGAATAGGGTGAGGGTAAGGGTTAAGGTTAGGCTTAGGCTTAGGCTTAGGCTTAGGCCAACCATGAGGGTTATGGTTAGGGTTAGGTTTAGGATGAGGGTTAGGTTTGGGGTGAGGTTTATAATGAGGTTTAGGGTTAGGATTAGGTTTAGGGTGAGGGCTAGTGTGAGGGTTAGGGTGAGGGTTCGGGTTAGGGATGGGGTTAGGTTTAGGATTTGCGTTAGGGTGAGGGTGAGTGTGAGTTTTAGGGTTATGGTTAGGGTTATTGTTAGTGTTATGTTTAGGGTTAGGTTTGCGGTGAGGGTGAGGCTGAGGGTGAGGTTTATGTTTAGGTTTAGGGTTAGGGTTAGGGTTAGTGTTATTGTTAGGGTTAGGGTTAGTGTTAGGATGAGGGTAAATGTTAGGATGAGGGTTAAGGTTAGGGTGAGGATTATGATTAAGGTGAGGGTTAGGGTTAGGTTTAGGGTTTTTGTTAGGTTTAGTGTTACAGTTAGGTTTACAGTGAAGGTGAGGGTGAGGGATAGGGTTAGGATGAGGCTTAGGTTTAGGGTTAGGGTCAGTTAGGGTTAGGGTGAGGGTGAGGTTTAGGGTTAGAGTTAGGGATAGTGTTAAGGTTAGGGATAGGGTTAGGGTTAGGGTTAGGGTTAAGCTTAGGCTTAGGCTTAGGCTTAGGGAGAGCATGAGGGTGAGGTTTAGGGTTAGGGTTAGGGTGAGGGTTAGGATGAGGTTTAGGGTTAGGATTAGGTTTAGGGTGAGGGCTAGCATTAGGGTTAGGCTTAGAGTTAGGGTGAGGGTTAGGGTTAGGATTTGGGTTAGGGTGAGAGTGAGGCTGAGGGCGAGGGTTAGGGTTAGTTTTAGGCTTAGGCTTAGGGTTAAGCTGAGGGTGAGGGTGGAGGTGAAGAATAGGTTTTGGATGATGGTTAGGGTTAGGGTTATGGTGAGGGTTAGGATGAAGGTTAGGGTTAGGATTAGGTTTAGGGTGAGGTTGAGGGTTAGGGTTAGAGTTATGCTTAGGCTTAGGGTTAGGCTGAGGGTGAGGGTTGGGGTTAGGGTGATGGATACGGATAGGGTTAGGTTGTGTGTTAGGATGATGGTTAGGGTTAGAGTTAGGGTGAGTGTTAGGGTTCGGTTTAAATTTAGGGTTAGGGTTATAGTTAGTGTTAGGGTGAGGGTGAGTGTGTGGGTTACGGTTATGTTTAGGGTTAGTCTTAGGGTTAGCCTGAGGGTTAGTTTGAGTGTGAGGTTTAGGGTTAGGGTGAGGGTTAAGTTTAGGGTTAGGTTGAGGGTTAGGATGTGGGTTAGGTTTAGGATTAGGGTTAGGGTGACGGCTAGGGTGAGGGTGAGGTTTAGGGTTAGGGTTAGGGTGAGGTTTAGGGTTAGGGTTAGGGTTAGGGTCACTGTGAGTTTGTAGTTTAGTGTTAGATATAGGGTTAGGGTGAATTTTAGGGTGAGGGTTCGGGTTAGTGTTAGGGTTAGGTTTAGGGTAATGGTTAGGGTTAGGGTGTGTGTTAGGGTTAGGGTTAGGATTAGGATTGGGGTTAGGGAGAAGGTCAGTGTGAGGATTAGGGTTAGGTTTAGGGTTAGGCTTAGGGTTAGGCTGAGGGTGAGGGTGAGGGTTAGGTTTAGGGTTAAGGTGAGGGTTAGGTTTAAGGTTATGGTGAGAGTTAGGTTTCGGTTAAGTTTAAGCTTAGGGTGAGGGTTAGGTTGCGGGTGTCGTTAAGGTTAAAGGTGAGTGTTAGGCTGAGGGTGAGGGTTACTGTAAGGGTGAGGGTTATGATTAGGCTAAGGGTTAGGTTAAGGGTTAGGGTTAGGGTTATTTTGAGGGTGAGGGTTAGATTTAGGATTAGGGTTAGGGTTAGTGTGAGGTTTATGGTGAGGATGAGATTTATGGTTAGGGTGAGGGTTAGGGTTAGAATTAGGGTTAGGGTGAATGTTAGGGTTAGGCTTAGTGTTAGGGTGCGGTTTAGGGTTATGGTTAGGGTTAGGGTTAGTGTGAGGGTTAGTGTTAGTTTGAGGGTATGTTTTAGGGTGAGTTTTAGGGTTAGGGTGAGGGTTATGGTTAGGGTGAGGTTTAGGGTTAGGGTAAGGGTTATTGCTAGGGTTAGGGTTACGGTTACTGTGAGGGTGAAGGTGAAGGTGAGGTTTAGGGTTAGGGTTAGGGTGAGCAATAGGGTTAGCGTTATTGTTAGAGTTAGGGTTAGGGTGAAGGTGAGGATGAGGTTTAGGGTTAGGCTTAGGGTGAGGTTTCGGGTTTGGGTTAGGGTTAGGGTTGAGGGTGAGGTTTATGGTTAGAGCTAGGGTTAGGGTGAGGGTTTGGTTGAGGGTTAGGGTTAGTGTTAGGGTTAGCGTTAGGGTGAGAGTTAGGCGGAGGTTTATGGTTACGTTTAGGTTTAGGATTAGGGTTAGGGTGAGGGTGAGTGTGTGAGAGTGTTAGGTTTAGCGTTAGGCTTAGGGTTAGGCTGAGGGTGAGGTTGATAGTGAGGGTTAGGTTTAGGGTTAGTGTTAGGGTTAGGGTTCGGGTGAGTGTTAGTGTGAGGGTGAGGGATAGGGATAGGGTTAGGATTAGGATTAAGGTTAGGGTTAGGGTGAGTGTGAGGGTTAGGGTTAGGATTAGGGTTAGGCTTAAGGTTAGGCTGAGTGTGAGGGTGAGGCTTATGGTGAGGGATAGGGTTAGGGTTAGGTTGAGGTTTAGTTTTAGGGTTAGAGTTAGCGTTAGTGTTAGTGTTAGGGTTAGGGTGAGAGTTAGGGGGAGGGTTTGGGTTAGGGTTTGGGTTAGGGTTAAGGTTTAGCATTAGGGGTAGGGTGAGGGTGAGATTTAGGGATAGATTTAGGGTTAGGGTGAGGCTGAGGGAGAGAGTTAGGGTTAGTTTTAGGTATACACTTAGGGTTAGGCTGAGGGTGAGTGTGTGAGTTAGGGTTAGGTTTAGGGTTAGGCTTAGGGTTAGGCTGAGGGTGAGGTTGAGGGTGAGAAAGTTAGGGTTAGGGTGAGGGTTAGTCATAGGGTTAAGGGGAGGTTTAGGATGAGGTTTAGGGTTAGGATTAGAGTTTGGATGAGCGCTAGGGTGAGGGTGAGTGTTAGGGTGAGGGTGAGGGTGAGGTTTAGGTTTAGGGTTAGGGTTAGGGTGAGGCTGAGGGTGTGGTTTAGGGTTAGGGTTAATGTTAGGGTTAGGGTTAAGTTGAGGGTTAGGGTTAAGGTGAGGGTTAGGGTTAGGATGAGGGTTATGTTTAGGGTGATTTTAATGGTTAGGGTGAGGGTAAGAGTTAGGGTTACGGTTATTGTTAGGGTTAGGATTAGGGTTACCCTTACAGTGAGGGTGAGGGTAAGGGTTAGGTTTAGGGTGAGGTTTAGGGTTAGGGTTATGGTTAGAGTTTGAGTTAGGTTTAGGATTCGGTTTAGGGTGAAGGCTAGGGTGAGGGTGAGGGTTAGGGTTAGGGTTAGGATTAACATGAGGGTGAGGGTGAGTGTGTGTGTTAGGTTTAGGTTTAGGGTTAGGCTTAGGGTTAGGCTAAGGGTGAGGTTGAGGATGAGGTTTAGGGTTAGGATGAGGGTTAGGGTTAGGGTAAGGTTGAGGGTGAGTGTCTGGGTTAGGGTTAGGTTTAGGGTTAGGCTTAGGGTTAGACTAAGGGTGAGGTTAGGGGTGAGGTTTAGGGTTAGGTTGATGGTTAGGTTTAGGGTTAGGGTGAGGGTTAGAATGAGGGTTAAGTTTCGGATTAGGGTTAGGGTGAAGGCTAGGGTGAGGGTGAATTTTAGGGTTAGGGTGAGGGTTAGGGCGAGTGTCAGGTATAGGGTTAGAGTTAGGGTTAGGGTGAGGTATAGGGTGAGGTTTAAGGTTAGGATTAGTGTTAGGGTTAGGGTGAGGGTGAGAGTTAGGGTTAGGATGAGGTTTAGGTTTAGGGTGAGAGTTAATGTTAGGGTTACGTTGGGGTCAGTGTTAGGGTTAGGTTGAGGGTTAGAATTAGGTTTAGGGTTAGGTTGAGGGTTAGGGTTAGGGTTAGGGTGAGGTTTTGGATGAGGTTTAAGGTTACAATTAGGTTTAGGGTGAGTGCTAGGGTGACGGTTAGGGTTAGGGTTAGGATTAACATTAGGGTGAGGGTGAGTGTGTGTGTTAGATTTAGGTTTAGGGTTAGGCTTAGGGTTAGGCTAAGGGTGAGGTTGAGGATGAGGGTTAGGTTTAGGATGAGGGTTAGGGTTAGGGTAAGGTTGAGGGTTATTGTTAGGGTTATGGTGAGGTTTAGGGTTTGGGTTAGGGTTACGGTGAGTGTGAGGGTTAGGTTAAGGTTGAGGGTTAGGGTTATGATTAGGGTGAGGGTGAGGGTTAGGAGTAGGTTTAGGGTTAGAGTTACAGTGAGGGTGAGGGTGAGGGTGAGGTTAAGGATCAGGTTTAGGGTGAGGTTTAGGGTTAGGGTTATGGTTAGGGTGAGGGTGACGTTTAGGGTTAGAGTTAGGGTTAGTTTGAGGGTTAGGGTGAGCATGAGGGTTAGGGTTAGGGTTAGGGTGAGTGTTAGACTGAGGTTTAATATTAGGGTTAGGTTTAGGTTTAGGATTAGGTTTTTGGTGAGGGTGAGTGTGAGGGTTAAGGTTAGGGTTCGGCTTAGGGTTAGGGTTAGGCTGAGGGTATGGGTGGGGATGAGGATTAGGTTTAGAAAGATGGTTAGGTTTATGGTTAGGTTAAGGGTTAGGAAGAGGGTTAGAGTTAGGGTGAGGGTGAGGTTTAGGGTTAGGCCAAGGCTTAGGCTTAGGTTTAGGCTGAGGCTGAGGGTGAGGGTGAGGGTTAGGGTTAGGGTGATGGTTGGGGTTACCGTTAGGGTTAGGGTTAGGATTAGTTTTATGTTGAGGGTTAGTGTGAGGGCATCACCCTCACACTAAGGGTAAAGGTGAGTGTTAGGCTGAGGGTGAGGTTAACGGTAAGGGTGAGTGTTAGGGTTAGGGTGAGGGTGAGGTTGAGATTGAGGATTACTGTTAGGATTAGTGTGAGGTTTAGGGTGAGGATGAGGGTGAGGGTTAGGTTGAGGGCTAGGTTGAGGTTGAGGGTTAGGGTTAGGGTGAAGTTTAGGGTTAGGGTGATGGTTAGGGTTAGTGTGAGGTTTAGTGTTAGCGTGAGTGTTAGTGTTAGGGTGAGGGTAAGTGTTAGGGTGAGGGTTAGGGTTACGGTGAAGGCTATGCTTAGGATGAGGGTTAGGGTTAGGGTTAGGGTTATTGTGAGGTTTAGGGTTAGGGTTTGGGTGATGTTTAGGGTTAGGGTTAGGCTTAGGGTGGGGGGAGGAGGAGGTTTAGGGTTAGAGTTAGGGTTAGAGTGTGGCTGAGGGTGAGGGTTAGGGTTAGGGTTAGTGTTAGAGTTAGGTTTAGGGTGAGGGTTAGGGTGAGGGTGAGGGTTAGGCTTAGGGTTAGGATTAGGATTAGGGTGAGTGTTAGGGTGAGTGTGAGGTTTAGGGTTAAGGTGAGGATAAGCTTTAGGGTGTGGGTTAGGGTTAGGGTGAAGGATATGGTTCGGATGAGGTATAGGGTTAGAGTTAGGGTTATTGTAAGGGTTAGGGTTAGGGTTATGGTTACTGTGAAGGTGAGGGTGAGGGTTAGGATTAGGGTTAGGGTCAGGTTTAGGTTTAGGGTTAGGGTTAGGGTTAGGTTTAGGTTTAGGTTTAGGGTTAGGTTGAGGGTGAGGGTTAGGGTTATTGTTAGTGTTATGGTTTGGGTTAAGTTTGCTGTGAATGTGAAGCTGAGGGTGAGGGTTACGTTTAGGCTTAGGGTGAGGTTTTGGGTGAGGGTGAGGGTTAGGGTTAAAGTTAGGATTAGGTCTAGGGTTAAGCTGACTGTGTGTGTGAGGGTTAAGGTTAGGGTTCAGGTTAGGATTAGAGTTAGGCTGAGGGTGAGGTTGAGGGTTAGGTTTCGGTTGAGGTTTGGAGTCAGGGTTAGAGTGAGAGTTAGGGTGAGGGTTAGGCTTAGGCTTAGGTTTAGGGTGTGGACTAGGGTGAGGTTTAGGGGTAGGGGTAGGATTAGGATTAGGGTGAGGGTTAGGGTTATTGTTAGTGTTATGGTTTGGGTTATGTTTGCTGTGAATGTGAGGCTGAGGTTGAGGGTTATGATTATGGTTATGGTTAGGGTTAGTTTTAGGGTAAGGGTGAGGGTTAGGTTATAGGGTGATGGTAAGGGTTAGATTGAGGATTAGTGTTAGGGTTAGGGTGAGGTTTAGGGTGAGGGTTAGTGCTATGGTTAGGATTAGGGTTAGGGTGAGGGTGTGTGGTAGGATTAGGTATAGGATTAGGGTTAGGGTTAGGTTTAGGTTTAGGATTAGTGTTATTGTTAGGGTTCGAGTTAGAGTTAAAGTGAGGCTGAAGGTGAGGGTGAGGGTTATGGGTAGGGTTAGGGTGAGGGTTAGGATAAGGTTTAGGGTTAGGATTAGGGTTAGCGTGAGGGCTAGGCTGAGGGTTAATATGAAGCATAGGTTTAGGGTTAGGGTTAGGTATAGGATTATGGTTATGGTGAGGGTTAGTGTGAGGGTTAGGGTTAGGGTTAGATTTAGGGGTAGGGTGAGGGTAAGGGTTAGGGTTTGGGTTAGGGTGAGGGTGAGGCTGAAGATTAGGTTTTGGTTCAGGGTTAGGGTTTGGGTTAGGGTAAGGGTTAAGGTGATGGTTAGGGTTAGGGTTAGGTTTAGGCTTAGGTTTAGGCTGAGGATGAGGGTGTGGGTGAGGATTAGTGTTTGAGTTAGGGTGAGGGTGAGGGTGAGGATTAGGGTGAGGTTTAGTGTTAGGGTAAGGTTTAGAGTTATGGTGAGTGTGATAGTTAGGGTTAGGTTTAGGTTTAGGTTTATTGTTAGGTTAAGGGTTAGAGTTAAGTTGAGAGTAAGGGTGAAGGTGAGGATTCGGTTTAGTGTTAGGGTGAGGTTTAGGTTTAGGGTTAGGGTTAGTGTGAGGGTTAAGGTTAGGGTTAGTGTGAGGTTTAGGATTAGGTTTAGGGTTAGGATTAGGGTCAGTTTGAGGGCTAGGGTGAGGGTTAGGTTTAGGATTAGGGTTAGGGTGAGGGTGAGTGTGAGGGTTAGGGTTAGGGTTAGGCTTAGAATTAGGGTGAGGGTTAGGGTTATTGTTTGGGTTAGGGTGACATTGAGGTTGAGGATTAGGGTTAGGGTTAGGGTAAGCGTTAGGGTTAGGTTTGGGGTTAGTGTTAGTGTTTCGGTTAGGGTTAGGGTTAAGATTAGGGTTTGGGTTACGGTGAGCTTTAGGGTTAGTCTTATGGTTAGGCTTAGGGTTAGGCTGAGGGTGAGGTTGGGGTGAGGATTAGGTAAGGGT
Source organism: Dipodomys merriami (assembly GCF_024711535.1). NCBI lineage: Eukaryota > Metazoa > Chordata > Mammalia > Rodentia > Heteromyidae > Dipodomys > Dipodomys merriami. The sequence goes on along the minus strand of NW_027206324.1, from coordinate 5,344,955 downwards.
TAGGGTTAGGGTTAGGGTTAGTGTTAGGGTTAGGTTGAGTGTGCGGTTTAGGCTTAGGGTTAGAATTAGGATTAGGGTTAGGCTTAGGGTGAGTGTGAGGGTTAGGGTTAAGGTTAGGATTAGGCTTAGGCTTAGGCTGAGGCTGAGGGTGATGGTGAGGATTAGGGTTAGGGTGAGGGTTAGGGTTAGCTTTAGGGTGAGAGTTAGGGTTTGGGTTAAATTTAGGTTTAGCGTGAGGGTTAGGGTAAGGGTTATGGTGAGGGTGAGGGTTAGAGTTAGTTTGAGAGTTTGGGTTAGGCTTAGGGTGATGGTGAGGATGAGGGTTAGGGTTAGTGATAGGGTGAGGTTTAGGATGAGGGTTAGGGTTGGGATTATAGTTAGGGTGAGGGCTAGGTGGAGGGTGAGCTTTAGGGTTAGGGTTGTGGTGAGTTTTAGGGTTAGAGTTATGGTTAGGTTTAGGGTGAGGGTGAGGTTTAGGGTTTGAGTTAGTGTTAGGTTGAAGCTGATTTTGAGGGTTAGGGTTAGGGTTAGTGTTAGGTTTATGTTGAGGGTTAGGAGGAGAATTAGGGTTAAGATTAGGGTTAGGGTGAGGGTTTGGATGAGGGTTAAGGTTATGGTGAGGGTGACGGTTAGGGTAATGGTTAGGATTAGGGTTAGGGTGAGGGTGTGTTTTAGGATTAGGGTTAGGGTTAGGCTTAGGGTTAGATTTAGGTTTAGGATTAGTGTTATTGTTAGGGTTAGAGTTAGAGTTAAATTGAGGGTGAGGGTGAGGGTGAGGCTTAGGGTTAGTGTTAGGGTGAGGTTTAGGGTTAGGGTTAGGATTAGGGTTAGGGTGAGTGTCAGGTTTATGGTTATATTTAGAGTGGGGGAGGGTTACTTCGTGGGTTAGGGTTAGGGTTATTGTTAGCGTTAAGGTTAGGGTGAGGATTAGGTTGACGTTAAGGGTTAGGGGTAGTTTTAGGTTAATGATTAGTGTTAGGGTGAGGGTGAGGGTTAGGGTTATTTTTAGGCTTAGGTTTTGGGTTACAGTTACGGTGACAGTGAGGGTGAGGGTTAAGGTTAGCTATAGAGTTAGGGTTACGTTGAGGCTTACGTTATGGGTTAGGTTTAGGGTCAGTTTTAGGGTTAGATTTAGGGTGAGAGTTAGGGGGAGGTTTAGGGTCATGGTTTGGGTTAGGGTTAGGATTAGCTTTATGGTGAGGGTGAGTGTGTGTGTTAGGGTTAGGTTTAGGGTTTGGCTTAGGTTTAGACTGAGGGTAAGGTTGAGTGTGAGGGTAAGGGATAGGTTGAGGGTTAGGTTTAAGGTTCGCGTGAGGGTTTGGGTGAGGGTTAGGGTTACAGTGAGGTTGAAGTTTAGGATTAGTGTGAGGGTTAGGGTTAGGATTAGGATTAGGGTGAGTGTAGGTGTTAGGATTAGGCTTAGGTTTAGGGTTAGGGTTAGGTTTAGGGTTAGGATTAGTTTTATTGTTACGGTTAGGATTAGAATTACTGTGAGGGTTAGGGTAAGGGTGAGGGTTAGGGTTAGGTTTAGGGTGAGGTTTAGGTTTAGGGTTAGGATTAGGGATAGGGTAAAGGTGAGGTATATGGTTAGACTTAGAGTTAGGGGGAGGATTAGGATGAGGGTTAGGGTTAGGGTTAGTGTTAGGGTTAGGGTTAAGGTGAAGGTTAGGTTGAGGTTTAGTTTTAGGGTTAGGGGGAGGTTTAAGGTTAGGGTTAGGGTGAGGGTGGGGTTTAACGTTAGAGTTAGGGTTAGGGTGAGTCTGAGGGTGAGGGTTAGGTTTAGGGTTAGTGTTAGGGATAGGGTGAGGATTAGGGTGAGGGTGAGGGTTAGGTTTAGGGATAGGGTTTGGTTTAGGATTAGGATTATGCTGAGGGTGAGTGTGAGGGTTAGGGCTAGGGTTAGAGTTAGGATTAGGGTTAGGATGAGGCTTAGGGTTCGGGTTAGGGTTAGGGTGAGGGTGAGGCTGAGGGTTATGGTTCGGTTTAGGGTTGTGGTTATGGTTAGGGTTAGGGTTAGGTTTAGTGTTACAGTGAGGGTTAGGGTTAGGTTTAGGGTTAGGATTAGGCTTAGGTTTAGGCTGTGTGTGACAGTGGAGGTGAGGATTAGGGTTAGGTTTAGGGTTAGTGTTAGTGTTACGGTGAGGGTTAGGGTTAGGTTTAGGGTTAGGATTAGGATTAAGTTTAGGGTTAGTGTGACAGTGGGGGTGACGATTAAGGTTAGGGTTAAGGTTAGGGTTAGTGATAGGGTTACTTTTAGTGTTATGGTTTGGGTTAAGTTTGCGGTGAGGGTGATGCTGAGGGTGAGGTTTATGGTTAGGGTTAAGGTTAGGGTTAGGATTAGGGTTAGGTTTAGGATTAGGCTGAGTGTGATTGTGGGGGAGAGGATTAGAGTTAGGTTTAGGGTTATTTTTAGTGTTGTGGTTAGGGTTAAGTTTGCAGTGAGGGTGAGGCTGAGGGTGAGGGTTATGGTGAGGGTTAGGGTAAGTTTAGGGTTAGTGTTATTGTTAGGGTAAGGGATAGAGTTATGGTGAGGTTGGGGTTGAGGGTGAGGGTTAGGATTAGGGTTAGGGTGATGGTTAGATTTAGGTTTAAGTTGAGGGTTAGGATGAGGGTTAGGGTTAGGATTAGGGTTTGGGTGACGGCTAGGTTGAGGGTGAGGGTTAGAGTAAGGCTTAGGCTTAGGCTTAGGTTTTGGCTGACTGTGAGTTTGAGGGTGAGGGTTAGGGTTAGGGTGATAGTTAGGTTTACGGTTGGGGTGAGTGTTAGGATGAGGTTTAGTGTTAGGTTGAGGGTTATGGTGAGGATGATGGTAAAGGCAAAGTGAGGTTTAGGCTGAAGGTGAGGGATTCGTTAAGGGTGAGGGTTAGGGTTTGTTTTAGGGTTAGGATAAGGGTTAAGGTTAGGGTTAAGATAAGGGTTAGATTGAGGATTAGGTTTAGGGTTAGTGTGAGGTTTAGGGTGAGGATGAGGGTTAGGGTTAGGGTGAGTGTGAGGGTTAGAATTAGGTTTTGGTTGAGGGCTAGGGTGAGGGTAAGGGTTAGGGACATGCTTAGGGTTAGGCTGAGGTTTAGGGTTTGGATTAGGGTTAGAGTTAGTTTTAGGATGAGGGTGAGGTTTAGGGTTAGAGTTAGGGTTAGGGTTAGGGTGAGGTTTAGGATTAGGGTGAGGGTTAGGATTAGTGTGATCGTGAGTGTTAGGGTGAGGGTTAGTGTTAGGGTGAGGGAAAGCTTTATGGTGAGGGTTAGGGTTAGGGTGAGGGTTCTGGTTAGGGTGAGGTTTAGGGTTAGAGTTATGGTGAGGTTGAGGGTGAGGTTTAGGGTTAGATATAGGTTTAGGGGGAGGGTTAGGTTTAGGGTGAGGGTTAGGCTTAGAGTTAGGATTAGGATTAGGATAAGGGTTAAGCTGAGTGTGAAGGTTAGGGTTCGGGTTAAGCTTAGGGTTAGGCTGAGGGTGAGGGTGATGGTTAGGGTTAGGGTTAGGGTTCGGGTTAAGTTTTAGGGTTAGGATAAGGGATAGGGTTAGGTTGAGGATTAGTGTTAGGGTTTGGGTTAAGGTGAGCGTTAGGGTTACGGTTAGTGTTATTGTTAGGGTTATGGTTAGAGTTTCGGTGAGGGTGAGGTTGAGGGTGAGGGTTAGGGTCATGTTTAGGGTGAGGTGTAGGTTTAGGGGTAGGATTAGGGTTAGGATGAGGGTTAGGTTTAGGGTTAGATTTAGGGTTGGGGGAGGGTTAGTTCATGGGTTACGGTTAGTGTTAGGGTTAAAGTTAGGGTGAGGGTTAGGTTTAGGTTAAGGTGTAGGTTTAGGTTTAGGGTTAGGACTAAGTTTAGGGTGAGGGTGAGGGTGGGGTTGAGGATTAGGATTAGGATGATGGTAGGGTTAGGATTAGGGTAAGGGTAAGGATGAGGGTTAGGGTTAAGATTAGTGTTATGGTGAGGGCGAGGGTGAGGGTGAGGGTTAGGGTAAGGTTTAGGCTTCGCTTAGGGTTGGGCTGAGCATGAGATTGAGGGTGAGTTTTAGGGTTAGGGTGAAGTTTTGTTTTACGGTTAGGGTGAGGGTTCGAATGAGGTTTAAGGTTAGGGGGAGGGTTAGGGTCGGGATGATGGTAAGGGTAATGATGAGCTTTAGGCTGAGGCTGAGGGTTAAAATAAGGGTGATTGTTAGGGTTATGCTTAGGGTTAGGTAAGGGTTAGGGTTAGGGTTAGGGTGAGGGTTAGATTGAGGATTAGGATTCGGCTTAGTGTGAGGTTTAGGGTGAGGATGTGGGTTAGGGTTAAGGTGAGCATGAGGGTTAGAATTAGGGTTAGGGTGAGGGCTAGGGTGAGGGTGAGGGTTAGGGTTAGTGTTAGGGTTAGGGTATGGGTTAGGTTGAGGGTGAGGGTTAGGATTAGTGTGAGGCTGAGTGTTTGGTTTATGGTTAGTTTTAGGGTGTGGGGAAGTGTTATGGTGAGGGTTAGGTTTAGGGTGAGGTTTATGGTTAAGGTGAGGCTTAGGGTTAGGGTTATGTTGAGGGTGAGGGTGAGGTTTAGGGTTAGATTTAGGGTTAAGGGGAGGGTTAGGTTGAGGTTTAGTGTTAGTGTTAGTTTTAGGGTTAGTGTTAGGGTGAGGGTAAGTGTTAGGGTGAGGGTTTGGGTTAGGGTGAGGTTTATGGTTAGGGTGAGGGTTAGGATTAGGTTTAGAATTATTGTTTGGTTTAGAGTTTCGGTTATGCTGAGGGTTAGGGTGAGGGTTAGGGTTAGGGTTAGGGTGAGGTTTAGTGTTTGCGTTAGGGTTAGTGTTAGGTTTAGGCTGAGGGTGAGGTTTAGGGTTAGAGTTAGTGCTAGAGTGAGGGTTTGGTGGAGGGTTAGGTTTAGGGTTAGTGTTAGGGTTAGGGTTAGGGTGAGATTTAGGGGGAGTATAAGGGTTAGGGATAGGTTTAGGATTAGGGTTAGGGTGAGGGTGAGTGTGTGTGATAGGGTGAGGTTTAGGTTTAGGCTTAGGTTTAGGCTGAGAGTGAGTTTGAGCGTGAGGGTTAGCGTTAGGGTTTGGGTTAAGCTTAGTGTTAGGGGGAGGGTTATGATCAGTGTTAGGGTTAGGATTAGGGTTAGGGTGAGGGCTATGGTGAGGGTGAGGTTTAGGTTTAGGTTTAGGGTGAGTTTTAGGGTTATGGTTAGGGTTAGGGTTAGGGTGAGTGTGAGATTTAGGGTTAGAGTTAGGGTTAGGATGAGGCTGAGGGTGAGGGTTAGAGTTAGGGTTAGTGTTAGGGTTAAGGTGAGGGTTAGGGTGCGGTGAGATTTAGGGTTAGAGTTAGGGTTAGGATTAGGGTTAATGTTAGGCAGAGTGTAATGGTTAAGGCTACAGTTAGGCTTAGGCTTAGGGTTAGGTTAGGCTTAGGCTTAGGCTGAGGGTGAGGGTGAGGTTGAAGTTTAGGGTTAGGGTGAGGTTTAGGGTTAGGGTTATGGTGAGAGTTAGGGTTCTGGTTAAGTTTAGGGTTAGGGTGAGGTTTAGGGTAAGGTTTATGGTGATGGTGAAGGTTAGGATTAGGTTTAGTAATAGGGTTTGGATTAGGTTGAGGGTTAGGTTAGGATTAGGGTTAGTGTGAGGGCTAGAGTGAGGGTGAGGCTTAGGTTTGGGGTGAGGGTGAGGTTGAGGTTTAGGTTTAGAGTTAAGTTTATGGTGAGGCTGATTGTGATGTTTAGGGTTAGGGTTAGTGTTAGAGTTAGGGTTAGGGTGAGGGTGAGGATAAGGCTTAGGTTTAGGGTTAGGATTAGGGTAAGGTTTAGGGTGAGTGTGAGGGTTAAGGTTATGTTTAAGCTTAGGGTTATGCTGAGGGTGAGGGTGAGGGTTAGTGTTAGGGTGAGTGTTAGGGTTAGGTTTAGTTTGAGAGTTAGGGTTCGGGTTAAGTTTAGGGTTAGCCTGAGGGTTACGGTTATAGTTAGGGTGAGCATGAGGGTTAGGGTTAGGTTGAGGTTTAGAGTTAGGTTTAGGGTTAGGGTGAGGGTTTGGGTTAGGGTTAGGTGAGGGTTAGGTTGAGGATTAGGGTTAGGGTTAGGGTGAGGCTAGTGAGAGGGTGAGGGTAAGGTTGAGGGTTTGGATGAGGGTTAGTGTTACAGTGAGGGTGAGGTTTAGGGTTCGGGTGAGGGATAGGGTAAGGTTTAGGCTTAGGTTTAGGCTGAGGGTGAGGATGGGAGTGAGAATTAGGGTTAGGGTTAGGGTGAGAGAGGGTTCGGGTTATGTTTTGGGTTTGGGTGAGGGTTAGGGTTAGGGTTACTGTGAGTGTGAGGGTTAGGTTTAGGTTGAGGGTTAGGGATAGGTTTAGGGTTAGGGTTTGTGTTAGTGTTAGGTTTAGGGTGAGGGTTAGGAGGAGAATTAGTGTTAGGATTAGGGTTAGGGTTAGAGTGAGAGCTAGGGTGAGGGTTAGGGTTAGTGTTAGGGAGAGGTTTAGGGTCAGGGTTAGCGTTAGAATGAGGGTTTGGATGAGGGTTTAAATTATGGTGAGGGTGAGCGTTAGGGTTATGGTTAGGATTAAGGTTAGGGTTAGGTTTAGGGTTAGGATTAGTGTTATTGTTAGGGTTAGAGTTAAAGTGAGGGTTCGGTGAGCGTTAGGGTTAGGATTAGTATTAGGGTGAAGGTGAGTGTTAGGATTAGGGTTAGGGTTAGTGTTAGGTTTAGGATTAGGGTTAGGATTAGTGTTATTGTTAGGGTTATGGTTAGAGTCATGCTGAGGGTAAGGGTGAGGGTGAGGGTTAGGGTTAGGGTTAGGGTGAGGTTAGGGTTAGGGTTAGGATTAGGGTTAGGGTGAGGGTGAGGTTTAGGGTTAGATTTGTGTTAGGGTGAGGGTTAGTTCGTGGGTTAGGGTTAGGGTTAGTGTTAGGGTTAGGGTTATTGTTAGGGTTAAGTTTAGGGTGAGGGTTAGGTTGAGGTTAAGGGTTAGGGTTAGGGTTAGTATTAGGGTAAGGGTGAGGGTGAGTGTGAAGGTTAGAGTTACGGTTAGGTTGAGGCTGACTGTGAGGGTTAGGGTTAGGGTTCGTGTTATAGTTATGGTTAGGATGAGGGTTAGTTTGAGTGTGAGGGTTAGGATTAGGGTTAAGATTAGTATTAGGATAAGGGTTAGGGTGATTGTGAGGGTTAGGGATAGGGTTAGGTTTAGGCTTAGGCTTAGGCTAAGGGTGAGGATGGGAGTGAAGATTAGGGTTAGGTTTATGGTGAGAGTTAGGGTTCGGGTTATGTTTGGAGTTTGGGTGAGGGTTAGGGTTAGGGTTACTGTGAGTGTGAGGGTTAGGGTTAGGTTGAGGGTTAGGGATAGGTTTAGGGTGAGTGTTTGAGGAGAATTACGGTTAGGATTAGGGTTAGGGTGAGGTCTAGGGTGAGGTTGAGGGTTAGGGTTATGGTTAGGGTGAGGTTTAGGGTTAGGGTTAGGGTTAGAGTGAGGGTTTGGATGAGGGTTAAAATTATGGTGAGGCTGAGGTTTAGGGTTATGGTTAGGATTAGGGTTAGGGTGAGGGTGTATGTTAGGATTAGGGTTATGGTTAGGGTTAGGGTTAGGTTGAGGGTTAGATTGAGGGTTAGGATTAGTATTATTGTTAGGGTTAGAGTTAGAGTTAAAGTGAGGGTGAGGGTGAGGGTTAGGGTTAGGGTTAGGCTGAGGTTTAGGGATAGGGGTAGTATTAGGGTGAGGGTGAGTGCGAGGGTAAAGGTTAAATTTAGGGTCAGGGGGAGGGTCAGTTTGTGGGTTAGGGTTAGGGTTAGTGTTAGGGTTAAGTTTAGGTGAGGTTTAAGTTGAGGTTAAGGGTTAGGTGTAGGGTTAGTGTTAGGGTTAGGGTGAGGTTGAGTGTGAGGGTTAGCTCTAGGGTTAAGCTTAGGCTTAGGGTTAGACTGAGGGTGAGGATGGGGGTGAGGATAATGGTTAGGGTGAGGGAGAGTGTATGTGTTAGGTTTAGGTTTAGGGTTAGGTTTAGAGTAAGGCTGAGGTTGAGGTTGAGGTTGAGGTTTAGGGTTAGGGTGAAGGTAAGGGTTAGGTTTAGGAGGAGGGTGAGGTTGAGGGTTAGAGTTAGGGTTAGGGTGAGGCTGAGGGTGAGGGTTAGGGTTAGGGTTAGTGTTAGGGTTAGACTTAAGTTGAGTGTGAGGGTTAGGGTTAGATTTAGGATTAGGCTTAGGCTTAGGCTGAGAGAGAGGTTGAGTTTGAGGGTAAGGGTTAGGGTGAGGGTTAAGTTTAGGGTTTGGGTGAGAGTTAGGGTTCGGGTTAAATTTAGGGTTAGGGTGAGGGTTAGGGTAAGGGTTACTGTGTGGGTGAGGTTTAGGCTTAGGTTGAGTGTTAGGGTTAAGTTTAGGGTTAGTGTGATGGTGAGGGTGAGGGTTAGATTTAGTGGTAGGGTGAGGGTTAGGATGAGGTTTAGGGTTAGGATTAGGGTTAGTGTGAGGGCAAGGGTGAGGTTGAGGTTTAGGGTTAGGGTTTTGGTGAGGTATATGGTTAGCTTTATTGTTAGGTTTAGGGTAAGGGTGAGCTTTAGGGTTAGAGTTAGTGTTAGGTTAAGGCTGATTGTGAGGGTTAGGGTTAGGGTTCATGTTAGATTTAAGTTTAGGATGAGGGTTAGGGTGAGGGTGTGGCTTAGGCTTAGGGTTAGGATTAGAATTAGGATAAGGGTTAGGGTGATTGTGAGGGTTAGTGTTAGGGTTAGGGTTAGACTTAGGGTTAGGCTGAGGGTGAGGGTGAGGGTTACGGTGAGCGTTTGGATTAGGGTTAGGTTGAGAGTTAGGGTTCTGGTTAAGTTTCGGGTTTGGGTGAGGGTTAGTGTTAGGGTTATGTTGAGCGTGCGGGTTAGGGTTAGGTTGAGGTTTAGGGATAGGTTTAGGGTTAGGGAGTGGGTTAGTGTTAGGTTGAGGGTAAGGGTAGGAGAATTAGGGTTAGGGTGAGGGCTAGGGTGAGGGTGAGGTTTAGGGTTAGGGTTAGGGTTACGGTGAGGGTTTTGGTGAGGGTTAAGATTTTGGTGAGGGTGAGGGTTAGGGTTATGGTTAGGATTAGGGTTAGGGTGAGGGTGTGTGTTAGGATTCGGGTTATGTTTAGGGTTAGGGTTAGATTTAGGGTTAGGATTAGTGTTATTGTTAGGGTTTGAGTTAGAGTTAAAGTGAGTGTGAGGGTTATGGTTAGGGTTAGGGTGAGGTTTAGGGATAGGGGTAGGATTAGGGTTAGGGTGAGGGTGAGGTTTATGGTTAGATTTAGGGTTAGGGGGAGGGTTAGTTCGTGGGTTAGGGTTAGGGTTAGTGTTAGGGTTAAGGTTAGGGTGAGGGTTAGGTTGAGGTTAAGGGTTAGGTGTAGGGTTAGTGTTAGGTTTAATGTGAGGTTGAGTGTGAGGGTTAGGGCTAGGGTTAAGCTTAGGCTTAGGGTTAGACTGAGGGTGAGGATGGGGGTGAGGATTATGGTTAGTGTGAGGGAGAGTATATGTGTTAGGGTTAGGTTTAGGGTTAGGTTTAGAGTTAGGCTGAGGTTGAGGTTGAGGTTGAGGTTTAGGGTTAGGGTGAAGGTAAGGGTTAGGTTTAGGAGGAGGGTGAGGTTGAGGGTTAGAGTTAGGGTTAGGGTGAGGCTGAGGGTGAGGGTTAGGGTTAGGGTTAGTGTTAGGGTTAGTGTTAAGGTGAGGGTTAGTGTGAAGGTGAGGTTTAGGCTTAGGTTTAGGATTAGGATTAGGGTTAGGCTTAGGGTGAGTGTGAGGGTTAGTTTTAGGGTTAGGATTAGGCTTAGACTTAGGCTGAGAGTGAATGTGAATTTGAGGGTTATTGTTAGGGTGAGGGTTAAGTTTAGGGTTTGGGTGAGAGTTAGGGTTCGAGTTAAATTTAGGGTTAGGGTGAGGGTTAGGGTAAGGTTTGCTGTGAGGGTGAGGGTTAGGGTTAGGTTGAGTGTTAGGGTAAAGTTTAGGGTTAGTGTGATGGTGAGGGTGAGGGTTAGATTTAGTGTTAGGGTGAGTGTTAGGATGAGGGTTAGTGTTAGGATTAGGGTTAGTGTGAGGGCAAGGGTGAGGTTGAGGTTTAGGGTTAGGGTTTTGGTGAGGTATATGATTAGCCTTATGGTTAGGTTTAGGGTAAGGGTGAGCTTTAGGGTTAGAGTTAGTGTTAGGTTAAGGCTGATTGTGAGGGTTAGGGTTAGGGTTCATGCTAGATTTAGTTTTAGGATGAGGGTTAGGGTGAGGGTGTGGGTTAGGCTTAGGGTTAGGATTAGGATTAGGATAAGGGTTAGGGTGATTGTGAGGGTTAGTGTTAGGGTTAGGGTTAGACTTAGGGTTAGGCTGAGGGTGAGAGTGAGGGTTACAGTGTGGGTTTGGATTAGGGTTAGGGTGAGAGATAGGGTTCCGGTTAAGTTTAGGGTTTGGGTGAGGGTTAGGATTAGGGTTAGGTTGAGCGTGCGGTTTAGGGTTAGGTTGTGGTTTAGGGTTAGGTTTAGGGTTAGGGAGTGGGTTAGTGTTAGGTTGAGGGTGAGGGTTAGGATGAGAATTAGGGTTAGGATTAGGGTTAGGGTGAGGGCTAGGGTGAGGGTGAGGTTTAGGGTTAGGGTTAGGGTTACAGTGAGGGTTTGGGTGAGGGTTAAGATTATGGTGAGGGTTAGGGTTATGGTTAGGATTAGGATTAGGGTGAGGGTGTGTGTTAGGATTCGAGTTAGGGTTAGGGTTAGGGTTAGATTTAGGGTTAGGATTAGTGTTATTGTTAGAGTTTGAGTTAGAGTTAAAGTGAGGGTGAGGGTTATGGTTAAGGTTAGGGTGAGGTTTAGGGATAGGGGTATGATTAGTGTTAGGGTGAGGTGAGGTTCATGGTTAGATTTAGGGTTAGGGGGAGGGTTATTTCGTGGGTTAGGGTTAGGGTTAGTGTTAGGGTTAAGGTTAGGGTGAGGGTTAGGTTGAGGTTAATGTTTAGGGGTTGGGTTAGGATTAGGGTTAGGGTGAGGGTGAGTGTGAGTGTTAGGGATAGGGTTAGGTTTAGGCTTTGGTTTAGGCTGAGGGTGAGGATGGGGGTGAGGATTAGGGTTAGGGTGATGGTTAGGGTTGGGGTTAGGGTGAGGGTTAGGGTTTGTGTTTGGGTTAGAGTTAGGTTTAGGGTGAGGGTGAGGTTTAGGGTTAGAGTTAGGTTTAGGGTGAGGGTTAGGTTGAGGGTTAGGGTTAGGATTAGTGTTATGGTTAGGGTTAGGGTGAAAATTTGAGGGAGGGTTAGGGTTAGGGAAAGGTTTAGGATTAGTGTTAGTGTGAGGGTGAGTGTGTGTGTTAGCGTTAGGTTTAGGGTTAGGTTTAGGGTTAGGCTGAGGTTGAGGTTGAGGGTGAGGTTAGGCTTAGGTTGAGGGTAAGGGTTAGTGTTAGGGGGAGGGGGAGGTTTAGGGTTAGAGTTAAGGTTAGGGTGAGGATGAGGGTGAGGGTTAGGGTTAGGGTTAGTGTTAGGGTTAGGGTTAAGGTGAGGGTTAGTGTGAGGGTGAGGGTTAGGCTTAGGGTTAGGATTAGGATTAGGGTTAGGCTTAGGGTGAGTGTGAGGGTTAGAGTTAGGGTTAGGATTAGACTTAGGCTTAGGCTGAGGGTTAGGGTGAGTTTGAGGGTTAGGTTTAGGGTGAGGGTTAAGTTTAAGTTTTATGTGAGAGTTAGGGTTCGGGTTAAATTTAGGGTTAGATTGAGGGTTAAGGTAAGGGTTATGGTGAGGTTGAGGGTGAGGGTTAGGTTGAGCATTAGGTTTAGTTTTAGGGTTAGGGTGATGGTGAGGGTGAGGGTTAGGGTTAGTGTTAGGGTGAGGGTTAGGATGAGGGTTAGGGTTAGAATTAGGGTTAGGGTGAGGGCTAGGTTGAGGGTGCGGTTTAGGGTTAGGGTTGTGGTGAGGTTTAGGGTTAGCGTTATGGTTAGGTTTAGGGTGAGGGTGAGATTTAGGGTTAGAGTTAGGGTTAGGTTGAGGCTGATTGTGAGGGTTAGGGTTAGGGTTAGGGTTAGAGTTAGGTTTAGGATGAGGGTTAGGGTGAGGGTGAGGGTTAGGCTTAGGGTTAGAATTAGGATTAGGATAAGGGTTAGGGTGATTGTGAGGGTTAGGGTTAGGGTTAGGTTTAGGCTTAGGGTTAGGCTGAGGTTGAGGTTCAGGGTTAGGGTGAGGGTTAGGATTAGGGTTAGGGTAAGAGTTAGGGTTTGTGTTAAGTTTAGGGTTTGGATGAGCGTTTTAGTTAGGGTTACCTTGAGTTTGAGGGTTAGGGTTAGGTTGAGGGTTAGGGTTAGGTTCAGGGTTAGGGTGTGAATTAGTGTTAGGTTTAGGCTGAGGGTTAAGAGGAGAATTAGGGTTAGGATTAGGGTTAGGGTTAGGTCTAGGTTGAGGGTGAGGTTTAGGGTTAGTGTTAGGGTGAGGTTCAGGGTTAGGTTTAGGGTTAGGGTGACTGTTTGGATGAGGGTAAAGGTTATGGTTAGGGTGAGGGTTAGGGTCATGGTTAGGATTAGGGTTAGGGTGAGGGTGTGCGTTAAGGTTAGTGTTATGGTTAAGGTTAGGGTTAGGTTAAGGGTTAGGATTAGTGTTATTGTTAGGTTTAGAGTTAGGGTTAAAGTGAGGGTGAGTGTGAGGGTTATGGTTAGGGTTAGGGTGAGGTTTAGGGTTAGGGGTAGGACTGGGTTAGGGTGAGGGTGAGGTTATGTTTAGATTTATGGTTAGGGGGAGGGTTAGTTCGTGGGTTAGGGTTAGGTTTTGTGTTAGGGTTAAGGTGAGGTTGAGGGTTAGGTTGAGGTTAAGGGTTAGAGGTAGAGTTAGGTTTAGGATTTGGGTTAGGTTGAGCGTGAGTGTGAGTGTTAGGGTTAGGGTTAGACCTCGGCTTAGGGTTAGGCTGAGGGTGAGTGTGGGCTTGAGGATTATGGTTAGGGTGATGGTTATGTTTAGGGTTCGGGTGATGGTTAGGATGGGGGTTAGGGTTAGGATTAAGGTTTGGGTGAAGGCTAGGGAGAGGGTGAGGTTTAGGGTAAGGGTTAGGCTTAGGCTTAGGGTTAGGCTGAGCTTGAGGTTGAGGGTGAGGGTTAGGGATAGGGTGATGTTTAGGTTTACGGCTATGGTTAGGGTTAGGATGAGGTTTAGGGTTAGGGGGAGTGTAAGGGTGAGCATGATGGTAAGGGTAAAAGTGAGGTTTAGGCTGAGGGTGAGGTTTAAGATAAGTGTGTGGGTTAAGGTTAAGTTTAGGGTTATGATAAGGCTTATGGTGAGGGTTGGATTGAGGTTTAGGGTTAGGGTTAGGGTGAGGCTTAGTGTGAGGATGACGGTTTGGGTTAGGGTGAGGGTGAAGATTAGAATTAGGGTTAGGGTGAGGGTGAGGTTTAGGGTTAGGGTGAGGTTTAGTGTTTGGGTTAGGGTTAGAGTGAGGGTTAGGTTGAGGGTGAGGTTTAGGGTTAGATTTAGGTTTAGTGTTAGTGTTAGGGTCAGGGTGAGGGTTAGCGTTAGGGTTATAGGGTGGGTGAGGTTTAGTGTTAGAATTAGGGTTAGGATGAGGCTGAGTGTGAGGGTTAGTTTCAGGGTTAGTTTTAGGGTTAGGGTGAAGTTTGGGGTGAGGGTAAGGTTTAGGGCTAGGGTTAGGATTAGGATTAGGTTTAGGGTTAGGGTGAGTGTGAGGGTTAGGTTTAGGGTTAGGGTTATCCTTAGGTTTAGGCTGAAGCTGAGGGTGAGGGTTAGGTTTAGGGAGAGCTTAAGGTTAGGGTTAGGGTGAGGTTTAGTGTTAGATTTAGGGTTAGGGTGATGGTGAGGTTTAGGGGTAGAGTTAGGTTTAGGGTGAGGGTGAGTGTGAGGGTTAGGATTAGGGTTAATATTAAGCATAGGTTTAGGTTGAGGGTGAGGGTGAGTCTTAGGGTTAAGGTTAGGATGAGGTTTAGGTTTAGGGTTAGGGTTAGAATTAGTGTTAGGGTGAGAATGAGATTTAGGGTTAGAGTTAGGATTAGGGTTAGGAATAGGGTTAGGTTGAGAGTTAGGTTTAGGGTTAGGCTTAGGCTTAGGCTTAGTCCGAGCATGAGGGTGAGGGTTAGGGTTAGGTTTAGGGTGATGGTTCGGGTTAGGTTTAGTGTTATTGATAGGGTTAGGGTTAGAGTTACGGTGAGTGTGAGGGTGCGGGTGAGGGTTAGGTTTAGGGTTAGGGTGGGGTTTATGGGTAAGGTTAGGGTTAGGGTTAGGGTGAGGGTTAGGGTTAGGATTGTGGTTAGGATGAGGGCTAGGGTGAGGTTGAGGGTTAGGGTTAAGTTTAGGCTTAGGCGTAGGGTTAGTCTGAGGGTGAGGTTGAGGGTGAAGAATAGGGTTAGAGTGATGGTTAGGGTTATGGTTAGGGTGAGGGTAAGGATTAGGGTTAGTATTAGGGTGAGGGTTAGGGTGTGGGTGATGGTAAGCATAAAGGTCAGGTTAGGCTGAGGCTTAGGGTTAAGATAAGGTTGAGGGTAAGTGTTAGGATGAGGGTTAGGTTTAGGGTGATTGTTATGGTTAGGGTGAGGGTAAGAGTTAGGGTTACGGTTATTGTTAGTGTTAGGATTAGGGTTACCCTTACAGTGAGGGTGAGGGTAAGGGTTAGGTTTAGGGTGAGGTTTAGGTTTAGGGTTATGGTTAGAGTTTGAGTTAGGTTTAGGATTAGGGTTAGGGTGAAGGCTAGGGTGAGGGTGAGGGTTAGGGTTAGGGTTAGGATTAGCGTTAGGGTGAGGGTGAGTGTGTGTGTTAGGTTTAGGTTTAGGGTTAGGCTTAGGGTTAGCTAAGGGTGAGGTTGAGGATGAGGGTTAGGGTTAGGATGAGGGTTAGGGTTAGGGTTAGGTTGAGGGTGAGTGTGTGGGTTAGGGTTAGGTTTAGGGTTAGGCTTAGGGTTAGACTAAAGGTGAGGTTAGGGGTGAGGTTTAGGGTTAGGTTGAGGGTTAGGTTTAGGGATAGGGTGAGGGTTAGGATGAGGGTTAAGTTTCGGATTAGGGTTAGGGTGAAGGCTAGGGTGAGGGTGAGTTTTAGGGTTAGGGTGAGGGTTAGGGTGAGGGTCAGGTTTAGGGTTAGAGTTAGGGTTAGGGGGAGGTTTAAGGTTAGGATTAGTGTTAAGGTTAGGGTGAGGGTTAGGGTTAAGATGAGGTTTAGGTTTAGGGTGAGAGTTATTAGGTTTAGCGTTACATTGGGATCAGTGTTAGGGTTAGGTTGAGGGTTAGAATTAGGTTTAGGGTTAGGTTGAGGGTTAGGGTTAGGGTTAGGGCGAGGTTTTGGATGAGGTTTAAGGTTACAATTAGGTTTAGGGTGAGTGCTAGGATGAGGTTGAGGTTTATTGTTAGGGTTATGTTGAGGTTTAGGGTTAGGGTTAGGGTTAGTGTTACGGTGAGGGTGAATGTTAGGTAAGGGTGAGCGTTAGGGTTAAGGTTAGGATGAGGGTGAGGTTAGGATTAGGGTTAGGGTTAGAGTTACAGTGAGGGTGAGGTTGAGGGTAAGGATTAGGTTTAGGTTGAGGTTTAGGGTTAGTGTTAGGGTTAGGGTGAGGGTGACATTTAGGTTTAGAGTTAGGGTTAGGGGGAGGTTCAGGGTGAGCGTTAGGGTTAGGGTTAGGGTTAGGGTGAGTGTTAGACTGAGGTTTAATTTTAGGGTTAGGGTTAGGTTTAGGATTAGGGTTACAGTGAGGGTGAGTGTGAGGGTTAAGGTTAGGGTTCGGCTTAGGGTTAGGGATAGGCTGAGGATATGGGTGGGGATGAGGATTAGGTTAAGAAAGATGGTTAGGTTTATGGTTAGGTTCAGTGTTAGGATGAGGTTTAGGGTTAGGGTGAGGGTGAGGGTTGGGGTTAGGCCAAGGCTTAGGCTTAGGTTTAGGCTGAGGCTGAGGGTGAGTGTGAGGGTTAGGGTTAGGGTGATGGTTGGGGTTACCGTTAGGGTGAGGGTTAGGATGAGGATTAGTTTTATGCTGAGGGTTAGTTTGAGGGTGATGGTAAGGGTAAAGGTGAGTGTAAGGCTGAGGGTGAGGTTAACGGTAAGGGTGAGTGTTAGGGTTAGGGTGAGGGTGAGCGTTAGATTGAGGATTACTGTTAGGGTTAGTGTGAGTTTTAGGGTGAGGATGAGGGTTAGGGTTAGGTTGAGGGCTAGGTTGAGGTTGAGGGTTAGGGTTACTGTGAGGTTTAGGTTAAGGGTGATGGTTAGGGTTAGTGTGAGGGTTAGTGTTAGCGTGAGTGTTAGTGTTAGGGTGAGGGTAAATGTTAGGATGAGGGTTAGGGTTAGGGTGAGGGTTAGTGTTACGGTGAAGGTTATGCTTAGGATGAGGTTTAGGGTTAGGGTTAGGGTTATTGTTAGGGTTAGGGTTAGGGTTAGGGTTACGGTGAGGGTGAGGGTGAGGGTGAGGGTGAGGGTTAGGGTTAGGATGAGGTTTAGGTTTAGGGTTAGGGTTAGAATTAGGGTTATTGTGAGGGTGAGGTTTAGGGTTAGAGTTAGGTTTAGTGTTATTGTTGGGGTTAGGGTGATGTTTAGGGTTAGTGTTAGGCTTAGGCTTAGGCTTAGGCTTAGGCCGAGCATAAGGATGATGGTTATAGTTAGGGTTAATGTGGGGTTTAAGGTTAGGTTTAGGGTGAGTGTGAGGTTGAGGGTTACATATAGGGTTAGGGAGAGGGTTAGGGTGAGGTTGAGGGCTAGTGGTAGGGTGAGGGTAAGTGTTAGGGTGAGGGTTAGGAATAGGGTTAAGGTTATTCTTATTGTTAGGTTTAGGGTTGCGGTTACGGTGAGGGTGAGGATGAGGGTTAGGGTTAGGGTTAGAGTGAGGTTTAGGGTTTGGGTTAATGTTAGAGTTGGGTTCAGGGTCAGGGTGAGGTTTAGGTTAGAGTTAGGATTAAGGTGAGGGTTAGGTTGAGGGTTAGGGTTAGTGTTCCTTTTAAGGTTAGGGTTAGGGTGAGAGTTAAGGGGAGGGTTAGAGTTAGGGTTAGGGTTAGGATTAGAGTTAGGGTGAGGGTGAGGGTTATGGTTAAAGTGAGTGTTGGGTTTAGGATTAGAGTGAGGGTTAGGGTGAGGGTTAGGCTTAGGCTTAGGGTTTGGTTATGGGCTATGGTGAGGGTGAGTGTTAGGGTTAGGGTTATGGTGAGGGTTAGGGTGAGGGTTACTCTTATTTTTAGGGTTAGGGTTAGGGTTAGGATTAGGTTTAATATTAGGCAAGGGGTGAGGGTGAGGGTGAGGGTTAGGGTTAGGGTGAGGGTGAGGTTTAGGTTTAGAGTTAGTGTTAGGTTGAGGGTTAGTGTGAGGGTTAGGGTTAGGGTTAGTGTTACGGTTAGGGTTAGGGTGAGGGTCAGGGTCAGGGTTAATCTTTGGCTTAGGCTTAGGCTTAGGCCGAGCATGAGGGTGAGGGTGAGGTTTAGGGTTAGCATTAGTGTTAGGATGAGGGTTAGAGTGAGGGTGAGGGTTAGGGTTAGCATTAGGGTGAGGTTTAGGGTTAGGTTCAGGGTTAACATTATGGTGAGTGTTAGGGTTAGGGTTAGGGTTAGGGTTAGGGTGAGGGTGAGGGTTAATATTAGGGATAGGGTTAGAGTTACAGTGAGGGTGAGGGTGATGGTGAGGTTTAGGACCAGGGTTAGGGTGAGGTTTAGGTTTAGGGTTATGGTTAGGGTGAGGGTGTGGTTTAGGGTTAGAGATACTGTTAGGGGGAGATTTAGGCTGAGGGTTAGGGTTAGCGTTAGTGTTAGGGTTAGGGTTATGGTGAGGGCTAGGTTGAGGTATAATGCTAGGATTAGTGTTTGTTTTAGGATAAGTTTTACAGTGAGGGTGAGTGTGAGGGTTAGGGTTAGGGATCGGCTTAGGCTTAGGGTTAGGCTGAGGGTATGGGTGTTGATGAGGATTAGGTTTAGAAAGATGGTTAGGGTTATGGTTACTGTGAGGGTGAGGGTGAGGGTTAGGATTAGGGTTAGGGTCAGGTTTAGGTTTAGGTTTAGGGTTAGGGTTAGGGTTAGGTTTAGGTTTAGGTTTAGGGTTAGGTTGAGGGTGAGGGTTAGGGTTATTGTTAGTGTTATGGTTTGGGTTAAGTTTGCTGTGAATGTGAGGCTGAGGTTGAGGGTTACGGTTAGGGTTAGATTGAGGTTTAGGGTGAGGGTGAGGGTTAGTGTTAAGGTTAGGATTAGGTATAGGGTTAAGGTGACTGTGAGTGTGAGGGTTAAGTTTAGGATTCAGGTTAGGATTAGAGTTAGGCTAAGGGTGAGGTTGAAGGTTAGGGTTCGGTTGAGGTTTGGGGTTAGGGTTAGAGTGAGAGTTAGGGTGAGGGTTAGGCTTAGGCTTAGGTTTAGGGTGTGGGCTAGGGTGAGGTTTAGGGGTAGGTGTAGGATTAGGATTAGGGTGAGGGTTAGGGTTATTGTTAGTGTTATGGTTTGGGTTATGTTTGCTTTGAATGTGTGGCTGAGGTTGAGGGTTATGATTATGGTTATGGTTAGGGTTAGTGTTAGGGTAATGGTGAGGGTTAGGTTTAGGGTGAGGGTAAGGGTTAGATTGAGGATTAGTGTTAGGGTTAGTGTGAGGTTTAGGGTGAGGGTTAGTGCTATGGTTAGGATTAGGGTTAGGGTGAGGGTGTGTGGTAGGATTAGGTTTAGGGTTAGGGTTAGGGTTAGGTTTAGGTTTAGGATTAGTGTTATTGTTAGGGTTCGAGTTAGAGTTAAAATGAGGCTGAAGGTGATGGTGAGGTTTAGGGGTAGGGTTAGGGTGAGGGTTAGGATAAGGTTTAGGGTTAGGATTAGGGTTAGCATTAGGGCTAGGCTGAGGGTTAATGTGAAGCATAGGTTTAGGGATAGGGATTGGTTTAGGATTATGATTATGGTGAGGGTGAGTGTGAGGGTTAGGTTTAGGGTTAGGCTTAGGGTTAGGGTGAGGGTTAGGGTTAGGGTTTCGGTTAGGGTGAGGTTGAAGCTGAGGATTAGGTTTTGGTTCAGGGTTAGGGTTTGGGTTAGGGTTAAGGTTAAGGTGATGGTTAGGGTTAGGGTTTTGTTTAGGCTTAGGGTTAGGCTGAGGGTGAGGGTTTGGGTGCGGATTAGGGTTTGAGTTAGGATGAAGGTGAGGGTAAGGATTAGGGTGAGTTTTAGTGTTAGGCTTAAGTTTAGAGTTACGGTGAGTGTGTTGGTTAGGGTTAGGTTTAGGTTTAGGGTTATTGTTAGGTTTAGGGTTAGAGTTAAGTTGAGAGTAAGGGTGAGGTTGAGGATTCGGTTTAGGGTTAGGGTGAGGTTTAGGTTTAGGGTTAGGTTTAGTGTGAGGGTTAAGGTTAGGGTTAGGGTGAGGTTTAGGATGAGGTTTTGGGTTAGGATTAGGGTCAGTTTGAGGGCTAGGGTGAGGGTTAGGGTGAGGGTTAGGTTTAAGGATAGGTTTAGGTTTAGGATTAGGGTTCGGGTGAGGGTGAGTGTGAGGGTTAGGGTTAGGGTTAGGCTTAGGGTTAGGGTGAGGGTTAGGGTTATTGTTTGTGTTACGGTGACATTGAGGTTGAAGATTATGGTTATGGTTAGGGTAAGGGTTAGGTTTAGGTTTGGGTTTAGGGTTAGTGTTTCGGTTAGGGTTAGGGTTAAGGTTAGGGTTTGGGTTACGATGAGGTTTAGGGTTAGTGTTAGGGTTAGGCTTAGGGTTAGGTTGAGGGTGAGGTTGGGGTTGAGGTTTAGGTAAGGGTTAGGGTTAGGGTTAGGGTTAGTGTTAGGATTAGGTTGAGTGTGGGTTTAGGCTTAGGGTTTGGATTAGGATTAGGGTTAGGCTTAGGGTGAGTGTGAGGGTTAGGGTTAAGGTTAGGATTAGGCTTAGGCTTGGGCTGAGGCTGAGGGTTATGGTGAGGATTAGCGTTAGGGTGAGGGTTAGGGTTAGGTTTAGGGTGAGTGTTAGGGTTCGGGTTAAATTTAGGGTTAGGGTGAGGGTTAGGGTAAGGGTGAGGTTTAGAGTTAGTTTGAGAGTTTGGGTTAGGCTTAGGGTGATGGTAAGGATGAGGGTTAGGGTTAGTGATAGGATGAGGTTTAGGATGAGGCTTAGGGTTGGGATTATCGTTAGGGTGAGGGCTTGAGGGAGGGTGAGCTTTAGGGTTAGGGTTGTGGTGAGTTTTAGGGTTAGGGTTATGGTTAGGTTTAGGGTGAGGTTGAGGTTTAGGATTTGAGTTAGGGTTAGGTTGAAGCTGATTTTGAGGGTTAGGGTCAGGGTTAGTGTTAGGTTTAGGTTGAGGGTTAGGAGGAGAATTAGGGTTAAGATTAGGGTTAGGGTGAGGGTTTGGATGAGGGTTAAGTTTATGGTGAGGGTGAGGGTTAGGGTTATGGTTAGGATTAGTGTTAGGGTGAGGGTGTGTTTTAGGATTAGGGTTAGGGTTAGGCTCAGGGTTAGATTTAGGTTTAGGATTAGTGTTATTGTTAGGGTTAGAGTTAGAGTTAAATTGAGGGTGAGGGTGAGGCTTAGGGTTAGTGTTAGGGTGAGGATTTGGGTTAGGGTTAGGATTAGGGTTAGGGTGAGTGTCAGGTTTATGGTTATATTTAGAGTTGGGGGAGGGTTACTTCGTGGGTTAGGGTTAGGGTTATTGTTAGCGTTAAGGTTAGGGTGAGGATTAGGTTGACGTTAAGGGTTAGGGGTAGTTTTAGGTTAATGATTAGTGTTAGGGTGAGGGTGAGGGTTAGGGTTATTTTTAGGCTTAGGTTTTGGGTTACAGTTACGGTGACAGTGAGGGTGAGGGTTAAGGTTAGATATAGAATTAGGGTTAGGTTGAGGCTTACGTTGAGGGTTAGGGTTAGGGTGAGGGTTAGGGTTAGGATTAGGCTGAGGGTTAGCATAAGTTTTAGCATTAGGATTAGGGTTAGGGTGAGGGCTAGGCTGAGGGTTAATGTGAGGGTTAGGTTTAGGGATAGGGTTAGGTTGAGGATTAGGTTTAGGTTGAGTGTGAGTGTGAGGGTTAGATTTAGTGTTTGGGTTAGGGTGAGGGGGAGGCTGAGGATTAGGCTTTGGCAAAGGGTTATGGTTAGGGTTAGTGTTAGGTTTAAGGTGATGGTTAGGGTTAGGTTTAGGGTTAGGCTTAGGGTTACGCTGAGGGTGAGGGTGTTGGTTAGGGTTAGGGTTTGGGTTAGGGTAAGGGTGAGGTTGAGTATTAGTGTTACTTTTAGGGTTAGGGTTAGGGTTAGGCTTAGTCTTGGGCTTAGGGTTAGCGTGAGGTTTAGGTTTAGATATAGGTTTGCAGGAGGGCTAGGGTAAGGGTTAGGAATGGGGTTAGTGTTAGGGTTAGGGTGAGTGTGAGGATTATGTTGAGGTTTAGGTTTAGGTTTAGGGTTAGGGTTAGTGTGAGGGTTAGTGTTAGTGTTAGGGTTAGTGTTAGGGTGAGGGTAAATTTAAGGGTGAGGGTTTGGTTTTAGCTGAGGGTTATGGTTAGGGTGAGGGTTAGGATTAGCTTTAGGGTTATTGTTAGGGTTAGGTTTAGGGTTACGATTACTGTGAGGGTGAGTGTGAGGCTTGGGGTTAGGGTTAGGTTGAGGTTTAGTGTTTGGGTTAGGGTTAGAGTGAGGGTTAGGGTGAGGGTGTGATTTAGGGATAGAGTTAGGGTTAGGGTGAGGTTAGGTTGAGGTTTAGGGTTAGGGTTAGTGTTAGGGTTAGGGTGAGAGTTGGGGGTGTTAGGGTTAGGGTTATGTTTAGGGTTAGCATTAGGGTTAGGGTGTGGGTGCGGTTCAGTGTTAGAATTAAGGTTAGGGTGAGGCTCAGTGTGAGGCTTAGTTTTAGGATTATGTTAGGGTTACGGTGAGTGTTAGGGTGAGGATGAGGGTTAGGGCTAGGGTTAGGATTAGGATTAGGGTTAGGGTTAGGATGAGTGTGAGTGTTAGGGTTAGGGTTAGGGTTAGCCTTAGGTTTAGGCTGAGCGTAAGGGTGAGGGTGAGGGTTAGGTTTAGTGTGAGGGTTAGCTTTAGGGTTAGGGTGAGGTTTAGTGTTAGGTTTAGGGTTAGGGTGAGGGTGAGGTTTAGGGGTAGAGTTAGGTTTAGGGTGAGGGTGAGTGTGAGGGTTAGGGTTAGGGTTAATGTTAGGCTTAGGTTTCGGCTGAGGCTGAGGGTGAGTGTTAGGTTAGGGTTAGGATGAGCTTTAGGTTTAGGGTTAGGTTTAGAATTAGTGTTAGGGTGAGAGTGAGGTTTAGGTTTAGAGTTAGGGTTAGTGTAAGGTTGAGGGTTAGGGTGAGGGTTAGGGTTAGGCTTAGGCTTAGGCTTAGGCTTAGTCCGAGCATCAGGGTGAGGGTTAGGGTTAATGTTAGGGTGATGGTTCGGGTTAGGGTTAGTGTTATTGATACGGTTAGGGTTAGAGTTACGGTGAGGATGAGGGTGTGGGTGAGGGTTAGGTTTAGGGTTAGGGTGAGGGTTAGAGTTAGGACTATGGTTAGGGTGAGGGCTAGGGTGAGGTTGAGGATTATGTTTAGTTTTAGGCTTATTCTTAGGGTTAGTCTGAGGGTGAGGTTGAGGGTCAGGTATAGGGTTAGGGTGATGGTTAGTGTTACGATTAGGGTGAGGGTTAGGATGAGGGTTAGAGTTAGGGTGAGGGTTAGCGTAAGGGTGATGGTAAGTGTAAAGGTGATGATTAGGCTGAGGCCGAGGTTTAAGTTAAGGGTAAGTGTTAGCTTTAGGGTGAGGGTTAGCGTAAGGGTTACAGTTATTATTACGGTTAGGGTTAGGGTTACCCTTACAGTGAGGGTGAGAGTTAAGGTTAGGTTTAGGGTGAGGTTTAGGGTTAGGGTTATGGTTAGAGTTTGGGTTAGGTTTAGGATTAGTGTTAGGGTGAAGGCTAGGGTGAGGGTGAGTTTTAGGGTTAGGATTAGGGTTAGGGTTAGGATTAGGGTTATGGTGAGGGTGAGTGTGTGGGTTAGGGTTAGGGTTAGGGTTAGGCTTTGGGTTAGGCTCAGGGTGAGGTTGAGGGTGAGGGGTATGGTTAGGGTGAGGGTTAGGGTTAGGGTTAGGTTGAGGGTGAGTGTGTGGGTTAGGGTGAGGTTTAGGATTAGGCTTAGGGTTAGGCTAATGGTGAAGTTAAGAGTGAGGGTTAGAGTTAGGGTGAGGGTTAGGTTTAAAGTTAGGCTGTGGGTTAGGATGAGGGTTAAGGTTAGGATTAGGTTTAGGGTGAAGACTAGGGTTAGGGTTAGGCTTAGGGTTAGGGTGAGGGTTAGGGTTATTGTTTGGTTTAGGGTGACAATGAGGGTGAGGATTAGCGTTAGGGTTAGGGCAATGGTTAGGCTTAAGTTTGGGGTTAGGTTTAGTATTTCGATTAGGGTTAGGTTTATGGTTAGGGATTGGGTCACGGTGAGTGTTAGGGTTATTGTTATGGTTAGGGTTAGGGTTAGGCTGAGGGTGAGGTTGGGGGTGAGTTTTAGGTAAGGGTAAGGGTTAGGGTTAGGGTTAGAGTTATGGTTAGGGTTATTGTTAGTGTTATGGTATGGTTAGGGTTAAGTTTGCGGGAAGTGTGAGGCTCAGGGTTTGGGTTATGGTTATCGTTAGGGTTAGGGTTAGGTTTAGGATTATTGTGAGTCTTATTTTTAAGGTTTGGTTTAGAGTTACAATGAGGTTGAGGTTGAGGGTGAGGGTGACGTGAGGGTAGGGTGAGGTTTATGGTGAGGTTTATGGTTAGAGTTAGGGTAGGGTGAGGGTAAGTTTTAGGGTTAGAGTTAGGGGTAGGTGGAGGGTTAGGGTGAGGGTTAGTTTAAGGTTTAGTATTAGGGTTTGGATGAGGGTGAGGGTTAGGTTGACGTTTAGGGATAGGGTTAGTGTTAGGGTGAGCGTTAGGGTTAGAGTTAGTGTTATTGTTAGTGTTAGGGTTAGAGTTACAGTGAGGGGGAGGGGGAGGGGGAGGGTTAGTGTTAGGTTTAGGGTGAGGTTTGGGGTTAGGGTTAGGATTAGGGTTAGTGTGAGGGTGAGGTTTAGGCTTAGATTTAGGGTTAGGGGGAGGGTTAGTTCATGTTCTAGGGTTAGGGTTAGTGTTAGGGTTAAGGTTAGGGTGAGGGTTAGGTTGAGGTTAAGGGTTAGGTTTAGGGTTAGGGTTAGGATTAGGGTTAGGGTGAGAGTGAGTGTGAGGGTTAGGCTTAGGCTTAGGCTTAGGTTTAGGCTGAGGGTGAGGTTGATGATGAAATTTAAGGTTAGGGTGATATTTTGGTTTACGGTTAGGGTGGGGGTTAGGATGAGGTTTAGGTTTAGGGGGAGGGTTAGGGTGAGGATGATGGTAAAAGTAAAAGTGAGGTTTAGGCTGAGGCTGAGGGTTAAAATAAGGGTGAGTGTTAGGGTTAGGTTTAGGGTTAGGGTAAGGTTTAGGGTTAGGGTTATGGTGAGGGTTAGATTGAGGATTAGGGTTAGGGTTAGTGTGAGGTTTAGGGTGAGGATGAGGGTTAGGGTTAGCGTGAGCATGAGGTTAGAATTAGGGTTAGGTTGAGGGCTAGGGTGAGGGTGAGGGTTAGGGTTAGTGTTAGGATTAGAGTGAGGGTTAGGATGAGGTTGAGGGTTAGGGTTAGTGTGCGGGTGAGTGTTAGGTTTAGGGTTAGTGTTAGGGTGAGCGGAAGTGTCATGTTGAGGGTTATGATTAGGGTGAGGGTTATGGTTAGGGTGAGGTTTAGGTTTAGGGTTATGGTGAAGGTGAGGGTGAGGTTTAGGTTTATATTTAGGGTTAGGGGGAGGGTTAGGGTGAGGTTTAGTGTTAGGGTTAGTGTCAGGGTGAGGGTGAGGTTTAGGTTGAGTTTTAGGGTTAGGGTTATGGTTAGGGTTAGAGTGAGGTTTAGTGTTAGGGTTAGCGTTAGGGTGAGGGTAAGTGTTAGGGTGAGGTTTTGGGTTAGGGTGAGGGTTATGGTGAGGGTGAGGTTTAGGATTAGGGTTAGAATTATTGTTAGGGTTAGGTTTAGGTTTTCTGTTATGGTGAGGGTGAGTTTTAAGGTTAGGGTTAGGTTGAGGTTTAGTCTTCGTGTTAGGTTTATTGTTAGGTTTAGGCTGAGGGTGAGGTTTAGGGTAAGAGATAGGGTTAGAATGAGGGTTAGGTTGAAGGTTAGGGTTAAGGTTAGTGTTAGGGTTAGGGATAGGGTGAGATTTAGGGGGAGCGTTTGGGTTAGGGATAGGTTTAGGATTAGGGTTAGGGTGAGGGTTAGTGTGTGTTTTAGGGTTAGGTTTAGGGTTAGGCTTAGGGTTAGGCTGAGGGTGAGGTTGAGGGTGAGGTTTAGGGTTAGGGTGAGAGTTAAGGTTAGGGTTAGGGGGAGGGTTAGGATGAGGGTTAGGGTTAAGATTAGGGTTAGGGTGAGGGCTAGGGTTAGGGTGAGGTTTAGGATTAGGTTTAGGGTGAGGTTTAGGGTTAGGTTTAGGGTTAGGGTTAGGGTGAGGTTGAGATTTAGGGTTAGAGTTAGGG
Organism: Dipodomys merriami; assembly: GCF_024711535.1. Lineage (NCBI taxonomy): Eukaryota > Metazoa > Chordata > Mammalia > Rodentia > Heteromyidae > Dipodomys > Dipodomys merriami. The sequence goes on along the minus strand of NW_027206324.1, from coordinate 5,319,701 downwards.
TTAGGATGAGGCTGAGGGTGAGGGTTATGGTTAGGGTTAGGGTTAAGGTGAGAGTTAGGGTGAGGGTGAGGCTTAGGGTTAGGTTTAGGATTAGGATTAGGCTTAACGTTATTCTGAGTGTAAGGGTTAGGGTTACAGTTACTCTTAGGCTTATTCATAGGCTGAGGGTGAGGTTGAAGTTGAGGGTTAGGGTTAGGGTGAGGGTTAGGGTTAGGGTTAGTGTGAGAGATAGGGTTCAGTTAAAGTTTAGGGTCAGGGTGAGGTTTAAGGTAAGGTTTACCCTGAGGGTGAGGGTTAGGCTTAGGTTTATTGTTAGGGTGAGGGTTAGGATGAGTGTTAGGGTTAGGATTAGGGTTAGGGTAAGTGCTAGGGTGAGGGTGAGGTTTAGGGTTAGGGTAACGGTGAGGTTTTGCTTAGGGTTAGGGTTAGTGTTAATGTGAGGTTGAGGTTTAGGGTTAGAGTTAGTGTTAGGGTGAGGCTGATTGTGAGGGTCAGGGTTAGGGTTAGTGTTAGATTTAGGGTGAGGGTGAGAGTGAGGGTTAAGCTTAGGGTTAGGATTAAGATTAGGGTAAGGTTTAGGTTGAGTGTGAGGCTTAGGGTTATGGTTAGGCTTAGGGTTATGCTGAGGGTGAGAGTGAGGGTTAGGGTTAGGATGTGTGTTAGGGTTCGGTTTAGGGTGAGTGTTAGGGTTTGGGTTAAGTTTAGGGTTAGCGTGAGGGTTATTTTAGGGTTACCGTGAACATGAGGGTTAGGGTTAGGTTGAGGGTTTGAGTTAGGTTTAGGTTTAGGGTGAGGGTTAGGGTTAGGGTTAGGGTGAGGGTTAGGATGAGGATTAAGGTTAAGGTGAGGGCTAGGGTGAGGGTGAGGTTTACGATTAGTGTTAGGGTGAGGTTAAGTGTTAGGGTTAGGGTAAGGGTGAGGGTTTGGATGAGGTTTAGTGTTACAGTGAGGGTGAGGGTTAGGGTTCCGGTGATGGTTAGGGTTAGGATTATTTTTAGGGTGAGGGTGAGTTTAGAAATAGGGTTAGGGTTAGGGTTAGCGTTAGGTTTAGGATTAGGTTTAGTGTTATTGTTAGGGTTATGGATAGAGTTACGCTGAGGGTAAGAATGAGGGTTAGGGTTAGGGTTAGGGTTAGGGAGAGGATTAGGGTTAGGATTAGGATTAGGGTTAGGGTGAGGGTGAGGCTTAGGTTTAGATTTAGGGTTAGGGGGAGGGTTAGTTCCTGGAAGGGTTAGGGTTAGTGTTAGGGTTAAGTTTAGGGTGAGGGTTCAGTTGAGGTTAAGGGTTAGGGTTAGGTTTAGGATTAGGGTTAGGGTGAGAGTTTGGGGGGAGGGTTAGGTTTAGGGATAGGGATAGGATTAGGGTTAGGGTGAGGGTGAGTGTTTGTGTTAGGTTTAGGTTTAGGGTTAGTCTTAGGGTTAGGCTGAGGTTGAGGTTGAGTGTGAGGTTTAGGGTTAAGGTTAGGTTTAGGGTTAACGTTAGGGTGAGGGTGAGGTTTAGGGTTAGAGTTATGGTTAGGTTGAGGGTGATTGTGAGCGTTGGGCTTAGGGTTAGTCTTAGAGTTAGGGATAGGGTGTGGGTTTGTGTGTGGGTGAGGGTTAGGCTTAGGTTTAAGATTAGGTTTAGGGTTTAGCTTAGGGTGAGTGTGAGGGTTAGGTTTAGGATTAGGGTTAGGCTTATGCTGAAGGTGAGCGTTAGGGTGAGGGTTAGGGTTAGGGTGAGGGTTAGGTTTAGGGTTAGGGTGAGAGTTAGGGTTCGGGTTAAATTTATGGTTAGAGTGAGGGTTAGGTTAAAGGTTACGGTGAGGGTGAGGGTTAGAGTTAGGTTGAGCGTTAGGGTTAGGGTTACGGTTAGGGTGATGGTGAGGGTGAGGGTTAGGGTTAGTGTTAGGGTGAGGGTTAGGATGAGAGTTAGGGTTAGGATTAGGGTTAGGGTGAGGGCTAGGTAGAGCGTGAGGTTTAGGGTTAGGGTTGTTGTGAGTTTTAGGATTAAGGTTATGGTTAGGTTTAGGGTGAGGGTGAGGTTTAGGGTTAGATTTAGGGTAAGGTTGAGGCTGATTGTGAGGGTTATGGTTAGGGTTAGTGTTAGAGTTAGGGTTAGGGTGAGGATTAGGGTGAGGGTGAGGGTTAGGCTTAGGGTTAGCATTAGGATTAGGGTAAGGGTTAGGACAAATGTGAGGGTTAGGGTTAGGTTTAGGCTTAGGGTTAGGCTGAGGATGAGGTTGAGGTTGAGGGTGAGGGTTAGGGTGAGGGTTAGGGTTAGGGTGAGGGTGAGAGTTAGGGTTCGGTTTAAGTTTAGGGTTTGGGTGAGGGTTAGGTTTAGGGTTATGGTGAGTGTGAGGGTTAGGTTTAGGTTGAGGGTTAGGATTAGGTTTAGGGTTATGGTGTGGGTTAGTGTTAGGTTTATGGATAGGAGGAGACTTAGGGTTAGGGTTAGTGTTCCGGTGAGGGCTAGGGTGAGGCTGAGGGTTAGGCTTAGTGCTAGGGTGAGGTTTAGGATTAGGGTGAGGGTTTTAATGAGGGTTAAGGTTATGTTGAGGGTGAGGGTTAGGGTTATGGTAAGGATTACAGTTTTGGTGAGGGTGTGTGTTAGGATTAGGCTTAGGGTTAGGTTGAGGTTTAGGATTAGTGTTATTGTTAGGCTTAGAGTTAGAGTTAAAGTGAGGGTGAGGGTGAGGGTGAGGGTTAGGGTTAGGGTGAGGTTTAGGGTTAGGGGTAGGATTAGGGTTAGGGTGAGGGTGAGGTTTATGGTTAGATTTAGGGTTAGGGAGAGGCTTAGTTTGTGGTTTAGGTTTAGGGTTAGTGTTAGGGTTAAGGTTAAGGTGAGGGTTAGGTTGAGGTTAAGCATTAGGGGTAGTTTTAGGTTTAGGATTAGGGTTAGGGTGAGGGTGAGTGTGAGTGTTAGGGTTAGGCTTCGGCTTAGGGTTAGGCTGAGGGTGAGTGTGGGCGTGAGGATTAGTGTTAGGGTAATGGTTAGGTTTAGTTTTAGGGTGAGGTTTAGGATGAGGGTTAGGGTTAGGATTAGGGTTAGGGTGAGGGCTAGGGAGAGGGTGAGGTTTAAGGTAAGGGTTAGGCTTAGGCTTAGGTTTAGGCTGAGCTTGAGGTTGAGGGTGAGGTTTAGGGATAGGGTGATGTTTAGGTTTCCAGTTAGGGTGAGGGTTAGGATGAGTTTTAGGGTTAGCGGGAGGGTTAGGTTGAGGATGATTGTAACGTTAAACGTGAGGTTTAGGCTGAGGATGAGGTTTAAGTTAAGGGTGTGGGTTAGGGTTAAGTGTAGGGTTATGGTAAGGGTTAGAGTCAGGGTTAGGGTGAGGGTTAGATTGAGGATTAGAGTTAGGGTTAGGGTGAGGCTGAGGGTGAGAGTGAGGTTTAGGGTTAGTGTTAGGGTTAGGGTTAGGGTGAGGGTTAGCGTTAGGGTTAGGCTTATGCATAGGGGTAGTGTTAGCGTGAGGTTTAGGGTTAGATATAGGGTTAGGGGGAGGGTTAGGTTAACGGTTAGGAATAGGGTTAGTGTTATGGTTAGATTGAGGATGAGGGTTAGGCTGAGGGTCAGGATAAGGTTTAGGGTTAGGATTAGGGTTAGCGTGAAGGCTAGGCTGAGGGTTAATGTGAGGGTTAGGGTTAGGGTTAGGCTTAGGTTTAGGGTGAGGGTTAGGGTTTGGGTTAGGGTGAGAGGGAGGATGAGGATTAGGGTTTGGTTCATGGTTAAGGTTAGGGATATGGTTAAGGTGATGGTGAGGGTTAGGTTTAAGGTTAGGTTTAGGGTTAGGCTGAGGGTGAGGGTGTTGTTTAGGGTTAGGGTTTGGGATAGGATGAGGGTGAGGCTGAGGATTAGGGTTAGGGCTAGGGTTAGGCTTAGGTTTAAGGTTAGGCTGAGGGTGAGGGTGAGGGTGAGGATTAGATTTAGGGTGTTGGTTAGTGTTAGGGTTAGGGTGAGGGTTAGGGTTTGGGTTAGTGTTAGCGTTAGGTTTAGGGTGAGGGTGAGGTTTCGGGTTAGAGTTATGGTAAGGGTGAGTTTTAGGTTGAGGGTTTGGGTTAGGATTATTGTTATTTTTAGGGTTAGGGTGAGATTTTGGGGGAGGGTTAGGGTTAGGGATAGGGTTAGGATTAGGGTTAGGGTGAGGGTGAGTGTGTGTGTTAGGGTTTGTTTTAGGGTTAGGCTTAGGGTTAGGCTGAGGTTGAGGTTGAAGGTGAGGTTTAGGGTTAGCGTAAGGGTAAGGTTTAGGGTTAGGATGAGAGTTAGGGTTTGGGTTAAATTTAGGGTTAGGGTGAGGGTTAGGGTACGGGTTATGTGAGGGTGAGGGTTAAGGTTAGGTTAGGGTTAGGGTTAGGGTTAGGGTTAGGATTAGGTTTAGGTTGAGGGCTAGGGTGAGGGTGAGGCTTTGGGTTAGGGTTGTGTTGAGGTTTAGGGTTAGGTTTATGGTTAGGTTTAGGGTGAGGTTGAGGGTTAAGGTTCGTTTTAGGGTTAGGGTGAAGCTGATTGTGAGGGTTAGGGTTAGGGATAGTGTTAGATTTAGGGTTAGTGTAAGGGTTAGGGTTAGTGTGAGTGTTAGGATTAGGGTTAGGATTAGTATTAGAGTAATGTTTAGGGTGAGGGTTAGGGTTAAGCTTAGGCTTAGGTTTAATGTTAGTGTTAGGGTTAAGTTGATTGTTAGGGTTAGGCTTAGGGTTAGGCTTAGGGTTAGGTTGAGGGTGAGGGTTTGGTTTAGGGTTAGGGTTTGAGTTAGGGTGAGGGTAAGGCTGAGGATTAGGGTTACGTTTAGGGTTAGGGTTAGGGTTATGTTTAGGGTTAGGGTTAGGGTTAGGATTAGGCTTAGGGTTAGGGTTAGCCTGAGGTTTAGGATTAGATGTAGAGATAGGTGGAGGGTTAAGGTAAGGATTAGGAATAGGGTTAGTGTTAGGGTTAGGGGGAGGGGGAGGGTTAGGTTGAGGTTTAGGATTAGGGTTAGAGTTAGGGTTAGTTTGAGGGTTAGTGTTATGGGTAGGGTAAGAGTTAGGGTGAGGGTAAGTGTTAGGTTTAGGGTTTGGGTTAGGGTGAGGTTTATGGTTAGGGTGAGGGTTAGTATTAGCTTTAGGGTTAATGTTAGGGTTAGGTTTAGGGTTATGGTTGCTGTGAGGCTGAGTGTGAGGGTTAGGGTTAGGGTCAGGTTTAGTGTTTTGGTTAGGGTTAGAGTGAGGGTTAGGGTGCGGGTGAGGTTTTGGGATAGAGTTAGGGTTAGTGTGAGGTTATGTTGAGGTTTATGGTTTGGTTAGTGTTAGTGTCAGAGTTAGGGTGAGGGTTAGGGGGAGGGTTATGGTTAGGGTTGGTTTTAGGTTTAGTGTTATGGTGAGGCTTAGGTTAGGGTGAAGGTTAGGGCTAGGGTTAAGATTAGGATTAGGGTTAGGCCTAGGGTGAGTGTGAGGTTTCATGTTAGGGTTAGTGTTAGTCTTAGGTTTAGGCTGAGGGTGAGGATGAGGGTGGGGTTTAGGTTTAGGGAGAGGTTTAGGGTTAGGGTTAGGGTGAGTTTTAGTGTTAGGTTTAGGGTTAGAGTTACGGTTAGGTTGAGGGTGAAGTTTAGAGGTAGAGTTAGATTTAGGGTGAGGGTGAGTGTGAGGGTTAGGGTTAGGGTTAATGTTAGGCTTAGCTTTAGACTAAGGGTGAGGGTGAGTGTTAGGTTTAGGGTTAGGATGAGGTTTAGGTTTAGGGTTAGGTTAGGGTGAGAGTGAGGTTTAGGATTAGAGTTAGGGTTAATGTTAGTGTTAGGGTTGGGTGAGGGTGACGGTTAGGGTTAGTGTAAGTGTGATGGTTCAGGATAGGTTTAGTGTTATTGATAATGTTAGGGTTAGAGTTACAGTGAGGGTGAGGGTGCGCGTGCGGGTTAGGGTTAATTTTAGGTTGGGGTTTACGAGTAGGGTTAGGGTTAGGGTTAGGGTGAGAGTTAGGGTTAGGGTTCGGGTGAGGGTTAGGGTTAGGGTGAGGGTTAGGTTTAGGCTTAGGATTAGGATTAGTCTGAGGGTGAGGTTGAGAGTGAGGGATAGGGTTAGGTTGATGGTTATGGTTAAGCTTAGGGTGAGGATTAGGATGAGGGTTAGGGTTAGGGTGAGGTTTAGCTTGAGGGTGATGGTAAGTGGAAAGGTGAGGATTAGGCTGAGGCTGAGAGTTAAGAAAAGGGTAAGGGTGAAGGTTAGGGTGAGGGTTAGGGCAAGGGTTATGGTTTGGGTTAGGGTGAGGGTGAGGGTTAGATTGAGAATTAAGGTTAGGTTAGTGTGAGGGTTAGGGTGAGGGTTAGGGTTACAATTAGGGTTAGCTTGAGGGCTAGGGTGAGGGTGAGGGTTAGGATTAGGGTTAGTGTGAGGTTTAGGGTTAGGTTGAGTGTTAAGATTAGTGTGAGGGTTAGTGTTAGGGTTAGACTTACTGTAAGGGTGAGGGTAAGTGTTAGGGTGAGGGTTAGGGTTAGGGTGAGTGTTATGGTTAGGGTGAGGGTTAGAGTTAGTTTTAGGGTTAGGTTTACCCTTACAGTGAGGGTGAGGGTTAGGGTTAGGTTTAGGTGAGGTTTAGGGTTAGGGGTATGGTTAGAGTTTGGGTTAGAGTTAGGATAAGGGTTAAGGTGAAGGCTAGGGTGGGGGTGAGGGTTAGGGTTAGGTTTATGGTTAGGGTTAGGATTAGGTTTAGGCTGAGGGTGAGTTTGTGGGTTAGGGTTAGGTTTAGGGTTAGGCTTAGGGTTAGGCTAAGGGTGAGGTTGAGGGTGAGGGTTACGGTTAGGTTGAGGGTTAGGGTAATGGTTAGGTTAGGGTGAGTGGGTGGGTTAGGATTAGGTTTAGGGTTAGGTTTAGGGTAGGCTAACGGTGAGGTTAAGGGTGAGGGTTAGGATTAGGGTGAGGGTTAGGTTTAGGGTTAGGGTGAGGGTTAGGATGAGGGTTAAATTTAGCATTAGGGTTAGAGTGAGGGCTAGGGTGAGGGTGAGGTTTAGGGTTAGGGTTAGGGTTAGAGTGAGGATGAGTTTTAGGTTTAGAGTTAGGTTTAGGGTGAGGGATATGGTTTAGTTTTAGGGTTAGGTTTAGTGTTAGGTTTAGGGTTAGGGTGAGGGTTAGGATTATGATGAGGTTAGGTTTAGGGTGAGGGTTAGGTTTAGGGTTAGTGTAGGGTCAGGGTTAGGGTTAAGGTTGAGGGTTAGAATTAGGTTAGGTTGATGGTTAGGGTTAGGGTTAGGGTTAGGGTTTGGATGAGGTTTAGGGTTACAATTAGGTTTATGGTGAGGGCTAGGGTGAGAGTGAGGGTTATTGTTAGGGTTAGGGTGAGGTTTAGGGTTAGGGTTAGGGTTACGGTGAGGGTGAGGGTTAGGTTTAGGGTGAGGGTTAGGGTTAGGGTTAGGGTTAGGGTGAGGTTCAGTGTTAGGATTAGGGTTAGGGTTAGAGTTACAGTGAGGGTGAGGGTGAGGGTTAGGATCAGGTTTAGGGTGAGGTTTAGGGTTAGGTTTATGGTTAGGATGAGGGTGAGTTTTAGGGTTAGAGTTAGGGTTATGGGGAGGGTTAGGGTGAGCGTTAGTGTTAGGGTTAGGTTTAGGGTTGGGGTTAGGGTGAGGGTTAGTTTGAGGGTTAATGTTAGGGTTAGGGTTACATTTAGGATTAGGTTTATGATAAGGGTGAGTGTGAGGGTTAGGGATAGGGTTCGGCTTAGGCTTAGGGTTATGCTGAGGGTATGGGTGTATATGAGGATTAGGTTTAGCAAGATGGTTAGGTTTATGTTTAAGTTAAGGGTTAGGATTAGGCTTAGGCTTAGGATTAGGGTTAGGGTGAGGGCTAGGGTGAGGGTGAGGGTTAGGGTTAGTGTTAGGGTGAGGTTTAGGGTTAGGGTTAGGGTGAGGGTGAGCGTTAATGTTAGATTTAGGGTTACATTTATGATTAGGGTTACGTTTAGGATTAGTTTTACAGTAAGGTTGAGTGTGAGGGTTAGGGTTAGGGTTTGGCTTAGGCTTAGGATAATGCTGAGGGTATGGGTGTATATGAGGATTAGGTTTAGATAGATGGTTAGGTTTATGGTTAAGTTAAGGGTTAGGATGAGGCTTAGGGTTAGGATTAGGGTTAGGGTTAGGGTTAGGGTTAGGGTGAGAGTGAGGGTTAGGGTTAGGTTTAGGCTTAGGCTTAGTGTTAGGCTGAGGCTAAGGTTGAGGGTGAGGGTTGGGGTTAGGTTGATGGTTAGGGTTACTGTTAGGGTGAGGGTCAGGATAAGGATTAGTGTTAGGGTGAGAGTTAGGGTGAGGGTGACAGTAAGGGTAAATTTGAGGGTTAGGCTGAGGGTGAGGGTTAGGGTAAGGGTGAGGGTTAGGTTTAGGCTGAAGGTGAGAGTTAGGTTGAGGATTAGTGTTATGGTTAGTGTGAGGTTTAGGGTGAGGACGAGGGTTAGGGTTAGGGTGAGATTTAGGATTAGGGTGATGGTTAGGTTTAGTGTGAGGGTTAGTGTTAGGGTTAGCATTAGTGTTAGGGTGAGGGTAAGTGTTAGGGTGAGGGTTAGGGTTAGGGTGAAGTTATGTTTAGGATGAGGGTTAGGGTTAGTGTTATTGTTAGTGTTAGTGTTAGGGTTACGGTTACAGTGAGGGTGAGGGTGAGGGTGAGGGTTAGGGTTAGGATGAGGTTTAGGTTTAGGGTTAGGGTTAGAGTTAGGGTTAGGGTGAGGGTGTGGTTTAGGGTTAAAGTTAGTTTTAGTGTTATTGTTGGGGTTAGGGTGAGGTTTAGGGTTAGTTTTTGGCTTAGGCTTAGGCTTAGGACAAGCATGAGTGTGAGGGTTAGGGTTAGAGTGATGGTTAGGTTTAGGGTGAAGGTTAGTGTTATTGTTAGGGTTAGTGTTAGGGTGAGGGTAAGTGTTAGGGTGAGTTTTAGGGTTAGGGTGAGGGTTATGTTTAGGGTGAGTGTTAGGGTTAGGGTTAGGGTTATTGTTAGGGTTAGGGTATCAGTTATGGGAACAGTGAGGCTCAGGTTGAAGGTTAGGGTTAGGGTTAGGGTGAGGTTTAGGTTTAGGGTTAGGGTTAGAGTTAGGATTAGGGTGAGAGTGAGGTTTAGGGTTAGAGTTAGGGTTAGTGTTTGTGTTAGGGTTAGGGTGAGGGTTACGGTTAGGGTTAGGCTTAGGCTTAGGCTTAGGCCTAGCATGAAGGTGAGGATTAGGGTTAGGGTGAGGGTTAGGATGAGGTTTAGGGTTAGGAATAGGGTTAAGGTGAGGGCTAGGGTGAGGGTTAGTGTTACAGAGAGGGTGAGGGTTAGGATTCGGGTGAGGGTGAGGTTTAGTGTTAGGGGTAGGTTTAGGGTTAGGTTTTGGGTGAGGTTTATGGTTAGATTTAGGGTTAGTTAAAGGGTTAGTTCGTGGGTTAGGGTTAGGGTTAATATTAGGGTTAAGGGTAGGGTGAGGGTTAGGTTGAGGTTAAGTATTATTGGTAGGGTTAGGTTTCGTATTAGGGTTAGAGTGAGGGTGAGTGTGAGTGTTAGGGTTAGGGTTAGGCTTCCGCTTAGGGTTATGCTGAGGGTGAGTGTGGGCGTGAGTATTAGGGTTATCGTGATGGTTAGGTTTAGGCTTAGGGTGAGTGTTAGGATGAGGGTTAGGGTTTGGATTAGGGTTAGGGTGAGGACTAGGGAGAGGATGAGGGTTAGAGTAAGGGTTAGGATTAGGCTTAGGTTTACGCTGAGCTTGAGGTTGAGGGTGAGTGTTAGGGTTAGGGTTAGGGTGAGGGTTAGGATTAGGGTGAGGGTTATGGTTAGGTGAGGGTTAGGCTTAGGTTTATTGTTAGGGTTAGGGTTAGGGTTACGTTTTCGGTGAGCATGAAGGTTAGGGTTAGGTTGAGGGTGAGGGTGTGGGTTAGGGTTAGGGTGAGGGTTAGGATGAGGATTAGGGTTAGGTTTAGGTTTAGGGTGAGGGCCAGGGCGAGGGTGAGGGTTTGGTTAGTGTTAGGGTGAGGTTTATGGTTAGGGTTAGAGTTAGGGTAAGTGCTTGAATGAGCGTTAGGTTTACAGTGAGGGTGAAGTTTAGGGTTAGGGTGAGGGTTAGGGTTATTATTAGGTTTTGGGTGAGGGTGAGTTTTAGGATTAAGGTTGTTGTTGGGTTAGGTTTAGTGTTAGGATTAGTGATATTGTTAGGGTTATGGTTAGAGTTACGGTGAGGTTGAGGGTGAGTGTTAAGGTTAGAGTGAGGTTTAGGGTTAGGGTTAGGATTAGGGTTAGGGTGAGGGTGAGGTTTAGGGTTAGATTCAGTGTTAAGGGGAGGGTTAGTTCCTGGGTTAGTGTTAGGGTTAGTGTTAGGGTTAAGGTTAGGGTGACAGTTAGGTTGAGGTTAAGGGTTAGGTTTATGGTTAGGTTTAGGATTAGGGTTAGGGTGAAGGTGAGTGTGAGGATTAGGGCTAGGGTTAGCATGAGGGTTAGGTTTAGGTTTAGGATTGGTGTTATTGTTAAGGTTATGGTTAGAGTTAAGTTGAGGGTGGGGGTGAGGGTCAGGGTGACTTTTAGAGTTAGGATGAGGTTTAGGGTTAGGGTTAGTGTGAGGGTGAGGTTTAGGGTTAGATTAGGGTTAGGGGGAGGGTTAGATCGTGCGTTAGTTTTAGGGTTAGTGTTAGGGTTATGTTTATGGGTGATAGTTATGTTGAGGTTAAGGGTTAGGTTTATGGTTAGGTTTAGGATTAGGGTTAAGGTGAGGGTGAATGTGAGGATTAGGGTTAGGTTTATGCTTACGCTTCGGGTTAGGCTGAAGATGAGGGTGGGGTTGAGGTTTAGGGTTATTTTGATGGTTAGGTGTAGGGTTAGGGTGAGGGTTAGGGTTTGCGTTAGGGTTAGAGTTAGGTTTAGGGTGAGGGTGAGGTTTAGGGTTAGAGTTAGGGTTAGGGTGAGTGTTAGGTTGAAGTTTAGGTTTACGGTTAGTGTTAGGGTTAGGGTTCAGGTGAGAGTTAGGGGGAGGGTTAGGGTTAGGGATAGGGTGAGGATTAGAGTTAGCGTGAGGGTGTGTGTGTATGTTAGGATTAGGTTTAGGGTTAGGGTTAGGCTTAGGGTTAGGCTGAGGTTGAGGGTGAGGGTGAGGTTTAGGGTTAGGTGAGGGTTAGTGTTAGGGTTAGGTGTAGGGGCAGGTTTAGGTTTAAAGTTAGGGTTAGGGTGAGGCTGAGGGTGAGGGTTATGGTTAGGTTTAGTGTTAGGGTTAGGGTTAGAGGGAGGGTTAGGATTAGTTGTAGGGTTACGATTAGGATTAGGGTGAGAGCCAGGCTGAGGGTTAATATGAGGGTTAGCTTTAGGGGTAGGGTTAGGTTTAGGATTAGGGTTAGGGTGAGGGTGTGTGTGAGGGTTAGGTTTAGCGTTAGGTTTGGTTTACGGTGAGGGTTAGAGTTAGGGTTTGGTTTAGGGTGAGGGTGAGGCTGAGGATTAGGGTTAGGTTTAGTGTTAAGGTTAGGGATAGGGTTAGGGTTAAGGTGATGCTTAGGGTTAGGGTTAGGGTTAAGCTTAGGTTTAGGCTGAGCTTGAGTGTGTGTTTTGGGGATAGGCTTACGGTTAGGGTTAGGGTTAGGGTTAGGTTTAGTTTTAGGCTTAGGCTTAGGGTTAGGGTTAGCGTGAGGTTTAGGGTTAGATATAGGGTTAGGGGGAGTGTTAGGTTAAGGGATAGGAATATGGCTAGTTTTAGGTTTAGGGTGGGGGTGAGGGTTAGATGAGGTTTACAGTTAGAGTTAGGGTTAGGGTTAGTGGGAGGGTAAGTCTTAGGGTTAGAGTTAGTGTTAGGGTGAGGGTAAGTGTTGGGGTGAGGGTTTGGTTTAGGGTGACGGTTATGGTTAGGGTGAGGGTTAGGATTAGCTTTAGGGTGATTGTTTTGGTCAGGTTTAGGGTTACGGTTACTGTGAGGGTGAGTGTGAGGGTTAGGGTTAGTGTTAGGGTGAGGTTTAGTGTTCGGGTTAGTGTTAGAGTGAGGGTTAGGGTGAGGGTGAGGTTTCCGTTAGAGTTAGGGTTAGGGTGAGTGTTAGGTTGAGGGTTAGGTTTAGTGTTCTTGTTAAGGTTAGAGTTAGGGTAAGAGTTAAGGGGAGGGTTAGGGTTAGGGGTAGGGTTAGGATTAGTGTTAGTGTGAGGGTGAGTGTGTGTTAGGGATAAGTTTATGGTGAGGCTTAGGGTTAGGCTGAGGCTAAGGGTGAGGTTGAGGTTTAGGGTTAGAGTGAGGGTTAGGGTTAGGGTTAGGGTGAGGTTTAGTGTTAGGGTTAGGTTTAGAGTTAGGGTTAGGTTGAGGGTGAGGTTTAGGGGTAGAGTTAGGGTCAGGGTGAGAGTTAAGTTTAGGTTTAGGGTTAGGGTTAGGTTTAGGGTTGAGTTGAAGGTAAGGGTAAACATAAGGGTTAGGCTGAGGGTGAGAGTTACGGTAATGTTGAGGGTTAGGTTTAGAGTAAGTTTTAGGGTTAGGGGTAGGTTGAGGGTGAGTGTTAGATTAAGGAATAGTGTTAGGGTTAGGGTGAGGTTTAGAGTGAGGATGAGGGTTAGGGTTAGGTTGAGGGCTGGGGTGAAGGTGAGGGTTAGGGTTAGGGTTAGGCTTAGGGTTAGGCTGAGGATGAGGGTGGGGGTGAGGATTACGGTTAGGGTAAGGGTTAGGGTTATTTTTAGTGTTATGGTTAGGGTTAAGTTTGAGGTTAGGGTGAGGTTGAGGGTGGGGAGAAGATTACGGTTAGAGTGATGGTTAGGGTTAGGTTTAGTGTTATTGTTAGGGTTAGGGTTAGATTTAAGGTGAGGTTGAGGGTGCAGTTGAGGATTAGGGTTAGGGTTAGGGCGGGGTTTAGGGCTAGGGAGAGGGTTAGGGTGAGCGTGAGGTTTACAGTTAGATATAGGGTTAGGGGGAGAGTGACGGTGAGGTTTAGGGTTGGGGTTAGTGTTAGGGTTAGGGTGAGGTTGAGGGTTACGTTGAAGTTTAGGGTTAGAGTTAGGGTTAGGGTTAGTGTGAGGGTTAGTTTTAGGGATACGGTTAGTGTTAGTGTGAGGGTGTTAGGTGAGGGTTTGGGTTAGGGTTAGGATTATGGTTAGAGTGAGGGTTAGGATTATGGTTAGGGTAATTGTTAGGGTTAGGTTTAGGGTTAAGGTTAAGGTGAGGGTGAGGGTTAGGTTTAGGGTTAGGGTGAGGTTTAGGGTTTCTGTTATGGTTAGATTTAGGTTTAGGGTGAGGGTGAGGTTTAGGATTAGGGTTAGGGTTAGTGTGAGGGTTAGGTTGAGGGTTAGGGTTAGGGTTAGTGTTAGGGTTATGGTTAGGGTGATAGTTAGGGGGAGGCTTAGGTTTAGGGTTAGGTTTAGGGTTAGGATTAGGGTAAACTTGAAGGTGATTGTTTGTGTGTTAGGGTTAGGTTTAGGGTTAGGCTTACAGTTAGGCTGAGGGTGAGGTTTAGCGTGAGGAATAGGGTTAGGGTGAGGGTTAGGGTTAGGGTTAGGGGGAGGGTTAGAATGAGGGTTAGGATTAGGATTAGGGTTAGGGTGAGGGCTCGGTTGAGGGTGAGGTTTAGTGTTAGGTTTAGGATGAGGTTTAGGGTTAGGGTTAGGGTTAGGATGAGGGTGAGGTTTAGGGTTAGAGTTATGATTAGGATGAGACTGAGGGTGAGGGTTAGGGTTAGGGTTAGTGTTAGGTTTAGGGTTAAGGTGAGGGTTAGGGTGAGGTTGAGGTTTAGGGTTAGGGTTAGTATTAGGTTTAAGTTTAGGGTTAGGGTGAGTTTTAGTGTTAGGTTTAGGGTGAGGGTGAGGGTAACGTTTAGGGTTAGTGTTAGGGTTAGGCTTACGGTTAAGCTGAGGGTGAGGGTGAGGGTGAGGGTTAGGGTGAGGGTTAGGGTTAGGGTTAGGGTGATAGTTCGGGTTCAGGATAAGTTTAGGGTTAGGGTGATGGTTAGGGTAAGGGTTATGGTGAGGATAACAGTTAGGGTGAGTGTGAGGTTTAGGGTTCGGGTTAGGGTTAGGGTCAGGGCTAGGGTGAAGTTTGGAGTTAAGCTCAGGGTTAGGGTGAGGTTTAGGTTTAGGGTCATGGTTAGCGTTGGTGTGCGGGTTATTTTTAGGTTTAATGTTTGTTTTATGGTGAGATTAAGTTTTAGGGTAAGGTTTAGGTTTAGGGTGAGGTTTACGATTAGGGTTAGGGTTAGGGTTAGGGTGAGGGTGATGTTAAGGGTTAGAGTTAGGGTTAGGGTTAGGGTTAGAGTTAGGGTTAGGGTGAGATTTAGGGTGGGGGTGAGGATTGGAGTTAGGGTTAAGATTAGGATTAGGGTTAAGTTGAGGTGAGTGTTATGGTTAGGGTTAGGGTTAGGATTAGTGTTAGAGTGAGGGTGAGGATGAGTGTTATGGTTAGGGTGAGTGTTGGGGTTAGGGTTAGAGTGAGGGTTATGGTGAGGGTTAGGCTTAGGCTTAGTGTTTGGTATGCGCTATGTTGTGGGTGTGGGTTAGGGTTAGGGTTAGGGTGAGCGTTAGGCTGGGGGTTAGGGTTAGTATTAGGGTTTGGGTTGGGGTTATGTTTAGTCTTAATGTTAGGTAGAGGGTGAGCGTGAGGGTGAGGTTTAGGGTTAGGGTGAGGGTGAGGTTTAGGGTTAGAGTTAGCGTTCAGGTGAGGGTTAGTGTGAGAATTAGGGTTAGGGATAGGGTAAGGGTTAGGGTTAGTTTGAGGGTGATTGTGAGGGTCAGGGTTAGTCTTAGGCTTAGGCTTAGGCTTAGGCCGATCGTGAAGGTGAGGGTGAGGTTTAGGGTTAGAATTAGTGTTATGGTGAAGGCTAGAGTGAGTATGAGGGTTAGGATTAGCGTTTGGGTGAGGTTTAGGGTTAGGATTACAGTGAGGGTTAGTGTTAAGGTTAGGGTTATGGTGAGAGTTTGGGTTAGGTTTAGGGTTAGGGTGAGGGTCAGGGTTAGGGTTAGGGTTAGTGTAATAGTTAGGGTTAGGGTTAGAGTTACAGTGAGGGTGAGAGTGAGGGTTATGATCAGGTTTGGGTTAAGTTTAGGGTAAGGGTTATGGTTAGGGTGAGGGTGAGGTTTAGGGTTAGAGTTAGGGTTTCGGGGAGGGTTAGGATTAGGGTTAGTGTTAGGCTTGGGGTTAGGGTGAGGGTTAGTTTGAGGATTAATATTAGGGTTAGGGTTAGGTTTAGGATTAGGTTTACGGTGAGGATATCTGTGAGGGTTAGTGTTAGGTTTCATTTAGGCTTAGGGTTAGGCTGAGTGTATGGGTGGGGATGAGGATTAGATTTAGAATGATGGTTAGGTTTCTGGTTAGGTTAAGCGTTAGGATGAGGGTTAGGGTTAGAATTAGGGTTAGGATGAGGGCTAGGGTGAGGGTGAGGGTTAGGGTTAGGGTTAGGCTTATGCGTAGGATTAGGCTGAGGCTGAGGGTGAGGGTGATGGTTAGGTTTAGGGTGATGGTTGGGGTTACCGTTAGGGTGAGGGTTAGAATGAGGATTAGGGTTATGGTGAGGGTTAGTGCGAGGGTGACGGTAAGGGTAAAGTTGAGGGTTAGGCTGAGGGTGAGGGTTACGGTCAGGGTGAGGCTTAGGGTTAGGGTGAGGGTGAAGGTTAGATTGAGGATTAGTGTTGATGTTTGTGTGATGTTTAGGGTGAGGGTGAGGGTTAGGGTTATGTTTAGGGTTAGGGTTAGTGTTAGGGTTAGGTTTAAGGTGAGGTTTAGGGTGAGGGTGAGGCTAGGTTTAAGGTTAGGATTGGGAATAGTGTTAAGGTGAGGGTGAGTGTGAGGTTTAGGGTTAGGGTTAGGGTTAGGATTAGAGTTAGGATGAGGTCTAGCATGAGGGTGAGGGTTAGTGTTAGGGTTAGGTGAGGTTTAGAGTTAAAATTAAGTTTAGGGATAGGGTGAGTGTTAGCGTTAGGGTTGTGGTGAGGGTGAGGGTTAGGGTTATGTTGAGGGTTAGGATTAGGGCTAGGTTTAATGTGAGTGTTAGGGTTAGGGTGAGGGTTAGCATGAGTGTTAGGGTTAGGATTAGGTTTAGGATGAGGGATAGGGTGAGGGTGAGGGTTAGGTTTATACTTAGGGTGAGGTTTAGGGTTTGGGTTAGGTTTAGGGTTAGGGAGAGGGTTATGGTTAGGTTATGGTGAGGGTTAGGGTTAGGGTTAGGTTGAGGGTTAGAATTAGGTTTAGGGTTAGGTTGAGGGTTAGGGTGACAGTTAGGGTGAGGGTTAGGATGAGGGTTAGGGTTACAATTAGGGTTAGGGTGAGGTCTAGGTTGAGGATGAGGGTTAGTATGAGGGTTAGGGTTAGGGGTAGGGTTAGGGTGAGGGTTAGGGTTCATGTTTCGGTGAGGGTGAGGGTTAGGTTTAGGTTAGTATTAGGTTAATATTAGGTTTAGGGTTAGGGGTAGGGTTAGGGTGAAGGTTAGGTTTCATGTTTCGGTGAGGGTGAGGCTTAGGTTTGGGGTGAGGGTTAGGGTGAGGACTCAGGTGAGGGTGAGGGTTAAGGTTAGGTTTAGCTTTAGGGTGAGGGTTATGTTTAGGTTTAGGGTTAGGTTTAAGGTTAGGATTAAGGTTAAGGTGAGGCTGAGTGTGAGGGTTAGGCTGAGGGTTAGGCATAGGCTTAGGGTTAGGCTGAGGGTGAGTGTAGGGATGAGTGATGGTTCTGGTTAAGGTTAGGTTGAGGGTTAGGATGAGGGTTAGGGTTAGGATTAGTGTTAGGGCGAGGGCTAGGGTGAGTGTTAGTTTCGGGGTTAGGTTTAGGCTTAGGGTTAGGCTGAGGCTGAGGCTGAATTTGAAAGTGAAGGTTAGGTTTAGGTTGATGTTTAGGGTTAAGGTTAGGGTGAGGGATAGGATGAGGGTTATGGTTTAGGGTGAGGTTTGGGATGAGGGTGACTGTAAGAGAAAAGGTGAGGTTAGTCTGAGGGTGAGGGTTATGGTAAGGGTGAGGTTTCGGGTTAGGGTGATGGTGAGGGTTAGATTGAGGATTAGTGTTAGGGTTAGTGTGAGGTTTAGGGTGAGGATGAGGGTTAGATTTAGGGTGAGGGCAAGGGTGAAGTTGAGGGTTAGGGTTAGGGTTAGGGTGTGGTTTAGTTTTAGGGTGATGGTTAGCGTTAGTGTGAGGGTTAGGAATAGGGTTGGTGTTAGTTTTAAGCTGAGGGTAAGTGTTAAGGTAAGGTTTAGGTTTAGGGTTAGGTTTAGGATTAGGGTTAGGGTTAGGATTAGTTTGAGGGTGAGGGTTAGGGTGGAATTTAGTGTGGGGGTGAGGTTGCGAGTTAGGGTTAGGATTAGGATTAGGTTTAAGGTGAGGGTGAGTGTTAGGGTTAGGGTTAGGGATAGGATTAGATTTAGGGTGAGGGTGAGGGTGAGGTTATGGTTAGTGTGAGCGTTGGGGTTAGTGTTAGAGTGAGGGTTAGGGTGAGGGTTAGGCTTTGGCTTAGGGTTTTGGTATAGGCTATGGTGAGGGTGAGGGTTAGGGTTAGGGTTAGGGTGAGCGTTAGGGTACGGGTTAGGGTTAGTATTAGCGTTAGGGTTGGGGTTAGGGTTAGGCTTAATGTTAGGCAGAGGTTGAGGGTGAGGGTGAGGTTTAGGTTTAGGGTGAGGGTGAGGTTTAGGGTTAGAGTTAGTGTTCGTGTGAGGGTTAGGGTTAGGGTTAGGCTTCCGTTTAGGGTTAGGGTGAGGGTGAGTGTGAAGGTCAGGGTTAGTCTTAGGCTTAGGCTTATGCTTAGGCCGAGCGTGAAGGTGAGGGTGAGGTTTAGGGTTAGCATTAGGTTTAGGGTGAGGGCTAGAGTGAGGATGAGGGTTAAGACTAGCATTAGGATGAGGTTTAGGGTTAGGTTTACGGTGAGGGTGAGGGTTAGGGTTACGGTTAGGGTTAAGGTGAGGGTTTGGGTTAGGGTTAATGTTAGGGTGAGGGTCACGGATAGGGTTAGGGTTAGTGTAATAGTTAGGGTTAGGGTTAGAGGTACAGTGAGGGTGAGGGTGAAGGTGAGGATTAGGATAAGAGTTAGGGTGAGGTTTAGGGATAGGGTTATGGTTAGGGTGAAGGTGAGGTTTAGGGTAAGTTTTAGGCTTTGGGGGAGGGTTAGGGTGAGGGTTAGGATTCGGGTTAGTGTTAGGCTTGGGGTTAGGTTGAGGGTTAAGTTGAGGTTTAAAATTATGGATAGGGTTAGTTTTAGGATTAGGTTTACGGTGAGGGTGAGTGTGAGGGTTAGGGTTAGGGTTCGTTTAGGCTTAGGGTTAGGCTGAATGTATGGGTGGGGATGAGGATTAGGTTTAGAATGATGGTTAGGGTTCTGGTTAGGTTAAGGGTTAGTATGAGGGTTAGGGTTAGAATTAAGGTTAGGGTGAGGGCTAGGGTGAGGGCTAGGGTGAGGGTGAGGTTTAGGGTGAGGATGAGGGTTAGGGTTAAGTTGAGTGTTAGTTTGAGGGTGAGGGTTAGAGTTACGGTTAGGTTTAGGTTTAGGGTGAGGGTGAGGTTTAGGGTTAAAGTTAGGGTAAAGGTGAGGGATAGGGTTTAGGTTTACGGTTAGGATTAGTGTTAGGGTTAGGGTTAGGGTGAGGTTTAGGGTTGGAGTTAGGGTTAGTTTTAGGGTTAGGGTTAGGATGAGGGTTAGTGTTAGGCTTAGGCTTTGTCTTAGACTTAGGCTTACGCCCAGCATGAGGGTGAGGATTAGGGTTAGGATTAGGGTGAGGGTTAGGTTTAGGGTTACAGTGTGGTCAGGTTTAGGGTTAGGTTGAGGGTTAGAATTAGGTTTAGGGTTAGGTTGATGGTTAGGGTTAGGGTTAGGGTGAGAGTTGGGATGAGGGTTAGGGTTACAATTAGGTTTAGTGTGAGGGCTACGGTGAGGGTGAATGTTATTGTTAGGGTTAGGGTGAGGTTTAGGGTTAGGGTTAGGGTTAGGGTTACGGTGAGGGTGAAGGTTAGGGTTAAGGTGAGGGTTAGGTTTAGGTTTAGGGTGAGGGTGAGGGTTAGGATTAGGGTTAGGGTTAGAGTTACAGTGAGGGTGAGGGTGAGGCTGAGGGTTAGGATCAGGTTTAGGGTGAGGTTTAGGTTTAGGGTTATGGTTAGTGTGAGGGTGAGGTTTAGGGTTAGAGTTAGTGTTAGGTTGAGGGTTAGGGTGAAGGTTGGGTTGAGGTTTAATGTTAGGGTTAGGGTTACCTTTAGGATTAGGTTTACGATGAGGGTAAGTGTGAGGGTTAGGGTTCAGCTTAGGCTTAGGATTAGGCTGAGAGTATGGGTGGGGGATGAGGATTAGGTTTAGAATGTTGGTTAGATTTGTGGTTAGGTTAAGGTTAGGATGAGGTTTAGGGTTCGAATTAGGGTTCTGGTGAGGGCTAAGGTGAGGGTGAGGGTTAAGGTTAGGTTTAGACTTAGGCTTACGGTTAGGCTGAGGCTGAGGGTGAGGGTGAGGGTTAGGGTTAGAGAGAGGTTTAGGGTGAGGGTGAAGGTAAGTGTAAAGGTGAGGGTTAGGCTGAGGGTGAAGGTTAGGTTTAGGGTGAGGATGAGGGTTAAATTGAGGATTAGGGTTAGGGTTAGTTTGAGATTTAGAGTGAGGATTAGGGTTAGGGTTAGGGTGAGGTTTAGGGTTAGGGTGATGGTTGGGGTTAGTGTGAGGGTTAGTGTTAGGGTTAGGGTTAGTGTTAGGGTGAGGGTAAGTGTTAGGGTGAGGGTTAGTGTTAGGGTCAAGGTTATGGTTAGGATGAGGGTTAGGGTTAGGGATAGGGTTATTGTTAGGGTTAGGGTTAGGCTTACGGTTACAGTGAGGGTGAGGGTGAGGTGAAGGGTTAGGGTTAGGGTGAGGTTTACCTATAGGGTTAGGGTTAGAGTTAGGGTTAGGGTTGAGGTGAGGTTTAGGGTTAGAGTTAGGTTTAGTGTTAATGTTGGGGTTAGGGTGAGGTTTAGGGTTAATTTTAGGCTTAGGTTTAGGCTAAGCATGAGGGTGTGGGTTAGGGTTAGGGTTAGGGTGGGGTTTAGGGTTAGGGTTAGAGTGAAGGTGAGGTTGAGGGTTAGGGTTAGTGTTTGTGTTAAGGATAGGGTTAGAGTGAGAGTTAAAAAGAGGGTTAGGATTAGGGTTAGGGTTAGGATTAGTGTTAAGGTGAGGGTGAGTGTGTGTGTTAGGGATAGGTTTATGGTTAGGCTTAGGATTAGGGTTACGGTTAAGGTTTAGGGTTAGGGTGAGGGTTAGGGTTAGGGTAAGATTTAGTGTTAGGGTTAGGGTTAGAGTTAGGGTTAGGTTGAGGGTTAGGTTTAGGGGTAGATTTAGGGTTAGGGTGAGGGTTAGGGTTATGGTTAGGGTGAGGGTTAGGGAGAAGGTTATGGTTACGGTGAGGTGTAGGGTGGGGGTGAAGGTAAGGGTAAACGTGAGGTTTAGGCTGAGGGTGAGAGTTATGGTAATGGTGAGGGTTAGGTTTAGGGTGAGTGTTAGGGGTAGGGGTAGGGTGAGGGTGAGGGTTAGATTGAGGATTAGTGTTAGGGTTAGGGTGAGATTTATGGTGAGGAGGAGGGTTAGGTTTAGGTTGAGGGCTAGGGTGAAGGTGAGGGTTAGAGTTAGGGTTAGGGTCATGATGGTTAGGGTTAGTTTGAGGGTTATCTAGTCTTAGGGTAGGTGTTAGGGTGAGGGTAAGTGTTAGGGTGAGGGTTAGGTTTAGGGTGAGTATTATGTTTATTGTGAGGGTTAGGGTTAAGGTTAGGGTTATTGTTAGGGTTAGGGTATCGGTTATGGTCACGGTGATGGTCAGGGTGAGGTTTAGGTTTAGGGTTAGGGATAGAGTTAGGGTTAAGGTGAGAGTGAGATTTAGGATTAGAGTTAGGGTTAGTGTTTGGGTTAGGGTTAGGGTGAGGGTTACGGTTAGAGTTAGGCTTAGGCTTAGGCTTAGGCTTAGGCCTAGCATGAGGGTGAGGGTTAGGGTTAGGGTTAGGTTGAGGGTTAGGATAAGGTTTAGGGTTAGGAATAGGGTTAGGGTGAGGGCTAGGGTGAGGGTTAGAGTTACAGTGAGGGTGAGGGTTAGGGTGAGGGTGAGGGTGAGGTTTGGTGTTAGGGGTAGGGTTAGGGTTAGGGTTAGGGTGAAGTTTATGGTTAGATTTAGGGTTAGGTAGAGGGTTAGTTCGTGGGTTAGAGTTAGGGTTAATATTAGGGTTCAGGTTAGGGTGAGGGTTAGGTTGAGGTTAAGTGTTAGGGGTAGTGTTAGGATTTGGATTAGGGTTAGGGTGAGGGTGAGTGAGAGTGTTAGGGTTAGGGTTAGGCTTCGGCTTAGGGTTAGGCTGAGGGTGAGTGTGGGCTTGAGGATTAGGGTTGGTGATTGTTAGGTTTAGGCTTAGGGTGAGGGTTAGGATGAGGCTTAGGGTTAGGATTTAGGGTTAGGGTGAGGGCTTCGGGAGAGGGTGAGGGTTAGGGTAAGGGTTAGGCTTAGGCTTAGGGTTCGGCTGAGCTTGAGGTTGAGCGTGAGGGTTAGGGTTAGGCTGATGTTTAGGTTTACTGTTAGGGTGAGTTTTAGGATGAGGTTTAGGTTTAGGGGGAGGGTTAGGGTGAGGATGATGTTAAGGGTAAAGGTGAGGTTTCGTCTGAGTGTGAGGGTTAAGATAAGGGTGTGGTTTAGGGTTAAGTTTAGGGTTAGAGTAAGGGTTAGGTTTCAGATTAGGGTGAGGGTTAGATTAAGGATTATTGTTAGGGTTAGTGTGAGGTTTAGGGGGAAGATGAGGGTGAGGGTTAGGGTGTGGGTGAGGGTTAGAATTAGGGTTAGGGTGAGTGTGATGTTAAGCCTAAATGTGAGGATTAAGCTAAGGCTGAGGGTTAAGATAAGGGTGAGGGTAAGTGTTAGGGTGAGGGTTAGGGTTAGGGTGAGTGTTAAGTTTAGGGTGAGGGTTAGAGTTAGGGTTACGGTTATTGGTAGAGTTAGGGTTAGGGTTACCCTTACAGTGAGGTTGAGGGCTAGTGTTAGGTTTAGTGTGAGGTTTAGGGTTAGGGTTATGGTTAGAGTTTGGGTTAGGATTAGGATTAGGGTTAGGGTGAAGGCTAAGGTGAGGGTGAGGGTTAGGGTTAGGGTTAGTTTTAGGTTTAGGTTTAGAGTGAGGTTAAGTGTGTGGGTTAGGGTTAGGTTTAGGGTTAGGCTTAGGGTTAGGCTAAGGGTGAGATTGAGGGTTAGGGTTAGGGTGAGGGTGAGGTTTATGGTTAGGGTGAGGGTTAGGATTAGGGTTAAGGTTAGCATTAGGGTTAGGTTGAGGGCTAGGGTGAGGGTGAGGTTTAGGGTTAGGGTTAGAGTGAGGGTGAGGTTTAGGGTTCGAGTTAGGGTTAGGGTGAGGAAGTTTAGGGTTAGGGTTAGATTTAGGGTTAGGGTTAGGGTGAGGGTTAGGGTTTGGATGAGGTTTAAGGTTACAATTAAGTTTTGGGTGAGCTCTAGGGTGAGGGTGAGTGTTATTGTTAGGGTTAGGGTGAGGTTTAGGGTAAGGGTTAGGGTTAGGTTTACGGTGAGGGAGAGGGTTAGGGTTAGGGTGAGTGTTAGTATTAGGGTTAGGGTGAGGGTGAAGGTTAGGATTAGGGTTTTGGTTAGAGTTACTGTGAGAGTGAGGGTGAGGGTGACGGTGAGGATTAGGATCAGGTTTACGGTGAGGTTTAGGGATAGGGTTATTGTTAGGGTGAGGGTGAGGTTTAGGGTTAGAGTTCTTGTTAGGGGGAGGGTTAATGTGAGCGATAGGGTTAGGATCAGTGTTAGTATTAGGGTTAGGGTGAGGGTTAAGTTGAGGTTTAATGTTAGGGTTAGCGTTACGTTTAGGATTAGGTTTACGGTGAGGGTGAGTGTGATGGCTAGGGTTAGGGTTCGGCTTAGGCTTAGAGTTTTGCTGAAGGTATGGTATGGGGATGAGGACTAGGTATAGAAAGTTGGTTAGGTTTATGGTTAGGTTAAGGGTAAGGATGAGGGTTAGGGTTAAGATTAGTGTTCGGGTGAGGGTGAGTGTTAGGGTTAGGTTTAGGCTTAGGCTTGGTGTTAGGCTGAGGCTGAGGGTGAGGGTGAGGGTTAGGGTTAGGGTGATGTTTGGGGTTACCATTAGGGTGAGGGTTAGGATGAGGATTAGGGTTAGGGTGAGGGTTAGGTTGAGGGTGACGGTAAGGGTAAAGGTGAGGGTTAGGCTGAGGGTGAGGGGTAGGGTAAGGGTGAGGGTTAGGGTTAGAAAGTGGGTTAGGTTTAGGTTGAGGATTAGTGTTAGGGTTAGTGTGAGGTTTAGGGTGAGGATGAGGGTTAGCGTTAGGTTGAGGGCTAGGTTGAGGTTGAGGGTTAGGATCAGGTTGAGGTTTAGGATTAGTGTGATGGTGAGGGTTAGTGTGAGGGTTAGTGTTAGGGTTAGGGTTAGTGTTAGGGTAAGGGTAAATGTTAGGGTGAGGGTTATTGTTATGATGAAAGTTATGGTTAGGATGATGGTTATGGTTATGGTTAAGGTTATTGTTAGGGTTAGGGTTAGGGTTACGTTTACGGTGAGGGTGAGGGTGAGGGTGAGGGTTAGGGTTAGGGTGAGGTTTAGGTTTAGGGTTAGGGTTAGAGTTAGGGTTTAGGTGAGGTTGAAGTTTAGGATTAGAGTTAGGTTTAGTGTTATTGTTGGGGTTAGGGTGAGGTTTAGGT
Organism: Dipodomys merriami; assembly: GCF_024711535.1. Lineage (NCBI taxonomy): Eukaryota > Metazoa > Chordata > Mammalia > Rodentia > Heteromyidae > Dipodomys > Dipodomys merriami. The sequence continues at coordinate 5,296,206 of NW_027206324.1, read as the reverse complement.
TTAGTTTTAGGCTTAGGCTTAGGGTTAGTCTTAGGCCGAGCAAAGGGTGAGGGTTAGCTTTAGGTTTAGGGTCGGGTTTGGGGTTAGGGTTAGGGTGAGGGTGAGGTTGAGGGTTCAATATAGGGTTAGGGTGAGGGTTAGAGGGAGGGTTAGGGTTAGTGTTAGGGTGACGGTAAGTGTTAGGGTGAAGGTTAGGAATAGAGTTAGGGTTATTCTTAGGTTTAGGTTTAGGGTTATGGTTACCTTGAGGGTGAGGATGAGGGTTAGGGTTAGGGTTAGGGTGAGTTTTAGGTTTTGTGTTAGTGTTAGAGTTAGGTTTAGGGTGAGGGTGAGGTTTCGGTTAGAGTTAGGGGTAGGGTGAGGGTTAGGTTGAGGGTTAGGGTTAATGTTCTTGTTAAGGTTAGGGTTAGGGTGAGAGTTAAGGGGAGGTTTAGGGTTTGGGTTAGGGTTAGGATTAGTGTTAGGGTGAGGGTGAGTGTGTGTGTTTGGGATATGTTTATGGTGAGGCTTAGGGTTAGGCTGAGGCTGAGGGTGAGGGAGAGGTTTAGGGTTAGGGTGAGGGTTAGGGTTAGGGTTAGAATGAGTTTTAGTGTTAGGGTTAGGGTTAGAGTTAGGGTTAGGGTGAGGGTGAGGTTGAGGGGTAGAGTTAGGGTTAGGGTGAGGAATAGGGTGAGGGTGAGGCTTAGGGTGAGGGTTAGGGTGGGGGTGACGGTAAGGGTAAACATGAGGTTTAGGCTGAGTGCAAGAGTTACGGTAATGGTGAAGGTTAGGGTTAGGGTGAGTGTTAGGGTTAGGGGTAGGGTGAGGGTGAGGGTTAGATTGAGTATTAGTGTTAGGGTTAGGGTGAGGTTTAGAGTGAGGATGAGTGTTAGGGTTAGGTTGAGGGATGGGGTGAGGGTGAGGATTAGGGTTAGGGTTAGGGTTAGGCTTAGGTTTAGGCTGAGGATGAGTATGGGGGTGAGGATTACGGTTAGGGTTAGGGTTATTGTTAGTGTTATGAATAGGGTTAATTTTGAGGTGAGAGTGAGGCTGAGGGTGGGGGTGAGGATTAGGGTTAGAGTGATGGTTAGGGTTAGGGTTAGTGTTTTTGGTATGGTTAGGGTTAGAGTTAAGGTGAGGTTGAGGGTGCGGGTGAGGATTAGGGTTATGGTTAGGGTGGGGTTTTGGATTAGGGTGAGGGTTAGGTTTACAGTTAGATATAGGGTTAAGGGGGGTGACAGTGAGCTTTAAGGTTAGGGATAGTGTTAAAGTTAGGGTAAGGGTGAAGGTTAGGTGGAAGTTTAGGGTTAGGTTTAGAGTTAGGGGTAGTGTCAGGGTTAGATTTAGGGTTAGGGTTAGTGTTAGTGTGAGGGTAAGTGTTAGGGTGAGAGTTTGGGTTAGGATGAGGGTTATGGTTAGAGTGAGGGTTAGCATTATGTTTAGGGTTATTGTTAGGGTTAGGTTTAGGGTTAAGGTTAAGGTGAGGGTGAGGGTGAGGGTTAGGTTTAGGGTTAGGGTGAGGTTTAGTGTTTCAGTTAGGGTTAGAGTTAGGTTTAGGGTGAGGGTGAGGTTTAGGATTAGAGTTCGGGTTAGGGGAGGGTTAGGTTGAGGATTAGGGTTAGGGTTAGGTTTAGGGTTAGGATAAGGGTAAAGCTGAAGGTGATTGTGTGTGTTAGGGTTAGGTTTAGGGTTAGGCTTGGGCTTAGGCTGATGGTGAGTTTGAGGGTGAGAGCTAGGGTTAGGGTGAGGGTTAGGGTTAGGGTTAGGGGGAGGTTTAGAATGAGGGTGTAGGATTAGGATTAGGGTTAGGGTGAGGGCTAGGGTGAGGGTGAGGTTTAGGGTTAGGGTTAGGATGAGGTTTAGGTTTATGGTTAGGGTTAGGATGAGCGTGAGGTTTAGGGTTAGAGTTAGGGTTAGGATGTGGCTGAGGGTGAGGGTTAGGGATAGGGTTAGTGTTAGGGTTAGGGTTAAGGTGAGGGTTAGGGTGAGGTTGAGGCTTTGGGTTATGGTTACTATTAGGATTAAATTTAGGGTTAGGGTGAGGTTTACGGTTAGGGTGAGTGTAACTTTTAGGGTTAGGGTTAGGGTTAGCTTGAGGGTGAGGGTGATGGTAAGAGTTAGGGTTAGTGTGAGGGTTAGGGTTAGGGTTAGGGTGAGGTTTAGGGTAAGGGTTTTGGTGAGGGTGACAGTTAGGATTAGGTTGAGGGTTAGGGTTAGGTTTAGGGTTGGGGTGAGGGTGAGAGTGAGGGTTAAGGTTAGTGTTAGGGTCAGGGTTAGGATGAGGGTTAGGGTGAGAATTCGGTTTAGGGTTATGGCTAGGGTGAGGGTGAGGATTATGGTTAGTGTTAGGGTGAGCTTTAGAGTTATGGGTAGGGTTACGGTTATGGTGAGGGTGAGGTGTAGGGTAGAGTTACGTTTAGGGTCAGGCTGAAGCCTAGCATTAGGTTCCGGGTTAGTGTGAGAATTAGGGTTAGGTTCGGGGTTAGGGTGAGTGTGAGGTTTACGGTTCGGGTTAGGGTGAGGATAAGTGTTAGGATGAGGGTTAAGGTTAGGTTGAAATATATGGTTAGGATGAGGGTTAGGGTTAGGTTAGGGTTATTGTAAGTGTTAGTGTTTGGGTTATGGTTACAGTGAGGGAGAGTGTGAGGATTAGGATTAAGGTTAGGGTGAGTTTTAGATTTAGGGTTAGGGTTAGAGTTAGGGTTAGGTTTAGGGTGAGGGTTAGCATGAGGGTTAGGGTTAGGATTAGGGTTAGGATGAGGGCTAGGGTGAGGGTGAGGTTTAGGGTAAGGCTTAGGGTGAGGTTTAGTGTTCGGTTTAGGTTTAGGGTTAGGGAGAGGGTTAGGGTCAGGTTACGGTGAGGGTTAGGGTTAGGGTTAGGTTGAGGGTTAGAATTAGGTTTAGGGTTAGGTTGAAGATTTGGGTTAGATTTAGGGTGAGGGTTAGGATGAGGGTTAGGGTTAAAATTAGGTTTAGGGTGAGGGCTAGGTTGAGGGTGAGGGTTAGGGTTAGGGTTAAAGTGAGGTTTAGGTTTAGGGTTAGGGGTAGCGTTAGGGTGAGGGTTAGGGTTCGTGTTTTGGTGAGGGTGAGGGTTAGGTTTGGGGTGAGGGTTAGGGTGAGGACCAAGGTGAGGGTGAGTGTTAGAGTTAGGGTTAGCGTTAGGGTGAGGGTTAGGTTTAGGTTTAGGTTTAGGGTTATGTTTAGGGTTAGGATTAAGGTTAGGGTGAGGTTGAGTGTGAGGGTTAGGCTTGGGGTTCGGCTTAGGCTTAGGGTTAGGCTGAGGGTGCGTGTGGGGATGAGGATTAGGTTTAGAGTGATGGTTCTTGTTAAGGTTCGGTTGAGGGTTAGGATGAGGGTTACGGTTAGGATTAGGGTTAGGGTGAGGGCTAGGGTGAGTGTGAGGTTTGCGGTTAGATTTAGGCTGAGGCTGAAGTTGAGTGTGAGGGTTAGGGTTAGGGTGATGGTTAGGGTTACGGTTAGGGTGAGGGATAGGATGAGAGTTGTGGTTTAGGGTGATGGTTAGGATGAGGGTGACTGTAAGAGAAAAGTTGAGGGTTAGGCTGAGGGTGAGGTTTATGGTAAGGGTGTGGTTTAGGGTTAGCGTGAGGGTGAGGGTTAGACTGAGGATTAGTGTTAGGGTTAGTGTGAGGTTTAGGGTGAGGATGAGGGTTAGGGTTAGCGTGAGGACTAGGGTGAAGTTGAGGGTTAGGGTTAGGGTTAGTGTTAGTTTTAAGATGAGGGTAAGTGTTAGGGTAAGGTTTAGGTTTAGAGTGAGGTTTAGGATTAGTGTTAGGGTTAGATTGAGGGTGAGGTTTAGGGTTACAGTTAGGGTTATGGAGAGGGTTAGGGTTAGGGTTACGGTTAGCATTAGTGTTAGGAGTAGGATTAGGGTTAAGGTGAGGATGAGTGTTATGGTTAGGGTTAGGGTTAGGATTAGAGTTACGGTTTGGGTGAGGGTGAGGGTTATGGTTAGCGTGAGCTTTGGGCTTAGGTTTAGAGTGAGGGTTAGGTTGAGGGTTAGGCTTAGGCTTAGGTTTTGGGTATGGGCTATGGTGAGGGTGAGGGTTAGGGTTAGGGTTAGGTTGAGGGTGAGCGTTAGGGTGGGGGTTAGGGTTAGTATTAGGGTTAGTGTTGGGGTTAGGGTTAGGCTTAATGTTAGGCAGAGGGTGAGGGTGAGGGTGAGGTTTAGGGTTAGGGTGAGGGTGAGGTTTAGGGTTAGAGTTAGCATTCAGGTGAGGGTTAGTGTGAGGGTTAGGGTTAGGTTTAAAGTTACGGTTAGGGTTAGGGTGAGGGTGACTGTGAGGGTCAGGGTTAGTCTTAGGCTTAGGCTTAGGCTTAGGCCGAGCGTGAAGGTGGGGGTGAAGTTTAGGGTTAGCATTAGGTTTAGGGTGAGGGCTAGAGTGAGGATGACGGTTAGGGTTAGCGTTAGGCTGAGTTTAGGGTTAGGGTTACCGTGAGGTTGAGGGTTAGAGTTAGGGTTAGGGTTAGGGTTAAGGTGAGGGTTTGGTTTAGGGTTAGGGTGAGAGTCAGCGTTAGGGTTAATGTAATAGTTAGGGTTAGGGTTAGAGTTACAGTGAGGGTGAGGGTGAGGGTTAAGATCAGGTTTGGGTGAGGTTTAGGGTAAGGGTTATGGTTAGGGTGAGGATGAGGTATAGGGTTAGAGTTAGGGTTTCGGGGAGGGTTAGGGTGAGGGTTAGGATTAGGGTTAGGGTCAGGTTTAGGTTTAGGTTTAGGGTTAGGGTTAGAGTTAGGGTTAGGTTTACGGTTAGGGTTATTGTTAGGTTGAGGGTTAGGGTTATTTTTAGTGTTATGTTTAGGGTTAAGTTTGGGGTTCGGGTGAGGCTGAGGGTGAGGGTTATGTTTAGGGTTATGTTTAGGGTTAGGACTAGTGTTAGTGTTAGGGTTAGGGTGAGGTTTAGGGTGAGGGTGAGGGTTAGGGTTAAGGTTAGGATTAGGTTTAGGGTTACGGTGAGGGTGAAGGTGAGGTTTAGGGATAGCGTGAGTGTTGGGGTTAGGGTTAGAGTGAAGATTAGGGTGATGGTTAGGCTTAGGCTTAGGTTTAGGGTGTGGGCTAGGGTGAGGTTGAGGGTTAGGGTGTTAGGATGAGGGTTTGGGTTAGGGTTAGTGTTAAGGTTAGGGTTGGAGTTAGGGTTAGGCTTTGTGTTGGGGGAGTGAGAGGGGGAGGGTTAGGATTAAGTGAGGGTGAAGTTTAGGGTTAGATTTAGCGTTAGGTTGAGGGCTAGTGTTAGTGTTAGGGTTAGTGTTACAGTTAGGTTTAGGGTGAAGGTGAGTGTGAGGGATACGGTTAGTCTTAAGCTTAGGCTTAGGCTTAGGCTGAGCATGAGGGTGAGGGTGAGGGTTAAGGTTAGTGTGAGGGTTAGGGTTTTAGGGTTAGGGTGAGGGTTAAGATGAGGTTTAGGGTTAGGATTAGGGTTTGGATGAGGGCTAGAGTGAGGGTGAGGCTTATGGTTAGCGTTAGGGTGTGGTTTAGAGTTAGGGTTAGGGTTAGAGTTACAGTGAGTTTGAGGGTTAGGCTTAGGTTTAGAGTTAGGGTTATTGTTATGGTTAGAGTTAAGTTGAGGGTAGGGGTGAGGGTGCAGATTAGGTTTAGGGTTAGGGTGAGGTTTAGATTTAGGGTTTGGGTTAGTTTGAGTGTTAAGATTAGGGTTAGGGTGAGCTTTAGGATGAGGTTTAGGATTAGGATTAGGGTTAGGTTGAGGAGTTGGGTGAGAGTTAGGGTGAGGTTTAGGGTTAGGGATAGGGTTAGGTTTATGATTAGGGTTAGAGTGAGGGTGAGTGTGAGGGTTAGGGTTAGGTTTAGGCTTAGGGTTAGGGTTTGGCTTAGGGTTAGGGTGAGGGTTAGGGTTAGGGTTAGGTTTGTGATTAGGGTTAGTGTTTCGTTTAGGGTTAGGTTTACGGTTAGGGTTAGGGTTACAGTGAAGGTTTGTGTTAGGGTTAGGTTTCGGATTAGGATTAGGCTGAGGGTGAGGTTGGTGGTGAAGAGTAGGTAAGGGTTAGGGTTAGGGTTAGGTTTAGAGTTACGGTTAGGGTTATTGTTAGTGTTATGGTAAGGGTTAAGTTTGCAGTCAGGGTGAAGCTGAGGGTGAGGGTTATGGTTAGTGTTAGGGTTAGGGTTAGGATTAGTATTAGTCTTATTTTTGGGTTTGGGTTATAGTTACAGTGAGATTGACGGTGAGGGTGAGGGTGAGGGTTAGGGTGAGGTTTATGGTGAGGATTAGGGTTAGAGTTAGGGTTAGGTTGAGGGTAAGTTTTAGGGTTAGAGTTAGGGTTAGGGGGAGGGTTAGGATGAGGGTTAAGGTTAGGTTTAGTGTTAGGGTTAGGGTGAGAGTGAGGGTTAGTTTGACGTTTAGGGATAGGGTTAGGCTTAGGGTTAGGTTTAGGGTGACGGTGAGTGTGAGGGTTAGGGTTAGGGTGAGGCTTAGGCTTAGGGTAAGGCTGAGGGTGAGTTTGGGGCTTAGGATTAGGGTTAGGGTGATGGTAAGTGTTAGGGTTAGGGTTAATGTTAAGGTTAGGGTTAGAGTTACAGTGAGCGTGAGGGTGCTGGTGAGGGTTAGGGCTTGGGTGAGGTTTAGGGTTAGGGTTAGGATGAGGGTGAGGTTTAGGTTTAGAGTTAGGTTTAGGGGAGGGTTAGGGTGAGGTTTACGGTTAACTTTAATGTTAGGGTTATGGTGAGGCTAAGGATTAGAGTTAGGGTCATTGTTAGGTTAAGGTTTATGTTTATGGTTACTGTGAGGGTGTGGGTTAAAGTTAGGGTTAGGGTAAGGTTTAGGGTTTGGGTTAGGGTTAGAGTTATGTTTAGGGTGAGCGTGAGATTTAAGGTGAGTGTCAGGGTTAGGTTGAGGGTTAGGGTTAGGGTTAGTGTTAGGTTTAGGGTTAGGGTGAGAGTTAGGGGGAGGGATAGTGTTAGGGTTAGAGTTAGGATTAGGGTTAGGGTGAGAGTGAGTGTGTGGGTTAGGGTTAGATTTAGGTTTAGGCTTAGGTTTAGGCTGAGGGTGAGTGTGTGTGTTAGGGTTATGTTTAGGGTTAGGCTTAGGGTTAGGCTGAGGGTGAGTTTGAGGGTGAGCAAGTTATGGTTAGGGTGAGGGTTAGACTTAGGGTTAGGATGAGGTTTAGAGTTAGGGTTAGGGTTAGTGTGAGGGCTAGGGTGAGGGTAAGGGTTAGTGTTAGGGTTAAGGTGTGGTTTAGGGTTATGGTTAGGGTTAGGGTTCGGGTCAGGGTGACCTTTAGTGTTAGAGTTAGGGTTAGGATGAAGCTGAGGGTGTGGGTTAGGGTTAGGGTTAATGTTAGGGTTAGGGTTAAGGTGAGGGTTAGGGTGAGGTTGAGGGTTATTGTTAGGCTTAGGATTAGGGTTAGTGTTAGGGTCAGTGTGAACGTTAGTGTTAGGGTTAGGCTTAGGCTTAGTCTTAGGCTGAGGGTGAAGTTGAGGGTGAGGGTTAGGGTTAGGGTAAGTGTTAGGGTTAGTTTTAGGGTGAGAGTTAGTGTTAATTAAGTTTAGGTTTAGGGTAAGGGTTAGGGTAAGGGTTACTGTGAGGGTGAGGGTTAGGGTATAGGTTGAGGATTACGGTCAGGCTTAGGGTTAGGGTGAGCATGAGGGTTAGTGTTAGGGTGAGGGTGAGGGTTAGAATTAGATTTAGGTTAAGGGTTACGGTTAGGTTGAGGATTATTGTTAGGGTTAGGGTTAGGGTGAGGATTAGGGTTAGGTTTAGGGTGAGGGTTATGATGAGGATTAGGGTTAGGTTTATGGTTAGGGTTATTGTTAATATTATGGTTAGTGTTAAGTTTGCTGTGAGGGTATGGCTGACAATGAGGATTATGTTTAGGTTTAAAGTTAGGGTTAGGGTTAGGCTTAGGCTTAGGGTTAGGCTGAGGGTGATTGTGGGGGTGAGGATTAGGGTTAGGTTTAGGTTTAGGTTTAGGGTTAGGGTTATTGTTAGTGTTATGGTTAGGGTTAAGTTTGCGGTGAGGGTGAGGCTGAGGGTGACGATTATGTTTAGGGTTTGGGTTAGAGTTAGGGTTATTGTTAGGTTTAGGGTTAGATTTACAGTGAGGTTGAAGGTGAGTGTGAGGGTTCGGGTTAGGGTTAGTGTAAGGGTGAGGGTGAGGTTTAGGGTTAGACTTAGTGTTAGGAAGGGGTTAGGGTGAGGTTTAGGGCTAGGGTTAGTGTTAGGGTAAGGGTGAGGGAGAGGGTTAGGTTGAGGTTTAAGGATAGTGTTAGATTTAGGATTAGGGTTAGGGTGACGATGAGTGTGAGGTTTAGGGTGAGGGTTAGGCTTAGGCTTAGGGGTAGGCTGAGGGTGAGGGTGGGCATTAGGATTAGGGTTAGGGTGATGGTTAGTTTTAGGGTTAGGTTGAGGGTTAGGATGTGGGTTAGTGTTAGGATTAGGGTTAGGGTGAGGGCTAGGGTGAGGGTGAGGGTTAGGGTAAGGCTTAGGCTTAGGCTTATGGTTAGGCTGAGGGTGAGGGTGTGGTTGAGTGTTAGGGTTAGGGTGATGTTTAGGTTTATGGTTAGGGTGAGGGTTATGATGAGGTTTAGGGTTAGGTTGAGGGTTAGGGTGAGGATGATGGTAAGGGTAAAGGAGAGGTTTATGCTGAGGGTGAGGTTTTCGTTAAGGTTGAGGTTTAGGGTTAGTTTTAGGGTTAGGGTAAGTGTTAGGGTTAGGGTGAGGGTGAGGGTTAGATTGAGGATAAGGGTTAGGGTTAGTGTGAGGTTTAGGATGAGGATGAGGGTTAGGATTATGGTGAGGGTGAGGTTTAGAATTACGGTTAGGTTGAGGGCTAGGGTGAGTGTGAGGGTGAGGGTTAGGTTTAGGGTTAGGGTGAGGTTTAGGTTTTGGGTTAGTGTTAGAGTTAGATTTAGGGAGAGGGTGAGGTTTAGGGTTAGAGTTAGGGATAGGGTAAGGGTTAGGGTGAGGATGATGGTAAGGGTAATGGTGAGGTTTAGGCTGAGGTTGAGGGTTAAGATAAGCGTGAGTATTAAGGTTAGGTTTAGGGTTAGGGTAAGGGTTAGGGTTAGGTTAGGGTTAGGGTTAGTGTTAGGTGCTGGTTAGATTGAGGATTAGTGTTAGGGTTAGTGAGAGGCTTAGGGTGAGGATGAGGGTTAGGGTTAGGCTGAGGGTGAGGGTGAGATTTAGGGTTAGGGTGAGGGCTAGGGTGAGGGTGAGGGTTATGGTTAGTGTTAGGGTTAGGGTGAGGTTTAGGATTAGGGTGAGGGTTAGGGTTAGTGTGAGGGTGAGTGTTAGGTTTAGGGTTAGTGCTAGGGTGTTTGTAAGTGTTATGGTGAGGGTTAGGGTTAGGGTGAGGGTTATGTTTAGGGTGAGGGTTAGGGTTAGGTTTAGTGTGAGGGTGAGGTTTAGGGTTAGATATAGGGTTAGGGGGAGGGTTAGTGTTAGGGTTAGTGTTACGGTTAGGGTGAGGGTGAGGTTTAGGTTGAGGTTTAGGGTTAGGGTTGGGGTTATGGTTAGGTTTAAGTTTAGGGTAAGGGGTAAGATGACGTTTAGGCTTAGGGGGGAGGGTTACGGTTAGGGTTAGGTTTAGGTTGAGGGTAAGTGTTATGATGAGCGTTAGGGTGAGGGTGAGGTTTAGGGTTAGAGTTAGGGTTAGGTTGAGGTTTAGATTGAGGGTTACGGTTAGAGTTAGTGTTAGGGATAGTGTTAGGGTGATCGTTAGGGGGTGGGTTAGGGTTAGGGATAGGGTTAGGATTAGGTTTAGGGTGAGTGTGATTGTGTGTGTTAGGGTTAGGTTTATGGTTAGGCTTAGGGTTAGGCTGAGGGTGATGTTGAGAGATAAGTGCTAGGGTTAAGGTGCGGGTTATGGTTAGGTTAAGTTGAGGGTTAGGATGAGGATTAGGGTTAGGATTAGGGTTAGGGAGAGGCCTAGGGTGACGGTGAAGTTTAGGGTTAGGGTTAGGTTGATGGTGAGATTTAGGTTTAGAGTTAGGGTTATGGTGAGGCTGAGGGTGAGAGTAAAGGTTAGGTTTAGTGGTAGGGTTAGGGTTAAGGTGAGGTTTAGGGTGAGTGTGAGGGTTAGGATTAGGATTAGGCTTAGGTTTAGGATGAAGGTGAGGGATAGTGTAAGGGTTAGTGTTAGGGTTCGAGTTAGGGTTCGAGTTAAGTTTAGGGTTAGGGTGAGGGTTAGGGTAAGGATTACGGTGAGGGTGAGGGTTAGGGTTAGGCTTAGTGTTAGCGTGAGGTTTAGGATGAGGGTTAGGGTTAGGATTAGGGTTAGGGTGAGGGCTAGGGTGAGGGTGAGGTTTAGGTTTAGGGTTAGGGTTAGGGTTAGGGTAAGGGTGAGGTTTAGGGTTAGAGATAGGGTTAGTGTGAGGCTGATTGTGATTGTTAGAGTTAGGGTTAGTGTTTGGGTTAGGGTTAGGGTGAGGAATAGGGTGAGGGTGAGGGTTAGGTTTAGTGTTAGGATTAGGATTAGGGTAATAGTTAGGGTGAGTGTGAGGGTTAGGATGGTGAGGGTGAGGGTGAAAGTTAGGGCTAGGTTGAGACTGAGGGTTCAGGTTAGGGTGAGAGTTAGGGTTCCGGGTAAGTTTAGTGTTAGGATGAGGGTTAGGGTTAGTGTTACAGTGAGCTTGAGGGTTAGGGTTAGTTTGAGGGTTAGGGTTAGGGTTAGGTTTAGGGTTAGGGTGAGGATTAGTGTTAGGGTTAGGTTAAGGATTAGGATTAGAATTAGGGTTAGAATTAGGGTGAGGGTGAGGGCTAAGGTGAGGGTGAGTTTACTGTTAGTGTTAGGGTGAGGTTTAGGTTTAGGGTTAGGGTTAGGGTGAGGGTTTGGATGAGGGTTAGGGTTACGGTGAGGGTGAGAGTTAGGGTTTGGGTGACGGTAAGGGTAAAGATGAGGGTTAGGCTGAAGGTGAGTGTTAGGATTAGGGTTAGGGTTAGGGTTAGGTTAGGTTTAGGGTTAGGATTAGTGTTATTGTTAAGTTTATGGTTAGACTTACGGTGAGGGTGTGGGTGAGGGTCAGGTTGAAGTTTAGGGTGAGGTTTAGGGTTAGGGTTAGGGTTAGGGTGAAGTTTAGGGTGAGATTTAGGGTTAGGGTTAGGTTGATGGTGAGGTTTAGGGTTAGATTTAGGGTTAGCGGTAGGGTTAGTTCGTGGGTTAGAGTTAGGGTTAGTGTTAGTGTTAGGGTTAAGTTTAGGGTGAAGGTTAGGTTGAGGTTAAGGGTTAGGGTTTGGGATAGGGTATGCTTAGGGTTAGCGTGAGGGTTAGTGTAAGTTTTAGGTTTATTTTTAGGCTTAGGCTTAGGGTTAGGCTGGAGGTGAGCGTGGGGCTGAGGATTAGGTTTAGTGTGATGGTTAGGGTTAGGGTTAGGGTGAGGTTTAGGGTTTGGGTTAGGGTTAGAGTTAGGTTTAGTTTGAGGGTGAGGTTTAGTGTTAGAGTTACGGTTAGGGTGAGGGTTAGGTTGAGGTTTAGGGTTAGGGTTAGTGTTAGGGTTAAGGTTAGGGTGAGAGTTAGTGGGAGGGTTAGGGTTAGGGATAGGGTTAGTATTGGGGTTAGGATGATTGTCAGTGTGTGCGTTAGGGTTAGGTTTAGGTTTAGGCTTAGGGTTAGGCTGAGGTTGAGGTTCATGGTGAGAGTTAGGGTTAGAGTTAGGGTTAGGGGGAGGGGGAGGTTTAGGTTTAGAGTTAGGGTTAGGGTGAGGCTGAGGTTGAGGGTTAGGTTTAGTGTTAGTGTTAGTGTTAGGGTTAGGGTTAAGGTGATGGTTAGGGTAAGGGTGCAAATTAGGGTTAGGTTTAGGATTTGGATTAGGATTAGACTTAGGGTGAGTGGGAGGGTTAGGGTTAGGCTTAGGCTTGGCTTAGGCTGAGGGTGAGGGTGAGCGTGAGGGTTAGGGTTAGCTTGAGGGTTAGGGTTAGGGTTAGGGTGAGGTTTGGGTTAGGGTTAAGTTTAGGGTTAGGGTGAGGGTTAGGGTGAGGGTTTCGGTGAGGGTGAGGGTTAGGGTTAGGTTGAGCGTTAGCATTAGGGTTAGGGTTAGGGTGATGGTTATTTTTAGAGTTAGTGTTAGGGTGAGGGTTAGGACGAGGGTTAGGGTTAGGATTAGAGTTAGGGTGAGGGCTTGGGTGAGGGTGAGGTTTAGGGTTAGGGTTGGGGTGAGGTTTACCGTTAGGGTTAGGGTTAGGTTTAGGGTGAGGGTGAGGGTGAGGTTTAGGGTTAGAGTTAGGGTTAGAGTGAGGCTGATTGTGATTGTTAGGGTTAGGTTTAGTGTTAGACTTACGGTTAGGGTTAGGGTTAGGGTTAGGGTGAGGGTGAGGGTTAGCATTAGGTTTAGGATTAGAATTAGGGAAAGGGTTAGGGTGTGTTTGAAGGTTAGTTATAGGTTTAGGGTTAGGGTTAGGGATAGGCTGAGGGTGAGGGTGACGGTGAGGGTTAGGGTTGGGGTGAGTTTTAGGCTTAGGGTTAGGGTGAGAGTTAGGGTTCGAGTTAAGTTTATGGTTAGGGTGAGGTTTAGGGTTAGGGTTACGGTGAGCGTGAGGGTTAGGGTTAGGTTCAGGGTTAGAGTTAGGGTTAGGGTTAGGGTTAGGGTGCTGGTTAGTGTTAGGTTTAGGGTAAGGGTTAGGAGGATAATTAGGTTTAGGATTAGAGTTAGGGTGAGGGTGTATGTTAGGATTAGGTTTAGGGTTAGGGTTAGGGTTAGAGTTAGAATTAAGTTGAGGGTGAGGGTTAGGGTTAGGTTTAGGTTGAGTTTTAGGTTTAGGGGTAGGATTAGGGTTAGGGAGAGGGTGAGGTTTATGGTTAGATTTAGGGTTAGGGGGAGGGTTAGTTCGGGCTTTACCGTTAGTGTTAGTGTTAGGGTTAAGGTTAGTGTGAGTGATAGGTTGAGGTTTAGGGGTAGGGGTAGGGGTAGGGGTAGGATTAGGGTTAGGGTGAGGGTGAGTGTGAGGGTTAGGGTTAGGGTGAGGCTTAGTCTTAGCGTTAGGCTGAGGGCGAGTGTGGGTGTTAGGATTAGGTTTAGGGAGAGGGCTAGGGAGAGAGTGAGGTTTCGTATAAGGGTTAGGCTTTGGCTTAGGGTTAGGCTGAGCGTGGGGTTGAGGGTGAGGTTTAGGGTTAGGATGATGGTTAGGTTTACATTTAGGGTGAGGGGAAGGTTGATGTTTAGGATTAGGGGGAAGGTTAGGGTGAGAATGATGGTAAGGGTAAAGGTGAGGTTTAGGCTGAAGGTGAGATTTAAGTTAAGGGTGACGATTAGGGTTAGGTTTAGTGTTAGGGTAAGGGTAAGGGTTAGGAGTAGGTTGAGGGTTAGATTGAGGATTAGGGTTAGGGTTAGGGTGAGGTTTAGGATTAGGGTGAGGGTTAGGGTTAGTGTGAGGGTTAGTGTCAGGTTTAAGGTTAGTGTTCGGGGTAGGGTAAATGTTAGGGTGAGGGTTGGGGTTAGGGTGAGTGTAATGGTTAAGTTGAGGGTTAGGGTTAGGGTTATTGTTAGGGTTAGGGTTAGGGTTATGGTTATGCTGAGGGTGAGGGTGAGGGTTAGGGTTAGGGTTAGGGTGAGGTTTAGTGTTAGGGTTAGGGTGAGAGTTAGATTTAGGGTGAGGATGAGGTTTAGGGATAGTGTTAGGATTAGGGTGAGGGTTAGTGTGAGTGTTAGGGTTAGAGTAAGGGTTAGGGTGGGGTGACCATAAGGGTAAACGTGAGGGTTAGGCTGAGGATAAGGGTTATGTTCGGATGATTTTTAGGTTTAGGGGGAGGGTTTGGGTTATGGGAAGGATGTGAGTGAGGGTTAGATTGAGGATTAGTGTCATTGTTAGTGTGTGGTTTAGGGTGATGGTGAGGGTTAGGGTTAAGGTGAGGGCTAGGGTGAGGGTGAGGTTTAGGTTTAGGTTTAGGCTGAGGTTTAGGGTTAGGGTGATGGTTCTGGTTAGTGTGAGGTTTAGTGATAGGGTTAGGGTTAGTGTTAGGGTGAGGGTAAGTGTTAGGGTGAGGGTTAGGTTTAGGATGAGAGTTATGGATAGGTTGAGGGTTAGGGTTACGGTTAGGGTTATTTTTAGGCTTAGGGTTAGGTTTACGGTTACAGTAAGGGTGAGGGTAGTAGTTAGGTTTAGGGTTAGGGTGAGGTTTAGGTTTAGGGTTAGGATTAGAGCTAGGGTAAGGTTGAAGTTGAGGTTTACTTTTAGAGTTAGGGTTAGTGTTAGGGTTAAGGTTAGGATGAGGGTTAGGGTTAGGGTTAAGCTTAGGCTTAGGCTTAGGCGTAGGCCGAGTATGAGGGTGAGGGTTAGGGTTAGGGTTAGGGTGAGGGTTAGGATTAGGGTTAGGGTGAGGGTGAGGATAAGGTTTAGCATTAGGATTAGTGTTAGGGTGAGGGCTAGGCTGAGGGTTAGGGAGATGGTTAAGTTTATGGATAGGGTTAGGTTTAGGATTAGGGTTAGGGTGAGGGTGAGTGTGAGTGTTGGGGTTAGGCTTAGGGTTAGGCTTATGGTTCGGTTGAGGGTTAGGGTGTGGTTTAGGGTTAGGGTTTGGGTTAGAGTGAGGGTGAGGCTGAGGATTTATGTTATGTTTAGGGTTATGTTTAGGGTTAGGGTTAGGCTTAGGCTTAGGGTTAGGGTTAGGGTGAGGTTTAGGGTTAGATATAGGATTAGGGGGAGGGTTAGGGTAAGGGTTAGGCACAGGATTAGGGTGAGAGTGAGGGTTAGGTTGAGTTTTAGGGTTAGGGATAAGGTTAGGGTTAGTGTGAGGGTTAGTGTTCGGGTTAGTGTTAGAGTTACAGTGAGGGTGAGGTTGCGGGTCAGGTTTAGGGTTAGAGTTAGGGTGGGGTATACGGTTAGGGTTAGGGTTAAGTTGAGGGTGAAGGTGAGGTTTAGGGTTAGATTTAGGGTTAGTGATAGTTTGAGGGTTAGGTTTAGGGTTAGGGTGAGGTTTATGGTGAGGGTGAGGTTTAGGGTTAGAGTTAGGTTTATGTTGAGGGTTAGGGTTAGGGTTAGTGTTAGGGTTAGTGTTAGGGTGAGAGTTAGGGGGAGGGTTAGTTTTAGGCTTAGGATTAGGTTTAAGGGGAGGGTGAGTGTGTGTGTTAGATTTAGGATTAGGGTTAGGGTAAGGGCTAGGGTGAGGGTGAGAGTTAGGGTAAAGTTTAGGCTCAGGCTTTTAGGGTTAGGCTGAGCGTGAGGTTGAAGTGAGGGTTAGGGTTAGGGTGATGGTTAGGTTTACCGTTAGGTGAGGGTTAGGCTGAGTTTTAGGGTTAGGGGGAGGATTAGGGTGAGAATGATGGTAAGGGTAAATGTGAGGTTTAGGCTGAGGGTGAGGGTTAAGGTAAAGGTGAGGGTTAGGGTTAGGAGAAGTGTGTGGGTGAGGGTTAGATTGAAGATTTGTGTTAGAGTGCATGTGAGGTTTAGGGTGAGGATGAGGATTAGGGTTAGGGTGAGGACTAGCATGAGGGTGAGGTTTAAGTTTAGGTTTAGGTTGAGGTTTAGGGTTAGGATGATGGTACGGGTTAGTTTGAGCGTTAGTGTTAGGGTTAGGGTTAGTGATAGGGTTAGGTTTAGTGTTAGGGTGAGGGTAAGTGTTAGGGTGAGGGTTAGGGTTAGGGTGAGGGTTATGTTTAGGTTGCGGGTTAGGGTTAGGGTTAGTGTTAGGGTTAGAGTTAGGGTAAGTGTGAGAGTGAGATTTACGGTTAGAGTTAGGGTTAGTGTTAGGGTTAGGGTTAGGGTGAGGCTTAGGGTTAGGATTAGGCTTAGGCTTAGGCTTAGGCCGAGCATGTGGGTGAGGGTTAGGGTTAGGGTTAGGGTGATTGTTAGGGTTAGGTTAAGAGTTACAGGTTGAAGATGAGGTTGAGGGTTAAGGTTAGTGTGACCTTTAGGTTGAGGTTTAGGGTTACGGTTAGGGTTAGGGGTAGGTTGAGAGTGAGGTTTAGGGTTGGGGTTAGTGTTATGGTGAGGGTGAGAGTTAGCTTGAGGTTTAGGGATACGGATAGGTTTAGGATTAGGGTTAGGTTGAGGGTGAGTGTGAGGGTAAGGGTGAGGGTTAGGGTGAGGGTATGTGTTAGGGTGAGGGTTTGGGTTAGGGTGTGGGTTATGGTTAGGGTTAAGTTTAGGATTAGGTTTAGGGTGAGTTTGAGTGTGAGGGTTAGGGTGAGGGTTAGGGTGAGGGTAAGTATTAGGGGTTAGAGTGTGGGTTAGGGTGAGGGTGAGGTTTGGGGTTAGAATTAGGGTTAGGATGAGGTTGAGGTTGAGGGTAAGGTTGAGGGTTAGGTTTAGGTTTAGGGTTACGGTGAGAGTTAGGGTGAGGGTTAGGGTTAGAGTTAGGATTATGGTTAGGGTTAGGGTTAGTGTTAGGGTGATGGTGAGGTTTAGGTTTAGAATTAGAGTTAAGGTGAGGTTGAGGGTGAGTGTGAGGGTTAGGGTTAGGGGTAGGATATGGATTCGGGTTAGGGTTACGGTGAGTTTGAGGGTTAGGGTTAGGGTTAAGGTTAGCCTTAGGTTTAGGCTCAGGGAGATTGTGAGGGTGAAGCTTAGGGTTAGTTTGAGGGTTAGGATTAGGGTTAGGTTGAGGTTTATTGTTAGGTTTACTGTTAGATTTAGGGTTAGGTTGAGGGTGAGGTTTAGGGGTCGAGTTATGGTTCGGTTAAGTTTAGGGTTAGGGTGAGGGTTAGGGTAAGGGTTATGGTGAGAGTAAGGATTAGGGTTAGGTTGAGGGTTAGGGTTAGGGTTAGGGTGAGGGTGAGGGTTAGGGTTAGTTTTAGAGTTAGGGTTAGGTTGAGGGTTAGGTTGAGGTTGAGGGTTAGGCTTAGGGTTACGATTAGCATTAAGGTAAGGGTTAGGGTGAGTGACATTAGGGTTAGGGTTAGGGTTAAGCTTAGCGTTAGGCTGAGGGTGAAGGTGAGGGTGAGGGTGAGGGTTCAGGCGAGGGTTACGGTTAGGGTTAGGGTGAGAGTTAGTGTTTGGTTAAGTTTAGGGTTAGGGTGAGGGTTAGGGTTAGGGTTATGGTGAGAGTGAGGGTTAGGATTAGTGTTAGGATTAGTGTTATTGTTACTGTTAAGGTTAGAGTTATGGTGAGGGGCAGGGTGAGGGTGAGTGTGAGGGTTAGGGTTAGGGTGAAGTTTACGTTTAGGGTTAGGATTAGGGTTAGGGTGTGGGTGAGGTTTACAGTTAGATTTAGGGTTCATTGGAGGGTTAGGTCGAGGGTTAGGGTTAGGGTGAGTGTTAGGGATATGGTTAGGGTGAGGTTTAGTTTGAGGTTTAGTGTTAGGGTTAGGGTTAGGTTTAGGATTAGGGTTAGGGTGAGGGTGAGTGTGAGGGTTAGGGCAAGGCTTAGGCTTAGGGATAGGCTGAGGGTGAGGGTGGGGGTGAGGATTTGGGTCGGGTGATGGTTAGGGTTAGTGTTCGGGTGAGTGTTAGGATGAGGGTTAGGGTTAGGATTAGGGTTAGGGTGAGGGCTAGGGTGAGGGTGAGGGTTAGGGTAAGTGTTAGGCTTAGGCTTTGGGGTAGGCTGAGCGTGAGGTTGAGGGTAAGGGTTAGGGTTAGGGTAAGGGTGAGGTTTAGTGTTAGGGTTAGTGTGGGGGTGACGGTAAGGGTAAAGGTGAGGGTTAGGCAGAGCGTGAGGGTTACGGTAAGGGTGAGGGTTAATGTTATGGTGAGGGTTAGGATTAGAGTTATGTTGAGGGTGAGGGTTACATTGAGGATTAGTGTTAGGGTTAGTGTGAGGTTTAGGGTGAGGATGAGAGTTAGGGTTAGGGTGAGGGCTAGGGTGAGGGTGAGGTTTAGGTTTAGTGTTAGGGTGAGGTTTAGGGTTAAGATGATGATTAGGGTTAGTGTGAGGGTTAGTGTTAGGGTTAGGTTTAGTGTAAGGGTGAGGGTAAGTGTTAGGGTGAGGGTTAGGGTTAGGGTGAGGTTTATGTATAGGGTGAGTGTTAGGGTTAGGGTTAGGGTTATTTTTAGCGTTAGGGTTAGGATTACGGTTACTGTGAGGGTGAGGGTGAGGGTTAGGGGTAGGGTTCGGATGAGGTTTAGGGATAGGGTTAGAGTTAGGGTTAGGGTCACGGTGAGGTTCAGCGTTAGAGTTAGGGTTAGGGTGAGGCTGAAGTTGAGGGTTAGGGTTAGGATTAATGTTAGGGTTAGGCTTAAGTTGAGGGTTAGTTTGAGGGTGAGGGTTAGGTTTAGGTTTAGGATTCGGATTAGGGTTAGGGTTAGGGTGAGTGTGAGTGTTAGGGTTGGGGTTAGTCTTAGGGTTAGGCTGAGGGTGAGGGTGAGGGGTAGGGTGAGGGTGAGGGTGAGGGTAAGGGTTAGAGTTATGGGGAGGGTTAGGATGAGGGTTAGGGTTAGGATTAGGGTTAGGGTGAGGGCTAGGGTGAGGGTGAGGCTTAGGGTTAGGGTTAGTGTGAGGTTTAGTGTTAGGTTAGGGTTAGGGTGAGGGTGAGGGTGAGGGTTAAGGATAGGGTTAGGATTAGGATTAGGGTAAGGGATAGAGTGAGTGTGAGGGCTAGGCTTAGGGTTAGGTTTAGGCTTAAGTTTATGCTGAGGGTTAGGGTGAGGGTGAGGGCTTGGTTGAGCGTGAGGTTTAGGGTTAGGGTTAAGCTTAGACTTAGGGTTAGGCTGAGGCTGAGGGTGAGTTTGAGGGTTATGGTTAGGGTTATGGTTGGGGTTACACTTAGGATGAGGGTTAGGATGAGGATTAGTTTTAGGGTGAGGGTTAGGTTGAGGGTGACGGTAAGGGTTAAGGTGAGGGTTAGGCTGAGGGTGAGGGTTACGGTCAGGGTGAGTCTTAGGGTTATGGTGAGTGTGAAGTTTAGTTTGAGTATTAGTGTTAGGGTTAATGTGAGGTTTAGGTTGAGGATGAGAGTTAAGGTTAGGTTGAGGGATAAGTTGAGGCTGAGGGTTAGGTTTAGGGTGAGGTTTAGGGTTAGGGTGAGACTTAGGGTTAGTGTGAGGGTTAATGTTAGGGTTAGGGTTAGGGTTAGGGTGAGGGTAATTGTTAGGGTGAGGTTTATGGTTAGGGTGAAGGTTATGTTTAGGATGAGGGTTAGGGTTAGGGTTAGGGTTATTGTTAGGGTTAGGCTTAAAGTTATGCTGAGGGTGAGGGTGAGGGTTAGGGTTAGGGTTTGGGTTAGGTTGAGAGTTAGGGTTCAGGTTAATTTTAAGGTTAGGGTGAGGTAGGGTTAGGGTTACCTTGAGCGTGAGGGTTAGGGTTAGGTTGAGGGTTATTGTTAGGGTTAGGGTTAGAGTGAGGTTAGGGTTAGAGTTAGGGGTAGTGTTAGGATCAGGGTAGGTGTTAGGGTGAGGGTTTTGGTTAGGGTGAGGGTTATGGTTAGGTTGAGGGTTAGGATTAGGATTAGGGTTATTGTTAGGGTTAGGTTTAGTGTTACGTTTACAGTGAGGGTGTGGGTGAGGTTTAGGGTTAGGGTGATGTTTAATGTTTGGGTTCGGGTTAGAGTTAGGGTTAGGGTGAGGGTGAGGTTTAGAGTTAGATTTAGGGTTAGGGTGAGGGTTAGATTGAGGGTTAGGTTTAGGTTTAGGCTTAATGTTAGGCTGAGGGCGAGGTTGGGGGTGAAGGTTAGGGTTAGGGTGAGGGTTAGGTTAACGATTAGGGGGAGGGTTAAGATGAGGGTTAGGGTTAGGATTGGGGTTAGGGTGAGAGCTAGGGTGAGGTTGAGGTGTAGGGTTAGGGTTAGGGTGAGGGTTAGGGTTAGGGTGAGAGTTAGGGTTCGGGTTAAGTTTAGGGTTTGGTTGAGGGTTAGGATAAGGGTTACGGTGAGGGTGAGGGTTAGGGTTAGGTTGAGGGTTAGGGTTAGGATTAGGGTTAGGGTTAGGGTGAGGGTGAGGGTTAGGGTTAGTGTTAGGATGAGGATTAGGTTTAGGATTAGGGTTAGGGTGAGGGCTAGTGTGAGGGTGAGGTTTAGGGTTACGGTTAGGGTGAGGTTTAGGGTTAGGGTTATGATTATGGTTAGGCTGAGGGTGAGGGTTACGGTAAGGGTGAGGTTTAGGGTTAGGGTGAGGGTTAGGTTAAGGGTTAGGGTGAGGGTGAGGGTTAGATTGAGGATTAGTGTTAGGGATAGCGTGAGGTTTAGGGTGAGGATGAGGGTTAGGCTTAGGTTGAGGGCTAGGGTAAGGGTGAGCTTTAGGGTTAGTGTTAGGGTGAGGTTTAGGGTTAGGGTGATGATTAGGGTTAGTGTGAACGTTAGTGTTAGCGTTAAGGTTAGTGTTAGCGTGAGGGTAAATATTAGTGTGTGGGTTAGGTTTAGGGTTAGGGTTAGGTTGAGCTTTATGTTTAGGGTTAGGGTTAGAGTTATGCTTAGGTTGAGGGTGAGATTTAGGGTTAGAGTTAGGGTTAGTGTTAGGGTTAGGGATACGGTGTGGGTTAGGATTAGGGTTAGGCTTAGGCTTAGGCTTTGGCTTAGGCCAAGCATGAGGGGGAGTGTTAGGGTTGGGGTTAGGGTGAGGGTTAGGGTTAGGTTTAGGGTGTTGGCTAGTGTGAGGATTAGGTTGAGGGTTTGTGTTAGGGATAGGGTTAGGTTTAGGATTTGGGTTAAGGTGAGATTGAGTGTGAGATTTGGGGTTAGGGTTAGGGTTAGGATTAGGGTTAGTGTGAAGATTAGATTTAGGATTTGGGTTAGGGTTATGTTTAGGGTTAGGGTTATTGTTAGGGTTAGGGTTAGGGTTAGGGTTACAGGGAGGTTTAGGGTTAGGGTTAGGGATAGGCTTAGGATTAGACTGAGGGTGAGGGTGGGGGTGAGGATTAGGGTTAGAGTTAGGGTTAGGGTTAGGGTTATTGTTAGTGTTATGGTCAGGGTTAAGTTTGCAGTGAGGGTGAGGCTGAGGATGAGGGTTATGGTTAGGGTTAGGGTTAGGGTTAGGGTTAGTGTTATTGTTAGGGATAGGGTTAGAGTTACGGTGAGGTTGAGATTGAGGGTGAGGTTTAGGGTTAGATTGAGATTTAGGGTTAGGGTTAAGGTTAGGGTGAGGGTGACTTTATGATTAAAGTTAGGGTTTGGGGATGGGTTTGGGTGAAGTTTAGAGTTAGGGTTAGTGTTAGGGTTAGAGTGAGGTTGAGGGATAGGTTGAGGTTTAGAGAAAGGGTTAGGTTTAGGATTAGGGTTAGGGTGAGAGTAAGTGTGAGGGTTAGTGTGAGGGTTAGGTTTAGTCTTAGGGTTAGGCTAATGGTGAGGGTGGGGTGAGGATTAACATTAGGGTGATGGTTAGGGTTATGGTTAGTGTTATTTTTAGGGTTAGGGTTAGAGTTCCGGTGAGGGTGAGGTTGTGGTTGAGTGTTAGGATTAGGGTGGGGTTTATGGTGAGGGTTTGGGTTAGGTTGAGGGTGAGATTTAGCGTTACAGATAGGGTTATGGGGAGGGTTAGTGTTAGGTTTAGGGTTTGGGTGAGGGCTAGGGTGAGGGTGAGGTTTAGCTTAGGGTTAGGGTGAGGTTTAGGGTTAGGGTTAGGGTGAGGGTGAGATTTAGAGTTAGGGTTAGCGTGAGGCTGAGGTTGAGGGTTAGGGATAGGTTTAGTGTTAGAGTTAAGTTTAGGTTGAGGGTTAGGTTGAGGTTGAGGGTTAGGTTTAGGGTTACAATTAGGATTATGGTAAGGGTTAGGGTGAGTATGACAGTTAGGGTTAGGGTTAGGCTTAGGCTTAGGGTTAGGCTGAGGGTGAGAGTGAGGGTTAGTGTGAGGGTTACGATTATGGTGAGGGTTAGGGTTAGGGTTAGGGTGAGAGTTAGGGTTCGGTTAAGTTCAGGGTTAGGGTCAGGGATAGGGTTAGGGTTACGGTGAGCGTGAGGATTAGGGTTAGTTTGAGGTTTAGGGTTAGGGTTAGGGTGATGGTTAATGTTAGGATTAGGGTGAGGGTTAGGATGAGGATTAGGTTTAGAATTAGGGTTAGAGTGAGGGCTAGGTTGAGGGTCAGTGTTATGGTTAGTGTTAGATTAAGTTTTAGGGTTAGGTTGAGAGTTAGGTTGAGAATTAGGCTTACAGTGAGTGTGAGGGTTAGGGTTAGGGTGAGGGTTAGTGTTAGTGTTAGGGTTAGGGTTAGAATTAAGTTTAGGGTGAGGGTGAGTGTTAGGATTAAGGTTAGTGTTAGGGTTAGGTTTAGGGTTAGGATTAGTGTTATTGTTAGGGTTAGAGTTAGAATTATGGTGATGGTGAAGCTGAGGGTGAGGGTGAGGATTAGGGTTAGGGTTAGGGTGAGGTTTAGGGTTAGATTTAGGATTAGAGTTAGGGTGAGGGTGAAGTTTAGCATTAGATTTAGGGTTAGTTAGAGGGTTAGGTTGAGGATTAGGGTTAGTGTTAGTGTTAGGGTTAAGTTTAGGGTGAGGGTTACGTTGAGGTTTAGGTTTATGTTTAGGGTTATGCTTAGGAATAGGTTTAGTGTGAGTGTGAGTGTGAGGGTTAGGGTTAATCTTAGGCTTAGGCTTAGGGTTAGGCTGAGTTTGAGGTTTTGGGTGAGGATTAGGGTTAGGGTTAATCTTAGGCTTAGGCTTAGGGTTAGGCTGAGCGTGAGGTTGAGGGTGAGGGTTAGGGTTAGTGTGATGGTTAGGTTTACTGTTAGGGTGAGGGTTAGGATGAGATTTAGAATTACGGTGAGGATGATCGTAAAGGTAAAGGTGAGTTTTAGGCTGAGGGTTATGGTAAAGATAAGTGTGAGTGTTAGTGTTAGGTTTAGGGTTAGGGTAAGAGTTAGGGTAAGTGTTAGGGTGAGCGTTAGATTGAGGATTAGGGTTAGGTTAGGTTTATTGTTAGGGTCAGGGTTAGGGTTACGGTTACAGTGAGGGTGAGGGTGAGGGTTAGGGTTAGGGTTAGGGTAAGGTTTAGTGTTAGGGTTAGGGTTAGAGTTACTGTTAGCGTGAATGTGAGTTTTAGGTGTAGAGTTAGAGTGAGGGTGCGGGTTAGGGTTAGGGTTAGGGTTAGGGTGCGGGTTCGTGTGTGGGTAACGGTAAGGGTAAAGGTGAGGGTTAGGCTGAGGATGAGGGTTACGGTAAGAGTGAGTGTTAGGGTTAGGTGGAGGGTTAGTGTTAGGGTTAGGGTGAGGGTGAGGGTTAGATTGAGGATTAGTATCAGGGTTAGTGTGAGGTTTAGGGTGAGGATGAGGGTTAGGGTTAGGGTGAGGTCTACAGTGAGGGTGAGGGTTAGGGTTAGTGTTAGGGTGAGGTTTAGGGTTAGGGTGATGGTTAGGGTTAGTGTGAGCCTTAGTGTTATTGTTAGGGTTAGTGTTAGGATGAGGGTAAGTGGTAGGTTGAGGGTGAGGGTAAGGGTGAGTGTAATGGTTAGGGTGAGGGTTAGGGTTAGGTTTAGGTTTATTGTTAGGGGTAGGGTTAGGGTTAGAGTTAGGGAATGGGTGAATTTGAGATTTAGGGTTAGACTTAGAGTTAGTGTTTGGGTTAGGGTTAGGGTGAGGTTTAGGGATACGGTTATGTTTAGGATTATTCTTAGGCTTAGGCTTAGTCCGAGCATGAGGTTGAAGGTTAGAGTTAGGGTTAGGGTGAGGGTTAGGGTTAGGGTTAGAGTGAGGTTTAGGATGAGGTTTAGTGTTAGGAGTAGGGTTAGGGTGAAGGCTAGGGTGAGGGTAAGAGTGAGGGTTAGGGTTAGGGAATAGGTTAGGTTTAGGATTAGGGTTAGTGTGAGGGTGTTTGTGAGGATTAGGGTTAGGGTTAGGGTTAGGCTTAGAGGTAGGGTGAGGGTTAGGGTGTGGGTTAGGGTTAGGGTTTGGGTTAGGGTGAGGGTGAGGCTGAGGATTAGGGTTACTTTTAAGGTTACTGTTAGGGTTAGGTTTAGTGTTATGTTTAGGGTTATGTTTAGGCTTAGGGTTAGGGTTAGGGTGAGGTTTAGGGTTAGTTATAGGGTTAGGGGGAGGGTTAGCGTAAGGCTTAGTCATAGGGTTAGTGTTAGGGTTAGGGTGATGGTGAGGGTTAGGTTGAGGTTTAGGGTTAGGGTTAAGGTTAGGGTTAGTTTGAGGGTTAGTGTTAGGGTTACAGTTAGTGTTAGGGTGAGGGTAAGTGTTAAGGTGAGGGTTTGGCTTAGGGTGAGGGTTATGGTTAAGGTGAGGGTTAGGATTAGGGTTAGGGTTATTGTTAGGTTTAGGTTTAGGTTTAGGGTTACTGTGAGGGTGAGGTTGAGGGTTAGAGTTATGGTTAGGGTGAAGTTTAGGGTTTGGGTTAGGGTTAATGTGAGGGTTAGGGTGAGGTTGTGGTTTAGTGATAGATTTAGGTTTAAGGTGAGGGTTAGGTTGAGGTTTAGGGTTAGGGTGTTAATGTTAGGGTTAGGGTGAGCGTTAAGGGGAGGGTTAGGGTTAGGGTGATGTTTAGGGTTAGTGTTAGGGTTAGGGTGTGGGTGAGGTTTAGTGATAGAATTAGGGTTAGGGTGAGGCTGAGGGTGAGAGTTAGTGTTAGTGTTAGCATTAGGGTGAGGGTTAGGTTTAGGGATAGGGTTAGGATTAGGATTAGGGTTAGGGTTACGGTGAGTGTGAGGGTAAGGGTTAGGGTTAGTTTAGGACTTAGGTTTAGACTGAGGGTGAGGGTGAGGGTGAGGGTTAGGTTTAGGGTGAGGGTTAAGTTTAGGGTTAGGGTGAGTTTTAGTGTTAGGGTTAGGGTTAGAGTTAGGGTTAGGGTGAGCATGAGGTTCAGGGGTAGATTTAGGTTTGGGGTTAGGGTTATTTTTAGGGTTAGGGTTAGGGTTAGTATAGAGTTAGGGTTACAGTTAGGGTTAGGGTGAGCGTGAGGTTTACGGTTAGAGTTAGGTTTAGTGTTAGGTTTAGGGGTAGGGTGAGGGTTAGGGTTAGGATTAGGCTTAGGCTTAGGCTTAGGCTTAGGCCGAGCATGAGGGTGAGGGTTAGGTTTAGGATTAGGGTGAGTATTAGGATGAGGTTTAGTGTTAGGATTAGGATTAGGTTGAGGGCTAGGGTGAGGGTTATGGTGAGGGTTAGGTTTAGGCATAGGGTTCGGGTTAGGATTAGGGTTAGGGTTAGGGTTAAGGTGAGGTTTAAGGTTAGGGTTAGGGTTACATTTAGGCTTCGGGTTAGGCTGAGTGTGAGGGTGGAGGTGAGGTTAGAGTTAGTATTAGGATTAGGGTTAGAGTAATTTTTTGTGTTATGGTTAGGGTTAAATTTGCAGTGAGGGTGAGGCTGCGGGTGAGGGTTATGGTTAGAGTTATGGTTAGGTTTAGGGTTAGTGTTATTCTTAGGGTTAGGTTTAGAGTTAAGGTGAGGGTGAGGGTTAGGGTTGGGTTGAGGTTTAGGGTTAGGGTTAGGGTGAGAGATAGGGTTCGGTTAAGTTTAGGGTTAGCGAGAGGGTTAGGGTTAGGGTTAAGGTGAGCGTGAGGGTTAGGATTATGTTTAGCATTAGGGTTATTTTTAATGTTAGGGTTAGAGTTATAGTGAGGGTGAGCGTGAGGGTGAGGGTTAGGCTTAGAGTTGGGGTGAGGTTTCGGATTAGGGTTAGGATTAGGGTTAGGGTGAGAGTGAGGTTTAGGGTTAGATTTAGGGTTAGTTGGAGGATTAGGTCGAGGGTTAGGGTTAGGGTTAGTGTTCGGGATAAGGTTAGGGTGAGGGTTAGGTTGAGGTTTAGTGTTAGGGTTAGGGTTAGGTTTAGGATTAGGGTTAGGGTGAGGGTGAGGGTGAGGGTTAGGGTTAGGTTTAGGATTAGGGTTAGGTTTACTCTTAGGGTTAGGCTGAGGGTGAGGGTGGGGATGAGGAGTAGGGTTAGGGTGATCGTTAGTGTTAGGGTTAGGGTGAGGGTTAGGGTTAGGATTAGGGTTAGGGTGAGGGCTAGGGTGAGGGTGAGGGTTAGGGTAAAGGTTAGGGTTAGGCTTAGGCTTAGCGTTAGGCTGTGCATGAGGTTGAGGGTGAGGGTTATGGTTAGGGTTAGTGTGAGGTTTAGTGTTAGGGTTAGTGTGAAGGAGATGGTAAGGGTAAAGGTGATGTTTAGGTGGAGGGTAAGGGTTACGGAAAGGGTGAGGGTTAATGTTAGAGTGAGGGTTAGGGTTAGGGTTAGGGTTAGGGTTAGGATGAGGTTTAGGTTTAGATTTAGTGTTAGGGTGAGGCAAAAGTTGAGAGTTACGGTTAAGATGAATGTTAGGTTTAGGCTTAAGGTGAGGGTTAGGTTGAGGGTTAGGATTAGCATTAGGGTTAGTGTTACGGTGAGTGTGAGGGTTAGGGTTAGGCTTAGGGTTAGGCTGAGGGTGAGGGTGAGGGTGAGGTTGAGAGTTAGTGTGCGGGTTAGGGTTAGGGTTATGGGGAGGATTAGGATTAGGTTTAGGGTTAGGATTAGGGTTATTGTGAGGGCTAGGGTGAGGGTGAGGTTTAGGGTTAGGGTTAGGGTGAGGTTTAGGTTTAGTGTTAGGGTTGGGGTGAGGTTGAGGTTTAGGGTTAGATTTAGGGTTAAGTTGAGGCTGAGGGTGCAGGGTAGGTTTAGGCTTAGTTTTAGGATTAGGGTAAGGGATAGGTTGAGTGTGAGGTTTAAGTTTAGGTTTAGGGTTAGGCTTAGCGTTATGCTGAGGTTGAGGGTTAGGGTGACGGTTAGCTTTAGGGTTAGGGTAAGTGCTAGGATGAGGTTTAGGGTTAAGATTAGGGTTAGGGTGAGGGCTAGTGTGAGAGTTATGGTTAGGGTTAGGTTTAGGCATAGGGTTAGGTTTAGGATTAGGGTTAGGTTGAGGGTGAGTGTGAGGGTTAGGGTTAGGGTTAGGCTTAGGGATAGGGTTAGGTTTAGGATTAGGGTTAGGGTTACAGTGACGGTGAGGGTTATGGTTAGGGTTAAGGCTAAGCTTATTGTTAGTGTTATGGTTAGGGTTAAGTTTGTGGTGAGGGTAAGGCTTAGGGTGAGGGTTATGGTTATGTTTAGGGTTAGGGTTAGGGTTAGAGTTACAGTGAGGTTAAGGGTGAGGGTGAGGTTTAGGGCTAGTGTGACCTTTAAGTTGAGGTTTAGGGTTAGGGTTAGGGGTAGGTTGAAGGTGAGGTTTAGGGTTAGAGTTAGGTTAGGGGGAATGTTAGGGTGAGGATTAGGGTTAGGGTTAGTGTTAGGGTGAGGGTGAGGGTTAGGTTGAGGTTTAGGGATAGGGTTAGGTTTATGATTAGGTTTAGGGTGAGGGTGAGTGTGAGGTTTAGGGTGAGGGTTAGGGTGACGGTAAGTGTTAGGGTGAGGGTTTGGTTTAGGGTGCGGGTTATTATTAGGGTGAGGGTTTGGATTAGGGTTAGGGTGAGTTTTAGGATTTGAGTAAGTGTTAGAGTGAGGGTGAGGGTTAGGGTGTGGTTTAGAGTTAGAGTTAGGGTTCTGGTGAGGGTTAGGTTGAGGTTTATAGTTAGTGTTAGGGTTAGGGTTACGGTGAGAGTTAGGGGTGGGTTAGGGTTTATGGTTAGGCTTAGCGTTAGGGTTAGGGTGAGGGTGAAGTTTAGGTTTAGCATTAGGGTTAGGGTGAGGCTGAGGGTGAAGGTGAGGAATCAGGTTAGGGTTAGGATTTGGATTAGGGTTAGGGTTAGGGTGAGTGTGAGGGTTAGGGTTAGGGTTAGGTTTAGCCTTAGGTTTAGGCTGAGGGTGAGGGTGAGGTTTAGGGTTAGTTTGAGGGTTAGGGTTATGGTTAGGTGTGGTTTAGTGTTAGGGTTATTGTTAGGGTTAGGGTTATGGTGAGGATGAGGATTAGATTGAGGATTAGTGTTAGGGTTAGTGTGAGGTTTAGGGTGAGGATGAGAGTTAGGTTTAGGGTGAGGGCTAGGGTGAGGGTAAGGTTTAGGGTAAGTGTTAGGGTGAGGTTTAGGGTTAAGGTGATGATTAGAGTTAGTGTGAGTGTTAGTGTTAGGGTTAGGGTTACTGTTAGGGTGAGGGTAAATGTTAGGGTGAGGGTTAGGGTTAGCGTTATTGTTAGCGTTACGGTTAAGGTTACGTTTACTGTGAGGGTGAGGGTGACAGTTAGGGTTATGGTTCAGATGAGGTTTAGGGACAGGGTTAGGGTTAGGTTTAGGGTGAGGGTTAAGGTTAGGATTAGGGTGAGTTTTAGTGTTTGGGTTAGGGTTAGAGTTAGGGTTAGGGTGAGCATGAGGTTCAGGCGTAGATTTAGGGTTGGGGTTAGGGTTATTTTTAGGGTTAGAGTTAGGGTTAGTGTTAGGGTTAGGGGTAGGGTGAGGTTTAGGTTTAGCATTAGGCTTAGGCTTAGGCTTAGGCCAAGCATGAGGGTGAAGGTTAGGTATAGGGTTAGTGTGAGAGTTAGGATGAGGTTTAGGGTTAGGATTAGGGTTAGGTTGAGGGCTAGGGTGAGAGTTATGGTGAGGGTTAGGTTTAGGCATAGGGTTAGGTTTAGGATTAGGGTTAGGGTTAGGGTTGTGGTGAGGTTTAGAGTTAGGGTTAGGGTTAGGGTTACATTTAATCTTCGGGTTAAGTTGAGGGTGAGGGTGGGGGTGAGGTTAGAGTTACTATTAGGGTTAGGGTTAGGGTTATTTTTAGTGTTATGGTTAGGGTTAAATTTGCAGTGAGGGGGAGGCTACGGGTGAGGGTTATGGTTAGAGTTATGGTCAGGTTTAGGGTTAGTGTTATTCTTAGGGGTATGTTTAGATTTAAGGTGAGGGTGAGGGTTAGGGTTGGCGTGAGGTTTAGGGTTAGGGTTAGGGTGAGATTTAGGGTTCGGTTAAGTTTAAGGTTAGCGTGAGGATTAGGGTTAGGGTTAAGGTGAGCATGAGGGTTAGGATTATGGTTAGGATTAGTGTTATTGTTACTGTTAGGGTTAGAGTTATGGTGAGGGTGAGGGTGAGGGTTAGGCTTAGAGTTTGGGTGAGGTTTAGGGTTAGGGTTAGGATTAGGGTTAGGCTGAGAGTGAGGTTTAGAGATAGATTTAGGGTTAGTTGGAGGATTAGGTCGAGGGTTAGGGTTAGGGTTAGTGTTTGGGATAAGGTTAGGTTGAGGGTTAGGTTGAGGTTTAGTGTTAGGGTTAGGTTTAGGATTAGGGTTAGCGTGAGGGTGAGTGTGAGTGTTAGGTTTAGGCTTACGCTTAGGGTTGAGGGTGAGGGTGGGGGTAAGAATTAGGGTAGGGTGATCATTAGGGTTAGGGTTAGGGTGAGGGTTAGGGTTAGGATTAGGGTTAGGGTGATTGCTAGGGTGAGGGTGAGGGTTAGGGTAAGGGTTAGGCTTAGGGTTAGCGTTAGGCTGAGCATGAGGTTGAGTGTGAGGGTTATGGTTAGGGTTAGGGTGAGCTTTAGTGTTAGGGTTATTGTGGAGGAGATGGTAAGGGTAAAGGTGATGGTTAGGTGGAGGGTGAGGGTTACAGTAAGGGTGAGGGTTAATGTTAGGGTGAGGGTTAGGGTGAGGGTTATTGTGAGGGTGAGGGTTAGATTGAGATTTAGTGTTAGGGTTAGTGTGAGGTTTAGGGTGAGGATGAGAGTTAGGGTTAGGGTGAGGGCTAGGGTGAGGGTAAGGTTTAGGGTAAGTGTTAGGGTGAGGTTTAGGGTTAAGGTGATGATTAGAGTTAGTGTGAGTGTTAGTGTTAGGGTTAGGGTTACTGTTAGGGTGAGGGTAAATGTTAGGGTGAGGGTTAGGGTTAGGGTTAGGTTTATTGTTAGCATTAGGGTTAGGGTTAAGGTTACTGTGAGGGTGAGGGTGAGGGTTAGGGTTATGGTTCGGATGAGGTTTAGGGTTAGGGTAAAGGTTAGGGTTAGGGTGAGGGTGAGGTTTAGGGTTAGATTTAGGGTTAGGGTGAGGCAGAAGTTGAGGGTTATGGTTAGGATTAATGTTAGGGTTAGGCTTAAGTTGAGGGTTAGGTTGAGGGTGAGGGTTAAGTTTAGGGTTAGGATTAGGATTAGGGTTAGGGTTAGGGTTAGTGTGAGGGTTAGGGTTAGTGTTAGGCTTAGGGATAGGCTGAGGGTGAGGGTGAGGGTGAGCGTTAGGGTGAGTTTTATGGTTAGGGTTATGGGGAGGGTTAGAGTTAGGGTTATGTTGAGGCTGAGGGAGCGGGGTAGGGTTAGGGTTAGTTTTAGGATTAGGGTAAGGGATAGGGTGAGTGTGAGGGTTAAGTTTAGGGTTAGGGTTAGGCTTAGGGTTATGCTGAGGTTGAGGGTGAATGTGAGGGTTAGGGTTACGGTGAGGGTGAGGGTTAGGTTTAGGGTTAGGGTGAGTGCTAGGATGAGGTTTAATGTTAGGATTAGGTTTAGGGTGAGGGTTAGTCTGAGGGTTATGGTGAGTTTTAGGTTTATGCATAGGGTTAGGTTTAGGATTAACGTTAGGTTGAGGGTGAGTGTGAGAGTTAGGGTTAGTGTTAGGCTTAGGGATAGGGTTAGGTTTAGGATTAGGGTTAGGATTAGGGTTACGGTGAGTGTTACAGTTAGGGTTAGGGCTAGGGTTATTGTTAGTGTGATGGTTAGGGTTAAGTTTGTGGTGAGGGTAAGTCTTAGGGTGAGGGTAAGAGTTATGTTTAGGGTTAGGGTTAGGGTTAGGTTTAGTGTTATTGTTAGGTTTAGGGTTAGAGTTACAGTGAGTTTGAGGGTGATGGTGAGGGTTAGGGTTAGTGTGACCTTTAGGTTGAGGTGTAGGGTTAGGGGTAAGTTGAGGGTGAGGTTTAGGGTTAGATTTAGGGTTAGGGGGAGTGTTAGGGTGAGGTTTAGGGTTAGGGTTAGTGTTAGGGTGAGGGTGAGGGTTATGTTGAGGTTAGGGATAGGGTTAGATTTAGGATTAGGTTTAGGGTGAGGGTGAGTGTGAGGTTTAGGGTGAGGGTTAGGGTGATGGTAAGTGTTAGGGTGAGGGTTTGGTTTAGGGTGAGGGTTATGGTTAGGGTGATGTTTTGGATTAGGGTTAGGGTGAGTTTTAGGATTTGGGTAAGTGTTAGAGTGAGGGTGAGGGTGAGGGTGAGGTTTAGGGTTAGAGTTAGGGTTCTGGTGAGGGTTAGGTTGAGATTTAGGGTTAGTGTTAGGGTTAGGGTTACAGTGAGAGTTTGAGGGAGGGTAAGGGTTAGGGTTAGGGTTATGGTTAGTGTTAGCGTTAGGGTTAGGGTGAGGGTGAAGTTTAGGTTTAGAATTAGGGTTAGGGTGAGGCTGAGGGTGAAGGTGAGGATTAGGGTTAAGGTTAGGATTTGGATTATGGTTATGGTTAGGGTGAGTGTGAGGGTTAGCATTAGGGTTAGGGTTAGCCTTAGGTTTAGGTTGAGGGTGAGGGTGAGGGTGAGGGTTAGGGTAACTTTGAGGGTTAGGGTTAGGGTTAGGGTGAGGTTTAGTGTTAGGTTTAGGGTTATGGTGAGAGTGAGGATTAGATTGAGGATTATTGTTAGGGTTAGTGTGAGGTTTAGGGTGAGGATGAGAGTTAGGGTTATGGTGAGGGCTAGGGTGAAGGTAAGGTTTAGGGATGGTGTTAGGGTGAGGTTTAGGGTTAAGGTGATGATTAGGGTTAGTGTGAGGGTTAGTGTTAGGGTGAGGGTAAGTGTTATAATGAGGGTAAGTGTTAGGGTAAGTTTAGGGTTAGGCTTTCGGTTACTGTGAGGGTGAGGGTTAGGGTTATGGTTCGGATGAGGTTTAGGGATAGTGTTAGTGTTAGGTTTAGGGTGAGGTTTAGGATTAGGGTTAGGGTTAGGGTTAGGGTGAGGGTGAAGTTTAGGTTTAGAATTAGGGTTAGGGTGAGGCTGAGGGTGAAGGTGAGGATTAGGGTTAGGGTTAGGATTTGGATTAGGGTTAGGTTTAAGGTGAGTGTGAGGGTTAGTTTTAGGGTTAGGTTTAGCCTTAGGTTTAGGCTGAGGGTGAGAGTGAGGGTTAGGGTTAGTTTGAGGGTTAGGGTTAGGGTGAGGTTTAGTGTTAGGGTTAGGGTTAGGGTTATGGTGAGGTTGAGGTTTAGATTGAGGATTAGTGTTAGGGTTAGTGTGAGGCTTAGGGTGAGGATGAGAGTTAGGTTTAGGGTGAGGGCTAGAGTGAGGGTAAGTTTTAGGGTTAGTGTTAGGGTGAGGTTTAGGGTTAAGGTGATGATTAGGGTTAGTGTGAGG
Source organism: Dipodomys merriami (assembly GCF_024711535.1). Lineage (NCBI taxonomy): Eukaryota > Metazoa > Chordata > Mammalia > Rodentia > Heteromyidae > Dipodomys > Dipodomys merriami. The sequence goes on along the minus strand of NW_027206324.1, from coordinate 5,264,356 downwards.
GTTAGTGTTAGGCTGAGGGTAAGTGTTAGGGTGAGGTTTTGGGTTAGGGTTATTGTTAGCGTTAGGGTTGGGGTTACAGTTACTGTGAGGGTGAGTGTGAGGGTTAGGGTTATGGTTTGGATGAGGTTTAGGGATAGGTTTAGGGTTAGGTTTACGGTGAGGTTTAGGGTTAGGGTTAGGGTTAGGGTGAGGCAGAAGTTGAGGGTTAGGGTTAGGATTAATGTTAGGGTTAGGCTTAAGGTGAGGGTTAGGTTGAGGGTGAGGGTTAGGTTTAGGGTTAGGATTAAGATTAGGGTTAGGGTTAGGGTGAGTGTGAGGGTTAGGGTTAGGGTTAGGCTTAGGCTTAGGCTGAGGGTGAGGGTGAGGGTTCGGGTTCGGGTTCGGGTGAGTGTTAGGGTTAGGGTTTTGTGGAGACTTAGGATTAGGTTTAGCGTTTTGATTAGGGTTAGGGTGAGGGCTAGGGTGAGGGTGAGGTTTAGGGTTAGGGTTAGGGTGAGGTTTAGGTTTAGTGTTAATGTTAGGGTGAGGGTGAGGTTTAGGGTTAGAGTTAGAGTTAAGTTGAGGCTGAGGGTGCGGGGTAGGGTTAGTTTTAGTTTTAGGATTAGGGTAAGGATAGGGTGAGTGTGAGGGTTAAGTTTAGGGTTAGAGTTAGGCTTAGGTTTATGCTGAAGTTGAGGGTGAATGTGAGGGTTAGGGTTAGGGTCAGGGTGAGGGTTAGGTTTAGGGTTAGCGTGAGTGCTAGGATGAGGTTTAGGGTTAGGATTAGGGTTAGGGTGAGGGTTAGTCTGAGGGTTATGGGGAGTTTTAGGTTAAGGCCTAGGGTTAGGTTTAGGATTAGCGTAAGGTTGAGGGTGAGTGTGAGAGTTAGGGTTAGGATTAGGCTTAGGGATAGGGTTAGGTTTAGGATTAGGGTTAGGGTTAGAGTTATGGTGAGTGTTACAGTTAGGTTTAGGGCTAGGGTTATTGTTAGTGTTATGGTTATGGTTAAGTTTGTGGTGAGGATGAGCCTTAGGTTGAGGGTAAGGGTTATGTTTAAGGTTAGGGTTAGGGTTAGGTTTAGTGTTATTGTTAGGTTTAGGGTTAGAGTTACAGTGAGTTTGAGGGTGATGGTGAGGGTTATGGTTAGTGTGACCTTTAGGTTGAGGTGTAGGGTTAGGGTTTGGGGTAGGTTGAGGGTGAGGTTTAGTTTTAGAGTTAGGGTTAGGGGGAGTGTTAGGGTGAGGTTTAGGGTTAGGGTTAGTGTTAGGGTGAGGGTGAGGGTTAGGTTGAGGTTTAGGGATAGGGTTAGATTTAGGATTAGGGTTAGGGTGAGGGTGAGTGTGAAGTTTAGGGTGAGGGTTAGGGTAATGGTAAGTGTTAGGATGAGCGTTTGGTTTAGGGTGAGGGTTATGTTTATGGTGAGGGTTTGGATTAGGGTTAGGGTGAGTTTTAGGATTTGGGTAAGTGTTAGAGTGAGGATGAGGGTGAGGTGAGCTTTAGGGTTAGAGTTAGGGTTCTGGTGAGGGTTAGGTTGAGGTTTAGGGTTAGAGTTAGGGTTAGGGTTACAGTGAGAGTTAGAGGGAGGTTAAGGTTTAGGGTTAGGGTTATGGTTAGTGTTAGCGTTAGGGTTAGGGTGAGGGTGAATTTTAGGTTTAGAATTAGGGTTAGGGTGAGGCTGAGGGTGAAGGTGAGGATTAGGGTTAGGGTTAGGATTTGGATTAGGTTTAAGGTTAGGGTGAGTGTGAGGGTTAGGGTTAAGGTTCGGGTTAGCCTTAGGTTTAGGCTGAGGGTGAGGGTGAGGGTGAAGTTTAGGGTTAATTTGAGGGTTAGGGTTAGGGTTAGGGTGAGGTTTAGTGTTAGGGTTAGGGTTAGGTTTAGGGTTATGGTGAGGGTAAGGATTAGATTGAGGATTATTGTTAGGGTTAGTGTGAGGTTTAGGGTGAGGATGAGAGTTAGGGTTAGGGTGAGGCCTAAAGTGAAGGTAAGGTTTAGGGATAGTGTTAGGGTGAGGTTTAGGGTTAAGGTGATGATTAGGGTTAGTGTGAGGGTTAGTGTAAGGGGAGGGTAAGTGTTATGATGAGGGTACCTGTTAGGGTGAGGGTTTAGGTTAGGGTTACAGTTACTGTGAGGGTGAGGTGAGGGTTAGTGTTATGGGTCGGATGAGTTTTAGGGATAGGGTTAGGGTTAGGGTTAGGGTTAGGTTTCGGGTTAGAGTTAGGGTTAGAGTGAGGCAGAAGTTGAGGGTTAGGGTTAGGATTAAGGTGAGCATTAGGTTGAGGGTGAGGGTTAGGTTTAGGGTTAGGATTAGGATTAGCGTTAGGGTTAGGGTGAGTGTGAGGGTTAGGCTTAGGGTTAGGCTGAGGGTGAGGGTGAGGGTGAGGATGAGGGTGAGGATGAGGATTAGGTGAGGTTTAGGGTTAGGGTTATGGTGAGGGTTAGGTTTAGGTTTAGGGTTAGTATTAGGGTTAGGGTGAGGGCTAGTGTGAGGGTAAGGTTTACTGTTAGGGTTAGGGTGAGGTTTAGGTTTAGTGTTAGGGTTAGGGTGAGGGTGAGGTTTTGGGTTAGAGTTAGGGTTAAGTTGAGGCTGAGGGTGCAGGGTAGGGTTAGGGTTAGGTTTAGGATTAGGGTAAAGGATAGGGTGATTGTGAGGGTTAAGTTTAGGTTTAGGGATAGGCTTAGGGTTATGTTGAGGTTGAGGGTGAGGCTGAGGTTTAGGGTTAGGGTGAGGTTGAGGATTAGGTTTAGGGTTAGGGTAAGTGCTAGGATGAGTTTTAAGGTTAGGATTAGGGTTAGGGTGAGGGCCAGTGTAAGTGTTATGGTGAGGGTTAGGTTTAGGCTAGCGTTGGTTTAGAATTAGGGTTAGGTTGAGGGTGAGTGTGAGGGTTAGGGTTAGGGTTAGGCTTAGGGATAGGGTTAGGTTTAGGATTAGGTTTAGGGTTAGGGTTATGGTGAGGGTTATGGTTACAGTTAGGGCTATGGTTATTGTTAGTGTTATGGTTAGGGTTAAGTTTGTGGTGAGGGAAAGGCTTAGGGTGAGTTTTATGGTTATGTTTACAGTTAGTTTTAGGGTTAGAGTTACAGTGAGTTTGAGGGTGAAGTTGAGGTTTAGAGTTAGTGTGACCTTTAGGTTGAGGTTTAGGTTTAGGGTTAGGGGTAGGTTGAGGGTGAGGTTTAGGGTTAGGGGGAGTATTAGGGTGAGGTTTAGGGTTAGGGTTAGTGTTAGGGTGAGGGTGAGGGTTAGGTTGAGGTTTAAGGTGAGGGTTAGGGTGATGGTAATTGTTAGGGTGAGGGTTTGGTTTAGGGTGAGGTTTATGGTTAGGGTGATGGTTTGGATTAGGGTTAGGCTGATTTTTACGATTTGGGTAAGTGTTAGAGTGAGGGTTAGGGTGAGGGTGAGGTTTAGGTTTAGAGTTAGGGTTCTGGTGAGGGTTAGGTTGAGGTTTAGGGTTAGTGTTAGTGTTAGTGTTACGGTGAGAGTTAGGGGGAGGGTTAGGGTTATGGTTATGGTTAGTGTTAGCGTTAGGGTTAGGGTGAGGGTGAGGTTTAGGTTTAGATTTAGGGTTAGGGTGAGGCTGAGGGTGAAGGTGAGGAATAGGTTTCGGGTTAGGATTTGGATTAGGGTTAGGGTTAGGGTGAGTGTGAGCGTTAGGGTTAGGTTTAGGGCTAGCCTTAGGTTTAGGCTGAGGGTGAGGGTGAGGGTGAGTGTTAGGGTTCGTTTGAGGGTTAGGGTTAGGTTTAGGGTGAGGTTTAGTGTTAGGGTTAGGGTTAGATTTAGCGTTAGGGTGAGGCTGAGGTTTAGGTGTAGAGTTAGGGTTAGGCTGAGGATTAGGGTGAGTGTTAGGGTTAAGGTGAGTGTGAGGGTTAGGTTTAGGGTGGGAGTTAGGGTTCGGTTAAGTTTAGGGTTAGAGTGAGGGTTAGGGTAAGTGTTATGGTGAGCGTGAGGGTTATTGTTAGGTTGAGGGTTAGGGTTAGGTTTAGGGTGAGGGTTAGTGTTAGGGTTAGTGTTAGAGTTAGGGTTAGGTTGAGTGTTAGGTTGATGTTGAGGGTTAGGCTTATGATTACGATTAGGATTAGGGTAAGGGTTAGGGTGAGTGTGACGTTTAGGGTTACGGTTAGGGTTAGTCTTAGTCTTAGGCTGTGGGTGAGGGTGAGGGTGAGGGTTAGGGTTAGTGTGAGGGTTATGGTTAGTGTTAGGGTTCGGTTAAGTTTAGGGTTAGAGTGAGGGTTAGGTTTAGGGTTAGGGTTAGGGTTAGGGTTAGGGTGATGTTTAGGATTAGGGTTAGAATTAGTGTTCTTATTGAGGTTAGGGTTAGGGTTATGGAGAGGGTGAGGGTGAGGGTGAAGTTGAGGGTTAGGGTTAGGGTTAGGGTGAGTTTAGGGTTAGGATTAGGGTTATGGTGAGGGTGAGGTTTAAAGTTAGATTTAGGGTTAGTTGGAGTGTTAGGTCGAGGGTTAGGGTTAGGGTTATTGTTAGGGATAAGTTTTGGGTGACGGTTAGGTTGAGGTTTAGTGTTAGGGTTAGGGTTAGGTTTAGGATTAGCTTTAGGCTGAGCGTGAGGGTGGGGGTGAGGTTTAGGGTTAGGGTGATGGTTAGGGTTAGGGTTAAGGTGAGGGTTAGGATTAGGATTAGGGTTAGGGTGATTGCTAGGGTGAGGGTCAGAGTTAGGTTAAGTGTTAGGCTTAGGGATAGGTTTAGGCTGAGCGTGAGTTTGAGGGTGAGGGTTAGGGTTAGGTTGATGGTTAGGTTTACGGTTTGGGTGAGGGTTAGGATGAGGTTTAGGGTTAGGGTGAGGATGATGGTAAGAGTAAAGTTGAGGGTTTAGCTGAGCGTGACGGTTAAGATAAGGGTGAGGTTTAGGGTTAGGCATAGGGTTAGGGTGAGGGTTAGATTGGGGATTAGGGTTAGAGTTAGGGTTAGTGTGAGGTTTAGGGTGAGGATGAGTGTTAGGGTTAGGGTGAGGTTCTAGGGTTAGAATTAGGTTTAGGGTGAGGTCTAGGGTGAGGGTGAGGGTTAGAGTTAGGGTTTGGGTTAGGATGAGGTTTAGCATTAGGGTGATGGTTAGGTTTAGTGTTAGGGTTAGTGTTAGGGTTAGGGTTAGTGTTATGGTTAGGGTAAGTGTTAGGGTGATGGATAGGGTTAGGGTGAGGGTTATGGTTAGTGTGAGGGTTAGATTGGGGATTAGGCTTAGAGATAGGGTTAGTGTGAGTTTTATGATGAGGATGAGTGTTAGGTTTATGGTGAGGGTTAGGGTTAGGTTTAGGGTTAGGGTTAAGGTTAGGGTGAGGGTTAGGTTGAGGTTTAGGGTTAGGGTTATTGTTAGGGTTAGGATTAGGGTTAGGGTGAGGTGAGTGTGAGGGTTAGGGTTAGGGTTTGGCTTAGGCTTAGGGTTAGGCTGAGGGTGAAGTTGAGTGTGAGGGTTAGGGACAGGGTTAGGGTGAGGTTTAGTGTTAGGGTAAGGGTTAGAGTTAGGGTTAGGGTGATGATGAGGTTTAGGGGTAGATTTAGGGTTAGGGTGAGGGTGAGGGTTAGGGTAAGGGTTGCGGTGCGGGTGACAGTAAGGGTAAAGATGAGGGTTAAGCTGAGGGTGAGGGTTACGGTAAGGGTGAGGGTTAGGGTTAGGGTTAGGGTTTGGGTTAGGGTTAGGGTTAGGGTGAGGGTTAGATTGAGGGTTAGTGTGAGGTTTAGGGTGAGGATGAGGGTTAGGTTTAGGGTGAGGGCTAGGGTGAGGGTGAGGGTTAGGGTTAGTGTTAGGGTGAGTTTAAGGTTTAGGGTGATGGTTAGGGTTAGTGTGAGCGTTAGTGTTAGCGTTAGGGTTAGTGTTAGGGTGAGGGTATATGTTAGGGTGAGGGTTAATTTTAGGGTTAGGTTTAGGTTTAGGGTCAGAGTTAGAGTTGGGCTTAGTGTGAGGGTGACATTTAGGGTTAGAGTTAGGGTTAGTGTTAGGGTTAGGGATAGGGTGACGTTTAGGGTTAGGGTTAGGCTTAGGGTTAGGATTAAGCTTAGGTGGAGCATGAGGAAGAGGGTTAGGGTTTGGGTTAGGGTGAGGGTTAGGGTTAGGTTTAGGGTGAGGGCTAGTATGAGGGTTAGGTTTAGGGTTAGGGTTAGTGATACGGTTAGGTTTAGGATTTGGGTTAGGGTGAGAGTGAGTGTGAGGGTTAGGGTTAAGGATAGGTTTAGGCTTATGGTTGGGGTGAGGATTAGGGTTAGGGTTTGGGTTAGGCTTAGGTTTAGGGTCAGTGTTAGTGTTAGTTTTAGTGTTACTGTTAGGTTTACAGGGAGGGTTAGGGTTAGGGTTAGGCTTAGGGTTAGGCTGAGGGTTAGGGTGGGGGTGAGGATTAGGGATAGGGTTACTGTTAGGGTGAGGATTATTTTTAGTGTTATGGTTAGGGTTAAGTTTGCAGTGAGGGTGAGGCTGAGAGTGAGGGTTAGGGTTAGGATTAGAGTTAGTGTTATTGTTAAGGATAGGGTTAGAGTTATGGTGAAGTTGAGGATGAGCGTGAGGGTTAGGGTTAGGTAAGGTTTAGGGTAGATTTAGGGTTAGGTTTAGGGTGAGGGTGAGGTTTAGGGTTAGAGTTATGGTTTGCTGGAAAGTTAGGGTGAGGTTTAGGGTTTGGGTTATTGTTAGGGATAGGGTGAGGGTGAGGGTTTGGTTGAGGTTTAGGGATAGGGTTATGTTTAGGATTAGGATTAGGGTGAGCGTGAGTGTGAAGGTTAGCGTGAGGGTTAGGTTTAGGCTTAGCATTAGGCTGAGGGTGAGGGTGGGGGTGAGGATTAGTGTTATTGTTATTGTTAGGGTTAGGGTTAGAGTTACGGTGAGGGTAAGGGTGCGGGTGAGGGTTAGGGTAGGGTTAGGGTGGGGTTTAGTGTTAGGGTTAGGGTTAGGGTTAGGGTGAGGGCGAGGTTTAGGGTTAGATATAGGCTTAGGGTTAGTGTGAGGGTTATGGTTAGGGTTTGGTTTAGGGTGAGGTTGAGGCTGAGGATTAGGGTTAGGTTTAGGGTTAGCGTTAGGGGTAGGGTTAGGGTTAGGGTGAGGTTTAGGGTTAGGGTTAGGGTTACGTTTAGGCTTCGGGTTAGGCTGAATGTGAGGGTGTGGGTGAGGTTAGAGTTAGGATTAGGGTTAGGGTTAGGGTTATTGTTAGTGTTATGGTTAGGGTTAAATTTACAGTGAGGGTGAGGCTGTGGGTGAGGGTTAATGTTACGGTTATGGTTTGGTTTAGGGTTAGTGTTATTCTTAGGGTTAGGGTTAGAGTTACAGTGAGGTTGAGGGTGAGGGTGAGGGTTAGGGTGAGGTTTAGGGTGAGGTTTAGGATTAGGTTTAGGGTTAGGGTTAGGGTGAGGATGAGGTTTAGGCTTAGAGTTAGGGTTTGGGTGAGGGTTAGGTTGAGTTTTAGGTTTAGTGCTAGGGTTAGGGTTATGGTGAGAATTAGGGGGAGGGCTGGTATAGGGTTAGGGTTATGGTTAGTGTTAGTGTTAGGGTTAGTGTGAGGGTGAAGTTCAGCGTTAGAATTAGGGTTAGGGTGAGGCTGAGGGTGAGGGTTAGGATTTGGATTAGGGTTAGGGTTAGGGTGAGTGTGAGGGTTAGGTTAGGGTTAGGGTTAGCCTTAGGTTTAGGCTGAGGGTGAGGGTGAGCGTGAGGGTTAGGGTTAGTTTGAGGGTTAGGGTTAAGGTTAGGATGAGGTTTAGTGTTATGGTTAGTGTTAGATTTAGGGTTAGGGTGAGGGTGAGGTTTAGGGGTAGAGTTAGGGTTAGGATGAGGGTTAGGGTGAGTGTTAGGTTTAGGGTTAGGTTTAGATTTAGCTTTAGAGTTAGAGTGAGGTTGAAGTTTAGGTTTAGAATTAGGTTTAGGTTAAGGCTGAGGGTGAAGGTGAGGATTAGGTTTAGGGTTATTATTGGGATTAGTTTTAGGGTTAGTGTGAGTGTGAGGGTTAGGTTTAGGGTTAGTGTTAGCCTTAGGTTTAGGCTGACGGTGAGGGTGAGAATGAGGGTTAGGGTTAGTTTGAGGGTTAGGGTATAGGGTTAGGGTGAGGGTTAGTGTTAGGGTTAGGGTTAGGTTGTGCGTTAGGTTGAGGTTGAAGGTTAGGCTTAGGTTTACTATTAGGATTAGGGTAAGTTTTAGTGTGAGTGTAATGGTTAGGGTTAGGGTTATGGTGAGGTTTAGGTTTAGGGTTATGGTTAGGGTGAGGGTGAAGTTTAGGGTTAGAGTTAGGGTTAAGTTGACGCTGAGGGTGCAGGGTAGGGTTAGGCTTAGCATTAGGATTAGGGTAAGGGATAGGGTGAGTGTGAGGTTTAGGGTGACGGTTAGGGTGATAGGGTTTTGCTGATGTTTAGGGTGAGGGTGAGGGTTAGTATTAGGGTGAGGGTGAGGGTTTGTATTAGGGTTAGGTTGAGTGCTAGGATGAGGTTACGGTTAGGATTAGTGTTAGGGTTAGGGTGAGGGCTAGTGTGAGGGTTATGATGAGGATTAGGTTTAGGCATAGGGTTAGGTTTAGGATTAGGGTTAGGTTGAGGGTGAGTGGGAGGGTTAGGGTTAGGCTTAGGCTTAGGGATAGGGTTAGGTTAAGGATCAGGGTTAGGGTTAGGGTTACTTTGAGGGTTACTGTTATGGTTAGGGCTAGGGATATTGTTAGTGTTATGGTTAGGGTCAAGTTTGTGGTGAGGGTGAGGCTTAGGGTGAGGGTTATGGTTATGTTTAGGTTTATGGTTAGGGTTAGAGTTACAGTGAGGTTGAGGGTGAGGGTGAGGTTTAGGGTTAGTGTGACCTTTTGGTTGCGATTTATGGTTAGGTTTAGGGGGAGGTTGAGGCTGAGGTTTTGGATTAGAGTTAGGGTTAGTGGGAGTATTAGGGTGAGGTTTAGGGTTGGGATTAGTGTTAGGGTGAGGGTGAGGGTTAGGTTGAAGTTTAGGGATAGGGTTATTTTTAGGATTAGGGTTAGGGTGAGGGTGAGTGTGAGGTTTAGGGTGACGGTTAAGTTGATGATTAGTGTTAGGGTGAGGGTTTGGTTTAGGGTGAGGGTTATGGTTAGGGTGAGGGTTTGGATTAGGGTTAGGGTGAGTTTTAGGTTTTGGGTAAGTAGGTTTTGGGTTAGGTTTAGGGTTAGGGTTAGGGTGAGGGTTAGATTGGGGATTAGGGTTAGAGTTAGGGTTAGTGTGAGGTTTAGGGTGAGGATGAGTGTTAGGGTTAGGGTGAGGGTTAGCGTTAGAATTATGTTTAGGGTGAGGTCTAGGGTGATTGTGAGGGTTAGAGTTAGGGTTAGGGTTAGGATGAGTTTTAGGATTAGGGTGATGGTTAGGGTTAGTGTTAGGGTTAGGGTTAGTGTTAGGGTGAGTGTAAGTGTTAGGGTGATGGGTAGGGTTAGGGTGAGGGTTATGGTTAGTGTGAGGGGTAGATTGGTGATTAGGCTTAGAGTTAGGGTTAGTGTGAGTTTTATGGTGAGGATGACGGTTAGGGTTATGGTGAGGGTTAGGGTTAGGGTTAGTGTTAGGGTTAAGTTTAGGGTGAGGTTTAGTGTTAGGGTGACGTTTAGGGTTAGGATTAAGGTTAGGATGAGTGTGAGTGTGAGGGTTAGGTTTAGGGTTAGGTTTAGGTTTAGGGTTAGGCTGACAATGAGGGTGAGGGTGAGGGTTAGAGTTCGGGTGAGGGTGAGGGTTAGGGTTTGGTTTAGGGTAAGGGCTAGTGTGAGGTTTAGGTTGAGGGTTAGTGTTAGGGATACGGTTAGGTTTAGGATTTGGGTTAGGGTGAGAGTGAGTGTGAGGTTTATGGTTAGGGGTTAGGGTTAGGCTTAGGTTTAGGGAGAGGATTAGGGTTAGGGTTTGGGTAACGGTTGGGTTTAGGGTCAGGGTGGGGGTGAGGATTAGGGTTAGGTTTAGGGTTAAGGTTAGGGTTATTTTTAGTGTTATGTTTAGGGTTAAGTTTGCAGTGAGGGTGAGGATGAGGGTGAGGATTATGGTTAGGGATAGGGTTAGGTTAATATTAGGGTTAGTGTTAATGTTAGGGTTAGGGTTAGACTTATGGTATGGGTGAGGGTGAGGGTGAGGGTTAGGGTTAGGTTTAGGGTGAGGTTTAGAGTTAGGGTTAGGATTAGGGATAGGATGAGGGAGACTTTTAGGGTTAAAGTTAGGTTGAGGGGGAGGGTAAGGGTGAGGGTTAGAGTTAGGGCTAGTGTTAGGGTTAGTGTTAGGTTTAGGGTTAGTGTAAGATTGAGGTTTAGGGTTATGCTTAGGTTTAGGGTTATGATTAGGGTTAGGGAGAGTGTGAGGGTTAGGGTTAGGATTAGGCTAAGGCTAAGGGTTAGCCTGAGGGTGAGGGTGGGTGTGAGGATTAGGCTTAGGGTGATGGTTAGCCTTATGGTTAGGGTGAGAGTTAGGATGAGGGTTAGGGTTAGGATTAGGATTAGGGTGAGGGCTAGGGTGAGGGGAGGTTTAAAGTTAGGGTTAGGCTTAGGCATACTTTTAGGCTGATGGTGATGGTGAGGGTGAGGGTTAGGGTTATGGTGATGGATAGGGTTAGGGTTCCGGTTAGGGTGATCGTGTCAGTAAGAGTAAAGTTGAGGGTTGGGCTAAGGGTGAGGGTTACTTTAAGGGTGAGGGTTAGTGTTACGTTGAGGGTTATGATAAGGGTTAGGTTTAGGGTTAGGGTTAGATTGGGGATTAGGGTTAGGGTAATTGTGAGGCTTAGGGTGTGGATGAGGGTTAGGGTTAGAATTAGGGTTTGGGTGAGTTCTAGCGTGAGAGTAAGGGATAGGGTTAGGGTTAAGTTTATGGTGAGGTTTAGAGTGAGGGGTAAGTTTAGGTTTAGGGTGAGGGTTAGGTTTAGTATGAGGGTTATGGTTAGGGTGAGGGTGAGGGTGAGGGTAAGGGTTATGGTGAGGGTTACAGTGAGGGTGAGGGTTAGGGTTAGGAATTGGGATAGGGTTAGGTATAGGCTGAGGTTGAGGGTGAGGGAGACGGTGAGGTTTAGGGTTAGGGTTATGTTTAGGGTGAGGTCTAGGGTGAGGGTGAGGGTTAGGGTGAAGGTGAGGGTGATGGTGAGGGTTTTGGTTAGGTAATGGTTAGGGTTAGGGTGAGGATTAGTTGAGGGTTAGGGTAAGGGTGAGGTTGAGATTTAGGGTGTCGGTGAGAGTTAGGGTTAGGGTGAGGGTTAGGGTGATGGTGATGTTTAGGGTTAGGTAGAAGGTTAGGGTTAGGGTTAGGTGAGGGTTAGTGTTAGGGTTAGGGTTAGGGTGAGGGTTAGGATTAGGTTTAGGGTTAGGGTGAGGTTTAGGGTGAGGGTGAGGGTTAAGTTTAGGGTTAGGTTTGTGGTGTGGGTAAGTGATAGCATGAGGGTTCGGCTGAGTGTTTGACTTAGCATTACGGTTAGGGTGAGGGTTAGGTTGAGGATTAGGATGAGTTTTAGGGTTAGGGTGAGGGTTAGCATTAGGCTTAGCTTGAAGGCGACAGTGAGAGTGACAGGGTTAGAGTTACGGTGAGGGTTCGGTTAATGTGAGGTTTAGGGTGAGGATGAGGTTAAGTGTTAGGATGAGGGTTAGGATGAGGGTGAGGGTTAGGGTTAGGGTTTGGGTTAGGGTGTGGGTTAGGGTGATGGTTAGGGTTAGGGTTATTCTTAGGGTTAGGGTGAGGGTTAGGCTGAGGGTTAGGTTTAGGATTAGGGTGAGGTTTAGGGTCAGGATTAGGGTGAGGGTGAGGGTTAATGTTCGGGTGAGGGTTAGGGTTGTTATTAGGGTTACGGTCAGATTTAGGGTGATGGTCAGGTTTAGGGTGAGGGTTAGGGTAAGGGTTAGAGTTAGGGTTAAGGTCAGGGTTAGGGTAAGGGGTAGGGTTACGGTTAGGGTGAGTGTTAGGTTTAGTGTGAGTGTTAGGTTAGGGTTAGGGTTAGGATTAGTGTGAGGGTTAGAATTAGCTGACCGTCAGGGTGAGGGTGAGGTTTAGGGTTAGGAATAGTGATAGGATTAGTGTAAAGCTGAGTGTGAGGGTGAGGTTTAGGGTTAGGGTTAGGGTGAGGGCTTGGGTGAGGTTTAGGGTAAAGTTGAGGGTGAGAGTGATGGTAAGGGTAAAGGTGAGGGTTAGGCTGAGGGTGAGGGTTAAGATAAGGTGAGGGTTAGGGTTAGGGTGAGGGTTAGATTGAGGATTAGGTTTAGGGTTAGTGTGAGGTTTATTGTGAGGTTCAGGGTTAGGGTTTGGTTGAGGGTTAGGGTTAGAATTAGGGTTAGGTTGAGGGCCAGTGTGAGAGTGAGGTTTAGGTTAGGTTTAGGGTTAAGGTTAGGGTGAGGTTTAGGGGTACTGTGAGGGTTAGGATTAGTGTGATGGTTAGTGTTAGAGTTAGGGTTACTTTTAGGGTGAGGGTAAGTGTTAAGGTGAGGGTTTGGGTTAGGGTGAGGGTTATGTTTAGGGTGAGGGTTAGCGCTAGGGTTAGGGTTATTGTTAGGGTTAGGATTATGATTAGGGTTAGCATGAGGGTGAGTGTGTGGTTTAGGGTTAGGTTTAGGTTTAGGCTTAAAGTTAAGCTGAGGGTGAGGTTGAGGCTGAGGGTTAGGGTTAGGGTTAGTGTTAGGTTTAGGGTGAGGGTGAGGGTTAGGTTTAGGGTGAGGTTTAGGGTTAGGGCTTGGATTAGGATTAGTGTTAGTGTGAGGGTGAGTGTGAGTGTTAGGGTTAGGTTTAGGCTGAGGCTTAGGCTTAGGTTTAGGCTGAGGGTGAGGGTGGGAGTTAAGGTGAGGGTGAGGGTGAGCTTTAAGGTTAGAGTTAGGGTTAGTGTGAGAGTTAGTGTTAGGATTGGTGTTAGGGTAAGAGTTAGGGTGAGGGTTAGGGTGAGGGTTATGGTTAGGGATAGGGTTAGATTTAGGATTAGGGTTAGGGTGAGTGTGAGTGTGAGGGTTAATGTTAGGGTGAGGGTTAGGGTTAGGCTGAGGGTGAGGTTGAGGGTTAGGATTAGGTTGAGGGTTAGAGTTAGGTTTAGGGTGAGGGTTAGGATGAGGTATAGGGTTAGGTTGAGAGCTAGGGTGAGGGTTAAGATTAGAGTTAGGTTTAGGGTGAGGTTTAAGTTTTGGGTTAGGTTTAGGGTTTGGGTCAGGGTTACGGTTAGGGTTACGGTGAGGGTGAGGGTTAGGGTTAGGTTGAGGGTTAGGGTTAGAGTTAGGTTAGGGTGAGGTTTGTGGTTAGGGTTAGGGTGACGGTTACCGATGAGGGTTATGGTTAGGATTAGGGTTATGTTGCTTGCTAGGGTGAGGGTGAGGGTTAGGGTTAGTGTTAGGTTTGGGTTAGGGTAGGCTGAGGGTGAGAGTGGGGGTTAGGAATAGGTTTTGGGTGATGGTTAGGGTTAGGGTTAGGGTGAGAGTGAGGATCAGAGTAAGGGTTAGGATTAGGTTTGGGGTGAGGGCTAGGGTGAAGGTGAGGGTTATGGTTAGGCTTAGGCTTAGGCTTAGGTTTAGCTTGAGGGTGAGGGTGAGGGTGAGGGATAGGGTTAGGGTGATGGATAGGGTTAGGTTTAGGCTGAGTGTTAGGATGAGGGTTAGGGTTAGGGTGAGGCTTAGGGTGAGCATGACGGTAACAGTAAAGGTGAGGTTTAGGCTGAGGGTGAGTGTTCCCCTAAGGGTGAGTGTTAGGATTAGGGTGAGGGTTAGTGTAAGGGTTAGGGTGAGGGTTAGGGTGAGGGTGAGGGTTAGATTGAGGAGTAGGGTTAGGGTTAGTGTGAGGTTTAGGGTGAGGATCATTGTTAGAGTTAGGGTGAGGGTTATGTTTAGAATTAGGGTTAGGGAGAGGGCTAGTGTGAGGGTTAGGATTAGGATTAGGGTTATGGTGAGGGTGTGGGTTAGGGTTAGGGTGTGGTTTAGGATTAGGGTGAGAGTTACTGTTACTGTGAGTGTTAGGGTTAGGGTAAGGGTGAGGGTAAGTGTTAGGGTGAGGGTTAGGGTTAGGGTGAATGTTATGGTTATGGTGAGGTTTAGGGTTAGGTTTAGGGTTATTGTTAGGTTTAGGGTTAAGTTTACAGTGAGGGTGAGTATGAGGGTTAGGGTTAGGGTGAGGATTAGGGTTAGGTTTAGGGTTTGAGTTAGGGTTAGGGTGAGTGTGAGGTTTAGGGTTAGAGAGGGTTAGGGTGAGGGTTAGGTTGAGGTTTAGGGTTAGGGTTAGTTTTAGGTTTAGGGTTAGGGTGAGGGTTAGTGTGAAGGGAAGGGTTAGGTTTATGTTTAGGACTAGGGTTAGGGTGAGGGTGAGTGTGTGGGTTAGGTTTAGGGTTATGTTTAGGCTTAGGGTTAGGCTGAGGTAGAGGTTAAGTGTGAGGGTTAGGGTTAGGGTGCTGGTTAGGGTTAGGGTTAGGGTTAGAGTTAGCCTTAAGGTGAGGTTTAGTGTTAGGGTTAGAGTTTGGGTGAGGGATAGGGTTAGAGTTATGGTGAGGCTTACGGTTAGGCTTAGGATTAGGCTTAGGTTTAGGCTGAGTGGGAAGGTGGGGTTAAGGATTAGGGTAAGGGTTAGGTTTAGCGTTATTGTTAGTGTTATGTTTAGGGTAAAGTTTGTGGTGAGGGTGAGGCTGAGGGTGAGTGTTATGGTTATGGTTATGGTTAGGGTTAGGGTAAGTGTTATTGTTACGGTTAGAGTTAGAGTTACGGTGAAGTTGAGGTTGAGGGTGAGGGTAAGGTTTATGGTGAGGTTTAGGGTTAGGTTTAGTGTTAGGGTTAGGGTGAGGGTGAGGTTTAGGGTTAAAGTTAGGGTTAGCTGGAGGGTTAGGGTGAGGTTTAGGGTTAGGTTTAGCGTTGGGGTTAGGGTGAGGGTGAGGGTTAGTATGAGGTTTAGAGATATGTTTAGGGTTAGGATTAGGGTTAGGGTGAGGGTGAGTGTAAGGGTTAGGGTGAGGGTTAGGCTTAGGCTTAGTGTTATGCTGAGGGTGAGTGTGGGTGTGAGGATTAGGGTTAGGGTGATGGTTAGCATTAGGGTTACTGTTTTTGTTAGGGTCAGGGTTAGAATACCGGTGAGGGTGAGGGTGGGATTTAGGGTTAAGGTTAGGGTTAGGTTTAGGGTGAGGGTGAGGTTTAGGGTTAGATATAGGGTTAGGGGGAGGGTTAGGGTGAGTGTTAGTGTGAGGGTTAGTGTTAGGGTTAGGGTGAGAGTGAGGGTTAGTTTGAGTTTTTGGGTTAGGGTTAGGGTTAGTGTGAGGGTTAGTGTTAGGGTTAGGATTAGTGTTAGCGTCAGGGTAAGTGTTAGGGTGAGGGTTTGGGTCAGGGTGCGGGTTATGATTAGGGTAAGGGTTATGGTTAGGGTTAGGGTGAGGTTTAGGTTTTGGGTTAGGGTTAGAGTTAGGTTTAGGGTGAGGGTGAGGTTTTGGGATAGAATTAGGGTTAGGGTGAGGGTTAGGTTGAGGGTTGGTGTTAGGGTTAGGGTTAGGGTGAGGTTTAGGGTTTGGGTTAGGCTTAGAGTTAAGTTTAGGGTGAGGGTGAGGTTTTGGGTTAGAGTTAGTTTTAGGGTGAGGGTTATGTTGAGGGTTAGTGTTAGGGTTCGTGTTAGGGTTAGGTTTACAGTGAGAGTTAGGGGGAGAGTTAGCTTTAGCGTTAGGGTTAGGGTGAGGGTGAGTGTGGGTGTTAGGGTTAGGTTTAGGGTTAGGCTTAGGGTTAGGTTGAGGGTGAGGCTGAGGGTGTGGTTGAAGGATTACGATGAGGGTTATGTTTAGGGTTAAGTTTAGGGTTAGGGTGAGGGTTAGCATAAGGGCTTTGATGAGGCTGAGGGTTAGCATTAGGTTGAGGGTTAAGGTTAGGGTTAGGGTTAGGGAGAGGGTTCTAATGAAGATTAAGGTTGGGAATAGGGTTAGGGTGAGGGCTAGGGAGAGGGTGGGCATTAGGGTTATTGTTAGGTTGATGTTTAGGATTAGTTAGGGTTAGGGTGAGGGTTAGGATGAGGGTTAGCATTACGGTGAGGGTGTGGGTTAGGGTTAAGGTGAGGGTTGGGGTTAGGACTAGGGTTAGGGTGAGGTTGAGGGCTAGGATTAGGGGTAGGGGTAGGGTTAGGGTTAGAGTTACAGTGAGGGTGAGGGTGAGATTCAGGTTTAGAGTTAGGGTTAGGGTGAGGATTAGTTTGAAGGCAGGTTCAGGGTTAGTGTTAGGGTTAGGGTTAGGGTGAGGATTAAGTTGAGGTTTATTGTTAGGGTTAGGGTTAGAGTTAGTATTAAGGTTAGGGTCAGGGTGAGTGTGAGGTTTAGGGTTCGAGTTAGGCTTAGGCTGAGGGTGAGGATGGGGGTGAGGATTAGTGTTAGGGTGATGGTTAGGATTAGGGTTAGGTTGAGGGGTAGGATGAGGGTTAGGGTTAGGTTGAGGGTTAGGGTGAGGGTTATAGTAAGTGTAAAGGTGAGGGTTAGGCTGAAGGTGAGGGTTAAGATAAGTGTGAGGGTTAGGGTTAGGGTTAGGCTTAGGGTAAGGGTTCGGGTTAAGGTTAGGGTGAGGGTTAGATTGAGGATTAGGGTTAGGGTTAGTGTGAGGATTAGGGTGAGGATGAGGATTAGGGTGAGGGTGAGGGTGAGGGTTAGAATTAGGGTTAGGGTGAGGGCTAGGGTGAGGGTGAGGTTTAGGGTTAGGTTTAGGGTAAGGGTGAGGTTTAGGATTAGGGTAAGGGTTAGGGTTAGTGTGATGGTTAGCGATAGTGTGAGGGTTAGTGTTAGGGTGAGGGTTAGTGTTAGGGTGTGGGTTATGGTTAGGGTGAGGTTTAGGGTTAGGGTTAGAGTTATTGTTACAGTTAGGGTTAGGGTTATGTTTACAGTGAGGGTAAGGGTGAGGGTTAGGTTTGGGGTTAGGATGAGGTTTAGGTTTAGGGTTAGGGTTAGAGTTAGGGTTAGTGTGACGGTGAGGTTTAGGGTTGGAGTTAGGGTTAGTTTTAGGATTAGGTTTAGGGTGAGCATTAGTGTGAGGGTTAGGGTTAGGCTTAAGCTTAGGCTTAGGTTTAGGCTTAGGCCGAGCATGAGGGTGAGGGTTAGGGTTAGGGTTAGGGTGAGGGTTAGGGTGAGGGTAAGGCTGAGGTTTAGGTTTAGGATTAGAGTTAGGGTGAGTGCTAGTGTGAGCATACTGTGAGGGTTAGGGTTAGGTTTAGGATTAGGTGTAGGTTGAGGGTCAGTGTGAGGGTTAGTGTTAGGGTTAGGCTTAGGCTTAGGCTTAGGGTTAGTGTGAGGGTAAAGGTTAGGCTTTGGTTTTGGGGGAGGGGGAGGTTTAGTGTTAGGGTTAGGGTGAGGGTGAGGGTGAGGGTTAGGGTTAGTGTGAGTGATAGGGTTACGGTGAGGGTTATGGTTAGGGTGAGGTTTAGGGTTAGGATTAGGGTTATTGTTACCATTAGGTTTAGGATTACGGTTACGGTGAGGGTAAGGGTGAGGGTTAGGGTTGAGGTTAGGATGAGGTTTAGGTTTAGGATTAGAGTTAGGGTGAGTGGGAGTGTGAGCGTTACTGTGAGGGTTAGGGTTAGGTTTAGGATTAGGTGTAGGTTGAGGGTCAGTGTGAGGGTTAGTGTTAGGGTTAGGCTTAGGCTTAGGCTTAGGCTTATGCCAAGCATGAGGGTGAGGATTAGGGTTAGGGTTAGGGTGAGGGTTAAGGTTAGGGTAAGGGTGAGTGTTAGGATGAGGTTTAGGGTAAGGATTAGTTTTAGGGTGAGAGCTAGGATGAGGGTAAGGGTGAAGGTTAGGTTTAGGGATAGGGTTAGGTTTAGGATTAGGGTTAGGTTGAGGGTGAGGCTGAGGATTAGGGTTAGGTTTAGGATTAGGTTTAGAGTTAGGGTTAGGCTGAGGGTGAGGTTGGGGGTGAAGATTAGGTTTAGGGTTTGGGTTAAAATCAGGGTTATTTTTAATGTTGTGTTTTGGGTTTAGTTTGTGGTGAGGGTGAGCCTGAGGTTGAGGGTTATGGTTAGGGTTAAGCTTAGTCTTAGGGTTAGGTTGAGGGTGAGGGTGGAGGTGAGGAATAGGTTTTGGGTGATAGTTAGGGTGAGTGTTAGGATAAGGCTTAGCGTTAGGATTAGGTTTAGGGAGAGGGCTAGTGTGAGGGTGAGGGTTAGGGTTAGGCTTAGGCTTAGGCTTAGGGTTAGGCTTAGGGTGAGGTTGAGGGTGAGGTTTTGGGTTAGGGTGATGGATAGCGTTAGGGTTAGGCTGAGTGTTAGGATGAGGGTTAGGGTTAGGGTGAGGGTTAGGGTGAGTGTGACGGTAAGAATAAAGGTGAGGGTTAGGCTGAGGGTGAGTGTTCCCCTAAGGGTGAGAGTTAGGATTAGGGTAAGTGTTAGGGTGAGGGTTAGGGTAAGGGTTAGGGTTAGTGTTAGGGTTAGAGTTAGGGTGAGGGTTAGGAGGAGGGTGAGGGTTAGGGTTAGGGTTAGGATTAGGATTAGGGTTAGTGTTAGGGTGAATGCTTAGGTTGGGCTTAGGGATAGGGTTAGGCTTAGCGTTAACCTGAGGGTGAGGGTTACATTTAGGATTCGAGTTAGGGTTAGCGTTTGGGTGAGAGTTAGGGTTTGTGTTAATTTCAGGGTTAGGGTGAGGGTTAGTGTTAGGGTTACAGTGAGTGTTAGGGTTAGGGTTAGGGTGAGAGTCTGGTTTAGGATTATGGTTAGGGTTAGGGTTATTGTTAGTGTTATGGTTAAGGTTAAGTTTACGGTTAGGGTGAGGCTCACGGTGAGGGTTAGGGTTAGGGTTAGGGTGAGGTTTAGGGTTAGGGTTAGAGTTACGGTTAGGGTGAGGGTTTAATTTAGGGTTAGGTTTAGGGTGAGGGTTTGGGTTAGTGTTATTTTTAGGGTTAGGGTTAGAGTTACGGTGAGGGTGAGGGTTGGGTTTAGATTTACGGTGAGGGTTAGGGTGAGGGTGAGGTTTAGTGTTAGAGTTAGTGTTAGGGGGAGGGTTAGGGGGAGGGTTAGGTTTAGGGTTATTGTTAGGGTTAGGGTGAGGGTTAGGTTGAGGTTTAGGGTTAGTGTTAGGGTTGGATTTAGGATTAGGGTTATGGTGAGGATGAGTGTGAGGTTTAGGGTTAGGATTAGGCTTAGGCTTAGTGTTAGGCTGAGGGTGAGGGTGGGTTTGAGGATTAGGTTAAGGGTGATGGTTAGGCTTAGGTTTAGGTTTAGGGTTAGGGTTAGGGTTAGGATTAGGGTTAGGTTGATGTCTAGGGTGAGGGTGAAGGTTACGGTTAGGGAGAGGGTTAGGCTTATGTTTAGAGTTAGGGTTAGAGTTAGGGTTAGGGTGAGAGTGAGGTTTAGGGTTAGAGTTAACTTTTGTGTTAGGGTTAGGGTTAGTGTGAGCATTACTGTGAGGGTTAGGGTTAGGCTTAAGCTTAGGCTTAGGGTTAGGCTTAGGCCGAGCATGAGGGTGAGGGTTAGGGTTAGGGTTAGGATTAGAGTTAGGGTAAGGGTGAGTGTGTGTGTTAGGGTTAGGATTAGGGTTAGGCTTAGGTTTAGGCTGAGGGTGAGGTTGAAGGTGAGGGTTAGGGTTAGGGTTAGTGTTAGGGTTAGGTTTAGGGTTACGGTGAGGATTAGGGTTAGGGTTAGGATTAGGATTAGGGTTAGGTTTAGGGTTAGTGTGAGGGCTAGGGTTAGGTTTAGGGTTAGGCTTAAGGTTAGGCTGAGGGTGAGGATGAGGGTGAGGTTTAGGGTTAGGGTGAGGCTTAGGGTTAGGGTTAGGGTGAGGTTTAGTGTTAGGGTAAGGGTTAGAGTTAGGGTTCGTGTTAGTGTTTGGGTTAGGGTGATGGGGGAGGGCTAGGGTTAGGGTTAAGTTTAGGGTTAGGTTTAGCGGTAGGGTTAGGGTGAGGGTGAAGTTTAGGGTTAGAATTAGGGTTAAGGTGAGGCTGAGGTTTCGGGTTCGGGTTAGGGTGTGGGTTAGTGTTAGGCTTAGGGTTACTGTGAGGGTGAGAGTGAGGGTGAGGGTTAGGGTTAGGGTTAGGATTAGTATTAGGGTTAGGGTTTGGGTGAGTGTGAGGGTTAGTGTTAGGGTTAGGGTTAGGGTTAGGTTTAGGGTTAGTATTAGGGTTAGGTTTAGGGTTAGGGTGAGGGTTAGGTTGAGGGTTAGGATTAGGATTAGGCTTAGGTTTAGGGTTAGTGTGAGGGTTATGGTTAGGGTTAGGGTTAGGCTTAAGTTTAGGCTGAGGGTGAGGGTGAGGGTGAGGTTTAGGGTTAGGGTGAGGCTTAGGGTTAGGGTTAGGGTGAGGTTTAGTGTTAGGGTAAGGGTTAGAGTTAGGGTTAGTGTTAGTGTTAGGGTTAGGGTGATAGTTAAGGGGAGGGCTAGGGTTAGGGTTAAGGTTAGGGTTAGGTTTAGCGGTAGGATTAGGGTGAGTGTGAAGTTTAGGTTTAGAATTAGGGTTAAGGTGAGGCTGAGGGTGAGGGTTAGGGTTAGGTTTGGGGTTAGTGTTAGGTTTAGGGTTAGGGTGAGGTTTATGGTTAGTGTGAGGGTTAGGTTTAGGGTTAGGATTAGGATTAGGGTTAGGGTTAGTGTGAGTGTGAGGGTTAGTGTTAGGGTTAGGGTTAGCCTTAGGTTTATGCTGAGGGAGTGATTGAGTATGCGGTTTAGGTTTAGAGTTATGGTTAGTGTTAGGTTTAGGGTTAGGGTGAGGGTCAGGTTTACAGTTATGCTTGGGCTTAGGCTTAGGCATAGGCTGAGCATGAGTGTGAGGGTTAGGGTTAGGGTGAGGGTTAGGGTGGGGGTGACCGTAAGGGTCAACGTGAGGGTTAGGCTGAGGTTGAAGGTTACTGTAAGGGTCAGGGTTAGGGTTAGGGTGAGGTTTCGGTTTCGGGGTAGAGTGAGGGTGAGGGTTAGATTGAGGATTAGTGTTAGGGTTATGGTGAGGTTTAGGGGGAAGATGGGGGTTAGGGATAGGGTGAGGGTGAAGGTTAGGTTTAGGTTTAGGTTTAGGGTTAGTTTGATGGTTAGCTTAGTGTGAGGGTCAGTGTTAGTGTTAGGGTTTGTGTTAGGGTGAGGGTAAGTGTTAGGGTGTGGGTTAGGGTTAGGGTGAGGGTTAAGGTGAGGGTGAGGGTGAAGGTTAGGTTTAGGGTTAGGATGAGGTTTAGGTTTAGGTTTAGGGTTAGAGTTAGGGTTATGGTGAGAGTGAGGTTTAGGTTTAGAGTTAGGGTTAGTGTTAAGGTTAGGTTTAGGGTGAGTGTCAGGTGTAAGGTTAGCCTTAGGCTAAGGCTTAGGCTTAGGCCGAGCATGACGGTGAGGGTTAGGGTTAGGGTTAGGGTGAGTTTTAGGATGAGGTTTAGGGTTAGGATTAGGGTTAGGGTGAGGGCTATTGTGAGGGTTACGGTGAGGGTTATGTTTAGGGATATGGTTAGGTTTAGGATTAGGGTTAGGGTAGATTGAGTGTGAAGGTTAGGGTTAGGGTTAGGCTTAGGGTTAGGGTGAGTGTTCGGGTTAGGGTTTGTGTTAGGGTGAGGGTGAAGCTTAGGATTAGTGTTAGGTTTAGTGTTAGGGTTAGGTTTAGGTTTAGGGTTAGGTATACGGTGAGGGTTAGGCTTAGGGTTAGGCTGAGGATGAGGGTGGGGGTGAGAATTAGGGTTAGGTTTAGGGTTAGGGTTATTGTTAGTGTTATGGTTAGGGTTAAGATTGCGGTGAGGGTGAGGTTGAGGTTGAGGGATATGGTTAGGGTTAGGGTTAGTGTTAGGGTTAGGGTTTGTGTTATAGTTAGAGGTAGGGTTACAGTTAAGGTGAGGTGGAGGTTGAAGGTGAGGGTGAGGATTAGGCTTAGGGTGCGGTTTAGGGTGAAGTTTAAGTTTAGGGTTGGGGTTAGGGTGAGGGTGAGGTTTAGGTTTAGAGTCAGGGTTTGGGGGAGGGTTAGGATGAGGTTTAGGGTTAGGGTTAGTTTTATTGTTAGGGTGAGGGTGAGTTTTAGGTTTAGGGTTAGGGTGAGGCTTAGGGTTAGTGTCAGGGTGATGTTTAGGGTTAGAGTTAGGATTAGGGTAAGGCTGTGGGTGTGGGTTAGGTTTAGGGTTAATGTTAGGGTTATTGTTAAGTTGAGGGTTAGGGTGAGGGTGAGGGTTAGGGTTAGTGTCAGCATTATGATTAGGGTTAGGGTTATGGTGAGTGTGAGGTTTAGGGTTAGGTTTAGGCTTAGGCTGAGGGTGAGGGTTAGTGTTAGGGTGAAAGTTAATGTTAGGGTTAGGGGGAGGGTTAGGATGAGGGTTAGGGTTAGGGGGAGGTCTAGGTTGAGGGTGAGGTTTATGCTTAGGTTTAGGGTGACGTTTAGGGATAGGGTTAGGGTGAGGATGAGATTTAGGGTTAGAGTTAGGTTTAGTGTTAGGGGTAGGGTTAAGGTGAGGGATAGGGTGAGGGTGAGGGTTAGGGTTAAGTTTAGGAATAGAATTAGGGTTAGAGTTAGGGAGAGTGTGAGCGTTAGTGTTAGGGTTAGGCTTAGGCTTAGGCTTCGACTGAGGCTGAGGGTGAGGGTGAGTGTTAGGCTTAGGGTGAGGGTTAGCGTTAGCGTTAGGGTGAGAGTTAGGGTTTGGGTTAAGTTTAGGGTTAGGATGAGGGGTAGGGTAAAGGTTTCAGTGAGGTTGAGTTTTAGGGTTAGGGTGAGGGTTAGGTTGAGGGTTAGGGTTAGGATTAGGGTGAGGGTGAGGGCTAGGTTGAGGATGAGGTTTAGGATTAGGGTTAGGGTTAAGGTTAGGGTGAGGTTTAGGGTTAGGGTTAGGGTTAGGGTTATGGTGAAAGTGATTTTTATGGTTAGAGTTAGGGTAAGGGTGAGGCTGATTGTGAGGGTTTGGGTTAGGGTTATTGTTAGATTTATTATTAGGGTGAGGGTGAGGGTGAGGCTTAGGATTAGGCTGAGGCTTAGGGTTAGGGTTAGGGTGAGAGTTAGGGTTCCAGTTAAGTTTGGGTTTAGGGTGAGGGTTAGGGTTACGGTGAGAGTGACGGTTATGATTAGGTTGAGGGTTAGGGTTAGGGTTAGGGCTAGGGTTAGGGTGAGGGTTAGGTTTAGGGTTAGGGTGAGGTTTAGGATGAGGATTAATGTTAGGATTAGGGTTAGGCTGAGGGCTAGGGTGAGGGTGAGGGTTAGGGTTAGGTTGAGTTTTAGAGTTAGTGTTAGGTTTAGGGTTAGGGTGAGTGTGAGGTTTAGGGTTAGAGTTAAGGTTAGTGTTCGTGTTAGGGTTAGGTGAGTGTTAGGGTTAGGCTTAAGCTTAGGCTTAGGCCTAGGCCTAGCATGAAAGTGAGGCTTAAAGTTAGGGTTAGGGTGAGGGTTTGGGTTAGGGTGAGGGTTAGGTTGAGGTTTAGGGTTAGGATTAGGGTTAGGGTGAGCACTAGGGTGAGGGTTAGTGTGAGGGTTAGGGTTAGGGATAGGGTTAGGTTTAGGATTAATTTAGGTTGAGGGTGAGTGTGAGGTTTAGGGTTTGGTTTAGAGTTAGGCTTAGGGATTGGGTCAGGTTAGGGTTAGGGTTTGATTTAGGGTGAGGGTGAGGGTTACGGTTAGGGTGAGGGTGTTGGTGAGGGTGAGGGTTAGGGTTAGAGTTAGAGTGAGTGTTAGGGTTAGGGTGAGGCTTATGGTTAAGGTGAGGGTTAGGGTTAGGTTTAGGCTTAAGCTTAGTCTTAGGGTAAGGCTGAGGTTTAGGGTGAGGGTGAGTGTGAGGGTTTGGGTTTGGGTTAGGTTTAGGCTTAGGGATAGGCTGAGGGAGTGGGTGAGGGTGAGGGTTAGGGTTAGGGTGGGGGTGAGGTTTAGGGTTAGAGTTTGACTTAAGGTTAGGGTTAGTGTGAGGGTTACTGTTGGATTAGTTTTAGGTTTAGGTTTAGTTTGAGTTTTAGGGTGAGGTTTAGGTTAGGGATAGGGTTCGTTTTAGGTTAGGGTTTGGGTGAGGGTGAGTGTGAGGGTTAGGGTTCGGGTTAGGGTTAGAGGTAGGCTTAGGGTTAGGCTGAGAGTGAGGGTGAGGGTTAGGGTTAGGGTGAGGGTTAGGGTTAGGTTTAGGGTGATGGTTATAATGGGGTTAGGTTTAGGATTAGGGTTAGTGTGAGGGCTATCATGAGGGTGAGGTTTAGGGTTAGGGTTAAGTTTAGGTATAGGTTGAGAGTTAGGAGTAGGGCTTGGTTTAGGGTGAGAGTTAGGGTTAGGGTTAGTGTGAGGGTTAGCACAAGGGTTACGGTTAGGATTAGGGTTAGGATGAGGGCTAGGGTGAGGGTGAGGGTTAGGTTTAGGGTTAGGGTGAGGTTTAGGGTTAGGGTTATGGTGAGGGTTAGGGTTAGGTTTAGTTTGAGGGTGAGAATTAGGTTTAGGTTCAGGGTGAGGGTTAAGGTTAGGTTTAGGGTGAGGGTTAGGATGAGGTTTAGGGTTACAAGTAGGGTTAGGATGAGGGCTAGGGTGATTGTGAGGGTTAGTGTTAGGGTTAGGGTGAGGTTTAGGGTTAATGTTAGGGTTAGGCTTAGGGTGAGGGTTAAGGTTCGGGTTTGGGTGAGGGTGAGGGTTAGGTTTGGGGTGAGGGTTAGGGTGAGGACTAAGGTCAGGGTGAGGGTTAGGTTTAGGGTTAGGTTTACGGTGAGGGTTAGGTTGAGTTTTAGGTTTAGGGTTAGGGTTAGGGTTAGGATTAGGGTTAGGGTGAGGGTGAGTGTGAGGGTTAGGGTTAGGCTTAGGCTTAGGTTTAGGCTGAGGTGTGAGGGTGGGGATGAGGATTAGGTTTAGAGTGCTGGTTTAGTTTATGGTTAGGTTTAGGGTTAGGATAAGAGTTAGAGTGAGGGCTACAATGACTGTGAGGTTTAGGGATAGGTTTAGGCTTAGGCTTAGGGTTATGCTGAGGCTGAAGGTGAGCCAAGGGTTAGGGTTAGGGTGATGGTTAGGGTTACGGTTAGGGTGAGGGTTAGGATGAGGGTTAGGGATAGGGTGAGGGTTAGGATGAGGGTGACTATAAGAGTAAAGGTGAGGGTTCGGCTGAGGTTGAGGGTTATGGTAAGGGTGAGGGTCGGGTAAGAATTTAGAGTGAGGGTGAGGGTTAAATTGAGGATTAGTGTTAGGGTTAGTGTGAGGTTTAGGGTGAGGATGAAGGTTAGGCTTAGGGTGAGGGCTAAGGTGAAGTTGAGGTTTAGGGTTAGGGATAGGGTGAGGTTTAGGTTTAGGGTGATGGTTAGCATTATTGTGAGGGTTAGTGATAGGGTTAGTGTTAGTGTTAGGGTGAGGGTAAGTGTTAGGATAAGGTTTAGGTTTAGGGTGAGGTTTAGGATTAGGGTTAGGTTCAGGGTTAAGGTGAGGGTGAAGTTTAGGTTTAGAGTTAGATTTATGGTGAGGGTTAGGTTAAGGTTAGGGTTACTGTTAGGGTAAGGGTTAGGGTGAGGTTTAGTGTGTGGCTGAGGGTTCGTGATAGGGTTAGGATTAGGATTAGTTTTAAGGTGAGGGTGAGTGTGAGGGTTAGGGTTAGGGTTAGGATTAGAGTTAGGGTGAGTGTTAGGGTTAGGGTGAGGGTTAGGGTTAATGTTAGGATTAGGCTGAGGTTTAGTTTGAGGGTGAGGGTTAGGATTAGTGTTAGGGTTAGGGTTAGGGTTAGGGGAGGGTTAGTATGAGGGTTAGGGTTAGGATTGAGGTTAGGGGGAGGGCTAGGGTGAGGGTGAAGTTTAGGTTTAGGGTTAGGGTGAAGTTCAGGTTTAAGGATAGGATTAGGGTCAGGGTAAGTGTGAAGGTGAGATTTAGAGTTAGAGTTAGGGTTAGGGTGAGGCTGAGGGTGAGGGTTATGGTTAGGGTTAGTGTTAGGGTTAAGGTTAAGGTGAGGGTTAGGGTGAGGGTGAGGGTTAGGGTTAGGTTTAGGATTAGGTTTAAAGTTAGGGTGAGTGTGAGGGTTAGGGTTAGGTTTAGGCTTAGGCTTAGGCTGAGGCTGAGGGTGAGGGTTAGGGTTAGAGTTTTTGTGAGGGGTAGGGTTAGGGTTAGGGTGAGAGTTAGGGGGAGGAATATGGTTAGGATTAGAATTAATGATAGGGTGAGTGTGAGTGTGTAGGTTAGGGTTAGGTTTAGGGTTAGGCTTAGGGTTAGGATGAGGGTGAGTGTGTGTGTTAGGGTTAGGGTTAGGCTGAGGGTCAGGTTGATGGTGAGATAGGGTTAGGGTGAGGGTTAGGCTTAGGATTATGGAGAGGTTTAGGATGAGGTTTATGGTTAGGATTAAGGTTAGGTTGAGGGCTAGGCTGAGAGTGAGTTTGAGTTTTAGGTTTACAGTGAGGTGTAGGGTTAAGGTTAGGGTTAGGGAGAGGGTCAGGATAACGTTTAGGGTTAGCGTTAGGTTTAGGGTGAATCTGAGGGTGTGGGTTAGGTTTGGGGTTAATGTTAGGGTTAAGGTTAAGGTGAGGGTTAGGGTGAGGGTGAAGGTTAGGGTTAGGGTTAGGATTAGGTTTAGTGTTAGGGTGAGTGTGAGGGTTAGGGTTAGGGTTAGGCTTAGGCTTAGGCTGAGGCTGAGTGTGAGGGTGGGGGTGAGAGTTAGGGTTAGGTTGAGGGTGAGTGTTTGGATTAGGGTTAGTGTTAGGGTTAAGTTTAGGTTTAGGGTTAGGAATAGTGTTATTGTTAGGGTTAGGTTTAGAGTTACAGTAAGGGTGAGGGTGAGGGTTAGGTTTAGGGTTAGGGTGAGGTTTAGGGTTAGGGTTAGGATTAGGGTTAGGTTTAGGTTGAGGTTTATGGTTAGACTTAGCCTTAGGGGGAGAGTTAGGTCGAGGGTTAAGGTTAGGGTTAGTGTTAGGGTTAGGATGAGTGTTAGGGTCAGGTTGATGTTTAGGCTTAGGGTTAGGATTAGGATTAGGATAAGGGTTAGGGTGAGTGTGAGGGTTAGGTTAAGGGTTAGGGTTAGGCTTAGGGTTTTGCTGAGGGTGAGGGTAAGGGTGAGGGTTAGGGTTAGGTTGAGTGCTAGGGTTAGGGATAGTGTGAGAGTTAGGGTTCGGTTTGAGTTTAGGGTTAGGGTTAGGGTTATGGTGAGCGCGAGGATTAGGGTTAGGTTGAGGGCTATTGTTAAGGTTAGGGTGAGGGTTAGGGTTAGTGTTAGGGTGATGGGTAGCATGAGGATTAGGGTTAGGTTTAGGGTTAGGGTGAGTGCTAGGGTGAGGGTGAGTGTTAGGGTTAGTGTTAGGGTGAGGTTTAGGATTAGGGTTAGGGTGAGGGTTAGGATGAGTGTTAGGGTTCCCTTAAGGGTGAGGGTTAAGGTTAGGGTGAGGGTTAGGGTTAGGGTTAGGATTAAGTTTAGGGTGAGGGTGAAGTTTAGGATTAGGGTTAGGGTAATGGTTAGGGTTAGGTTTAGGGTGAGGATTAGATTGAGGATTATGGTTAGGGTTAGTGTGAGGTTTAGGTGAGGTTGATCGTGAGCTTTAGGGTTAGGGTTAGGGTGAGGTTTAGGGTTAGGGTTAGGATTAGGGATAGGGTCAGGATGAGGTTTAGGGTTAGAGTTAGGTTGTGGGGGAGGGTTAGGTTGAGGGTTAGGGTTAGGGTTAGTGTTAGGGTTAGCTTTAGGGTTAGGGTGAGGGTTACTTTGAGGTTTGGGGTTAGTGTTAGGGTTAGGGTTAGGATTAGGCTTAGGCTTAGGGTTAGACTGAAGGTGAGGGTGGGGGTGAGGATTAGTCTTAGGGTGATGGTTATCCTTAAGGTTAGGGTGAGGTTTAGGATGAGAGTTAGGGGTAGAATTAGGGTTAGGCTGAATGCTAGGGTGAGGGTGAGGGTTAGTGTTAGGGTTAGGTTTAGGCTGAGGGTGATGGTGAGGGTGAGGCTTAGGGTTATGGTGATGGTTAGGGTTAGGGTTAGGGTGAGGGTTAGGATGTGGGTTCGCGTTAGGGGGAGGGTTAGTATGAGCGTGATGGTAAGAGTAAAGGTGAGGGTTACATTAAGGGTGAGGGTTAGGGTAAGGGATAGGGTACGGGTTAAGTTTAGGGTGAGGGTTAGGGTGAGGGGTAGGGTTAGGTTTAGGGTGAGAGTTAGGTTTAGTGTGAGGGTTATGTTGAGGGTGAGGGTGAGGGTGAGGGTAAGGTTTATGGAGAGGGTTAGGGTGAGGGTGAGGGTTAGGGTTAGGGTTATCTTGAGGGTGAGGGTTATGATTAGGTTTAGGGTTACGGTGAGATTTAGGGTGAGTGTGAGGGTTAAGGTTAGGGTTAGGTTTGTGGTGTTGATAAGTGATAGCATGAGGTTTAGGGTGAGTGTTAGAGTTAGCATTAGGTTTAGGGTGAGGGTTAGTGTGAGGGTTAGGTTTAGGGTTAGGGTGAAGGTGCGGGTGAGAGTGAGGTTTAAGGTGAGGTTTAGGGTGAGTTTTAGGGTTAGGGTGAGCGTTAGGATTAGGGTTAGCATGAGGGTGACGGTGAGGGTGATGATTAGATTTAGAGTTAAGGTGAGGTTTCCGTTAAGTGTGAGGTTTAGGGTGGGGCTGAGGTTAAGACTTAGAGTGAGGGTTAGGGTACTGGTGAGGGTTAGGGTTAGGGTTTGGGTTAGGGTTAGCGTTAGGGCTAGGTTTATACTTAGGGTTAGTGTAAGTGTTAGGCTGAGGGTTAGTATTAGGATTAGGGTGAGGGTTAGGATGAAGGTTAGGGTTATGGTGAGGGTTAGAGTTAAGGTTTGGTTTAGGGTGAGGTTGAGGGTGAGAATTAGGGTTAGAGTTAGGGTTAGGGTTAGGGTAAGGTTTAGGGTTACGGTTAGGATTAGGGTTAAGGGTAGGGTTACAGTGACTGTTAGGGTTATGGTTAGGGTTAGCGTTAGGGTTATTGTTAGTCTTATGGTTAGAGTTAAGTTTGCAGTGAGGGTGAGGCTGAGAGTGAGGTTTATGGTTAGGTTTAGGGTTAGGGTTTGTGTTGGGGTTAGCGTTAAGGTGAGGTTTAAGGTGAGGGTTAGGGTTGGTGATAGGATTAGAGTTATGCAGAGGGTGAGGGTCAGGGTTAGGGTTAGGGTGAGGGTTGGGGTTAGGGTTAGAGTGAGGTTTAGGGTGAGGGTTAGGATTAGGCTTAGGGTTAGGTTATGGGCTTGGGTGAGGGTGAGGGTTAGGGTGAGGTTTAGTGTGAGGGTTAGGTTTAGGGTTAGTATTAGGGTTAGGGTTGGGGTTAGTGATTGTCTTAGTGTTAGGCGGAGGGTCAGGGTGAGGGTGAGGGTTAGGGTTAGGGTGAGTGTTACTGTTAGCGTTAGGGTGAGGTTGAGTGTGAGGGTAAGGGTTAGTCTTAGGCTTAGGCTTAGGTTTAGGCCGAGCCTAAGGGTGAGAGTGAGGGTTCGGGTTAGTGTTCGGGTTAGGGTTAGGGTGAGGGTTATGGATAGGGTGAGTGTTAGGGTTAGGGTTAAGGTTATTGGTAGGATTAGGATTAGGTTTAAAGTTACGGTGAGGGTGAGAGTCAGGGTTAGGGTTAGGGTTAGGGTGAGGGTTAGGGTGAGGGTTAGGTTTAGGGTTAGGGTTACGCTTAGGCCGAGCATGAGGGTGAGGGTTAGTGTGAGGGTTAGGGTTAGGGGTAGGGTGAGGGTTAGGATGAGGTTCAGGGTTAGGGTTAGGTTTAGGTTTATGGTTAGGGTTAGGGTAGGTTTAGGGTTAGGGTTAGGGTTAGGGTGAGTGTTAGGGTTAGGGTTTGGGTTAGGGTGAGGGTGAGGGTGATGATTAGGGTTAGGGTTAGGGTTAGGGTAAGGTTTAGGGTTATGGTTAGGGTTAGGGTTAGGTTACAGTGAGTGTTAGGGTTAGGGTTAGTTTTAGGGTTATTGTTATTTTTATGGTTAGGGTTAAGTTTGTGGTGAGGGTGAGGCTGAGGGTGAGGTTTATGGTTAGGGTTAGTGTTAGAGGTAGTGTTAGTGTGAGGTTTAGGGTGAGGGTTAGGGCTAGGGTTAGGATTAGGAATAGGGTTAAGGTGAGGGTGAGTTTGAGGATTAGGTTTTGGGTTAGGCTTAGGATTAGAGTTAGGGTGAGGGTCAGGGTGAGGGTTTGGTTTAGGTTGTGGGTTTGGGTTAGGGTTAGAGTGAGGTTTAGGTTTAGGGTTAGGCTTAGGCTTAGAGTTAGGGTATGGACTAGCGTGAGGGTGAGGGTTAGGGTTAGGATGAGGGTTAGGGTGAGATTTATGGTTAGGGTTAATGTTAGGGTTCGGCTTAGTGTTAGGCGGAGGGCTAGGGTGAAGTTGAGTGTTAGGGTTAGGGTGTGGTAGAAGTTACAGTTAGCGTTAGGGTGAGAGTTAGTGTGAGGTTTAGGGTAAGGGTTAGTGTTATGGTTAGGGGTAGGGTGAAGGTGAATGTGAGGCTTAAGTTGTCTTAGGCTAAGGCTTAGGCTTAGGCCGAGCATAAGTGTGAGGGTCAGGGTTAGGGTGTTAGGATTAATGTGAGACTGAGGGTGAGGTTTAGGGTTAAGATTAGGGTTAGGTTGAGGGCTAGAGTGAGGGTGAGGGTTAGTGTTAGCATTAGGGTGAGGTTAGGGTTAGGGTTAGGGTTAGGATTAGGATGAAGGATAGGGTGAGGGTTAGGGTTAATTTTAGGATTAGGGTGATGTTAAGTGTTATTGTGAGTATTAGGGTTAGGTTGAGGTTTAGGGTGACGGTGAGGGTTAGGGTTAGGGTTAGGCTGAAGGTGAAGGTGAGGTTTAGGGTTAGTGTTTGGGTTAGAGTGAGGATGAGGGTTAGGGTGAGGAGTACGGTTAGGGTAAGAGTGAGGGTGAGGGTTAGGTTTAGCTTTAGGGTTGGGTTAGGGTCAGGCTGAGGATGAGTGTGAGGGTTAGGGTTAGTTTTAGGATGATGGTTAGGGTTAGTGTTAGGGTGAGGGTGAGGGTGAGGTTTAGGGTTAGGATATTTGTTAGGCTGAGGGTGAGGGTGAGAGTGAGTGCTAGGGTTGTGGTTAGGGTGAGGATTAGGGTTAGTGTGATTTTTAGGGTGAGGGTGACTGTAACGGTTAGGGTGATGATTAGGGTGAAGTAAGGGTTATGGTTAGTGTTAGTGTTAGGGTTAGGGTTAGGGTTAGGGAGAGGTTTAGGGTTATGATTAGGTTGTGGGTAAGTGTTAGAGTGAGGGTTAGGATGAAGGTTAGGGTTAGTTTTAGGGTTAGAGTCAGGGTTATGGTTATGTTGAGGGTAAGGATTAGGGTGCGGTTTAGGGTGAGGGTGATGGTTAGGGTTAGGATGAGGGTTAGGGTTAGTGTGAGGGTTAGAGTTAGGGTTAGGGTTAGGTTGAGGGTAAGGCTTAGGGTTAG